>NC_048597.1:129727853-130329374 GCF_003668045.3 Cricetulus griseus
TTTCTCCAGTCCTCAACATCTACTCCAGCATTTATCTATTAAATCTTGATGTATCTTAACTACAGCCAGCTGTGTATAAGGCCTTCCATAAGCTGAAAGTAAACAGAAGGGAGCATATCTAAATAAGAGCAATAATGTATCCCTACAAAGCTAAAAATGTTTCTAGATCACTTATTGTTGGCTTTCATTAATTCATGAAGATTTCTATGAAGTATGTTTCTTCCCATTGGGTGAACTTGATATAGTTGCTCATTAACAGTAGTGCCCTGTATTTGGTGTCTTCACCAATTGACTCCCATGGATGGTGTGATTCCAGGTGATGTGGTTGAGATGAAATCAGACTGGTTGCACTACACTAGTGAAGGAAGGGTAGAGGACTTGTGACAAGAGGCTGTTGAGTCCTATGTGCTATACAGGACATATGGGAAAAATAAAGATTTTGAGGAAGTGGTTGAAAAGAATAAAAAATGTCTAATAATACATCAATTACATGACAAGTAATAATAGTTTGGATATCACAGATTAAATATATTGTCAAGATGTTTTACTAACTTTTCACTTTTACTCTAGAAAAGAGTTAAACGATGTATGCTTGGCTTTCCATGGCTACAAAAGAGTACTGATGAAGACAGGGAGCTAAGAAAAGGAGTGTGTGCTCTACTGCTGAGCCAGTACAAAACAAGCCTCTGCCCTTTTCACTTTGTGTGTGTGTGCCTTTCTCTTACTTGTTTTCCTTCCTTCGTTCCTTCCTTCCTTCCTTCCTCCCTCCCTCTCTCCTTCCCTCCTTCCTTCCTCCCTTCCTTCTTTCCTTTCTTTTATCCTTCCTATTTACTGTGTAATCCAAGATGGTCTCTAACTCTTGAGTTTGTATTACCATTTGGCTTGAGCCTCCTCAGTGACTGGGATTATAGGCACACTCAGCTCAGCATTTTGCTTAGTCACACATACATGTATTTGTTGGTTTAATATAAAACCTTAATACTTGATAGGTGCTACTTTGATAGACATAGACAGCATGTAGTAGAAAGACATGGCTCTGAAATACATTTCAAAAAATGTTAACTATCTATATATCAACCTATCTACCTGCCTGTTTATCTATACTTCTATCATGTTCAATAAAGTTAATAAAAGTTTTAATATTATGTTTTAAACACATGTTTTGTTGTGTGTGCATGTGTGCATCTCCATGGAGCATCTGTGGTAAGAGGTAACTTAAGTGTACACTGCTTGGAGGCCAGTGTTTTTCCCTACTCACTGAGGCATTTCCCTGACCAAAATGTAAATTTAAACAAAACACATTGCTTAGTTCAGGCCTTCTCCAAGCTATTCTATACTATATATATATATATATATATATATATATATATATATATATAAATATTTATATATATATAAAGATTCAGTTGTCAGTGGCCTCAAATGTGCATTCTTTCCTGTCCTTGTATTTCCCGTTCCTCCCTCCCCCTTCACTTTCCCCTTCCCTCCCTTCTCCTGTCACCTCTCCTCTTGTCCCTCCCCTCATCACTTCTCTTTCCTGTTTTCTTTTCTTTTCTCATAAAAATATGAAATTGTTGTTGTTTTACTTGCAAATCTAGGAAGTCATAAGAAATGAAATTTTTGTCTCATACCAACAAACTTGGAGTACGGGTTAAGACAACACACTTCTAAGAAAAGACAAAGACTACATGACCTGGATCGTGTAGATGATGGTAATTATCCAGGACAGATGTTTAGCTGTGTCCTTTAACATTATTGGTCAGGAGGAAGAAACGCAGCATTTGTGTACCACTCTCCCTCTTGTCAATGCAGCACTGAGTCTAGGACTTGTGATCATCTGTTGGGTTGTTTCTTAATGTTCAGATCTTCTCAATAGTCATTTGTTTGGGGAGAGAAGAGGAGACCATGGGCCTGGGTAAGCATGGGTATTAAGCTAAGATTACTGTGGTGAGTGTTTATGGAATTTTTGCCCCTCCCTGAGTTTTCCAGAGGTTCTGTTGAAAGGTAACTAATTACATTTCCTATTCAGCACCACGGAATCATGGCACACAAGCAGAGCCCATGGGTGAGGCGTACCTTCAGAGAACTTTAACCAGCGTTTCCTGCCTGCCATGGAGTCTTCTCAAATCTGTTCTCTACTCTGCCCACTGTGCTACTGATAGTATCTCTCAGTGCAAATATATCAATAACATTGAAGGACTTTCACCCTGTGTTTCCACCATGAGCTTCCTGGGTAGTTTCCTTGAAGGTTTCTAAAATCATTATGCAAACTGTACTTTTGTCAGTCTCGTGAACAGCTGGACAATTGCAGAACTTTTATGATCAGTTCCCACCACTTGAACCCAAAGCTGGAAACAGAACCCAAGTGATGGGCACACTGTTCTGAGAATTCCAACAGGAAACGCAGAGTATGGGACACTCATCTCCATTTGTTGAGAACCTCTCCATAGCCACAGCATGCTGTTTCTAATTCTTTTTGACTGCTAGCAAACACCTACCAAGACAGTGGGAGATATTTACAGACCTGACTCGTGTAAGCTGTGTATCTTTTGCTTATATTTGCCTACCCATGAATGAACTCATGATGGGAACTTCAAAGAAAATATTGCTGTGAAAATTCAGAGTTGTTTGACCAAGTCTTTAGAAAGGCAAGTGACTGATCAAATTCTCTGCTCAAATCTCAGGTGTCTACTGGGTGACCAACTCATATCTGACAAGGTCACATACTGGGAACATAGAATGCTCACATACAATTGCTCTGCTCTAAGAATTGTTTAGAG
Source organism: Cricetulus griseus (assembly GCF_003668045.3). Taxonomy (NCBI): domain Eukaryota; kingdom Metazoa; phylum Chordata; class Mammalia; order Rodentia; family Cricetidae; genus Cricetulus; species Cricetulus griseus. Next base: position 129,730,634 of record NC_048597.1, read on the forward strand.
GACAGGAATATAGTTTATTAACTAAAAGGTGTCATTTCAGATCATGACTTTGATGGGAAGCCATGGGAGCCAAGTATGGGATGCATGTAATCCTGGCACACAGGCCAAGACCCCTAGGGCTTTCTGGCCAGCTGGCCTAGCCTATCTGGTGACTTCCAGGTCAATAAAAGACCTGTCTTGAAATATACTTAGATGGCATCTGCAGAAAAGTCCTTGAGACTGCCTTCTGACATTCAGACAGACACACAGATAGACAGACAGACAGACAGACACACACACACAAATAAACAAATAAATAAAGAAATGAATTAATAGCAGAAGTTGTTTTGCCCACAATAAAGTTAATAAGTTAATATATCATACAATTAAATTTTTCTCTCCTGTAGAGAAGTTTTTCAGTTCTTATCTCTGGTTCTTGATACAGGTACTGATAGGCACTATCCTGTTTCGTGTGATTGGTATTCTTAAGGACAATAAAGAGACAATGCATTATCTAATTCCAAGAGACACAGATGTGTGCACAGGACAAAGAACACCCCAACACTACCAGCCCACATGACAATGTTCGTTTCTCCCCTCTCAGAAGGCCTGGCTTGTTTCCTCCTTTAATGTCTTTCATAAATTTGGTCTCTAGGGAACTCAAGCTGCTGTTAATTACGCGTATCAAGTCTCTGCTGTGCCAGAGGAAACTTAATTATTCTAATTTTCAAGGTCATGGAAATATCCAAAGGGGTTAGTTTGATAATCCAAAGAATAATGCTATCACAAAGAAATCAAAGACAGAGTTAACTATGGAAGACTGGTTACAACTCTACCTACTGAGTGATGCTGAGTGTGCCCCAGCTCTGCCACCAATGTCATACTGTCTAGGACACCCTTCCTAGAGTGGCCTCCCAGTGAACCTGGCCACAAGATGGAACTCTTCTCTAGGGAGGGAGGGGCACTTGGGGAAAGGGGAGAATTCTCTTAATAAACAGGCGTGTGCTTACACAATCATCTGATGAGAGCTCAATTGCCTAATGAAATTCTAAACAAAATCCATTCTACTTTCTCCCCCAAAACCAGTAAAATGTGAGCAGGAAAGATGGAACTTCTTACTGGCAGCCCTTTGACCTCTGGAGGACCTGGAGTTTGGAAGCACATGTTAGGCAGGATTTTCTGTTTTGTGACTGAAATGGGACAGACTGAAAGACAAGTTTACAACAGAGCAAGTCTATCTGGTAATAACAGCTCAAGGGAACACAGCCTATAACTTGTCCCTCTCTCAGTTCAGCTTAGCCACGAAGGCAGTACTATTTTAGGATTCCAAAATACCATGTATGAAGTAAGCAGTCTTTGGTGATTTATTGGCTTTGGGGAAGGAGTTGCCATTTAACATCTCCTTGTCTCAGCCTGGTACAGGAGCTCCCCTCTTCCCTTCTGCTTTTCCTGCAGCAATTCTTATTGCTGCTAACTGGTTGTAGTTATGTGTGGTTTGCAAGACCTTCTGGAAAGCAGAGGCTGTGACACTGCATCTCTGTCAGTCCTACTCTCCAGTTCATTCAGAAAGTTCTCTCATAAGCCTTCTCAGCTCTTTTCCCCTCCCTCAATAGCTATCAGGAACCCATCCTCTGAGCATAGACGCAGACTGAAGAAGTGACCACCCCTGCTTGCTGCCTTTGAAAAAGACACAATTTAGACAACTAATGCCAAGTTTAGCTGACTGTATTTGAAAGGAAGCATTTGTTTGCTCAAGACCTCGAGGCCATGAGTATGCATACAGTTGAAACAGCTCAGTGCTGGGCATCACTCGTGGCTAAGGAGGCAATTATAGTAAAGCAAGATCAGGCCTGGGGAAGGAAGGCATGAGATCCAGTGTGCCAGTTTCAGTAGAAAGCAGCTGGATACCGATGTAGCACCATGCGGAGAAAGTGATCAGAACTGTGAGAGTAAAAGTAGCTAAATCCATAGTAAAATGCCTACTTGTTCTTGGGAAGTCATCTAAGCTCTCAGTTTTGATTGCCAAATATGGAGTATGAGTGGCCTTCATTCCCAAAAGCAGAAGGCAGGGGTCAGCAGCTCTGTCCTGAGCATTTGACAAATTGGATCCCAGAGCAGAGAGAAACACAGCTCTTCCTATGAAAGAATTCTAGCTCCTCAGTTTGGCTTGAAGTACCCACTAAGCACAGGGAGGTGGGAAGACACTATTAAGGTTAGCTCCTGTGTTAAGGAACTAGAAAGCCCTTTGCAGCTTGTTCAGTTTTCTCATCTGAGCATCACCCTGTGCTGGTTTTCATGGTGATACCTTTTCCTTGGTCTCTCTCCAATACTTGATTCATTCATTTCAAATCTGGTTAAGTACAAAGAAAAGTGCTGTGTTCTGCTCTACACATCTGTGTCTTGAGGCTGAGCCATCAATAGGACACTCAACCTGATTGCTCTTCCCAGGGCACAGATGCTGCCAGGCAGAAGGAGGCCCATACTATGGCTGTGAATGTTGTGCACATTTGTGTAACTAGTGTTAGGTTTTTCAAGAGTCCCGGACCTTTATATAACCTACATTGAGCAATTTAGCATCTATACATCACAAAGGTATTTCAGCCACTACTTTTTCAGCATAGAAGCCATGGTGATCATTGATGGCTTGACTCAGGCATGTCACAATTTCTCTAGGTGTGCATACAAAGTAGTTCACAGATTGGGTTAATTGAGGTATAATGTCCCACTCTAAATGTGGGTAGCAATATTCCATGGACTGGGCTCCTGGACTTAAAAGGAGAAAGTAAACAGCATCACCATCTATTTGTCCCTGCTGGATGCCTGTGGGCACAAAGGAGCTGGCTGCCTAAAGTTCCACCATCTCCCTGCTTGCTTACTGTAGACACAAAGTAGCCAGCTGCTCCAAGTTCCACCCTTACTATGATTAATTGTTGCACTTGGACCTTGAGCCAAAAGAAACCCTTCCTAAGTTGCTTTTATTGGGTATTTTTTTAGAGCTAAAACAATGCTGTTTTGAGGAGTAGATCAGCAGGCACCTGAAACCACCTAGCACGGAGCCCACTCTTATGAAAGATTTCACTGAGTGATGGATGAAGCATACTTTTCTACCCTGGTTGAACTTGCAACCCATGGAGCACCACCTGCCATCCAGCAGTGTGTGTCTCTAGACTCACAGCACAGGCTGACATCCTAGCAACCTCATGCTGCCATTTAGAACTGCCTTGCTAGTGACATCTGTAAGCCTCTTCTGGAGAGACAGCCTGAGGAACCCAAGAGCACAATGCAAGGAATGCTGGCTATACACTGTGACAATCAAATACCTGAGAGTTTGATGCAGCTGAACAGTGAGAAAGAAACAAGAATGCATCCAAGCTGTTTCTTCAGTATACTTTTAACAAGCAGCAAGAATGCTAGATTGATGTTGAAGTGGTCGGTGGGGGTACAGGCCAGATTCTCTCAGCTACAACTAGACTTAGAAACAGTATAGAGAATGAGACTGCCCTTAGATCCTAAGAAGATTCGTCTGCTAAAAGTCAATTTATGTTCTAACTTCAGAAATGTTAGACTATTTAGAGGGTTTGTTCTGCCTGAGAATGAGCTCTGTGCTAATGCGTGCTTATTATACCACAGATTTGGCATCTTAAGGATTATAAAGGGTGAGAAGCAGTTCTTAACTGGGAAAGGAACTGTTTCCATGACAATAATTTATGTCAGAATGAGCTCAGGTCTTCTAATTCAAAAAGCCTCACGTTGATGCACCCCCAGAAAAGAGTGAACTGCCAAGCATCGTCTTTCACATGGAAATGCACCTAAGTCAAGGCTCAATTCATGAAAAAGAAAAAGAAAAAAAGGACATCTCCCTGGACAATAAGAACCTGGCCCTGAAACCCTTGGACAGATATATATATATATATATATATATATATATATATATATATATAGAGAGAGAGAGAGAGAGATGTACATATATAGATATATATATGCATATGCAGAACATTTGTATTTCTTAGCATATATTGCTGTGAGCATTTCCATAAACCAACAACCCTAGAAATTATGTGCTATTTTTATTCTCATTTTAAAAGTAAGGGAATTGGCCACAGAAATCAAAATACTCCTCCAAAGTCACCAGTTATTATAGGTTTGAGCCAGGAGTTCCTGCCTGTCTGTTGTCAGGTGGACATCACCCTTCACCTGCAGAAGCCCTCCCCTTTGGTATAGACTTACCTTGAAAGCATGGTCCTAGCTGAAACCTCATCCTAGCTCAGACTCATCTGTACAAGCCTGTATCCAGTGCAAGTCAATTTTCCTTTTTCATAAGGATGTTAGCCACAGTGAATCAAGATGCACCATGCCCCACCCTCCAAAGAGCTGGGGGGGGGATGTATTTTAGTTCTTAAAAGACCTTTTCTTCTAGTGTATCAGCTCACTCTGAGGTTCTAAAGGACAGGAATGCAAGAACAGTAGCTTTTTAGCTTTATAATGCACTGGCAAAATGACAGAAAGTTTCCTTCAGTGACAGAATTTCTTGTCATAGCATCTTTGAGAAAGAAAAGACTAAGTGCCCGGGAAGTTACTATGAAGCACTCTGCTCTGCTGATCCATTCCTAGAATGGTGTAGGAAAAGGCCAAGTGCCATGGAAGCTACATGAAGCACTGTCCTCTACTGGTCCATTCACAGAACATCTTAGGAAAAATGTCCTTAAAGGGAATTTCCCTGGCAATATTCATCGATACAATTATAGTGTTTTCTCCCCAGGAGCTTGGTGGGATCTCTGTGGCTGAAAGGGCCTATAACAGTTGGTTCTCCTTCTTTCTGCTCAAAGTTTCAATTTTGTTTCTTTTATCAATCAAATTTCTATATTGCACCCACTATGAGTGGGACATGGGATTATAGTATAAGCTCCAACTTGGTTAGCTACATGAACAGCAGCTAAATAAAGACAGATTACACAACCATACAGTGGTGAAAATAAAACACTGGAAGACAGGACCTATGCACCTGAGCTCTGAGGTTGTCTATTTCATAAATGTGGGACTGATTGTCCTCTCCATTAGCCAGGCAGCTGTGCAGAGCAGTCCTTTTATTTATTTATTATTTTATTTTTCCTGGTGCTTCTATCAAGGCTAGGGCTTTGTGCATTCTAGGCAGGCTTTTCTCCCACTAAGTTACATTATAACCCCTGATTCACCTTCTAGCCCAGGTTACAGTGTAAATTCTCAAAACAGAATACATGAGACAGAAAGGGGAAGGAGAGGTTACCTAGAGAGAAAGGGTACAGATGGGAGGAGGGGAGGAGAGGGGGACAGTATTATAACTGAATAGGGACACTTTTCCTCTATTTCCCAAATATTATAGTTACATACCACTTACCTTGTATTATATATTATAAATAAAAGAGTTAAAAACTAAAGCAAAGCTACATAAAGCACAGTCCTCTACTGGTCCATTCACAGAACGTTGTAGGAAAAATGTCTTAAAACATGGGAACTATTGGTTTTGAAATGAAGAATAACCTATTTTTGTGTGTTATTCTTGTGCAGCACAGAGCATTATAGAGACAATTCAAGCTTCAGCTTGTGCTCAGAGCCCCATATTTTTGATCAACCAAGTCTTTATTTCCACTTGCATGTACAAGCAAGATTTTATGACATATATAGGGTGCTGTGCCTAGCTCTCTCTCCTCCCCTTCTCCCTCCGCAATTTTCCTCTCTCAGTGATTCCCCCTTCCCCTTTCTGTCTCCTGTATTCTGTTCTGAGACTGTTGCCCAGACCAGCTTTAGACTCCCTGTGATCCCCCTGTCTCAGCCTGGCAAGTGCTGGGATTACAGACCTAAGATACAATACCTGTCTTTATTGTCAAAACAGATAAAAACACATACAATCACTTTGTAAATGACAGAACAGGTGGTCTAAAGGGTGTTGTGATCGTGTCTTCCTCCTTGCTACTCCTCTGCCTCCTTCTTCTCCCTGTAACATCAGCATGATGATTTGAAACAGTTTAAAGAAAAAAGCTCACTGGGAAATTGCCATCTTTCTTTGGAGAAAGGACTGATTTCTTGCAAACCCCTTCAGGAAATATCTCAAAATGTCATGTTTATAACATGCTTCTGCAAGACTGGCCTTGGTGATTGAAAATTAACTGGGTGATTCTCCTGTGGAAGCCACCATATGGCCACTCATCTTTGGTTTTCAACCTCTTTCTTATGGCCAAGTCAAGAGCTTAAATCACATCCTGGCAATGTTTCCAAAGAATGCAGAAGAACCTGAAGACTTTCTATGAAAACAGATTTAAAAGCCAAACTGTATGAAGTTGTTAGAAGAAAACACGCATGCCAGGAAAATTGTTTGGTAGTTCAGCAAGGAATTGATAACGTATCGCTGTGTGCACTCAGGGCTTTGGGTTGCTGGCATCACAGCTCTGCTCCCCAGCAGCTGTGCCAAATTAGGAAGGTTTATTTTTAGGAACAATAAACTAAGAAAATCCTCTCCGCTTGCAAAAAGATTGGTTTGGTAGTGTTTTGTTTGTTTTTGTTTTTCTCTAGCTTGGAAGATTTGACAAGATAAGGCTGTACAAAGGTGGGGAGCATGAAAGTGTTTCTAGACCTTTTACACAGTTGTAGTTAAAGACACAACAGAAACAAAGTAGTCATGAGTCTAAAGAAAGAACACTGGGACACAAGAGGGTGTGGGAATGAATATGTCATTAGAGCAGGGCACCAGTTTTCGAGAGGAAGTGATCAGCAAGGAGATGGGAAGAAATGAGGAGAATTGAATAAGAACAAATCATAGTGTGATACATGAAAATGTCACAATTAAACCCATTATTCGTATGCAAACAAAATTTTGATTTTGAAAATAAGCAGCCAAAATTTAACTCTTGGCAGCTGGAGAGACTGCCCTATCTCACATGCATTGTGTGTTCACCATTGGGGTGCAAAAGGCCCTGTTGTGTATCAAACACTGTTTCATATTTTATCTTGTTATTGTTTTTTAAAATTACTTCTATGTGCATATCCATGTAAGTATGCAAACATGAGTTCAGATGCCAAAGGACAGTAGAGTTCAAAAGTGTTGGCTCTCAGGGAGCTGTTCATGGGCAGCTCTGAGCAGGCTGATGCGGTTGTTGGAAAACGGGAAGAACAGTGTATGATTTGAACCATTGAGCCATTTCTCAGCCCCTCATTTCTTATTTTAAAAACACTTTTAGAAACAGGAGAGAGCAGAAGTTGAATCTGTTTCAGAGGACACAGAGCTTGCCAAGGCCAAGCCCCTCAGCTAAAAGGTCTCAACTAAGCAGATGGGAGAATTGACCTGAGGTCTTCAGAGATATAGGACCTACTTTTGCTGTTATTTGTGTGTGTGCCTGCACACAGGTATGGGTGTGTGTGTGTGTGTGTGTGTGTGTGTGAGAGAGAGAGAGAGAGAGAGAGAGAGAGAGAGAGAGAGAGAGAGTGAGAGAGTGTGTGTGAGTGTGTGAGAGTGTGTGTGTGTGTGTGTGTGTGTGAGAGAGAGAGAGAGAGAGAGAGAGAGAGAGTGTGAGTGTGTGAGAGTGTGTGAGTGTGTGTGTGTGTGTGTGTGTGTGTGTGTGTGTGTGTGTGTGTGTGTAGGCAGAGATCAACCTTGAGTATTACTTCCCATGACCCTGTTTTATGAGACAGAGTCTCTCACTGGTACCTGAGTCTACAGGTAAAACTAGACTGGTGACAATGAGCCTCAGGGATCTTGCTGTCTCTGCCTCCCCAGCATTGGGTTTTCAAGTATGTGCCATTACACTCAACTTTTATGTGGGGATGCAACTCATTTCTAATGTTTGTACAACAAGTACTTCCTGGATAGGCTCTAGGACTGGTTTTCACACTGAACACAGCAGACATGTTTCCTGCATGTTTTATATCATATTACATATTATCATAGTTCTTATCACTAAACAATATGAGTGTTGCTGGTATTTAAGTATATGTCAGAGATCTTATGTCTAAAGGAGGAAGCACATCATTACTTCAATGTTTAGGGTTTTTACAAACCTCACAAAACACTGTCTTATGAAAATTCACTAATCCTACCCTGCATCTAAACAAACCTGTGGGAGGGGAGGCAGCCTTAGGTAGGGATGCGTTTCTGTGGATCTTTCTGGAGTCCTTTAAGGGCATGCAGTGAGGATCAGCAGGGTGAAACATGCTTGTCAGAGCTCCCTGCCTAGGAGCAGCTGCTGACTCTATAATAAATCTAAGCTGTTGATACCTTGAATGCTTACCTCAGACCACTTAGGTCTGCCACTGGTCAAAGATAGGAGGGAAGCAATAGTTCCATGGTATTTTATGGATGAACTCCCCTTATTTGGCACAAAATGCTATTTGCAGCTTCAAATCAGTGGGAAGACAGCAGAACACTTGGCTCTGATAGACAGGCCAGATGAATCAGCCTCTGAGACTAAGGGGTACAGCAGACATATGGTTGAGAACCAACTGGCACTGGCCTCCTAATCTGGGGGGGTCAGACATAACTCATCCTCACTGCTGAGATCCCTTAAGGAGTATTTATTATCTTCTAGACACAATTTATTCTTCTGATTATTCATTTTTCATTACTGTGGAAAGCAAGATTGAATTGTTTTGGCATCAACTGCTTACATTAATCTTTCAAATATGTGTTCCATGTAAAACTCTTGTCAGGCAAATGGATCTAATTCCTGCCACCCAAACAGCCACAGATAAAAGTAATCCAGCCTGAAGTAAAGGAGTTCCAGAATGTCAGGTGCAGCAGAACACACAGGCACACACACGACACACAACCACAGTGGAGGATTTAGAGAGTGGATTGGGGGAAGGGAAAGATGCTGGAGAGTTCATTTATTAGAGCCAGGAAATTTATTCCATTAACATTTTAATTTCAAAAGTAATTTAAATTAGCACTTTATTTAACTGTGAAATTAGATTACTTTCTGTTTAACATGCAATGCACTTATGAGCTTAATACATGACAAGTGCTAAGGAGGAAGACTATATCTCTAAATGCCTAGAAATTGTGTTCCAGTGTCTGTGAGATTGTCAACCACTGCCTCATTTTCCCAAACTGGTGCTGCAGTCACAGAGCGATTGAGGGAACAGCCGGAAGTCATGCAGCTATGCAACAACACACACAGAAAGAAACAGGGACAGTGTAGAAGCAGGTCTGTGCATATTTGGAGAGACTGGTGGTTGGAAGTAGTTATTTCTACCCCTTAGTAAAACACTTAACTCTTTTCCATTTTCCCTTCCTAGTTAATCTCTCCCTGTACTCAATTCTGCAACTTTCAAAATAAAGATGCATTTATTTGCTGCCTTCTCGAAACATTTAAATAAGATGTTGTCTGTTACATTGACTGGAAACAAGAAAAAAATGCAATGCACTGAATAAACACCCACATGCTATCTATATCACTCCTTCCTCCATCTACTTTGGGTATGCCAGCAAGCCCATTAACCAAATGCAAAGACTGTGTTAAAGGCTGAGCCATGAAGCAAGTGTCAGAAAACTGTTTCATGGTGAGAATGGAAGTGTAGAATTATACTTGCTCTGGAGTTTGCTCTGCAGCATCTCAGAACTATGGTTTGTGCATAGGTAGCAAGAGTACAGAGAACAGGGATCAGGAATCTTAAGTTATCTGTTGGAAACTGGAAACTCAGAAGGCAAAGCAGTGCTGATGGAACCCCAGGCAGGTGCAGATAGGCCCTAGAGCAGAGCAGAAAGGCCCCAGAATACAGCCCACAAGCCCCAGAGCAGTGTAGACAGGCCCAGAGCAGTGTAGACAAGCCCCAGAACAGTGCAGACAGGCCCCAGTGCCATGTAGACAGGCCCCAGAGCAATGGATACAGGCCCCAGAACAGTGTAGGCAGGCCCCAGAATAGTGTAGACAGACCACAGAGCAGTTAGACAGGCCCCAGAGTGGGTACAGGCTTCCAAGATAGAAGATTATGTCTCCAGACCTTGCTTCAGGACCTCAGAAGCAATCTTTACCTTTGCCCATAAGAAGGGTGCACAGGACGCCGGCCCAGCTACTGAAGAGACTGCTCTAGGAACTGGTCTTCAGAGCTGGGTCCTGAAGAGCACTGAGCTGGCTGTGCAGAGCCTATGGCCATAATCCACCCTTCTACAAAGGTGCTCTGAGTCCTGAAGCTGAACAGGGGAGTTCATCTGCCTGAAAATTGGCCAGCATGTGTGAACAGGGGAAGGCAGACAGCCCTGAGACAAAAGACACTTTTGTATGTTATTAAGATCACAACATCACCACCCCATCCAGGAAGTCAGAAATTACATTTTGTTCAGTTTAAAACCCCTCTATGTGGGGTGAGATCTCTCAGGGAGCCTTTGCCAAGCATCTGTGAGAATATCAGCTCACACTTTAAAAGGCAAATTGAGAGTTGCTTACCAGTTACCTTCTTTAGCCCAGTCTGGCTGGACTCACCATGTTCCTTTTGCCTCAGCTCCCCAAGGGCTGCTATCAGAGGCATGAGCAGCCACATGTAGCTAGAAAATTCCTCATGTGCAAATGTCCTGATGCTCTTAGGATAAGCAGTGTGTCCTGTAGATACAGTGTTTAGAAACTTGCCTGTCCAAATATTTCATAAAATATTAAAATATATTTGGTTAAATAAATACATACAATTTACATCTAGTTAAAAAGTTATGTAAATTAGCAAAATGATTTTTATTTTGTTATTATTTCTAAAGCTATCAAGGGCCTCATAACAACAATCAACAAGTTCTTGCTAATGACTGCAATAATGGTGGATGATGTCACTGTATAAAAAAAAAAAAGAAAAAGAAAAAAAAAAAAGGAGCTCCAAACTCAGCACAGGGCTAGGAGCACCAAAAGCCTTTAGCTGTGGTAACCAATGTGTTTTCTTATTTAAATAGTGTGAGGTTACTTTTCTATTACTTGCTGATAGGCCTGGATAGTTTGGTTGAACACCAGATGCACTTTAGGCATGACTGGAATTGCTAACTAGTGGATTTGTTATAAAGCAAATTCCTTCCTAGTGTAGGTGAGCCTCAGCCAATCAGTTGAAGGCTTTATAAGAAAAGACTGGGGTTTTCCAAAAGAAGCAATTCTCAAGACTGCATCTCCTTCAGCATAAGCAGGAAGGAAGGCCAAGGCAGAGTTTCAGCTAAGGTCTTACCTACTGCTTGTTGTAGCTACTGAAAAACAAAGATGGGTTTTCCCTGAGCAGACCTTGCCGTCCCTGAAATTATGGGAGTTAGTACTTCAGAGTACATCTCAACCTTACTCCTTTTCTCTTTTAGTTTCCCCTCCCACTTTCTTCCCTTACCCTGTTTCTCACTTACATACCCATAAATGCCCTTCGCTCTCCAGAGAACCTCAACTTGCATACACAGGCTGACAGATACCTTTAGCAACTCTACTCTAACCCACTGTCACATGGGTTTTTGAGTCAAGAGTCACTCCAACACCCAAAACACAGGTTGTTTCCTGGGTTGGACAAGTTCTATGGCAATTTTATACTCAAAGCTAAAGGTAGACTCTTGATATTCAATAGTTATAGGTTCCATCATCTACTATGGTGTTGTCAAACTGCTTTGTGACTTACAGTTTTATATAATGTGAGGAATCAAAGGGCTTAGGGAGATTCCTGCCAATACTCTACGGTGTCGGCTGTTGTTTTTGTTAGATAAATGAAGTGGGATTCTAATAGCATGCCAAATAAAGTGTGATTATAGAGTGTACTTCCTTTAGCACCACACAAGGTACTAACTGCTACCTGCACACAGAGGGGTGGAATGAGGTTAGCTTAAGTGTAAGAAGCATTATGCTGCCTCAAACTGCAGTTATCTATAACCTATGTCATTTCCTTTGCAGATCCAGAAAGTTTAGTTAGATCATCAGCCATGCAACAAGGTCACCGACAGTGGCCAGCCAAAGTCAAGGCACAGCTTTCCATGCCATGAGGTCCAGAAACTCTTCACTATAAACACAGTGGAGTCTACAACCATATTGTCACCCAGGCTCTGCTCACAGCTTCCCAGCCTCTGTTCCTCCCACCACACACTCTTTTTTTTTTTTTTTTTTTGTGCTCAGTTTCACTTCACTCTCCTGTCCCTCCTAAAGCCTCCAGCCAAGCTCTGTCCTCATCTACCATGTCCTCCAATTCATGCTCCATCCAGGTCCTCATTTCTAAAGCACCATTCAACATGCTGCCTGGACTGGAGATTCTCAGATAATGGATGATGGAAGTACCAGAAAGGGCCCCATCACTCAACATGGAGGCTGGCGTAAGACAATGAAGCTCAGGATCAACATAAACATGTCATCAAATGCTGCTTCTAGATATTAACTTATAACGGAAGCTCCAAGTGTGTGAGCAAGAGCCAGAGGGCAGAAGCAGGGTTTTGAGTGGCAAGGGTAAGGACAAGCAGCTGGAATGTCCAATCAGGTGGAGCTCAAACCAGGAGATGCCCTTGAATAATAGAAGACAGGCTGAGCTTTCTGGTTGGCCAGTGCACAGATGCAAAGTGAGCTAGGTGTCTCTTTCATGTTACTGTCATTGAGGTCTGACCAGCACCCAACAGATTGAAGCACAAGAGTTTGTTCATGGCTGAGTCAAAGAGCTAAAGGAAAAACCATTGATAATACCTGTACGACTATGTCCAAAGCTGAGTTCTATATACATGCAGGACCTGAGACATGGTCATCTCAGTCTAAGTACTGGCATTTTCATTTATCTGAGAACAACTAAGGATCTTAGAGGCACTGTGAGAGCATGTGAGGGCCTTTCTGTGCCCAGGATTCTCCCCAATGTTTCTCTCTTTCTGTATTTCACCCACACTGTCATTATAGAGTCACTCGGCCTTCAAGAGAACAAACACATGAGATATATCTAAGAGGAAAGAAAAATGATTCATTTTGGTTGTGAGGTTGTCATTCAACAAAATGCAAAATACATTTTAACTAAAATGTAATAGATGCTATTTTGGTAAGCTTCCTCTCCAATTATGTTTAGAGCAAATTTAAGATCTCTAAAAGCTGCTAAAACAAATTTCATAAACCCACATAAGCACACAGTAGCTCAATTGCCACATACACACTGGCACATGCCAATAAAACAGGAGGAAGCCAGAAAAAGAATTCTATAGACTTCTGACTGCAGACAGATGGAAGGATACTGAATAGAGAAGGAAACAAAGCTGAAAACTTAAATATAAGACCATACATCTTCCCAATTAATTTTGCAAAGTTATATAATTATAATTTAGACAAAATTATATCTAAAACAACAAAACATATAGGTTTTCAGAAGGAAACAAAACAGCAACCAGCAACTAAAACAAAACTAAAACAGCAACCAGCAGGATTAGTATACTTAAGTTCAAAATGATATTCCCAAGACTAGGCAAGCTATAATATTAAGAATTGAATTTGACTACAACAAAAGCTGAAGAGTTACTCCTTGGGATGTGTTCAAGCAAAACTGTCCCATTCAAACCTCAACAGATCATTCTGTTTATTCCCCTGAAAGACACCTTCCCATCATGTTGTGCAATACCAGCAGGCAGGGGAATTATCCTCAGACAGGAAAATGCCAGCTAATGGAAAATGAGAAAGTTAATAAATGAAGTCAAATTGAGTACTTTATGAGCACTACTGAAAATACACTCAACAACATAAAATGCCATCGTTATGACTGAGCATAATAAACCCATTACTTGTCTTAAAGGCTATGGTGATAGAAATCATTTAAATCAATTGAGTTACTGTTTCTTAGCAATTTGATAAAAAGGAAAAATAGTGTAATTGGGAATGAAGTGCCCCTTTGGGAGCTGAAGACAAGCCAGCTGGGTTCCTAAGTGTACTTTAATCTGTTTGTGTATCTCCCCCTCCTTGGTTTGAAGAAGAGGGAGGAAAGAGCTACTGAGAAGAGAATTCTGAAGCCCTGGGATTCACAGAATTTCAATTATTACCAAAGCTTTAGTTTGATGGACACCATTTTTTACTTCCCTGTTCCATCATAATGGAAAAGCTGATGGATAGTGCGGGTGTCCAAGACTGTGTGAGACTACACTGGGCAGTAAGTAAAGGCAACAAGGACCCTCAGGGGTTCTCGGAGGTCAGGGATCCCAGAACCATGTCTGAGTGACACTGGACTCATGATATCTTGAGTTATTCTCTCCCACCATCCCATCCTCCATGGGTGCCCAAGAGAAGTTCAGCCACTTTGGGGAAAGTAGATGTCAAAAGCTGACTTATCAATAAAATATTTTCTTGGCATGATTTATAATCACCAAATAAAAGAATCTGATGAATTAAGTATCATTAATACTGTAAGGCATGCATTGGGCAGCTTTTGCTGTATGGACCAGACAGGGAAAAATCTGGACTTCACACTGTATCACTCTCACAGTTAAGTATTACATTCCACTCTTTCACAGTGTTGGCTGATTTCCATTAAAACCATTTGCAAAATCACCTGCACCTCACAGTGAACCTATAATCTAAATGATCTCTCTACACTTTTCCTGCTCCAAGCATCCTTAAGGAAATGATCTTCCACAGTAGCAAATATCCTATCCTTACAGTCTTTGAGATTCTAGCCTAATAACGTGGAGAAAACCTCAGGAGTCAAGAGGCTGAAGGATCACATGATGTGTCTTTACTAAATTAAAAGTGAGTCCAAATGACTTACTCTTACAGATTCTTCCTTAGATCCATTAAGATTGGTCAAGGGTTCTGGATTTTAGTGATGGGAATACAGTTGCAGATGATCAAGTACGTAACAACAACAGCAATAAATATCCATCATTAGGGGAAGCATAGGTAGAAATTCAAAAGCCTTCTGCTATCTTGCTAGTAAAATAGGTCCTATCCCAGCACACCTAATGATCAACGACAACAGAAGCAGTCCAAAGTCTAACGGAATGGCAAGGAGTGTCCCATCTCTTCTCTGCTCTTAAACTTGACCTTCAGGAGATTCTCCAGCTTTGCCAGCCTTCAGCCTTTGGCCTAAGTCTCCTATTAATACAATTGACAAAAACAGGAGCCTGTTAGTCCTGAATGTGTATAGGTTAATTAGGTTCCTGTCATTTGAAATGTAAGATAAGGTGTCTGGAAAGCCTTATCTCCTCAGATATCTTTAAGTTGAATTTGAATGTGCCTAACACTAGCAGCATCAGAATGTGGCACTAGGGACAGCAACAGCAGTGCTGGCTGCATGAAGACCATTTTACAACCAAAATGACTGCAGAAGGGAAAAAAATGTACAGGGTCACCCAGGGGCATTAGCAAGGTAAGGTAGAGTATTTCCTGGAGCATGTGGGTGAAGTCAGGGAGCTGGTGCCCACGGGTGATCACTTGGGATTTTAAGTCAGGACTCAGACTTGGAAGACTTAGCCATGGAAAGGGCAGAGCCTATGTTAGAATCTTTTCTACTTTGTCTGAGATTTTAAAAGATAGATTGTTTGGCTGAAAGTCCATATATGATGAAAATGTTTTTAGTACAGGACTAATGATTTTCTCTAAGCTACAATAGGTATAGCTTTGTTTTGCAGAGTCTGAAAGTATTATAAGGGCAAGGATTTACGCACACCACCTAAAGCCTTTCTCAGCAGGATATTCCACAAAAACAGCAATACACACACACACACACACACACACACACACACACACACACACACACACACACACACACGGAGGTTAGTGGGTGGTGGAGAACTTTAATGAAGAAAGGAATCTAATGAAATTCCTTAAGTGAAGTACATTCTATGTCTGTCACTTCAGACACAACTGACCACTCCTCAAACCTCTGTGAGCACTTCAGATGGGTCCTGTGGACCTTCAAACACAGTGAGACAGACCTGTGTAAAGTGTATCTTCACCAAGGAGCTCAGTGCCATGTGATGCCTTCCCATGCATCATCACACCAGAAAGATGACAACTAAGACAGAATCTTACAGATGCCTAGTATTGTTATGATGGAATTTGTTTCTCTTATTAGGGGAGTGGGGAAGTTTTAAACTTTCAGGGGAGCTGTTATTATTGTTACTATAGTGATTACCAAATAATTAATTTTAAAGGTATCTTCTTCTCCAGTCTAGTAAAAGATTCCATCTGACATGCAAGGTTACCATTACATATTTGCTAAGGAGGGGATGGATAGGAGATTTGGTAACTGCACAGAATGCCTTGGGTTATCCAGTGAGAGTTGGTTTTCTAGAAGAATGGATTATTCCCTTTTACAGTTAGGAAAATTAAAAGATAATTTCATTGGTGATGGAACTAATGTTAAGAAATAATTTAAATACTGTATCTAGAAACATTCATTTTGATCCAGATGACAAAGAGCCTCCAGTGAGTGATTTGCTAAGGTCATACCCTCAAAGCAGTGACCCAGTGAAAGGAGCTATATAGTTCCTACCTCCGAATGCCAGGAGTTGACAGTGGGATTCATTGCAGTTCTTTCTTAAGGGATAAGCACTTCTGCAACAGTTACTGTTATTGTCAAGGTGACAACATTTAGAATCAACTGGGAGAGGACTTTGGGCATGTCTGTGGGGACTTTCTTGACTATGTTAGCTGAGGTGGGAAGACCATTCATTAGACAGAGGACTCTGGTTGTATTATGGTGGGGACAATAAGCTGAGCACTAGTACACTTGCATCCATTGTCCTTTTCATCTGACAGCTTCATGCACTTTTCTGTGGTCAAATTAGTCAAATACTACTTTGTGTTACTGGTTTGCACAGCTGTCTTCCTACCTATGGTATATAATACGTTCTACATAATACAGTGCCCATAGTTGACTCCTTCTAGTATCCTGAAACCCCAGTAAAGTCTGAGAGAAACTAAGACCCACTTTCCATGTTGAATTTGTGAATGCACACAATCAAAACTCTAATCCCCCGAATGAACTTTTTACTTAGTGAAAAATACAATCCTCTTCCCAGTGATTAGGAGTGTTTCCTGGCCAGCCTTTATTTATTTGTTGGTTTGTTTGTTTTCAGACAGGGTCTCTCTACCTAACCCTGGCTGTCCTGGAATTCACAGACAAGGCTGGCCTTGAACTCACAGAGATCTGCCTTTCTTTGCCTCCAGAGTTCTGTGATTAAAGACATGTGCCTCACCACACCCAGCTTCCACAACTCTTATAGTAGCTAGTATAGCATCACGTTTAAAATGGAAACCGAACAAGAAAAAATCATCATGACTTCTTAAGAACTGTAAACATAATTTCCATTGTCCCAATTAGAGAAAAATATATAAAGCACACTGGTTCAACTAATAATGACTCACATTATTATTGAAAGTTTCTTTTTAAAGAGAAGTTTTGAAGAATTGGACCTAACTGTGTGGAAATGGTTGACGGTGAGGTGTAAGAGGCCAGGTTCAAAACAGCACAAACTTTCTCATTCTGAAATATGAGCTCTTTCTTAGATGTAGTTATTCCTGTGCTTTTCCTTTGCTAAAATACTTGAGGCTATAAGGCGGCATGCGGAGGTGTGTTCCTGTGTGTGCATGTGAACAAGAGGGTGGCTGTCAGAGGGTAATCTCAATGTTATTACTTAGGTGATGTCTCTTACCTGGAACTCACCTAGTGGGCCAGACTAAGTGGCCAGTGAGGCACAGTCTCCCCTGTGTGGGGATCCTAAGGCACCTCAAGGCACTTCTTCTTCTTCTTCTTCTTCTTCTTCTTCTTCTTCTTCTTCTTCTTCTTCTTCTTCTTCTTCTTCTTCTCCTCCTCCTCCTCCTCCTCCTCCTCCTCCTCCTCCTCCTCCTCCTCCTCCTCCTCTTCTTCTTTTTCTTTATGTCCAGCTTCTTTACTTGACTTCTAGGGCTAGAACTCAGGTGCTCATGTTTATGTAAAGCAAGAACTTTATGAACTGGTTTATGTTATGATATTTTCTTTGTGTTATAACAAATAAAGCTTGTCTGGAGATCATAGGGTGAAGCTAGCCACTAGTTAACCATAGCGGTCTGCAGGTCTGTACAGACGGGAGACAGGAAGCAATATGGCTGGGCAGATACAGGATCTCAGCCCCTTTAGGTGTGAGATTTTGTAGAGGTAAGAACTCCAGTGGCTGGCTGCTCCGCTTCTCTGATCTTTCAGCTTTCACCCCCTAATATCTGATTACAGGCTTTTATTTAATAGGACTAGTTAGGATCATGCTTCTGTTTCATTTTTTCAGCCCTGCAAAAGTGTTCTAAGAGCCGTTTTGTACTTTCCACAGCCAGCAAACCTGGGAAAACTTCAACATTCATCCTGGGTTTCAGCTTCTGTGGCCTTTCTGCTGAGCAGCACATGGAGTTATGTCTTCTTCTTTTCAGCCACTAAAATCTTCTTTTTAAAATAAAGACTATTGTCTTTAACTTTCTATTGCTGTGATAAATAAACAACACCCGACCTAATGGGGGATGTCCTGTGTATGCTGTGACTATGTGTTTCTCTTATTGGTTGATGAACAAAGCTGTTCAGCCAATAAACAGGCAGAATTTTGCTAGGTGGGAATTTTGAGCAAAGAAGCAGTTAGAAGAAAGACAGAAAGAAGAGACGCCATGTAGCTGCCAGGGAGGCAGGATGCCAGGGCATCACCTAGGTAAGCCACAGCCATATGGAGATACACAGATTAATAGAAATGGGTTAATATTTAAGGGAGAACTAGCTAATCAGAAACCTAAGTCATTGGCCAAACATTTATAAAAATACATTATGTCTCTGAGCGGTTATTTCAGAAGCTGCTGCAGGGACCCGGTGGGTGGAGAGAAACTAGTCCAGTGGGACCTAGATAGACAAAGGAAGTCTCCCTGTACAATGACCAAAAGCATTGGGAGGAAAGCTTTTATTTTATCTTATAGCTTATAGTCCATCATCCAGGGAAGTCAGGACAGGAAATCAAGGCAGGAACCAGGAGGTGGGAACTGAGGCAGAGGCCATGGAAGAATGATGCTTACTGACTTGTTCTCCATTGTTTGGTCATTCTGCCTTTGTATAGTATGCAGGACCACCAGCAAAGGGGTCACATGGTTCACAGTGATCTGGGTCCACCCACATCATTCATCAACAAAGAAGATGCACCATGGGCCAATCTGATGGGGGCATTTTTTTTTCAGCTGAGGTTGCTTCTTCTCAGAGGACTCTAGCTTGTGTCAAATGTCTAGCAGGGTTTCTTGCCTGGAACTAGTCATCCTAACCATTCTGTGTCTTCTCAGACCATAGCCACTAACACCTGAAACATGGAGGTAGAGTCAGCCCTGGCCAGAGTCACCTTCTGAAACTGGACAGCATGGGGCACATCAAATGCCATCCTGCTGCTCTGATGAAAGAGAACAGGCTAGGGGAGAGCCTTGGGCATCTGCTCCCACTGGGAAGATTCTGATCCCATGCCTTCCAGGTTCGGGCATGCCAGGAACACACAACAATTCAGGTAAGTGACACCCTAGGCATGTAACACATAGATGACTATCAGTCTGCACAATGCCACCACATTCACTGCTGAAAAAAATTAAATCAGATGAGAGCATATTTTAAATTGTGAAATGGTAGGATAATTTTAGGCTTGTAACTCATAAAGAGATTGCATTAAACAAGTACTGAAGCTATTCATGCTGGAGTTGGCAGGAAAGTCTCCCTCCCCCAACCCCATCGGGGAAAGAAAGTTGTATATTTTGTAATTCAGAATGTTCAGTAGCAGAGATGTCACTACAAAAAAAGATATAAAAATCCATGCCAAATTTGTCTTAGTATGTGTATTCTTTAGGTTTTGTAAAAGCCCATTCTAAATAGGGCAATGTATTTGGCTCTCCTGCAGTGAAAATTATCAGT
Organism: Cricetulus griseus; assembly: GCF_003668045.3. NCBI lineage: Eukaryota > Metazoa > Chordata > Mammalia > Rodentia > Cricetidae > Cricetulus > Cricetulus griseus. Next base: position 129,750,425 of record NC_048597.1, read on the forward strand.
TTATTATACACAGCTTTGTTGAACATTTTCTAAGAAAGTAAGCCTCCCACACTCACAGGCTGCATTCCTAGTAGGCCAAAAGGTAGCAGGGGAACACAACAACAACGATGTCACGCCTTGAAAACTAGCATAAGAAACAACAAGTTACATATAAGATAAAAACCTTATGCAATTAATTATGCTTTGTTTTGTAATGCAAAGCAACCAGAACCCTTAGTCTGGAAAAGGAAAATCAGCTCTGAAGCCCACCATTACTAGTAAACCAGGCCAGGAATTTTGTGGAGCTTTCTTTCTGAGTCCTCTTCTGTTCAAGGGTATCTTACAGCTTGTTTCACATGTGTGGCTTTTGTTGCAAGTGAAAGAACTCAGGGTGAGCCCAAAGCATTATAGAGATGCACATGTGACAAAGACAGAAAATGACAATCTAGTGTACCAACTGAGAAAAACTGTAAGGCCTGAGCATCATTGACCACACAGCAAAGGTCCATGCTCGGACCTCTCCAAAAATGCAAAGTAAGAATGAATGGCAGACTGGTGTCTGTTTCACAGTAAGCCGCTAAGGCGCAACCATGTTACTACCAACTTTCTTACACAAATTCCAGAGTCAGAAAGAGATGGGTCCAGAAAAACACATGCCTGTCTTGAGATGTATTGAGACCAGCCAAATAAACTCACTTCTGGGGAGAACTTCCTTTTAGTCTTCAACATGATGTTCTCTATCTGCATGCATGGGCACAATGTTCTTGGTTAAAATGTAAATGACTATAGAGAGAAATATCTTAAGTTTTCATTTTTGTGCTCTCGAACAAACCCAACTAAACCTTTTTAGTGCAAGTAGAGAAAGCAGCCACTCTAGACCTACAGGAGAATGCAATGAGGATGCTCTGTGATGAGAAGATATACAGGGAAGACCAGCTCAGAATCGTGGAGCTCTCACAAGCAAACCTTTCTTCCATTTGTAGTCGAAGAAACATAAATGCAATACTATATAGAGGTGTAGCTAGATACTGGGCAGATGTTACCAAAATATAGAGCAATTAGCCAAACAAATTGTCATGATGGGGTAAAGGCTGATGTAATACAGAATAATTTACACACAATGTATCTACTATTTGCTAACATGTACCATGTGCTCTTGAACATGACTATATGTTATCACAATAGATTTCATAGGAAGTGGTACTTTTCTCCCTACTGTGGAGATTAAACCAGGCTACAAGACCTGTGTGGTCTACTATAAAACCTGTGTGTTTTCCTGAAGAGAAGATTTCCTTTATTTATATTCAAAATATATCACATAGGAGTCCATCCTTTTGATTTACAGAAAAGGAATAGTTGTGAAGACCTAAGAGGATTGTGAGTTAGAGGAAGGGATGAACAGATATAGGGCTTTTAGGGTAGTGGGGTTTCTCTGTACTGCTGCCCAGACAGACAGAAGATATAACACCTGCAATGACTCCTAAGGTGGCCATGGAAGCTGATGCATGTTTCAGCCATTGCTGTGATGAAACTGAGAGAAACAACTTAAAGAGATCAACCTTTGCTCACCCTCTCAGAGATTTCAGGCCAGAGAGAAATATCTTAAGTTTTCATTTTTGTGCTCTCGAACAAACCCAACTAAACCTTTTTAGTGCAAGTAGAGAAAGCAGCTACTCTAGACCTACAGGAGAATGCAATGAGGATGCTGATGAGTATGGAACTATTGCTCTGCATGATAGAGTGTGGGATGTAACAGTGGGAATAAATGGCATTGGAGACTGCCCACCTCACACCAGCCAGGAAGGAGCCCTGGACACAATACATTTCAAAGCCACAACCTTTGATGGCCTGCTTTCTTCAGACAGACCCCACCTCCTGGCATTGCCTTAAGATTACAGCTCCATCAGGAAATAAATGCAGTGACTAGGTCAGCTGGCATGATTCAGTCTCCTCTTCAAGACTGGGTCCGCTAGCTGAGGATGCCTCCAACACTATGTGAGCCATTATCCTACTCTTACAGTGAGAATAGATACTGTGCCAGGGTTGGTGGGTTTTTTAAATTTTAGTTTATGTGTACAGGTGTTTTGCCTGCATGTAAGTCTGTGTACCATTTGTGTGCCTGGTACTCGTAGAGGCTAAATGAAGGAATAGGAGCCCCTGGAACTGGAGTTACAGAGCTACCTTGTAGATGCCAGGAATTGAATCAGGTCATCTGGTAAAACAAAAAAAAATGCTTTTAATGGCTAAACTGTCTCTCCAGACCTGTAAAAATGATGCAATATAAGTTTACCAATTGTAATAAATGTACCAAGCTAGGGTTAGAGGCTAATAAGCAAGGGAGTGGCTATGCATGTGGGAAAGCCCAGGACATGGGGAAAGTTCTGATTTCTTCTCAATTTTGTTTTGATTTAAAACTGCTCTTATTATACAAGTATAAATAATGTGCCTTATATAAGAATATACACATATGAATACTTGCACATTCCTCCTATAATGGTTGGACTTTTGCTATAAAAACACAAGGAAGATAAAATAGATTTTGAATTTGGGCTAAATACATTCTATGCAAAAGTCATGCATGTGGAGATCATGATAGAGTTTCCAGACACTGTTTGGAACTTAAATAAATCTTGGAATTTAGGAACATGTCAGGAATAAGCCATCCACCCACTCTTCTCGCAGAGGCAAAGACCTCAGCACAGCTTTGGTTTGAGTTTTGTAACTTTGCAGACACACAAATAATTTGGGGAAAGCCCAGGCAGGGGTGGTGAAAGCAACAAAGGGGTTTGAAGGTAAGAAAAAAGGCTGACAAATGATTATTAATTACCCTCCAAAGAAAAGACCATGGGGAACTCGGTAGCCTCCTTGAAATGCAGCAGAGGTTACTGTATAAAATATGATCACCGTGATTCACAATTCCATAGAGAAGGAAAACAGAGGGAGCAGGCTTAGGAGGGAGCATGGCGAATTTAGATGAAATAGAAAATAAATCTTTCATTCTAAGAGTCAGAGGCACTAAAGCAGGCAGCCGCTTAAGGCCTTTGAGCACTGCTTTCCCCCAGAGCCTCAGCAGGCTGCTCTGCCTGCTTGACTTAAACACTGCCTTCTCCAGGAATGCCTTGTTCTCCCCTTCACTGAGCAGAGTGCTTCCTTGGTATGTAGCAAATATCAGAATCATTTCTATAATAAATTCTACAGTGCCCTGGACATGACAAAACTTACAAATGCTGACTTTAACCTTTTCCCTAAAACAGTAAGCTCAAATCAGGTGGCTGACACAATCATGGATTGTATGATTTCTAATGTTGCTTTTCTGTTTCTCGCCTATGTGACTAACTAGCTTTAAGAGGTTCTGTTCTATGTGCATGAAATTGTTCCCTAAACCAGCTGTCCCTAATGTTCAGAGTAAACTGAAAAATGAAAATATTGTTTGAGGCTGGAGAGATGGCTCAGTGATCAAGAGCATATACATCTTTTTATGGAGAACCCAAGTTTGGTTCCCAGTACTGACTCCAGGAGGCTTTACAACCGCCTGTACCTCCAGCCCAGGGAACCCTACAATCTCTTTGGGCCTCTGTGAGCACCTGTACCTTGTATTCACATATACACACCTGTCCATCTACACACACAGAGAAGGAGAGAGACAGAGACAGAGAGAGAGACTTAAAAATCTAGTCTAATGTCCGAAAACTTCCTTCTTCCTATGAGGGTTATTTCTCCAGGATATAGGGGAGTCGGGGAGAAAGTCTCCAAGGTTATTCCAAGACAGCAGCACAAAATGAGCCATATTTCCTATTTTTGTTTATTTTGCCTGGTTCTGGCAGTGAGGCCAGGAAGGTCAGTGCAGAAATAAGGACTTGGTATGACTGAAAATGTGCTGCTCCCAGCTGGAGCTGGGGCCAAAAGGGCTCTGGAAAATTATTTAGTAAGTTCATCTTCCTTTCCCATGAACTACTAAGATAGCTCTCTGGCTAAGAATCACAAGTGAAGAATTAATAAATAAGAAATAAATAAGTTAGAGCCTGCAGTGTCTGACACAAGAGCCCTTAGTGGAAAAAACTGGGCAACACATCCCCAGCTTCCAGTTCGCTCACTGACTGCCAGGAGGTCTTTGTCAGATTGTATGGTCAACACTGGGTATGAGCTCCTCTCTTCTCAGTTACTGAAGAAGTAGAACTAACCTGTGCTCACTCCAGGGTAATACCAGAGTCATTCATTATTCACACATACATTCACACACACACACACACACACACACACACACACACACACACACACACACACACACACACACACACACTATTCAATTACAGGTGCTAGAGAGATATCTCAGCTGGTGCAATGCTTGCAGAGCAAGCATTAGAACCTGAGTGCATTCAGTATCCCTGAGAAACATTAAGTAGATTGCCACATGTGTGTAAATGCAGAACTGAGGACATACTGATACTATGATTATGGGGATTCGCTGACTGAATCGGTGACCTCCATGCATATCAAAGGACCCTTCTCAAAAGCAAGGTGGAGAGTGATGGAAGATGACACTCAACTTCAACCTCTGGCCTCTATATGCACATACACAGGTATTTTCACCTGTATGTATGCATGTCTGCTTACACTTAGGGTGAACACCAATAGATAAATACACATACTTATTTTTAAATTACAGTCCTCTTTTAAATGGCCATATAATGGAATTAATGCAAAGTATGGAAGTAATTGACTCAAAGGATTTCTGGTATATAGAATGTCGCAACTGCTGTTTATATGACAAAGTAGTCACTGATCACCTTTTGCACGGGGTGGAGTCTGAATCCTCAAAAGACCCTCCAGTGAGAGAAGTAGAATAAGGGAACATCTTTATCCTTAAATTACTATCCTGGTTATTACACATGTCATGTTTTCTTTTCAATTATAAAACACTGTGTTCCTTGGTTACCTCTTCTAATAAACAGACAGATGAACCTAGTCATTCACTAGGCAGGAAGATCCAGTCTGTTTTGGTGCTCTCTAGTTAGGAAAATGGAACCCCCCCACCACCACCACAGTATAGAATGCTGAGCCTGGCTAGGTACAAAAGACAGGAGACATTCCTTGTGTGCCTTGTCTGCACGACTGCTGAGAGAAGCGCCTCTGAGCTGTAAGCACCACCCTGCAATCACAAAGGCTCATGACTGCAAATATGGTCATTATCTCCTGGAACTGATCTAATCCTGTGCCCAATGCCATAAAATAAAGGTTTCTTTTGAATACCAAATACAAGGACTGGAACCAAAAAAAAGGGGGGGAAAGTGACAATAATTTGACAGCGCTTTAAGGAAGAGTAGTTCTTTCCCTCCCTCCTGTCACAGCTAATCACACCAAATGATAGCGGCTCTGTGGGCTCAATGAATGGAAGATACATTTGCTGAGCTGAGGAAATTCCACAGACAAACTACACAAGAGGAGTTAGCTCATTAGTGGGCCTCATACACCGGGTACATAGCATATTTCACAAACCTACAAGGCTGTTGGAATGCAGCTGTACATACACATGATGGCATTTTCTTTTCTTAAGTACAGAGGAAGGAAAAATATGCTTATCTCTTTAAAAGTCTTGATGTTCACATGGTGCTGATGTGTTTATATATATTTATAGATATGCACATGAAAGCATCATTAATTCAACTTAACAAAGAAAGCAAATACACTATGGTGACATTTATGAACATCTGTGCTAAAATCATGAATAAGGATTATCTATAACACTTGGCCAGAGAAAGTTAATTCCAAATACCATGAACAGGAAGCACAGAGAAGATGGAGAATCTTTCCTCGTGAGACTTATTTGCTACGCAGGAGACATAAACAGCACTTCTACGCATGATGTTTAATTCATTAGCAGTTGACAGGATCACTAAAGAAAAAGTATTTAAAGATGGGGATCATTTAAAAATGGAATTGTGATGAAAAATATTCATTTTATTTTCTCATCAAAGGCTTCTGCCTAACCCCATAATTTAGAGAAGAGAATTAGGGTCATCCTGCTACCTAGGGACAAAATTAAATTTTTCTTCTTCGAATCACCTGTGGGGTAACTTTCTCTCTCTCTCTCTCTCTCTCTCTCTCTCTCTCTCTCTCTCTCTCTCTCTCTCTCTCTCTCATCTATGATTCTGAAGGGCTTCTGTTCTTAAATAATCCAGTCACTGGGCACACAGGCTGTCTCTGCAAACCTCTAACTCAGTCCAAGCAATGGACAAATATCCATGCAGCCTTGGGCTACTATGACAGGAGTGCTCATCCAAGACATTCTTTGTAGTGTTCCAACAATGACAAGGATTTTTATTGACTCAGTAGATGGGATATAAAATTTTGATTTTCAAATGGATTGGATCAAGACATGCCTAGGACATTACAGTGAACTCACTTTTGTGCCTCTGTGTGCATGTGTGTATTTGTGAAGGTGCATTCAAAGGGTTAACACCAGCTAGAAGATCTGCTTTGGAATTCCATCTGTAGTGTACTACATTGAGTCCCAGTCTGAATAAGAAGAGACAAATAGGCAGGTGAGCCGAGCCACTATTGTTCCTCTTTCCTTCTCCTGGTCCACTGCGTCCTTACTGTGAAGTTTCTAGCTACTGTGCCTGCACTTCTTCAACCCAGGAGCTAGGTCAAATCTTCCACCTTCAAACTTTTGTGTTGCTTTGTGTTACAGCAATGAGCATAGCAACTGGTGCATTAAAGTCAGAGTAACCAGAGCTCTGAGAAGCCCAACAAGACCAAAACAACTACCCCAGTGCTGCAGCAGCACCTTTAAAACTCACACTTTGAAAAGTCCAAAATCACTGATATGGTTGATAAAGCCATAATGTAAATGAGGCTGTAGAGATAGGCTTTCATCTCCTAGGGTCAGGGTCCTCAGGGGGATGGACACCTGACAGCTATCTTGCTTCCTTTCTTTCTCTCACTTTGGAGAGTCAGAGGCACCCAGGCTAGGGAGAATGTTAGTGGATACTGAACACTGAAAGTTGGATCTCTGACCTTGATGTGTCCCGTTGTGTTGGAAGACCGCAGGTTTACACTGTATATGCCACCTTATCTGAGGCATCTGTTATAGCAACAGACAAACGCCAGTTCACAGGGAGACTCTTTCCTACCACTCTGCTTGAGAGGATGGGAAGACTCATTCCCCATCACTGTCTGTGGCCAAGCTTCCCTCTAGGAATTGTGGTTTTTCATTGTCTCTGTTAGCAGTGACCATGTGAATGAGATGTGTGACTGCAGGAGGATTGTCATCATAATTTAACAGGAATTAACGCCCTCTTGTTATAAAGCACCCTACATGCTGCTGCCTAACAAGTTAGCAACAACTGGAATTAATTCATATCAGACGGACAGCACGGAAAATCCATTTGTGACCCTGGGGTTATGGAATTTAACATAATCACACATGCTCTTGTTTGGGTAATTTTTTCTCTCCTCATTGAATTAGGTATCTACATTAGATTTTAATCTGATCAGTCCTGACCAGTTATATTTCTGTAATCAAAGGCATCTCCTCTCAAATCAGCCCACAGACACAGGAAATTATAGTCAATGTTTGAAGCCCCGTTAAGGTACTGCACCTAAACATTAACAAACAACAGGATATGTATAAGATAATTTTAATCAAATTATTTATTCACCATATCCCTTAATAAATATTTTCTGAGTAATTGCCTTGTGGTCGGTGATATTGAAGGTGTTGGAGGGTTGTGGAGTGAAAAGTTCTCATTCTAAGAAATGCTTCAAGAATGTATTTGGTAATTGTTCCATTACTGAAGGCAAATATAGCACACACACACACTTTTGAAAAGATACCATGAAATGTAACTAGTCTATCTCCATCTCCCTCTTTCTCCCACAAGCACATGGCCTTTCTCTTGTGTGACTTTTCCTTAAACTTAGGTAGGGTACTGATGGATGACCACTCACATTCAGTGAGTTTCCCAGGGTTGCTTACAGGAACATGGGCGACTCGTGAAAATTGTAACCCTGAAGCTCCTTACCTAACTTGCAGGCTACTCACCACAGGGTCTCCTCTCTTCAGCAGCTACTGTTACTTCTATTATGTTGAGGCAAGGTTCTGTGAGACTTTAACTTTGAGCCTCCTGATCCAGGTAAGATGGATGAACCAAAGTCTCCACCTCTAGGTTCTAGCCAGGAAAACAGTGTCTATCTTGCCAAGTCTAGGCTGCCTGTCAGGACAGCTCTAACCCACATGGGAGGTTTCCGTTGCCTGAGTTCCAGATCCACATGGCCTCTTCACATTCAAGACCTTCCAAGATTGTCTGTTACTGGTTCCTGGGAAGGGTGTGAAATGTTATGTCCCTCTTGGTATGGCTCACCCAGAGAACCCTGCTGGAATAGTACAGACAAATTACTTTCCTTTTTAAACAACTCTACCAGTCCACAGTTGGCATTCACACCAACAAAGTAAACATGGTATGAAGTAGAGATGAGATTCAGTCCAGGGAAACAGGAGCACCATTCCCTTGTTATGCTAATTTAGGATGCACTGAGGTATTTACTTAAAGAAGAGAACAGTTAGTTAAAAAAAAATTAAGAACTTTTTGTGTGCTAAAAATAGAGTCAGAGAATAAGATTAGACTGTTTCTAGAATGTGGCCACATTCTGTCAGGGCCTGGTATAACACATGGAACCAGAAATAAAATAGATCTCATCCTTTAAACTATAACTCTAAAATAGTTTATTTCTCAGAGCGTATGACATTCTCCATAGAAACATTTAAAACGGCAATAAAAATTATGTTGCAAATGGCTAAGGAGCCTTCCTACCAGATTTTTAAAAACCTGAATTTAGTGGAATCTAAAATGGATATTTTAAGCAGTTTGTTATAAATCAAGCAATGTGTCACCACGCACTAAACAATGAAGGGATTTTTACAGCCTTTACAATAACAAGATGTATTTTAACTTCAAGAAGATGTCTTGAAATAGTCAGGGTTTAAAAATATTCACAGATTTAACTGAGAAATGGGGAGAAGCCCAAAATAATACAGTTTTGCTAAAAAAGAGTCAAATGTAACCATTGAACAAGTTCTCTGGTAGATTAACAGATTTTACTGTGTAAACAGGAGCCTTGCTCAAATGGCATTCCAAGATGGCAGTGGAAGAGGTATTTATAAAGATTATACTAAAGAAACTGTTGCCAGCAATAAGCCTCTTTAGACAAGGGCTTACAAAAGACTGCCACTATGAAATCAGGTGTTAATCTAACAAGGTTTCAAGGCCACTCCCAGGGCATGAAACCTGAAAAGGCAGCTTCCAAGATCAGAGTGATATATTCATATCAGGGCAATAGGAAGCTGTCCCAGCTCCTGGAAGTGGCCCACCTGTCAAACAGCAGGACTGGGCAGATGGAACAGGCTCCTCATGGCATTGTCTCATACATGGTTGGCCATACCTGGGCCCTTTGCAAAGCCACTGCTCAAACTCCATTCCTTTATCTTCCTGGACTTGGTCTCTGGTCCTTCCTTCTCTTAGGTGTTATTTTCTCTGAGGCCCACCTGGTACTCCCCCATACAGCAATGGTTTCTGTCTGGTTTGCTCTTTCTGGGGGTCTTACCTGCATCCCAGTGGGCATAAGAGGAAACAAGACTGGGTGAGAAAAACACAGCAAGTTCATAAGAAAACTACAAATTAAGCCATTTAAGAAGACACAAGGTCAGACTTGAAAGATCTGGTAAAACAAAGAGTAATAAATTGAAGGCCAATAGAACCAGCCTTTATTTTCTTGTTGCCATTGCAACTGTGCCCTGACCCTCTACCATCTAAAGATTCGGTTGTCTTTCTTCTCAGAGGGAATATTAGACACACGCTTAGGCTCTGGTGTGAAAGCCAAACTCACAGTTCAAACAATTAACAGCTGTATGACTTAGTAAATAGGTTAGCTTTTTTCCTTTACTATAGTCAGCAGTTTTTTAGTTGTCAAATTTCTTAATGATGAATTATCTCCTAGAACAAATCCTACTTGGAAGTACTATAATTTTTTTCTTTTGTTTACTGTGCTAATATTTTAATTGGGATTTTCATGTGAATATTTGCAAGAGAGAACCACCTATAGTTTTGTTATCCAGAGTGCATCCATTTTGCTATAAATGTTAGCATTATAAAACACATTTTGAGACATAGTTTATAAACAAAAATCTCTGTGCTAAGCATAGGTTTCCTTCCTGTTTTCACTCAGAGGGGCTCCAAAGACAGCAAAATCAAGACAGGTTCTTGTCACAGCTACTAGTTGCACCCCCCCCCCCAATAACTGGAAGGTAAGATATTTGGTGAAGACACCACACTATGGGTCTTAAACTGACCAAGACACTCTCTTCCTGTTGGTTAGCTTTCATAGTGTTGGAAGGTGCTATGCAGGCTACTAGGAAGAAGGATCTCAGTTGTCTTATCCAGCAATGGCTCTGTGTGCCTCAACATGGACCTGTCTTGTAACCTGCTCCCATTGGTGCAATAGTGGCCAGACTGTTTATGGAGATAACTAACTGTTCCCTTGATTGGGTTAGAGACCTGCTGCACGGGATGGAATGCATACCTGGAAGTGTAAACATGCTTAAAAACATGGTTATGGAAATGAGAGGCCCTAGGAGAGACCCTCATGTGTTGTTTTCTAAATAGTTGTGTTGTGAAATTTCCTTCTAAATATTTATGAGTATACGCATATGTTTGTGCTTCTCCCAATCTTGATTTGAGAAGCAGTGGGTAGTAGTTAATGAAGAAATTCACCACTGTTCAATGTGCTGAAAATAAGCAACTGTGAGTGTTGCAGATGGGATGTCTATATTAACCCCACCCCCACTCCTGCCCTATGCAAAGCTCAGGCAACACTGAGCAAGAGGAGGTGGAAGAATGTCAGAGAAGGGAGAAGAGTGCTGTCGTATGCTGTTCTCTGTATATAACTTGGCTGATATACACACAAACTGACAGCAGCTGCAGTTACACACATGAGAACTGTACAAGATACAGTCAGTTAAAAATCCCAGCATGAATTGAGCAGGGCATCAGTCTTCTAAGGAGCTATTTGCAATTGATAGTCATGAGGGAGGAAACGTCACTTTTCTTTTGGAGCGGTCTGCTGATAGGTTTCCCATTTCCTAATGAATCACCCAATGCCCATGGCCATATGGGAAACACTAATTAGACATAGTGAGTTAATAAATGAATGAATAAAAATAATAACTAAATAAACATAAAATTTATAAAAGGATGATGTGAAATTCACAGTAGGATGTGACGGAAGGCCTAGCAGGGGTGAGGACTCAATATGATCAAGGTACATTGCATATATGTATAAAATTTTCAAATACATTTTAAACAAAAATAAATATAAATGTTTAGTTTTCCCCTGCTTCATTTTCAGTCTTTCTTTAATTTTCTGGAAAACAATTATTAATTTCTTAGAATATTATTATCTATCTAACTGAAAATCAGTTAGAGACTTGTCTGTCAAACTGATAGCTCTGGGGGTGGAGTAGACCATGGATGATAGAGGACACTCACATCTGGATTCTGTAGTGGCCCTTCCCTCAGCTTCCTTTAAGATTTTCTCTTTATATTTGGTTTTATCAAGTTTAAATATGACATCTAATTATGGGTTTAAATGTGGGTTTTCTTTGTTGTTTATTTGATAATTTTTTTCTGCATGGTTCCACAGCTTTTTTAGCTGCTATTTCTATCATTAAATTTGGAAAATTCTAGAATCATTTTACTTCAATTATGTCTCCTACTCTGTTCCCTCTCCCTTGTTTTCTATTGCTGGCATCCCAACCATGTACCAGTACATCTATTAAGATGTTTCACAGTTCTTGAATGTCCTGATAGTATCCTTTTCCCAATCTCATTTTCTTTTCAAATATCAGCTTCACAAAGTCTATTTATTTACCTTCAAGCTCAACTATTCCCCAGGCTGTCTGTGTTTAGTCCCCCTATGGGTCTTTTGAAGGTACACATTTTCTGTTAATGTGCTTTTTGTTTTTGGAACTTACTTAAGTTTCTTTCATATATATATAATATTTCATATTATATATATATATATGTATGTATGTATGTATTCTTATATGTTATACAACTTTTCCATGGGTGCCTTTAGCATAATAGCTATAATAATTTTAAATTATCTGATCATTGAAAATTCTGCATTACATCTGAACCCACTGCTGAAGATTGCTTTGTGCCTTGACATCATTCTCCTTTTGCCCTTGGCACACTTTTTACCCTTAGTTGTATTGTTGGAAGCCACAAAAACTGTCTAGGACAATGGGCACCAAGGTAGCAAGGCATTTATTGTAATTGTTTCTATTAAACTAAGATGAAGTTACTGCTTAGAACAACCGTTACACCATAGCCTTCAGGTTTCAATGGTAGGTTTCATGGTTCACCCTTCCCTAGCCCCGGAGGATTTCCTTGGCACAGATGCAGAGGCACAGTCTTTCTTGGAGTGTTCTCAGTAGGATTCCACTGAGTAGAATAGAGTGTGTTTCTGGACATGCAGGAGTGGAGAAAGAAGTGTTATTACACCATCCAGACCTCATTCTCTGCAGGAACCGGGACTTCAGGGCTGTGGACTTCAGATGTGTCTCCATCCTCCCTCATTCCAGACAGAGCTTTCCTTCTCCCTCCCCATCATTCCTTCTCTAGCCACCACACCTTCAGTCTATATCCTTGAACCTCTCCTCACTTCTGGCTATGGTCATATTGGTTGAATTATTTTCTCGTTAACTAAGAAGGAACGCTACAGAACTGAGGACCAAGTGATTTCCTCCCCACTAGAAGATTTCAGAGTTGCCCCCCTAAGAAGCTTCCCTTCCAGACCTTCTCCTGATGTTGCAGATAGCACTGGAAGGAGCCATGATTGTGACAAAGTAGAATTTTAGAGAATCGCCATGAAACATTTGTGAAAATTTCTAAATGGCTTATAGATTGAAGCAACACCTAACCCCAGCCCATTAGTCAGCATGGCTTTTGTTAGGACCAAATATATTTCCCAACAGGCAAAAGAGCAACTCACTCTTCTGGTTTTAAGCTCCAAATGCAGCCACCATCTTCATTGTTTTGCGAATTTTTAAGGTCAATTGTCAAGCCTTTTCTACATAGTTATCCTACATATCCCCCAAATAAATGCACTAATAATTTTCTTTGTTCTCAGCCAGAGACCATGAGATTTTATTCTTGGAACCATCACTTCTTCATTGTGTGCAGGAAGCACAGTATCTGACTACACTGAGTAGAAGTGTCAGGTGACACGGCCACTTAGTACAGCTTACAACACTTTAATTTCAAATACCTGCATCTCAGATTCTCTCAGACCCTAGCTCTTGTACTGTATTCGCCATTTGTAGCCAGCCTTATCTTCTAAGCATTATGCATGCTTGTTGAGGACTGTGATCCGCAGAGAACACACTTGAAAGAACACAATTCAAAGTGGAAAGCGCATTCCTCCTCTTGATAAGCCATCCAAGGCTAGAGCAGTTCCAGAGAAAAAGGCTCACTGTGTTTCCAGCCAGGCTGGAAGCCTCCTCTGGGTTTCTTTGGCATTACCTTGCCAAGCTAATAAATCACCATTTGACATTTCTTAATAAATACCTAATGAAGTTACACATCTGCCTTTCTAAAACCTCAGCTTATACCTATTGTGCTAGATAAAATTAGGAACAGAGGCAAAGAAAAAAATGTTGTGTACACTATTAGTAAAGAAGGAAGTTCCACAATGGTGAATGTTTAGTTCCTGACACCTCAGAGGTTTGGGGCAAGAGCCAGAAACAGCTAAAACTCTTTGCCTACAGATGACAGCTTAGACCCACATTTATACCAGTGTCACTCTGGGAGTGAGGCAGGTACAAGCAGACACACGTACCACACCCACTTCTTCGTCCCTATTGTTCTCCTGTGGATGAATCTCCTGCCTCTCCTCCTGTTTGAAAGCCTTGCATCCATGAAGGACACTTGGGCAGGAGATGTGCAGATATGGAAAAGCCCCCGCTCCACCACCTAGGCTGTCTGTGGCTGAGAACAGACTAGTGTAAGTGGCAGTTAAAGCATAAAAAGTATCCTTATTCCCCTGCTGTGTATCTAGCTCAACCATTGTTCTCCACTCTGTAAAGTAGTAGTAGCCCTTGGCTAGGTTACATCAGTTCAACCCCCAAGACATCTGCTCTATGTTGCTAAAGCTGGGTTTGTGTTGCAAGCAAGCTACAGTTATACATTCTAGTATAACTTGCTAACAGTATTTTGTAAAAGAGTTGAATATTTCACAATTAAAAACTATCATTCTGAACAGAAAAAAAGTTAAGTGAGAGTAAATAAATGAATATATATATTAAGTTATCAAATTCAACTGGGCAAACTTCACAAGAAAATAGCATTCCCTATATGAGTACAGAACCGAACACTCCAGTTATTAGATATTTTCTATTTCCAACCCATTTTTGAGAATCTGAAAGAGAAAAGTGCAGAGGACCTGCACTTAGTAAAGAAAAATTATGTAAATAATGGGATTCTTAACAAAATAGTAGTGATAAAACAAACAGGAAGCTCATGGTTCAGCATTAAAAGCCTCTAGTGTAAGCATTTGCATCTTGTGTGTGTTTGTAAATGTAAAGAATCAGGCATTTGCTGACCAACTTAATTAGCAAACAACAAGATCTCTTAACTGCATCAGATTTACCAGTGATTAAGTGTGGATTCTTGGAGTTGATTGATACTTATAGATACCTAATCATGTGCTTTGCTTTTACCATATTTAAATCACCAAGTACTTTCTGCATTTCTCTCTAGTTCTTGCTATAGTCCTGTAAAGTGAGACTGAGTTGTCTATGAGGGAAAGAAAAACAGAGAAGCCCCACATTGAAACTCAGATCCTTGGCCTGACATAAAACTTTGAAACTGATAGGGACTTACTTTAGTGAAAAGCAACCAGAGTTTTCTAAATGAAAGATCAAAATAGAATAGCCAGGAAGATATTGTTTATGAGTTTTTTTTTTTCTGTTATGAGTTGAATTCTGTCTCCTGAAAGGTATTAGTAGGTTCATGTCCTCTGCCTCCAACACCCAGGCTTTATGTGCTGTTGGGAATCTTTGAAGGCGTCATCAAATTAAAAGTCAACATTGTGGGTGCTTTTGTCTGGTGTTCTTATGACAAGGTGAGTCTGAGCACAGATGCAAATGCTGTAGGGAGATTACATGGGAGAAGACAGCCATGGGGCAGGAGTGGCCACCTTTGCACAAGGGGTGGGAAGGGTACTGGGGACCCCAGAAGTCAGAAGAGACTTGACAGGATTCCCAGAGACCTTAACTGGGACCACATCCCTGATAACAGCTTGGATGGGAGACTTCAAACCACTGTCATATGGAACGGGGAAATGACAGATTTCTACTTCTTACCCACCCTGTATTTGGAAAGTAATACTGCATTATTTTGTGAACACTTTTTTTATATTTATATGTAGGAGTGTACGCTTGTGTGTATATTCTGGGTTACAGTGGTGTAAAATCCAATTTCTACTGTGGATTGCAGTCAAATGAAGGTTTCAAAACAGTCCAGTAAAACAAGCACCTAGATCATCTCTAATGTTTCAATACAGGATGCAGAAAAAAGTCAAAATATAAAGAGTATGGGGAAAGAGAGATGCTATATGGGACAGTGGGGGATGAGGGCAGTGGCTTAAGGAAGGGGGGATGGGTAGGATGGGAAGCATCATTAAATAGAGAGTCTACTGAGCTGGTGACACACTGTGTGAGACTGGCCATGTGGCACTTGCAAGATAGCAAACAAAATGAGCGGGTTTTGGCAGGTATTTGGGGAAAAGGTTTTAGCCATCTACTTTGCATAAGTAAAAATGATTTAACCCAGCCAAAGCTTCAAAAGAAACTATGTGAGGCGTGTTAATGATATTGGGATCTCCATCCAGACAGGGAGAAAATCAGAGTGATGGAAAAGCAGACCTTCAGGGACCCACGTGCTGTTGACAGCAGACGGTGGGAGATTGCTTAATATTCTTACACAATTAAACTAATTCCCTTTAAGCTTCTTCTGTATACCACGAACAAGACACCCATACCCCTCAGAAATTAGCTTTCTGCATCTGGGAAAGTGTACTTCTTAATGCCCAAATCCTCAAAAAATCTTGGTTAAATTTTATTTTTACAAAGGCCAAACCAAAAAGCACTTTGCAAACAGTTTTAGCCTTGCTGAAGACTAGTGTAGCACATGTTGGTGATACAAATTAAGTGACACTAAATGCCTGCAATATACGGTTCGATCGCCGTTAACTGAGAAAGCAGCATTGTCATAAAGCTCACTTGTTTATAAAGGTGTGACCAATAAGCTTGCCAAAAGGATGCAAACAAAAGCTAAGGGCTCATTCTGTCACAGAAATGATGAGCTGGGTAGGTCACATGCAGCTGGCTCCTCCCAAGCTGCAATTTCTCATCACATCCCAGCCCTCCATGGGACCCTGGCTGTTCCTCTGCTAAGGGGAGAGGGGTGTTATTCATTCTTCAGCCCTATCCAATCCCACTGTCCACATAGACTCCATGATGATACCAGTGCCCAAGCAGGAGGAGGGAGTGGTGAGACAGAATCTACAGCTCTGGGTACATAAAACCCCTTCATGGAAGGTGGTGAGGCAGCAGAGCAAGCACTGTGAAAATGATTTGTATGAAGAAACAAATCCTGGCTCTCTTTGCCCCTCTGCCCTTTAAGGTTCTGCTAAGTACTTCCACTTCTGTGGCTTCTCTGCATCATGGATTCATGGCTCAGAGATGTATACCATTTCCCTCAGATGTATTAAATGCAACTCCCATTTAAGCCTATCCTGTATGTGAGGGGCCCAGCACATTGTCCTGAATGCATCCCAGCACTGGGATTGCAAAAATGAACCACTGCACCCCTCCCCTAGCATTACAGTGTCTGGACCATCCAGAGACTGACTAGGCTGTGGGAGGAGAAGACTGGAAGAACTCAGTGGAACAACTGATCTCCCCCATTAAGAGGTATGCTAGATATTGGCAGCCAACAACACAACTAGAAAGCATGGACAGAGGACACATAAGAAGCTAAGGATGACAATTTGGAGTTGGAAAGGTGATCCCAAAACTTGGTTTCAGGGTACAAACAGAGGGCACTTGAAAAGAGTAAGTATGTTTGTCGAAAATGGAGAAAAGTGAGATTCTTGGCAGATTCTTCAGAGTGAGAACCTGCCACTCATAGGGAAGACCTGGGCCTCCTTGCACAGTCTCCTTTCCTAATATTAATGAATGGCAAGGAGCCAGACAGAGAAAGAGGAAGTCAGTAGCCACACAGCTAGGCTGCAATGATCCAGGAAGTACTTATGGAACATCTACTATTCTATGAATGTGACTCCAGGTACTAAATAACACATCACCTCAATCCATTCAGATTTCCCTTTAAACCAGAGTCTTCCAGTTTTACAGAAAGATAAGCAAGAAATCAGTGAGGGACATAACAGGAATAGTGCTAGGAAAATTAGGGGGGAGACCCTTAGGATGCTGGACTCCATTTTAACTAATAGCGTTAAGCAGGAATGCAGTCTTGTGTGTCACTCAGAGCTGGGTTGAAAAGGATGGGGGTCCCAGTTGCTCATTCATTCTCCAGTGTGAGGGTGCAGTCAGCAGGTGCCAGCACATACAATGCTGTTGTGGGTTCCTGTGATGCTTTCCCTGCCCTCGGCCAGCACATCTATTCTTTAGGAGTAGGGGAGGGTAGAAAACAAAGCGAGCACATTGTAACAAGCATAAAACAATCTAAATCAATTCCTGAAATACTGCAAGACAGCAAGTACACAAAAGCCCTGTGTCAGCACCCCCAGAAAGTAGATGCCTCCCCAACCAGAAGTTTAAAAATTCTCCCACTTAGCTAAACAGCAGTTTCTGAGTGAACCCCTCCACATAGTCCTTTTCAATGACTGTTCACCGACAAGCAGCCAGCAGCTTATACCAGGGAAAACACTGCTCTCATGGAATTTAATTAACCCATTAATTACACTGTCAATGATAGCAAGTCACAAGTAAATTCAGCATTATTTTTAATACCTCTTGCATCTGAAAGCAAAATTGCAAGCTTCCTGTTCCCTCCCTTCCATTATCTAAAGCAAGCAGGAGCACTGTGGTCTCCTGATCGCAGTATCGGCCATTGATCCATGATGCCTTGCTCTTGCAAGGTTTGAGGCGAGGGTGTTCCCGCTGATGAGAACATATGGTTTGGATGGCTTGGCAGGCGGAATCCTGGCAGAAGCGTCTGGAGGCATCAGCAGATGCTGCACAGCTCAGACATACCAATGTTGGTCTAATTGCCACTGCGCTTGGATTCCACATGTTTCCTGCGATGATAACAATGTTTCTCACAGGGAGACTGGTGGCAAAACAGAGGCCCTCTCCAGTCCCAAGACAGACAGGGTGAGTGTGCACTCACAGGTACACACTCACACATGTGGACACATACATACATGCAGACATGCACACACAAGCACACATGTGTTCAATATCAGATGAGGTCCCCTTCCCTGCACACCTTCCATCTCTTCCTGGTGGTAAGAAGCCATCTAGGAGAGGACAAGCAACCAGAGACTGAGTTTGTTTGTGTTCCCACTGCACAGCTACCAAAACAAAAACAAAAACAAAAACAAAAACAAAAACAAAAACAGCCTCCCAAAGAATTCACAAAGACCAGGGAAAGGAAGGCCTTTTAACAACTCAGTCAGATTGCATTTCTGTATTCAGTTCAGCATTTAATGTTAAGCAGAACAATTCTAGACATCTTATCTAGAGGTAAGGACTGAGCCAGGTACACACAAGTGTGGTTATAGTCCACCAATAAGGAATGGGTTCTGCAGACCCTTCAAGGGCATGGCACTTCATCATATATGTGGGGAGTTAGAGGGTGTTGGGGGTAATCCATGGATTCCATGAGTACTAAGAACACACTAATCAGGATGTCTAGGAAGGATAGATAGCCCAGCAGAGCGAGCAGACAAGCACATACACCAAACACTGGAGGAATCAGTCCTTTCTCTTTTAAATGCAAAATTGACATGACTGGGAAAATGTGAATGATAAGCATGGCATTCAATAATGGACAGCCATCACCATCTATAGACACTGGGGTGAGAAGATGAACACTATTCAGCTGGGCTACCGCAGGATGCTTGAGGTCCGTGTGTTCTGTGGGTAGAAGCCTGAGCTTGAGTGATGTCCACCTTGGGTATGGGCTGAATGGTGACAATGCAGCAGTGAGCATTTGAAGCAAGGAATGCCACATGAGCAGCACCAGCACGTATGTCCTGCTGCTGCCTCCTACACGATAGAGCATTAGGACACTTGTCTGTCCATCTCAGCGGCAAGCTGGTGTCCACAGACCTGGTTCCTGCCTCTGAGTCATCAAATACGACTTGAGAACGGACAGGTACAAATACCAGGAAGCACTGCCGCCACTGCACTAATTTAGATAAATCTCTAAGTCAGAATGAGAAAATGATTTAATAGCACAAAACTGCCGAGCTGTCTGTTTTGAATGTCAAACATTTGCATAGCCCACATTTGTCATTAACCGGATGAAAAGTAGACAAATTAATGAGCTGACAGAGTAGAGATCTAACCCACATTTGAATAATAGCCCACAGAAAGCACATTGCTGTCCCCTTCACAGAAGGGTTAGGTACTCTGAGAAGTGAGAAAGAAAGATTACACACTGGTGTTTTTAAAATATGGACCCCAGACCTGAGCCACTAACCCTTTCCTGCCACCCCAGCAACAATGCCACCACAGTGACTTACATGAGGATGAGGGGACACACAACCTAGGAATAACCAAACTAGAAGAACCTGGCAGGGTGGTTGAGTGCCAGGGTGTTTATTTTTGTTTTCAGGATTATAGAGATGCCTCCGGCTCTTCTGTAGTTTATGGACCAGATGCCAGCTGCAGTGTGACTCCTGATCCAAGCATTAGCAGAGGTGGAAGAGGGCTAAAGGACAATGTGGTGGACTGTGAAAGGATGGATACTGTGTCATGCAGCTGGAAATTCATATCATTTCCTCTCACAGCTTCTCTGTTACATTGTGTTGGACTAAATGAAGTTGGTAGCCCATATGGAGTTTGAATACTGTATCTTAGGTCTGTGTGAAGTAATTAATAAGGCCTTCAGTAGGCAGGAAGAATACCAATAAACAGGCAATAGATAGCTTCAGTGGCTTCCCCATGTCCACAAACTCAAGTATACTATCTAACCTGCTACTTTAAAACTGCATGCCAGACTGTAGCTTCAGTCTGTAGCTGCAGGGTTCATGCCTTTGCCACACCCTGCTTTTTCAACCACAGGTCTGTACACTTTCTGCTCCATGTCACCAAGACTTGTACCTTCTCTGCCACACCAATACCTATTCATCCTGCTATGTCCCACCAATCTCAAGAAGCCATCTATTTTATTTTATTTTATTTTATTTTATTTTATTTATTAGTGTGTGTGTGTGTACATGTCATAGTCCTGGTGTGTATGTGTATGTTGATTCTCTCCTTCCACTTTTACACCTGTTCTAGGGACTGAAATCAGGTTAACAGGCTTATACAGCCAACACCTTCACCATATAAGCCATGGTATCAGTCCAGGAAGCCACCTTCAGGCACTCTTCAGGTCTCCTGATGTACAGAGATTGTGCAAATCGGTTTTCTTTCTGTTCTGATTATTCTGGGTGTAAGAAATGGAATGGAATTCTCCAACATGGTGGCTCACATCAAGGCTTGACACAGACTTCCAGGCACAGAAAAATTATGTTGATTTTGGTAGGTGATTCACAGGTAAAATACAGACAACCATCAAAGTCCAGTTAGACATGGCAGGTACCACAGTAGCTGCTTGACACCAGTGACTTAGGGTGCTCACCAAAAAGGTGATGATGACAGGGTTGAGCTGGGCCTTCATCCTGAATGGCTATTACCTGGCAAGTTCTCCACAGCTGGCTTTGCTCAGGTCTCTCCAGGATGCCATTCCCAGCTCAGACCTACATATCTCACTTGAGAGAACTGAGAGACCAAAGAAAGCTTTTAGTTATCCCTCTGGCTCTTTCTAATCCATCACACATAAGCTGTATTCCTACCTGTTTTAGAAACTTCTCTTCTTTTCCTGTATTTTTTTATTTCAGAATTCTTTTCTTTCCCCAACAAAACTTAGCTCTTAAAGATCAAAAACTTTGCTTTCAAAACTGTCATTTTGATGTGGACTTCAAAAGCCTATTTTGGAGGTTTTTTTTTTTTTTTTTTTTTTGGCAGTTTTTCTCTCTCCCCCACTCCTCCCTTTGCTTTGCTGCTGGCATGCCTCCTGCTTAGTCTGCCCCCTACCTGGAATTCCTCTGGTTCTCAGAAGGTCCATGAAGACCCCTGGCTGTAGAAAAGACTGTGCAGAAAGGGAAGCTCAAAACTCACTAACTTAAATGTGAATGGCTATAATTCCACACTGTTGAAGAGAATAAACCCTAGAAACAGCCAGCTGACACTTCCTCATCAGCAATTAACTCACCAGGGCCCATTTCACCATAGTAGAAGGAAGAAGTAATTGTCTTCCTTTCTGACTGCTACCTGGAGACCAAATTATTCTAAAGTGCCTTAGTGAGAGCACCTCAGAGGCAGAATACTCAGGAAGTGATAGCTCCTGGGAGACACCAGGCACATGGCAATGGGCTTGTGCAGCTTAAAAGAATCAGTCTCTGTTACTTGTATTTATTTTTCTTCAACTCTCTTTGCAAGTAAACCTTCTTAGGCAAATATGATTTCTAGTTTCTGTGGTATTTTCTCATTTATAGAGCAGGAGTAAGAATAACTGCCTGGTGAAGTTGTAAACATTAAACAGTCCTGTTTGTGAGTGTTGAACCCCATTTAAGGCAGAGTACAGAGGCCACCGTGTTCCATTCCCTATAGAAAAGCTGGGTGCCCAAGAACATTCCTAAGCCTGCATCCAGGAAGTGACTGTAGCCACAGGAGGCTCTCCACAGTATACTCAAGTCCTTGGTCATTACTGTCATTAAGGTCATGCTCTGTGCATTTCCATTACAGCTGCATTCCAGGACTTTGGACTTTGTTTTACTTTTATTTTTGTTTCTGTTGTTGTTTCTGGGACTAATCAAGGATACTCTACCAACTCATAGTGTTAGACCCCAGGGAAACTCAGGTATTCAGGGTCCCAGGCCACCACTGCGGTCACCCCAATCACCAGGCGGATTCGAGAGCTTGCTGCAAACTGCATGAGGTTTTATTGTAATTTAACAAGCTAACCCCAGGTTAGCTCGGGTCTTTCACCCACCCGCCATGGCAGATGGCGAGCGAAAGACAGCTCCTAGTGCCTCCCAAGAGATCTTATAGGGCAGCGTAAGGGCACAGGCTCACTATTGGTGTGCCTCCAGGCTTGGAGGGCTTGCCCTGTGTTGATTGGCCAATTGGTTGTTATGGCCCATAGGCCCTCCCAGGGTGGTTGCTATGCTTTGTGTGTCACGCTTGTCCGTAAAGCACACGCAGGGTCGTAAAGCATAGCGCCACCAGCTAACTTCTGATTGGTTCCTTGTCATGAGGCAGGCATCTGACTTTCTAGTGACTAACTAACTTCTGATTAGTTCCTTGTCACAAGGCAGGCATCTGACCTCTAAGTGACCAAGGCAAGTTTATGGCAAGCACGTGTTCGGCTGTTATGGCTGCCAAAAGGGAAGCTGGTCCCTTCAATAGAAGGATATATAGGGACAAGAACTTTAATCTTTCCATCACTAGTGATCTGTAACAAAGTCTGATGGGGCACACCAGAACCTCATTTCTTTCTCACCTTGTCCAGTATAACTCAAAACTGCATGTCAGTTTCCAGACTGTCTTCATGTGTCAAATCTCATGTTTTCTTTGCATAAATGGCCAGTCAGACAACCCTCTTGGGTGTTTACCTTCCTTAAATTCCGACCTTACAATTTCAACAAGTACTTAGTGTTACTCCAAATTATCTCCCGAAATCCAAAGTATCAGATATTACAAAACAGAAGTTCATGTTTAACAAGGCACAACCACACAGTGCCTATCTCCCAACATGGGAGTTGCAGCTACTGGAGAAAGGGCTTCAATGGAAACAGATGGACAGAAAATTAGAGTTGGCGTTTGCTCTCAGCAAACTGTGTGAGTTTGCGTGCTGCATTAAGTATCTGTTGAAAATTCATATACAGAAACCCTCATCCCTAGTGTGATGGTATCAGGAGGTGAGTTTTCAATATGTAAGTAAGCCATGTGGGTAGAACATTCATGCATGAGATTGACCCCTGTTGTAGTCCAGATCCTGTAGCTATGACACCGATACTAGGTAACTATAAAGAAAGAAGTGTAATCTCCAAGGCAAGGGCAAGGATCTATAATAATTAGCTTCTGATAAGGGACTCGTGGCAAGAGAATAAGGGACAACAAGCAACAAGACCCCTTCCTTTCAGCAACTAACACAGTATGTGAAATTGAGAATTCCTTTCTTCCCTTTGGAAGAGTGGGGCCCATTCCTTCAGATTTAGTCTTCCTGACCCACTTTGGCTCTGTCTTCTAACTCCATCACACTGAGAAATAAGGCTCATGATATGACATCCGAGCAGCAGTCAAAAAGAACCATGTCCCCTTTGCTGTGCATGAAGACATAGAAAGAAGACAAGTCTCTATGTGAGGAAATGTACCCACACCACAACTTGTCTGTGCCAGATCCTGACCAGCCTTCCCAGACACATATGAGAAACACAGTTCAGATGATTAAGCCAGCAGTCTAGCGTATTTTGTTAAAGCAGTCCTAACTCATGAAGATGTTTCAGTGACATCAACGCTGGGAGGTTTAGTTTCCTTATCTGTAATATAGAGGCTACCGACAGCAGCAGTGCTATCATGCTGTTCTGAGCATAGATTATCCATGTTCACATACAATGATGCTTGCTAGGCAAGGCATAGGAGAGAGAAAGCTGGGCAGACAGAGATCTTGTCCTGAAGATGTCCTAGCACAAAGTGTGAATGAGACACATATCTAAGAAAGTGAGAAAGCAAAGCAGAGAACCCAGGCCAGGCATTGAAGGCAGGTGAACTGAGACATGACCTTTAACAAGATCAAACCTGATGTGGAAGTGCCAAGATTACCCAGACAGCTCTCTCCTGGCAGTTGTGCTCTGATCCCTGTATCCTTTTTCACATCATCTCTCCCACTGTTTTGAATTTATTTGTTCAGAAGACCATCATCAGGAATTACAAGCTTCATCAGGAGAGATTCTATTCAGTTGGTCTGGAGATGGGTATCCCATTATTCCTCTGCTAAGAAACTCAGTCCTATCTGACATACAGTAAGAAGTTCTAAATAGATGTCATTGAAACATACAACCAATTCTTTATCTTACATGTCTGAAATATGTAACTGGAAAATTAAGAAAATACATTATAGCTATGTCTTCATCCTCCTGTACACCATTTCACTGTCATTTCTCCTCCAGGAAATAACTTTACCCGAGGCAAAGTGCATGCTAAAACAAATGAGCAATATTAGGAGGCATCTGCTGTGGAGGGTTTGATAAAAATGGTCCCAACCAAGTAAATGGGAGGTTGGGGGAAAGGAGTGGACAGGCCCAAATAGAATCAGCGACAAGGCAAGGACAAATTTCTGCAATAATTTCTTTTCCTGGACTTAAGCAAAAGCAGATAAGTAATTGTGTGGTATATTTACAAAATCATTCTGGTATAAAATTTTAAAATTGCATTACTCTATCAGCTTGGAGCAAAAACATCAAAACCTATAGTCAGTGCTAATTTACCTGTCCCTATTTCTAAGTGCTGCCTTACACAGCTTGGTAAAACCTCAAAATGGAAACAAGCAGCTCAGAGGAAGACCCTTGACTAGAAAATGCCCTTGTATCTTATTTAAAATAAGGACAGAGCACTATGATGCTTTATTGGCTGGACAAGTGCTCTAAGAAGACAAAATAGTAATAAGAGAGGCAACAGTGGTAATTAATGCTTACCCAGAACACACTGCATAGGCCTGGTCTGAGCCATTTCCATCAGGGTCTGAGTACTGCTTTCACCCTTGGACTGAGAACAGACCTACAGGCAGTGTCATGCCACATGGGAGACATTCCATCCAAGAGCTCCTTTAATGTCTTCTCCAGCAAACATTTATGGGACACTTGTCACAGTGATGTTTCAAGGTCTTTTATATGTTCACCTCCAGGTGAATGTCTACATTTTACCAAGGAGGAAACTGAGACACCAACAGCATTAAGCTGTTCAAATGCTGCAACTGAGCAGCCACAGTGCTGCAAAATAAATCAGGGGGAAATGGTCTCTTGCTTATTGTCTCAGATACTAAGAGTGGTAGAAAGAAGAGTGTTTGCTTCTCTGAGTTGTTAATTTTATTATTCATTCTATTTTGACTATTTTTCTCTTTGGGTTTTATACAAAGAATATGTAATCTTGGCTATAATTTTTTATAATGGAGAAAACATTGGCTGACTATGACATGAAAACAGTCACTGTATGACAGAGAAAATGTTTGGAGAGCTAACAAAATGCCAAGATGTGCTGTCTAAAAAGCAGCCTGAATTCAATTCCAAACTGACCACCCATGGGCACTCTTGGTCACCTACCAATTTGTCCCCTTGAGCTGTCAGAAGCAGACTCAGGTGATAAAAGTTCATTTCATTAAAATGAAGGAAATATCTAAGTTTAGGAGATAATTGAGAATACACAGGAAGAACTGATGGTTGTTGTGGCTTGAGGGTGGGTCTTGTGATAACAATTTTTAGATGGAAGAGCTCAGGTTCAAGTGCGGTTGCAGTCCCAGATGGAGCAGGGACTGGGCATGCCTTGATGTGCTACCTCCCAGGAATTCCCACATCTCTCTGTTCTCTCTCTGGGTGTCTGCAGGAATCTGGGTCACTCCATCACAGGGCTGACCCACATCTACACACAAGCAGCCTTCCCATCCTATTAGAGAAACATCAGCTCTGTGGAAGCAAGCCTTATGAATAAGTAAATTTACAGATAAGCCTGTTTTAATTAGCTGGGGAAGAGGAGCCCCACTCCCTCCCCCACATCAAGCCAACACTGATTTCCTTACATCTAGGCACATCTGTAAACAGCTCCCCACCTCTGTCTCTTCCACTATGCTGATTAGTCTCTTTTAAATTCCTTTTGAATATAATTAATTTGCTTTCCCCACTCTTTCAATCTGTATATCAGCAGAGCTTTGAAGCCTCTCTCTTGCAGGGGTGATAGCTGTGTGATTTCCCTGATTCTGTTTGCTTCAGATTCCCACAATGAGTTCACCAGACTGTCAGATATAAGACTCTGGGAGGAAAAAGCTCAAACGAGTTGGGAGTGAAAATTCTTTTCCTTGCTTTCCCGGTCAGAATTTGAAGACATACTATCCCTGCTACTTGTTTCCTCCCCTCTCCCAGCCAGAGAAATTCTGTTTTGTCATTCAAATCTGCTTCCCAATTGCCCATTCTCCTCAGGGCAGCCACTCCCCCTGGTTTCCTACTTGATGCACAAAGAGAATAGACAAAGTCATCAGAACCAATCAGCAATGATGGAGGAGGCAGAGTGCACCCTCAGGGTGGTCTCATTGGGATGAGAAAGTGAGGCCTGACCCCTTTGAAGCCTTTGAATTGTTTTACCCAAATGCCCCTCTCTGTACCTCTCCCCAAACCACTCCGTGTAAGAATTAGCACCCATTCCCGTCACACAAAGGAAGCTGAGATTAATGGCATTCTAGGTCAGCACACTTCACTGTGGGGGTGGGGTTTTGTAAAATGCACATGGATTTCTTTGTTAAGCTTTCATGACTGCTGAAAAGCCGCCTTGCAATTTGAGGGTTCCACATAAAATAACTCAATAATATGCTGGTTCTAATTTGGTCAGGGGATGGACAAGAGCAGGAATGTCCTCTAAATTAGGTATCACAGCACTCCGTTTTTCTTTTTCATCTCTCTCTTGTTAGCTCTCTCTCTCTCTCTCTCTCTCTCTCTCTCTCTCTCTCTCTCTCTCTCTCTCCTTCCCTCCCTACCATCTTTCTCTTCCTCCTTTTATTCCTCCCCCTCTCCCCATCTCTTCCTCTACCTACTTTCATCTTTATTTTAAAAACTAAATGTTTGTGGGTCCTTACCTTCAACCCTGAGGACCTGAATTCAATTCTCAGACTCACATGATAGAGAACTGATGATCATAGAACACACTCTGTCCTCCATGTGTGTGTCATGACATGTACAAGCACATGCACACATAAAAATGTCACACACACAAGCATACACACATGTAAACGCATGTTAAAAAACAATTTAAAATAAATTTGCTGAACTGGTGGACAAGAAAATCTGTAACTTTGGTGTTTGTTGGTGTCAGCAAAACAGTGGTCTCTCCCATGAGATCCCATGGGCAAGGAAGGGAAAATGTGGCACCAAATGAGGCAGTGGCAAAGTATTTGCTAGGAAGAGTGCCCACTGGATTGGGTATCTAGTGGCTTGCCTTGGGCTCTGAATTCAATCTACTATCTGCAAGAATGTCCTGGATCAGGTCACCAAAGGCTCACATGATGCAAAACTGGGACAAACAATAAATATGCAGATCAAGCTCAAATGTGATTTATTATGTCACTACAGTGCTTCTCAGAGTGTGATTGGTGCACATGCTGGTGTGCAGGTAAACGGTGGCTGTCTTAAGACTTGAACCTGAAGGAAGAGAAAGATTTTTTTTTTAAAGAAATTCTTTGGGGTGTGTGTGTTTGTATGCACTTGCCTGTGCATATCGTATAAGGAAGCCAGAGGTTTCCTCCTCCATCCCTCACAATCTTCTTTTGTTCTAAATAAACAATCTTCAATTGTTTTATTTGTATGTGAGTGTTTGTCTGAAGACATATATGTACATCACATGCATGTGTGGTGCCTGGGGAGGTCAGAAAAGAAGGGGGCATCAGATCTCCTGGAACTGGAGTTACCTCTGACTATGAACCACCCTGAGGGTGCTGGGAACCAAACTCTGGTCTTCTGTAAGAGCTACAGATGCTCTGAATTGCTCAACCATCTCCTCAGCACAGAGTTTCTCACTAAACCTGGTGCTCACCAAATCTCTGAACTAGCAGCCCAATGAACCTGTCTCTCCTTCCACAGTGCTGGGACTGTAGACAAACAGGACCACAACAGTTTTCCCTGAGGTGCTGGGGATTTGCTGGGGTCTACAGGCTTGTTTGGATTTTTAACTTCAGGGAAAAGCCAAAGAATATTTAAATGGAGGCTGGAAGGATGAACAGTAGGTGGGGATAAAAGACGTGAGGGTATCAAGGAGCCTCAGGGCAAAGGTGAGGGTGGGGGTGGGGTGCCTTTCTGAGCAGGACCTTAAAATTCAACCCTCTCTGAGCACTGGAAAGGTCTGATCCCAGGGTCTTCCTGGATGAGAACACCTCAGCAGGTAATTCCATAGTGTTGTCACTTTGATGACAAGACTCACCACACAAGCATGGGAGGACAAATAGTTACACTGAAAACAGTTAGTTACACTGAAAACAGTGTAACTATTATTCGATCCTTGAAGCCCCCCCCCATGAGACCCTGCGTTTTTTTTATATATATTTTAAATATCAGCTCTGAAACCCACTTCTGAGGGCCAGTGTAACGTGCACACAAAGTTCACACATGGGAAAATTAAACATACATGTGAAAACATGTCTTCTTTTACTATAAAGTTCATATTAAAATCCCAAATCAAAAGAAAACTCAGTTCCTGCCCCTTGATGTCAAAAATTCGAGAAGCCCAGAAGCCAGGGTCTCTTAAAATAACACAGGATTGATTGCAGCCAGAGTTCAATTTTCTCTCAGAGCTCCTCGCGTTTTATTAGACTTTCTTCCCCTAAAGTAACTTCAGTGTTGCAATGAAGAACCAGCAACACCCGATAAAGCTTGCTGGAAGGACAGAAATTGCCCTCCCATGTCTCAGAGAAACATAGCAAGGATGCTTCCGTCCCTTTGTTCTTATTGTCTGCATAGCTTTCCACAATGAGTAACCAATCAATGTCTGCCTTTAAGAAAACGGATAGAATTATGTACTTAAAATGGAGGGTAAATTACAATTTTCCCTAGAGTGCTGTTACGATTTGGGTTTTTAAAAATAAACAGGAACATGAATAAAAGAATGAATGAAGGTTTGGGAGGCTTGGACTATAGCTTAGAGGTAGAGCACCTGCACGGTTTGTGTAAGGTCCTAGGTTCAGTTCTCAGCACCTCAAAACAAACAAAACAACAACAAAATCTATCAGAATCCATTTGAGTATGGCAGCTCACATCTATAATCCTAGCATTCAGAAGACAGAGACAGGAATCTTAGTTCTGCCCCAAGCAGCCAGGCTGCCTCCACCTTCAGCTATGTGACATAAAGCCACTGAAAAGTGCCCTTCAGCCACAGTCCTCTCTCTTGCTCTTGTTCCTCTCTGGCTTGTTCTCTCTGTCTGTGTGCCTCTTTCATGTCCCTACTCCAAGATGGCCTTTTGCTTTTTCACTGTCCTCCAACCTGCTACCCCAACCTGCTCTGTTGCATGTAGTGTATTCTCTTAGGGACATACCTTGGTAGGGCCTGCCGAAGGGCCCTCCTCCCCCCATTATTATTCTTTCAAGGAAGATCACCATAAGTCCAAATCTAGCCTTGTCTACACGGTGACTTTTCAGGCTGTCCAGGACTATATTGTGTGAGTGTTTCAAGAACAAGTGGGGAAAAAAGATGAAAGAAAAAGAAAGGAGAAAGAAAACAGGATAGCTCATCAATTCATTACATGTTAGCCATTTGGCTACTTGTCTGAACAGAATTTTATCTATTTAGTTTCTAGAGTAAGGCAAATTTTATTCTCAAACCTCAACTCCTAGATATGTAATGACATAAAAATAGATTTCAGTTTCAGTGTCTAAAGTTTTACCTCCTCTACTGTCACTACAATAAATGCTGCATGCCTTTCTTAAAGATGACTGTGTTCCATTTATTTAAGACAAGGTCTCATGTAGTCCAGGTTGGCCTCGAGCTCTGTATGCAGCTACCCACAAACGCCTGATCTCCTTGCTACAACTTCCTAAGTGCTAGGATTACAGATTGGGACCACAATGCCCAAGATATACTCTATATTCATAAAAACAAACAAAAAAAACATTAAAAAACAGATTTGTTGTTGCCAAGGGGTCACGGGAAGGAGAATGGAAATGATTACCGCTTAGGGTTAGTCTTTCTTTCTACGGTGGGGAAAATGCTAAAAGTAAAGAGTGCTGGTGGATGTACAGTTTGGTGAATAAACTAAAAGCTACTGAAGCATACACTTATAAAGAGGAGTGTGTGCTCTGGGAATTTCATCTCAATAAAACAAGCAAACAAAAACCATAATAATCCCACTTTCTCCAGGAGACTTTGTCTCCTCAGTAACTCACAGATACAGAGATGTCAACTGGGGCTGAAGGAGAAGAATGCAAGTTTTTGTTACAGCACCTCATTCCCACATCTTTCCCAACCTATAAAAAGGTCTCACAGGGAAATCAAGGCTTGATGTGTCACCAGGAAGAAGGCGTTGCTCAAAGGACATGTGGCCTGAGGGTTAGGGCAATGGGGTCTGCCTCAGGCCTTTGAGAAAGTTAATCATGCAAGCAGTGTTCTCTCCTCTCTGAAGCATGGGTATTTGTGCCTCAGAAGACTAATGGCTGTTCACATCTCACAACATGGTGCTCAGTCAGTCAGGTTTATTTTGGGATGCTCACAAAAGAAAAGATATGCAGACATAAACTGTATTTAGCAGGTGAAACAAATGTCACAGAGGAAGATGGAGATCCAGAAGTGATGAGAGGCTCCAAGATGCTCAGGACCATGGGTAAGTAGACTCAGTGAAGGCCGTGGAACAGGGGAAATCTATTGAAAACCATGGGAAACTGATACTTCATGTACCAGGTCCAAACTGTTCATTCCAAGCATCCTGGAGAGGCACAGGAAAAATCATAGGCCAACCAAAAAGAGCATTTTAGACACAAAAAGCATTTACTGCATGTGACAAGTGTGCTCAGATTTATTTTCCAGTTCTTTCACAGAATTTCTCTAATAAAATTTAACTACAGTTACCCAGAGAACAAACATTTGACCTACTATATTTCATTCCTACTTCCTTTGGCATCTACACACACACACACACACACACACACACACACACACACACACACACACACACACGTACAGGCATGTACACAAAGCTGTGATTACCTGGTGGCCTTGCCAACAGTATCATCAGGCAAAGGTGCAATCCATTCATCTCTCCTGGCATGCCTTCCAAATGTTTCTCCAGTTGATAACCAGGTCCTGGAGTGTGGTCCTCAGCCTCACCTGACTTGATAGCCACAGTCTTCTACATTACTCTTCTACGCTCAAGTCTGATTCCTTCTTGAATTTCCTCCTTCTCTAATGTTTAAAAATCAGAAGCCCAAATTGCTCTACTTCAAAGATTCTGCTTCAGTCATTTGAGTATCCCCAAAATAGTGATTCAGAAAAGCTAAAAGCCAAATGGAAAGAAGATGGTTACCCCCATGGTTTCAAACCTTTCAAGATTATGACCTTGACTTTGAACAGATGGAGGCACCAAAGCCAAAAGATGACTTACAACCATCTACTTCACAGCTGCCCAGCTATCATAAAGCAAAAATGCTTCATCTGAACCTTAGTTGTTTTTGTTGTTGTTTTTTTTTTTTTTTCTTATCTGCAATATACCAAAGAGATTTTTCAGGGATATAAGGAAAGAACAATGGGCAGTGATCTGAGTAACCATGCAGCCCTAGGACTGTGAGCTATAAAGATGAGCCTTATTCAGAAGTTAGTAGTTTTCCTTAGTTTAATAAAGCTATCCAAATTAGCTCATGCTATAGGCCAGAAAAGAGAGGTGGCTAGGACTTGTTTGGTGTAGAATTGGTAGATACTTTACAATCTCCTTTTTCAAAACTGTAATTTCTTTTGGAATGAGGAAGTCTGGTATAAATCCATGACGAATCTGTTCTATACATAAAATTGCTCATTACAATACAGCATGAAAAGGATGTGGAGACACTATGCTAGTGTGTTTTCCCATGCTGATGTAGAAGGCACAGAATTTGGAAGAGGTCAGGAAAGCTGACTACCAGAAGTGCATGGAACTGGGGTCAGGAGGGGTGAAGGGATCACAAGGCCAGAGATGCAAAATGAAAAAAATGTAACCCTAAGGTCTGCATGTTTGTCTTTCCAAAATTAGTATGGAAGGATCTTCACCCTGGCAACAAGACTAAGAGATACAGACACTGGGAGATGAAGAGGGGATGGAACAGCTTTCCCATGAAAGGGATAACAAGCCTCGTAAAAGAGGCCTGGGAAAAATTTCTTGTTAATTCCACTGTGTGAGGACCGAACCACAAGACATTGCCTTGGAAGCAGAAAACAGACCTCAACAGACATGGTTCTTCAATAGCAGCCTGAATGAACAAAGAAAGGACTTTTGTTAAGAAATATCAAAAGAGGTTAACGCATTAAAATAAACATGTATCAGTGATAAACACCCTGAGCACAGCTGAGGTAACATAGAATACCTTATAGAAAATTCTGTATGCAAAACAAACCTGAATCTTCTTCACTCAAAAATGTGGAGAATGCCTGCTGAGGCAAGACTATGGAGCTGAGGCAAGGTTGAGGTGCTGAAGCAAGGCTATGGTGCTGAGGGAAGGCTATGGTGCTGAGGCAAGGCTGAGGTGCTGAAGCAAGGCTAAGGTGCAGAGGCAAGGCTATTGTACTGATGGAGAGGGAAAGGTTCAGGCATTATGCTGGCCTGCCTCTGTTAGCTGTTGGAATCTGCTCAGGCAGTACCCAGTCAGCCCAGGTTTCATGGGAACTAAGTCTGCACACAGGTGCAAAGGACCCCTTTAAAAGACAGACCCCTTCCCATTTACTCTCTCTGCTCTCTACTCTTCTCTCTATTCTTTCCTTCTCTGCGTTTCTCTTCTCCCACCTATACTCTCTCTGCCTCTCTATGGCAACCGGCCATGGCGGTCAGCCATTAACCCTGTTCCTCTTCTCTCTTAGTCTCCCTACTCTGCTGAGCCTATATAAAACTGGTTAATATGTCTAATATGTCTCTTAGTCTTATGTCTCATCTTGCGCTCCTTTTCTTTACTTCTAATTTAAGCAAAAGAACAACAGAGAGTAGTGGCATTAACAAATGAGAAGGAAAGAAAAGATGATGGCCACCCTGAAAATAAACCTCCTAGATAACAAACCTTTCAAAACTGACCAAGAAAGTGTTAAATACATAAGTGTTGTAGAAAAGCA
Source organism: Cricetulus griseus (assembly GCF_003668045.3). NCBI lineage: Eukaryota > Metazoa > Chordata > Mammalia > Rodentia > Cricetidae > Cricetulus > Cricetulus griseus. The sequence goes on from NC_048597.1 coordinate 129,783,789, forward strand.
AGCCAGGTGACAAAAAATACCCCAAATATGAGTAAACCCTGTATATGAGAGTGTACTGGTCAAATCTGTGATTTTCTTTTATTTCCTTTGGGGAGGGGTGAGATATAAGTACAAACTGAAAAATCTCTGTTGGGGGAATGAAACACAGTGAAAATTATCCAACAGTAATAATTTTCAGTTTGATTTCTCCAAACCTAACCTGTCATCATCTCACTCCTCGGAATCTTCAATGGCTGAGAAAAAGTATGAGAAAACCCAGTGTTTACAGTCAAGGCCTTCAAAGACCCTCTGTGTTTCAATTATTTTTCATGGACATATGCATTATTCAAAGCTTTTAACCACAAAAGAACAAAGGAAGCAGAGCGGATTCTCCTTGCAGGATTTGAAACCAATGTGCACACAGCATGACTTCTTCATGTTACTCAACTTTTCAAAACAATCATACCAAGACCCTCAGCGGCTCTTGCCTGTGCCTATGAGTTTTCCCTGTCTTCTTCCACAAATACCTACAATGCCAGTGACACAGTGGCTCATCAGGTTGAAATCCCTACTCCAAAGAATTCACAGTCAAGTGGAAGTAAGTCAAACAGATCCTGAACTATGAGAAGAATCACCAGTGACATCAGTTTAAGATGGGTTCTGTGCCTACAGCTGAAGTGTGCTCTGAACACTAAGAATAGATGCTGACTGGTACTGATGATGGACAGTAGAGTCAGGAACCCTGGTAGCACAAAAATCAAGTGGAAAAGCCATCTCACTTGATAGCTGTGTAGCTGAACAGAATGCTTGCTTGTATTATAATTATTAATCTTTAATTGTTTTCAATTAAAATAATGCATTTTATTTTTAAAATAAAACAGAATTTAACACAGACAAAATACATAACAGAATCTGAATTTACGTTGTGATCTGCCAACAATTTTTGTTTCCAAAACAGTGTGACTTTTCTAACATTATCTAGTGTAAAGATATAACATGTAGAACTGTGTGTGGTGATATATGCCTGCAGTCACAGCATTCCAGAGGTACAAGCAAGATGGTAAGAAGCAACTGGCTACATAAAACCTTGCCTAAAACAAACAAGCAAACACACATTACCTTTAACTGCAACCAAATTTCTTGCTTCTGGTTGAATGTTACCAGAACACTCTCCTACTCAGATTGTTCATTGTGATAATTATGCCTTCATGAGATACACAAAGAATTTAGGGAAATCACTGGCATTTGGGCAAGGCTCTAAACTTCCGTGGACCTCTATTTGCCCACCTTTAAAATGGAACAAGGACTGGGTAACTCACTTAGTACTTCCAATAATAAAATAAAGGCTGGGAAGTGGTGGCGCAAACCTTTAATCCCAAAATTGGGGAGGCAGAGTCAGGCGGATCTCTGTGAGTTCAACAACAGCCTGGTCTATATAAGCGCTAGATCCAGGACAGCCTCCAGAGCCACAGAGAAATCCTGTCTTGAAAAACCCAATAAATAAATAAATTTATTAATTAATTAAAGCATAAATTTAGACCTTTGAAAACCTTATCCCTTGCATCATTTCAGCTCGAGACAGGAAGCTTGGCCTATGCTGTAAACACTTGCTCCCATGCACAAGCCCTTGTGGAGTCTTACTTCTTCATGTTCTTACATGTACAGAACCCTCAGGTTTGAAAATTTATACCTCAATATCCTTATGCTCTTTAAAAAGCTGCTTCCAATTGAGAGTCATCTTTTTAATGTCCTCCAAAGAGAATTTATGCTTTATTTATGACCTGGACATAATCATTACCTTCCAATAAAAATGACTCATTAAATAAAAAGCAATTTTCACTAGTGAGTTCTTAAAATATATTTGCTTACTTATGGAAATCCAATAGCCTCTTGCTCAATATTTTCTGCATTTTTCAGTACAATTATTTGGGGCCCATATGTCTATACAAGACTTGTCAAATCATAACAGCTTAGAAACACTAGGATGACAGAAAACCACACCAGCCAGCAACTATGCAAACAAAAACCACTATCTAAAGTGAATGGCTCCAAGGTTCATCAGGGAAGGACAATAGCCCAAGGCCTTCCATCATCTTCAGGTTAGATGCCAACATGGAGGAAGACAGCTGCCTCTAGCATCGTCATTGAGACCTCCACAGATGCACTGGAAAATATTCCCCAGCACAGAAGCATGGTCTTGAGGGCAATAGCTGGTTGGCAAACTCTGCCTATCAAGCAGGAGTTCCATCCCTGGCCCCCAAGATGATTACTGGATCGAAAGCCAACAACACACCTGCTCATTAGCACTCAGGGTGCTTTCCAGGTGGCTTTGCCTGCCTGGAACCAGAACAGATGACAGAACTAACCAATAACTTAAATGTTGTAAGTTGCTTAGAAGCTGTCCTCACAGCTGGAGAAACTGCAGATGATCACAGCAGCCCCTCTTCTCTGACCCCCAACAAGTGGCCTGGCCATTGAATTCCAGCAGAGAAATCATAACACCCTTCCCCCTTCAGCCCCGAGGAGATGGAGTGCAGAGCATGGAGGCTCCTGGTATACACTGCCTGCAGCCTAAATGCATGGACTGTGCTTTCCATAACCTTCTAACATTTCCTAACAACACAATGGTTTGCATTTTAATATTAGTGTTTTAAAGTCTGGCTTATTTATATTGCCACAATAAAATAATTAGGAAATTACAAAAAAAAGGGTTTGCATGTGTTAATGACTTGAAAATCTTGGCAACTAAAAGCTGAATTTTTGTGATTTTTGAAAAATATACTTGCATCTTTGTTCTAAATGTTACTTTTGGGGGGGTATAAGTCAGTAAGCAGCAAAATGCAAAAAAAAACCGAGTTGTGAGATACTGTTAAGGGGGACTGGGGAGGTCTTCTCTGGGGTGGGGGCTGGACTGGAGAGGTGGTCCAGGGGCAACTGATTATTGTTCTAGCTTGAGGACTTGAGTTCAGGTTCCTTCCATGTTAAAAATAAATAAATCATGGTGGCACGTTTCTGTAGTCACCATCATTACAGAGACAGGGATATCTTCAGTAACATTGGCTATTCACTTTAGATAGACAGTAAGCTCAGGGAGGAGTAAAAAACCCTTATGAAGCATATGAAGACAACCTATGTTGACTGCCAGCCTACACACACACACACACACACACACACACACACACGTTACCCAAAACCTCACAGTATAAATACAAAATGTACACATTGGCACTAACTCTAGTAAGAAGCAAAGATTTTTTTAGAGTCTCATCAGAAGCAACAACTTGGTGGTGTCAGCTAAGATGGTAACCTCTTACATCAAAAGTACCTTCTAGATTATGAAGACAGCCTTGAGCAGAGTTTTGGCCATATTGACAAGCACTGGGTTCTAGGCTGAGCTGTCCCATTGATCAGTTGAGGGCTCTGGAAAAATCACTTCACCTCCATAGTTTCAGTTCCTGAAATGCTGATTCTGGGTGTTTCAAGGAATCAACGATTAAATAAAAATCCAATTCAATGACAATTTAAGCAGCTTGAATAGCTAATTCTTCGGAAATTAGCAATCTAGCCATTGGGTTTATTAGACAAGTTGGTGTTCTTTCCCGTTTCCTACATGGATGCCTATTCTCCAGACTCAAAGAAAGTCTTCTAGGCCATGAAGGCAGCTCCACTCCATTGCATCAGACAGCACACTTGACACAATAGCTGTCCCAGGAACTGTGTTTAAAGGCAATGGGTTTTATGGTAATAAAAGAAAACTTGGTAAAAACAGCGTGTATAAAAATGGGTTCACAGCAGGTATATGTGAGCAGTTAAGAAGAGTGTGGCATCCAGATACATCAGATTTTCTACAACTAGAGGGGTTTGATGTTGGGTCCATTTGCATCAAAACTTGATCCACTAGAAAAATATTTCCAAACAGGGTGTTTTAAAGCTTAGTAAGCCTCTAGATACAACTCATGTTTAAGCCACATTTTTCCTGCAGTGTTTTTTTTTTTAAGGCTTATTTTTATTTTTTAAATTTGTGTGTGTATATGTGTGTGCCTCTGTGTGTGTGTGCCCATGGAGACCAGAAGAGAATGTCAGATCCCCTGATGCTGGAGTTACAGGAAGTTGTGATGCCCAGTGTTGGTGTGGAGAACTGAACTTGGCTCCTCTGGAGGAAGAACTACAGAGCTATCTCTTCATCCTCCATTTTAGCTTTCTTTTCAGAGCGATTTTCAGCATTTGTGGAAAGCATCCAAGTCTACTATAACCAGTTTTTTTCTTCCTGAAAGTTAGAGGCTCATCAAGAAGCTGCTTCTTAGGGAATTTTCTTTATCACTCACTATTATCTATACCTTTACCTTGTTTGTGTCTAAAGTCATCTGGCTTAGTGTCCTTTACATTTATCTGCACTGATAATGACTGTCTGAGCTATGATAGAGGATTTCAGGTTGAGGGAGACTGGGACAGCTAGGACAGCTTTATTTCTGAGTATGCCACTGAGCACTGCTGGCCATTTGAATCAAGTCGAGTAAGCAAGAGCTACCATCACCGGACATGAGTGAGCACCAAGTGATGGAACAGAACAAAAAGAGCATGGAGGTGGACTTTCTCTGCTGGATCTGAAACACTCCATCTTGTCCGTAGACAGCAGAAGTCAAGTCCCTTCTGCTTCTGATTGCTGGGATTTCTAGTAGTGTACTCATCTCCAAGTGTGTTGTGTTTGAGTATAAACAACATTCTTCATGGTGCTGATATCTTGGGGCCCAACTAGTGGCATGGTAGGAGAATTACTGGGTCATGAAAGCCCTGACTTCATCAAAGAGTTACCCCATTGATGAGTTCACAGCTGAGGGGCTATCAGGAGGTGGGGGTCACCCCAGTTGACAATGGACCAAAATGATGAGACCCAGTGAGTGTTTCTTCTTTTAATATTGTGTGGCTCAGTTATTTTGTGACAGTGACAGAAAGTGACTAAAAGCATGTGGAACAAGGCTGTAGGCCTAGAATAGCACTCTCTTTCCCACTAGGGCTGAGCCATGCAGCCAGCTTCCCTGGCTCTCCTGAAGCCCTCCAAAATCCCTTAAGACAGATCCTTTAATACCCACCCCCTTTCACATGCATGGGCATGGAGGGAGGGGGAAGACTGAGAAGAGCACAGCAGATACCATTCCCTTAGATCTCCACCCCAGCCTTTTTACTCTCTCCACTTCCTGCCCACAAACTCAAACATATATATTTGATAAAACTACATTCTGACCATTGATGCTCATAGGAAGGGAACAAAATTCTGTTCTAGCTGCATTGATCAAAGAATAAACAATCCTGTTCTTTTCATTTTATGCTTTTAAGAATTCTAGAGTCCACAGGTACAAACGGTGGAGTTTTGACAACCCAGAGTGCTGGGAGATGTGTTATTTGTGTCATGAGTTTCTGAGTAGTAAAATGCAGCCCCTCCCCAGGCATCATAATGTATGTGCTTTTGCCTTGCTTTTTGGTTTGCTGTGGGTACTAAATCTTTTTAAAACACAGTTCAGTTTGCTGCCTACTCTTCGGGTGCTGTCAAGCCTGCTCAAAGGCAACATAGTACTTAACTGCTCATCCTGCTTCCTAACTGGAACTCTTCACTGATACAACATAGCACAGATTCCTGCCTCCCACTCCCAACAGCACCCACCAAAAAAATGGAGGTGGAAATAGCTGCAAATGAATGAACTGTATTTGGAAAGCTCTGGCTTCCCTGACAGCTACCCAGACACATTAGCATATTCAAGAAATTTTAGCTGAGAAGTTGGTACTTCCCTGTGAGAAAGATCACATCAGTATGAGGCCAGGCATGAAGAGGACATACCCAAAGCTAGCCTCTGCTCACCTTTCTTCTAAATTCAGGCTGAAACTGCCCTGCCCTCTGGTTCCCTGTGACTTACTGAAGACACACAGGGGCCTGAGAAACTATATGGTAATTGTGAAGCTGAGAACAATGCACTAATATGCCAGTAAGTACTTGGACTCCTTTCATCTGGCCTGGCTTCCAATTTTCCTCACCTGTGCTCCCTTGGGATTGCACCCTTAGGACCTATCAGGTAGGGAGGCTTCTCCGAGCTCTGCTTTATGGGGAACCTGGGCAATGGTGATGTCTTTTCATTCCAATGATCACTATCTCACTGTGTGGTAATGAAGCAATGAACTCTTTCTGGTTTAAACCCTTAGGGGATGCTTGGGGTTGTTAATCCAGAAAATGACTAAAGTACCCTGATTAAGCCTCTCAGAATCCACTGCTGACCTGCCTGGCCAAATTGCAGCTCCATTACAAAATCAGAGAACTCGGGAAAAAATTTCAAAGCAAGCTTGTTTTCTTATGTGAGAGATGTGGAAAACAGTGGTGTCTACCCGAAGGTGTTCCTGAAGGAAAGTGAGGTAACACTAATTCATTACCTGGTAATAAAATATGTAGTGGGGCTGGTCTATGCATCTTACTTGCTGTCTGGTTCTCATCGTAGTTCACAGACCTATTTTAGGAAGAATTTCTGCTTTGCAGTCTCTAAATGTCACAGGATTATGTGTATGGAAATCGATTTTATTGGAATTATGTACAAACTAACATAAACAGGCTATGAGTAAAGAATACATTTCCTATAGATTACAGCAAATTTGTTCTGAGGGTGACTGTGGAGGCTCCTAATAGTAGATTTGCTTACATCATGACTCTTCAGGGAATCCCACCAACTTATGAAGCCCTAAATTAGCTAAACTATGATTATATTCTTTTGATTCATGCTTTGTGTCTATAAAGTTTAGAATTCTGACCTAAGATCAGCATCTGTGAACATCTGCAGTTAGGCTGTTTGAGTGATTCAACAAGAGCATCCTAGCCACATCCCAGCACATACCCAGGTGAGGGAGGAGAACTTTGAGTTCTGTCTATGTGTGTGTATCTGTGTGTGTATGCATGTATGCTTGTACCTGTGCATGTATGTATGTGTATGTATGCATATGTGTGAGCACGTATGTATGTGTGTATGTGTGTGTCTATGTGTAGATGTGTATGTATGACTGTGTATCTGTGTGTTTAGGTGTATATGTGTATGTATGTGTGTATATCTGTGTGTATGTATGTGTATGTATATATGTGTACATATGTATCTATGTGTATGCACATGGTTTATATGTGTTCATATGTAGGTACATATAAGTAGAGTGCATGCAGATACCAGGGGTTGATGTTGGTGTCTCCTTCAGTCATTCTCTATCTTATATTTACTCTTTTAAGATCTATTTTAGTGTGTCTGTGTGAGTGCATATACACAGGTGTCTACAGGTTGTTAGGTCCCTTGGAGCTGGAATTATAGGCATTGGGTTCTGGAATCCAAACTCCAGTTCATGTAGTAGAACAGCAAATGCTTTATCTTCTAGACCATTGCTTCATCCCCCTCTATTTTATGATTTAAGACAGGGTCTCTCTCTGTACCTGGAGCTCACCAGTGCAGCTAAACAAGCTGGGTAGTGAGCCTTAGGCATCTGTCTGTCTTCATCTCCATGGGCCTGGGATTACAGTCATCCCAACCATGCTTAGCTTTCATGTGTTCACTGGGAACCCGAACTCAGGTTCTCATGCTTGTGAGGAGAATATTTATCAACTGAGCTATCTCTCCAGCTCCCAAACTATCTGTTTTACTGATATTGTTTGGTGTCTTTGTCCTTTCCCTCCAGGTCCCTGTTATTGACATTTTCATATGTAAGGTAAAGTACCTATAAGCACTATAAGGGGTCTCAAGAATTCTATACTTAAAAGGGAAAGTTCCAGAAGGCTATCTAAGGAAAACCAGCAAGGCAAAAGTCATACAAACCAGGCATTGGAAGGCCTGGTTCCTATGAATGAACACTTTCTCCTGGATAGTGAAGCTCCAGTATATGCACTGTGGCTTGTTTTCTATAAATGATCAGGTTCAATAAAAGAAATGCTGCATTTCCTTCCTATTATATGGAGTCCAGACCGATGTCCCATTAGTGGTAAAAATATTTGTGACAGTGCATATTAAAAAGAATTTGATAGAATATCTTCCAAAATTTGATAGCAAGGTTGAAAGTTTATGTTAAATAACCAATAACAAGTAAGCCTTGAAAAAAATACATCTTAAACTCTCAATAATAAAAAACAGATTTTAGCCATCCACTGTGGAAGATAAGTAAATGGTATTTCCATGCTTTCTACAGCAATTATTACAAAATTGCTATACTACAGAGAGGCAAGCAAACCAAAGATGCAGCCAAAAATGTAGGCAAAAGTTAGGATTTGATCAGTAAAGTATCATGTTGTTTCTGTGGGTTTAAATTATGTTTGTGGTATTTATGAACTTTCCAGTTTATGGAAGTATAATTTTTTCCTCATTGCAAAACCATACAATTTTTCTGTCATAACTTGTTCTTTCCTAAATGTAGCCATTCAATGGTGGGTCTTGGTCCCTAAGGAAGCTGGGTTCATTTCTGGGGTTGCCTCATAAGACCTTCATCTTATCACTAACTCACTTCAGTGTTCCAAGTGTCTCTCAGATACTCTTACTTCAGAACATATGGAAATCATCTTACGATACAAAGGTGATGTGAAGGTCACATGAGTGGCTGGTAGACGCTGATGGCTCTTGTACATGACATACTTTACTGTTAAAGGTTTTTGTGTCTATATTACTAGCCCTTGACTTAAAGGACCATACATTCTGGGCAAAGCTCTGCAACAACAGAGAACAGGTGCATAGTTAGTATTAGAATTCTGGAAAAAAGAAGTAGAGTGCCAAAGAAACATTTTCTAGTTCTCAAAGGTAAACCTCTGACTTTATGTGATGGTCAAACTATCTTTTAATGTGTGTGTATTGTGTATACCTACATTTTTATGTTAATTTTCTCAAATTTTATGTACTTTTTAAGGTCACTATGTTTCATAGTCAATATAGTTTACTAGCTATCATTTTTGCCAGTATGTTGCTTTTTAAAAGCAACCAGAATATTAACTATGCTATGCAAATAAAAATCTGTGAATTTAATCACAAAGAATGGCCCGGAGGAACTACTAAATCCTATAGTTTCCAGTGGGAAAATTTGGAGAGCCCTATTATATTCAATAACTCATATAGCAGCATGCAGAATTTAATATAAATTGAGCCAACTCCTACTAACAACTCTTTGCAGACATTCTCTTGAGAAGATGTACTTTCATAAAAAAAATGGCAAGTTGAAAGTACAAACTGCAACCCATTTTCATTTTCATTTCGGTGAAACACTGTGAATGTACTGGCATCACATAAATATTTATCAAACTGTATAATTCCTCCAACTGTAATGATAAATGAAAATATCCTTCAAGGTACATGCAAAACACTTGCAAAAATTGCCCCTTTAGAAAACTGAACTGATGCACGCTATCCAAAGTCATGGAGGACAGTAATTTTATCCCACCACCTTATGCACCACCCGATACACAAATATGAACAGGTCCTCGTTGTTGTATGCCTTTTCACTATTGCCTGTGTCCATTTTCAAATGTAAAAGGAAGACCACATACAGAGGAAAGAGTACACATGTCTCAGGTGCTGAGCCTGATACCCTATTGGAATTACTTCTTTATGGTCATCGTTACTCTCATCATTTACTGGTTATAGTGGACAATAACAGCTCAAGATTGATGTACAATGCAGGCATAAACATCAGTCCTCTATTAAAGCTAAATTGCCTTCAGCCAACAGCTGAAAAAATGTCAAGGAGAAAGCACCTGCTGAAACTGTGGTAGAAACTCACTATCCATCATTTCCTAGACACTTCCCTGGTCTTTCCTGCCTGGCATACATGACAACACCTAAGTTCATCAGAACTCTGGGAAGAGTGCAGAACTCCACTGGGAAACCTTATCATTTTTCTTAGGACTAATTATGCTCAGAAATCCCAGAGCAAAGAAAAGTTTTTGTTGTCACTTGGTCATAACTTCATTCCTGCTCCTCTCCTGCTTAATTTGATCCGAAGGGAAGTTTAAGGGCAAGACTGGGCCAGAAACTTCAGTTTGTTTGCTTGGTTTTTTTTTTTTTTGTTGTTGTTCTTTTCTCTTTTTTTTTGGCAAAGGAGCTCTAGTAAAATACTACATCTGAGTTCTAGTAAAATACTGAAGTAAATGAAAACAAGAAACACTGTTTAGTTCAAAGTTGTCATGAATTATGACAAAGTCTCCAAACAATGAGTCTCTTTATCCCAAGCTTATCAAAGTGGAGTTACCAGCAATTTGAAGAATGGTAGAGAAGATAAGCAAACAACAGTAAGTCAAATATTGTTTCTAGTGCCTCTGATTTAAGGGAAAGGAAACTTAAGTGCAGTAAGTCAACAATGCTACTGTGGGGATCAACCACTCTGGCAATACCTGAGTTGGGCTCATGGTTTTGCAATTGCATAAAGCTCTTCAGTTATTTCTAACAATGCAAAATTTCCCTTTCTCAGTTTGCATTCACCTTCTGGGTTATCTGGTGATCAGAGACTGCAGAGAAATGATTCTAAATATAGCACTGGCCTCCCTTTTTCAGTGGAACTAAATATATGCTACTTGGCTCATGTCTTTATTGTTTCCTTGGCCACCAGGTGAGAGGTATCTGTCTCAGCGGACCAAAGCACAGCATGACAATAATGGAGAGCTTGAAATAATCAGGTCACTCTACTGCCCACCGAGCTGCTTTCTCTTGCAGCTGGTTGGACTAGGTCTTTCACAAAGCAGACGGTGTCCATTTGTGGTAGTGGAGACGCTGGGCAGGAGTTAGATGGCAGGACAAAGACCTGCTTTACTTTCCTCCCTGTAAAACAGATAGGTACCACCTCTACTGTTGTTTCAGAGCTTCAATCCATCATAGCAGGGTTATGAGAGCCATATTTAATAAAAATAACTAGAAAATAATCTTCCAAATACATTTAAACTTAAACCTATTTGAAAAGCATTTATGTAAGAAGAATATGTTACCAGTTAGCATCCTGGAAGAAGGCAGACTGCAACAGTACTAAACCAAGGAAGAAGCCAGCATATAATCAATACACCACTAACAAAAGCATGGGGGGAGGTCAAGGAAAATCAACAGTTTACATTTGATACTCTAGGACTAGTAATAGTAGGCTGCCATCTATCAAGGGATGCCCACAGCACCTACTGTGAAAAGAGCCAAAAGGAGAAATACCCTGAGCCCATCCTTCTCCTGCTCAACCTTCACCTCCTTCAGAGAACATAAGAGCAAACTTTTCTATGGTCTTCTAGACACATAACAGGATACAATAGATCTGAACAGTCACATGAACATACCTACAAAATTAAAAAAGTTTTATTTATTTGTTGTTGGAATATATTGTCTAAAAGAGCAATTACTTTTTTAATAACTAATATATCTCAGATTCTTCTTTGGAGCATATAGCTAGATCCAGGCATAAATTAGGTCCCTAGCTTCTACTGAGCCTATAAAAATAATAAAGTAAAATAAATAAAAAATAAAAAAGTAAAATAAATAAAGCATTCCATGTTGAAGAAATGCTTATTAGAGTATCAGTACAAGAAAAGATCAAGACGAACACACTGTGCATGTGCGTTTCTCCTATAGCCTCAGATGAGTGAAACATGGAGGAAATGACCCTTGGCTCACAGGACTTCTGAGTGTGGTTACATATATGAGCATCTTATGAAGAATGTGGCACAGAAACAAACAGTGCTCAGTAAACACTAACATTGCTGCCCTGGAACATTCTGGAAAGGCCACTACTATGGAAGGTTCACATACTCCTGCATTTCTTTTACATCACTAGTGTCTGCCCAGTGTTTTCTTTTTCTTTTTTTTTTTCACTTAGGTAAAATCAGTTCATTCAAGATGCGATAGACGATAGTGGCTGTTCTCGTCTCTGCTTCATGGTGCCATCATTTAGTAATGATTCATTTGTCTTCTCTCTCCCTCAGTAAAGGAGCTGTCATCTACTTGGACTTCTATAACCAAACACCTTACACTGTGTAGCTTATCCACAAACACAAAAATACTGCTTACAGGTTCAGAAGCTGGCAAGTCCAAAATCAATGTGCGAATTGACCCAATGCAAGTGCCCATTCCTCATAGATGGCTTCTTCAACTGTTCCCTCACATGGTAGAAGGGAAAGAAGTTCACTTGCACTACTATCTTGAAGTTATGAATCCTGTTTATGAGGGTGGAGCCCTCATGGCTTCTTTTCCATAAAACCCACCTCATCACACTGCTCCCAATGGTTATTAGATTCCAACACATGGATCTGGGTGGATGCTGACTGTCAGACACTGTCAGACTGTCCTTCTCTGCCCCAAGTCAGTGCTGAGCTTGTCCTAGGGATGTGCACTGGCTTTCAGAGTCTGAGAAGTTCCTGCATGGAGTCTTTGAGAGTCTCTCTGAGTCCAAGCATCCCTTCTTGTGAGGAAGTCATAGGGACTGCATATGATGGCTTGTTGGAGGTAGGGAGGGAAAGGGTGTAAAATCTAGAATCTTTTAGTGATGGGACACATGATCCTGAGTGGGGAACCCTCTGAAACTACCGCATTGACTTTAAAAGCAACTTGCTCCAGGCCTGGCCCTTTATAGAGTTTCAGTGGGTGGAAAAAATAAATAGTTAATGGATAATATACTACCTTCTCAGTTGTCTCTGATTAAAGTCCCAAGTTAGAGTTGGTTTATCTTAGTTAAATATTTCTTCAATTAACCTCAAGTAAACAAATCAGTGAAATTTGTCCTGTAGTTTGTAGTTTACAAAACAATTTAATATACATAGTTGAAAACATACATTGTGCTCTTTTTAGAACAATTTTATACCTCTGAGTATTCAGGAAAATGTATTCCTGTTGTGCCAAAGAGCACAAATTCAATCCTTGTGAAGGAAAAACTGATTAAATTGCACCTTACACACTAATGACTTAAATTGTGATCAGACTCAGTGTAGCATGAGGAGAGTTAATCCAGCTACTGTGAATATTATTAAATATTTAATAGAAGCTTGTGCATGGTAAAGAACTTTAAAGGTGTGGTTTTGGGCACTGAGCACCGAAAAAGTCAAGAATACAAACTACAAAGTATATCAACTACTCCCAGCACCTCCCTTTCATGAGGCACAAGCTCCCATAATTATTGAAGCACAAATAGGTTTAGGAACCATTAGAAAAAAGATGGTCACTGAGGAACAATAAAAGGTTTATTTTGATTGCAAAATTTGATTAGAAAAAAAAATGTTCCTAGTACCTGAGCTAAATCATTTATCATTAAAAGGAATGAGGAAAAAAGCCCTTAGAAAAAATTCTGCCAGCCCCTTTCCTGGGAGCTGGAGCTTAGAGCTATACTTTCAAAGACCTTGTAGCAGGAATGCTTAGAGTATTGACACGAAGTTTCTCAGCTCACCCGAGATCTACCCATTCACAGTCTGGGACCTTGCCAGGGATCATGCATTGTGAACAAATCCCCAGGATTCTTGCTCCAATCTGAAAGGTGGTGAGTAACACAAGAAAATGAGCAACCTTTGGCAACTCACATAAAACTTATAAAAGGCAAAAATCCAAACCAGCTGAGATCATATCTGCCTTCAGGTGAAGTAAGCAGCACAGAAAGGTTTAGGCCTGAGCCTCAGGAATCACTGCTGGGCTCAGGAACCACTCTCTCAGCCTTGATACTAGTGCTTTTTGGCACTCTAGGGCAAAGAGTGGATGAATCCTTAAGGAATCATGTGAGCCTCTGAGGGGGGTGGCAATGGTTTCTTTGCTGTAAACTTCTCAAACATCTATACCCTGGCAAAGTGCACACAGCAATTACTCGGGAGCTTGTGGGCTTAGATCCCAGAACTTAGGGTCAGGGAGACATAAGGAGGGAATATGATGCAGAATGTTATGAGAGCTTTACTCTTTAGCTCCACATCCAGACAGCATTTCTATGATAGAAGGGGACTTTCATTATCTATGAAGAAAATGAAATGTAAGGGGAAAGGGCACTTGCTATACCTTTAAAAACCAAAAGGTGCTCTCAGAAAAAAAAAAAAAAGATCTCAGAAACACACAGAGTGTGTGAAGAAAGACAGCACTGTGTTCAGTGTCAGGGGATGCAAGTCCACAGTCTACCTTACTTTCCCATTTAATGTAAAGGCAACCATCACAATTCACTTAGTTTTGACCCCATGAAGCCTATGTTCCCATGAAATGAATTTTTAATTCATCAAACAGTGTTACAACACAATTGACACTATTTTTATGAATGAAAAAGTATTTTTGCAAAGTTCAGAATACAATGGAACAGATATGAACCACTGAGGTTTTCCTCTAATTGCTTGGTGGGGATTTTCCAATAACAAGGAGTCACTTTCTAAAATAAAAACTCAAGGAAAAACAGTAAAGTACAGAACATATAGGCAAACTATAGGCTACCCTTGACAAACTTCTCCTGCCCTTGACTCTTTGAATCAAGCCCAAACTATAGCTTCCTAATTAGACAAATTACTGTAGCTTTTATAGAAGTAGTTAATAACTCAGCTGTATATCCTCCTATTGCCATACAGTTGAGTTAGAAGGCTAAAAATGCTCATTGCAGGAGGAAACTAAATCCCCCTCCTTGAGGACATAAGAAGAAGATAGCAGTCCACAAATTCAGAAGAAGTTCCTCTGCCTTGACCATGCGTGCACACTGATCTCAGGCCGCCAACACGAACCACCATGAGAAATCAATGTCGGTTAAAGCCACCCATGATGGTGGATGGTTTTTATAGCAACCTAAAATGGAATAAGTTAGGGAGCAAGCAATTCTATTATTGTTACAGAAAATTAGTTCATATACACAAATTGGCCCTGAAAATGAAACACACTAATACCGCCATTCACAGGCAAGGAGAAGATGCATTTTTCTTTTCTTAAAACTTTTACTTTTACAATCTAATGAGACTAGAAAAATAAGTGGTGCTAACAACAGAACATACACACACACACACACACACACACACACACACACACACACAGGAACATACACACACCTCTAAACACATGTGCATGCACTTGCACCTGGAAAGAACATGCAAACATTAACACACATATACACATGTGTCTAGTCATATATACACTTGTACAAATGGCATTTTGGAAATCATGCTGGATTCTATGATGGAAGGCAAGTAGATAGAAATACTTGCCAAATTTGCTCTGCATTTTCAAACATCTATAAAATCAATTACTATAAACAATGGGCTATACAAAAATTCCAGGATAACTAAAAACAATAAAAAACAAAACAAAACAAAAAGCCCTGAATAACTAAACAACACTGAAGGTATCAGCATCACTGACTTCAAATTATACTACCAAGCTATAGTAGGTCGGTATTGGCACAAAAACAGACATTTCCATGGATGGAATTGAATTGAAGATCCAGACATAAATCCATACATCTATGGACACCTGATTTTTGATAAAGAAGCCAGAAATAGAAACTGGAAGAAAGAAAGCATCTTAAACAAATGGTGCTGGCCAAACAGGGTGGCTACATGTAGAAGAATCCAAGTACATTTCTATCTTACCACTCTACACAAAACTCATCAAACAGGTCAACATAAAACTAAATACATTGTTTTTGATAGAAGAGAAAGTAGGGAATATCCTTGAACTCACTGGCATAATAACAGATTTCCTGAACAGAACACCATTAACACAGGCATTAACATTAAGAATTAACAAATGACACCTAATGAAACTGAGAAACTTCTGTGTGACAAAGAACATCAGCATTTGAACAATCTGGCATCCTACAGAATGGGAAAAGATTTTTGCCAACTACACATCCAAGAGATTACTATATATATATAGTATGGACACATATTTCAAAATTCCCCAGCTATCAAGAAACAAATAAGCCAATTAAAAATGGGGTTCAGTTCTAAAAAGGAGAAACTTCAATGGCCAAGAAACACTTAAATATTCAACATCCTTAGATATTAGGGGAATGCAAATCAACTACATTTAGATTTCATCTTACATCAGCCAGAATGACTAAAGTCAATCAAATAAGTGACAGATAGTCCCTTCTGGTCAGGATTTAGAATAAGGGAAACACTCATGCATTGTTGATGGGAGTGCAGACTTCTACAAACACTATGAAAATCAGTGTTGTTGTTCCCCCGAAGATGGGAATCAATCTACCTCACAAAACTTAAGCCCAAATGGATCAAAAACCTCAACATAAATCCAGCCACACTGAACTTCTTAGAAGAGAAAGTGGGAGGTACCCTTGAATGAATTGGTGCAAAAGACCGATTCCTGAACATTACAACAATAGCACAAAGATTGAGATTGACAATTAATAAATGGAATGTCCTAGAACTGAGAAGCTTTTTTAAGGCAAAGGACACAGTCAACAAGACAAAACAGCAGCCCACAGAATGGGAAAAGATCTTCACCAATCCCACATTTGACAGAGGGCTGATCTAAAAAATATACAAAGAACTCAAGAAGCTACTCACCAAAACACCAAATAATCCAATTAAAAAGTGGGGTATTATATACAGAATTCTCAATAAAGGAATATAAAATGGCTGAAAGACACTTAAGAAAGTGCTCAGCATCCTTAGCCATCAGGGAAATGCAAATCAAAACAACTCTGAGATACCATCTCACTCCTGTCAGAATGGATAAAATCAAAAACACAAATGACAGTTTATACTGAAGAAAATGGAGAAAGGGGATCACTCCTCCACTGCTGGTGGGAGTGCCAACTAGTACAGCCACTTTGGAAATCAGTGTGGTGATTTCTCAGGAAAATGGGAATCAGTCTATCTCAAGATCCACCAATTCCACTCTTAGGCATACACCCCAAAATGCACATCCATACAAGGATATCTGTTCAAATACGTTCATAGAAGCATTATTTGTAATAGCCAGAACCTGGAAGCAACCCAGATGCCCTCAACTGAAGAATGGATAGAGAAAATGTGGTATATTTACACAATGGAGTACTACTCAGCAGAAAAAAAACAAAACAAAAAAACAGTGGAATCTTGAGATTAACAAGCAAATGGATGGAACTAGAAGAAACCATCCTGAGTGAAGTAACCCAGTCACAAAAAGACAAACATGGTATGCACTCATATATAGAAATTAGACCTAGAGCAAAGGATTAGCAGCCTGCAACCCATACCACCATAGAAGCTAGGAAACAAGGAGGACCCTAAGAGAGACAGATATGGTCCCCTGGAGAAGGGGAAAGGGACACGATCTCCCAAGCAAATTGGGAGCATGAGGGAAGGGGTGAGGAAATTAGGAGAAAGAGAATGGGAGAAAAGGAGGGGTGAAGAGGACATGAGGGATCAGAAAGATTAAGTCAGGGAAAGAATAGAGGAGAGCAAGAAAAGAGATACCATAATAGAAGGAGCCATTATAGGTTTAGAGAAATCTGGCACTAGGGAGATGCCCAGAGATCTACAAAAATGACCCCACCTAAAAACCTAATCAATAGTGGAGAGGCTACCTTAAATGCACTTCCCTGATAATGAGATTGATGACTACCTTATACGCCATCCTAGAGCCTTCAGCCAGTACCTGATGGAAGCAGAAGCAGACACACACAGCTAAATACTGAGCCAAACTCCTGGAATCCAGTTGCAGAGAGGGAGGAATGATGAACAAAGGGGTCAAGACCAGGCTGGAGAAACCCACAGAAACAGCTGACCTGAACCAGGGGGAGTTCATGGACCCCAGACTGATACCTGGGAAACCAGCTTAGGACCAACCCAGACCCCATGAACGTGGGTGTCAGTAAGGAGGCCTGGGCAGTCTATGGGGCCTCTGGTAGTGGATCAGTATTTATCCCTAGTGTACAATTGGACTTTGGGAGCCTATTCCACATAGAGAGATACTCTCTCAGCCTAGATACACAGAGGAGGGCCTGGGCCCTGCTCCAAATGATGTGACAGACTTTGAAGATCCCCCATGGAAGGCCTCACCCTCCCTGGGATACAGAAAAGGGGTGGGGGGTTGGATAGGGGGTGGGTAGGAGAGGAGGGGAGGGAGAGCGAACTGGGATTGACATGTAAAACAAGATTGTTTCTACTTTAATTTTCTTTTTTTTTTAATTTTTATTTATATATTATTTTGTCTGCATGTATGCCTCCAGGCCAGAAGAGGGCACCAGATCTCATTACAGATGGCTGTGAGCCACCATGTGGTTGCTGGGAATTGAACTCAGGACCTCTGGAAGAGCAGTCAGTGCTCTTAACCTCTGAGCCATCTCTCCAGCCCTCTACTTTAAATTTAAAAAAAAAAAAGAGTAGAAAAAAAATCATCTATATTACTCTTTGGCCTATACTCAAAGGATGCTTTATCCTACCACAGAAATGTTTGTTCAACAATATTAAGTCCTGCTGTATTTGTAATTGCCAGATATGGAAACAACCTAAATGCCTCTCAATTTATGAATGGATAAAGAAAATGTAATATATTTACATAATGGGATATTATTATTGTAGATTAAACAGTTTGTGCCTGGGTTATAGTGCTTAAAATTCTCCTTTTGTCATTTGCAGAGTACCTTCTGGTACCCAGATCTAGTCTGTAGTTGGGGAAATGCTCTTTGTAAGCACCAGCTCAACCATTAAAAATGAAATTCTTGGCTAAATGGATGGAACTAGAAAAGTAATTCTGATTGAGGTAACCCATACCCAAAATGGCAAATATGGTGTGTATTTGCTGTATATAAGTGGAAAATAGCTGTTAAGGCAATGATAACCACACTGTAATCCAGAGTCACAGAGATTGGATTTAAGGTAAGAGACTGGGGAACAGATAAATCTTCCTAAAAAGGGGGAATGGAATACATAGTTATGGAAGGACAAGAAGGGGAGGGATAAGGAGGATGAGGGAGGGAATATGAGGAGAGACACATAAATTTAAGAGCAATTGATGACTACTATGGAAATATAATATAGCAGAAGCATCCAAAATATCTACATTATGAAGGGAATCTAAGTAAAATCATCAAATAATGGGGAGACAGAGTCCCAACTGGACATCTCTTGTCACCAAATAAAGATTCCAGTACTGGGATTGGGTTACATCTAATTAAGTTGTTGGCCAAAGCAATCCCATGGAAACCCTCTAACAACCCACACTGTTGTCAAGACTATTGGTTGCTCTTCACAAACTTACAGGAAGGTTCTGTTGCTGAATATAACACCTACACAGCTCATTGAACATAGATAAGTTGAGCTGGTGCTTACAAAGAGCATTTCCCCAACTACAGACTAGATCTTGGTACCAGAAGGTACTCTGCAAATGACAAAAGGAGAAATTTAAGCACTATAACCCAGGCACAAACTGTTTAATCTACAAAGGTGTCATGCCTGCAAGATACGCTAGTACAATGATGGCATGAAGCTTGTGTGTGTATCCAGCCAGTATTGGATTTGACTTAAGACCCAGTCTTCAAGATGAAATCCATATCTGACATTGCTTGGCTGAGCAAGAGCCAGAGACTATATAGTTCAGGGACTGTAGGGAGACACCATAACCATGCCTCCTAAGGACTGGCTACAGGTGTGTCTGACCAAGCCCATCAGAGTGTGGTCAAGGTGATGTCAGGGTGACGTGGGAGAGGTTTTTAAGGGACAGACAAGGCACATGGGAGCTCTCTGGCTTGCTATTGGTTGACATTTATCTATTAAAATTTATCCTATCCTTACAGATTTTATATCAGTTATTCACAGCATTAAGGGACCTAGGATAACACCAAAAACTACTGTTCTACTAAAGGAACATAGGAATAATGACTCCTAATGACTTTATGCTATACTCCAAGATCATTCAGTTCCCTGGTCATCCATCAGAGAAGCTTCCTCCTACAGCATATAGGAACAAATACAGAGACTCACAGCTAGACAATATACAGAGAGTGACAGACCTAGAACACCCTGCCCTAAATGGGATGTCTCCATCAAATTCCACCCCTTAGAGCTCAGGGAACCCTTCAGAAGAAGAGGTGGAAAGAATGTAAGAGCCAGAGGGGACAGAGAATACCAAGGAAACAAGATATTCTAAATACAACATGACTAACACACACCTGGACTCACAGGAACTGAGGCAGCATGCACAGGGCCTGCAATGGTCTAAAGCAGATGGGGTGCTAGAGCTGCAAGGAGATGTGAATGTGTGTCCCCATTCCTAACCCAGAAGCTATCTACAATTAATAACCACTTGTAAATGAAACTTAGTCTCCTCCAAGGTTGTACACTGGGGAAATGAGATACTTTTAAGGGTAGGCCACATGTCCAGCAGTAGATGGCCAACAGAAAATGAAGTCAATGGCATCTTATGAGGTTCCTTGTCTCATAATGACATGTCAGGGCCCTTCTTTACATCTCTTTCTTTCTATCTTTCTTTCTTTCTTTCTTTCTTTCTTTCTCTCTCTCTCTCTCTCTCTCTCTCTCTCTCTCTCTCTCTCTCTCTCTCTTCCTTCCTTTCTTTCCTTCTTACATTATTTTTATTATATTATTTATTTCTCTCTGGTTTTTATCTTGCAGATCCTTTGCATATGTATTATGGCTTCCAGTTCTGTGTTTTTAAGGGATTCCTGGGTGTGCAAATGAGTGGGTCTCTGTGTTTATTTCTGTTTCTTGTATCTGTATTTTCTTGATCTTTTTTGTTCTGTTTGCTTATTTTGTACTATTCTGATGTGTTTGTTTTTGTTTTATCTTATTTTATTATTATCCTTTAGAACACTGTTTATTTTCTAATGAGAGAAAGAAAGGAGGCAGATCCAGATGGTAGGGAAGGTAGAGAGGAAGAACTGGAGTGATAGAGGAAAAGAAACCATAATCAAGATATATTAGATTAAAAATACTATTTTAAATAAAGAAAAGATATAAAATAAACTATTAACATTCAAAGATGTCTTATAATCAAGTTTTTATGAATAGAATTTACAAAATACTTTCAAGTCACATGCTCATGACAGAGTATAAATGCCCATTGCTCAAAGGCTGGATGTATCCTCTCAACATGAAAGACCAGGCAATAATTCCCTACAGCAAAGCTTTACTATAAAGGGAAAGACTCATATATAAGATGCATTTGAAAATCAATTTCATACTTCTAATTTAAAGCTAATTCAAATGTAATTACTGTGTCAGGACCATTCATTTGGTGAGGGTCAGTAATACAATCACCAGGGGCAACAATAATCTATAAAGCTTCTTAGAATATAACCTCCTAACAGCCATGCTGAGCAAGGAAAAACAACACAACACAGATAGGAGACTCACTAGGCATTATGTAGACTGATCTACTTAGAAGCCAAGCCATTTAAGACATGCACATGCTCTGTGCTGTTTCTCCTCTAACAGAGAATCTTCCCCATCTGCTGCAGCACCGATTCATATCCCTTCTCCAATATTGGCAAATACAAGAGGTGACAGGACACATTGAGCACAAAACATTAAACTTACCACTCTCATCATCTATGCTGAATCTCCCGAGACCACTGCCATCTCTTATGGAGTACTGGATCTCTCCATCCCTACCAGAATCCTCATCATGGGCAGTCACCTGCAGCACACTTGTTCCAATCCGTGAGTTTTCTTTTACAGATCCAACAACAGCAAAGTCTGGGAAATAGGGCATATGTAGGTTTTCATTGACATCCACCACCTCCACCTCAACAAAGGATACTGATGACAAAGAGACAGGCCGCCCTTTGTCTTTGGCTCTGACTGTGAGGTTGTAGAATTGCTGCTTCTCATAGTCTAGCTCTTTGCTCAAGCGGATAGCACCACTTGCTTTGTCTATTTCAAATCTCCCATTATAATCATTGATCAGAGAGTAACGCACTTGACCCCCTAATCCAAGGTCAGGATCCTGAGTTTCAAGCCAAGCAATGACTGTGCCAACAGGGAGATCTTCAAGAACCTTCACACTGTAGCTAGTGGGGATGAAAGCTGGGGAGCAGTCGTTGACATCATCCAGAAAGATCTTCAAGGTGACAACAGAAAACAGTTGTTGGCCACTTTCTGCTTTGTCCCTGGCTTCTATTTTCAACGAATAGTTGGCTTTGGATTCCCTGTCCAATTGATCAGCTACAGAGACAATTCCAGTTGAGCTATTGATGGTAAACTGATGTGTGTCTGTCAAAACAGAGTACATTACCTCACCATTAGAACCCAGGTCTTTGTCTCTTGCCTCCACTTGAATAATCTCAGTGCCAATACTCGAACTTTCAAGAATGCTGACTGAGTAGCTGTCCTGAAGAAACACTGGGTTGTTGTCGTTAGCATCCTCCACATTGACAGTCAGCAATCGCCATGATGATTTCTGTGGCTTTCCAAGGTCATAGATAGTTATGTTGAGAAGATAGAGGTCTCTATGCTCTCGGTCCATGGGCATGAGGACTTTAAGTTGTCCAGTCTCCATATCAATATTGAAGCAACTGTCTGTATTTCCATCTGATATTGTAAACAGGACTTTCCCATTGAAGCCAGAGTCAGCATCATATGCTTTAATCTTCAGGATGTTAGTTCCAACTGGCATATCCTCCTTCACAGCCACATCAGAGGGGAAAGACTTGTCAAAGTGTGGTCCTTGCCTATTAATTGAATAAAAGTCAAGAAATCCATCTTCTAGATTCAGTTTCCCATTAGCTTTTGCTTTAATGAGTAGTTTCTCTGCCAATTTCTGAGCCACACGAGTTTCTCGGCAGCTGAAGCTCTTTGAAGACACTTTCCCATGGAGTACTGAGATGTTAATGGTCATGGGGTCTGCGAAATTCTCCCCATCTGTAGCTGTGATTCTGAGGGCAAAATTACCATTTTTAATGCCAGAATTCATCAGTGGCTTTTTAAGCTGTAAAACACCAGAGTCTGGGTTTAAATAAAAGAACCCAAGTTCATTTCCAGAAATGATTTTGTACTTTACAAGCTCAAGTTCATCAATATCAATTGCAGAGACAGCTGTGATGTGACCCCCAACAGGAAAGTCATATGAAATAACTCCCTGGCAAGCCACTTTTTCAAAGAGAGGGCTGTTGTCATTGATATTCCCTACCCGAATGGTCACATTCACCTCACTTTCATGGCGGTATGGTGACCCCCAATCAGATGCTCTCACAATGAACCTGTATGTCTCTGGGGAGGATTCAAAATCTAACTCTTCAGTTGTGCTGATCACACCTGTGAACTGGTTAATGGCAAACGGTAAAAGATTCAGGCTGGCAATGCTGTAAGTGATGTAGCCATTTTCTCCTTTATCCTTATCAGAGGCAGACACAGTCAACACATTTGTTCCAACAGGAATACTCTCATTCACGAAAGTCTCATACACTGTCTGCTGGAATTCTGGGGTGTGGTCATTGGCATCCTCAATCCCAATGGTGACTTGTGCCTTCACATCTCCTTCTTTGTTCGTCACCTCCAACTTATAAACTTCCTTCTTCACTATATTCAGGGGCTGTGCTGTGACAATCAGACCTGACCGAGGGTTAATTTTGAAGTACTCTGCATCCTTACCAGGAGATAGTTTATATTCCACATCCAGCGGCTCTGGATTTACCTTGACTATGGCCACCAAGACACCAGGAGGGGAAAACTCACTTATGCTGACTTCATACACATCTTTTTCAAACCTGACTGGGATGCTGTCTCTCCTGGGATTGGCAATGTGGACTGTCTTTAGTTCTGAAAACTTCTGAGGTGACCCTTTGTCTTTCGCTTGGAGAGTGAGGTTGTAGCCATAGGAGAAGCTCTCCCAGTCCACCTGCCTTCTCTCCTTGACTTTATACTCATTCATCCACTTTCCTTCTTTAGCCAGGAAGAACTGATCCAGAGGATCTCCAGCCACGATGGAAACAGATTCGATCTCTCCATTGGCTCCCTCGTCCAGGTCATCAACTGTCACTACTGCATATGTTGGCTCCTTGTCCAATGAGAAAGGGATGTGAGTGACAACATGGATAATTGGAGCATGTTCATTTATGCGTTCAATGTGAACATAAAGCTTAGCAGTACTGCTTACTCCATTATTGCCATAGAGTTTCATTCCCCGGTCCACTGCTAAGATTTCTAGATCATATCTGTTCTTCTCATCATAATTTAATCGTCCACTTAAAGAGATGACACCACTTGTGGGGTGGACTGAAAAAAGCTCAACTTTGTTTTTAAAGTAGTAGTAGAATTCTCCATTGGAACCGATGTCTGCATCTGTAGCCGTCACCTGGGCAACACTAGTCCTAAGTGGTGTGCTTTCTGCAATGGTGACTGAGTAGGTTGTAGGTGAAAACAGAGGCCTCAGGTCATTCATGTCTAAAACCTGGATGTTCACTTTGGTCCATGCTTCCAAATCTTCTCCTCTGACTGAACCTTTTATGATTAATAAATAATTGTCTTGGATTTCCCTGTTTAGTATGGCAGAATTGCCACCCTTAGTTCTTATCCTGAGAAAGCAGAAATCTGCAATGATGACCTCCTCAGCTTTGAAAAAACCTTCCTCGTCACCAGACACTATTCTATACTTGATATCCCAGGACAGGTCTATTAGGGTGATGCCCATTCTATTCTGACTGTTGACATAGGTCCTCGCTGCCGAGTTTTCATACACAGTAGCATTATAGATGGAATGTGTGAAGTGGAAGCCCAGGGGCCCCGTTCCTGGCAGCCCCTGGGAGACAGTGGCCAACAGCTTCAGGAGCAGCAGGAGGAGGCAGGAAGGAGGCCTTGTGCCCACACAGTGTCCCATAGTCACACCCATCACATCACATGTCCATCCTGGAGGGAAAAACAGAAAAAAAGGTATAGCTTAATTGAGAAGAAAGTAAGAGATGGAAATACAAGATAACTGTAAGGAAAAGATGCTTTCAGAAGACTTTATTGTAAAATCTTTTCATCTAAGCATCAGTACAAAAATCAGAACCTTCACTGCTACTAGATAATAAAGAATTCAAAGTCACTGGGATTTAACCTTCTCTTGATTGAACTTCCTTCAATGACTCTTTCCACTTCTTTTGGGATTAGTTTGGGACACCAAATTTATTATATGTTGGAGGTCAACTTAGAAATGGATAATTGGAGACCTCCAATGCATTTAACTTTGACCTATAGTAGCCTTTTACATAATTATACTAGGAAACTATTTAGATGACTTCATTACTGCACAGTTCAAAATTTAAAAAGCAAAACTCAAAAGATACTAAAAGACTACCAATAAAAAATTAACTAATTTAGAGTACATTCTTAAGATACAATGTAGCCACAAAAAATGATGGTTAGAGATAGATGCTTTCAGACACATAAACTCGAAGGGCAGCTGGTGATGCTTTTCAGTAGCTTTCCTGAAGGACCTTGTTTTGCCCCTGGGCATTTCAGAGGGAACTAATTGATTAGTATTTTGTGTTGTAAACACTCCTAAAATCTGAGTGCGGTAGCCCCCTCTCTAGCGATCACACACAGAAGCCAGCAGAAGCTCTAATGATACTCTGTGTGCACTGATGGACCTGTCTTGTCATCTCTGAAGAAGCCTAGAACCAGTGGAGATGCTGATCTCAGCCTCACTGTGATGACAGGCTATCAGAAGCATATGCAAAGGCCACAGTCTATTCTCTCAAAGGGAAGCCCTGGAGTCCCCAGAGTACAAATTCAGTTTCTTCCTTATTTCTCATCCATCCTGTTAACTTTGGAAGCTGCTCATGGGAGCAGTTTGGCCCATCCTCTGCTGGAAGAGTATGAAGTCTCCAACTACGAGAGTGGAACCACTCCTCAGTGTTCGGATCCTGTCTGTACATCCCACCCCGAGCTCCTACTGCCTAAAAGCTGAGAGGTATCACTCTTGTCCCAGTTCTGTCTCTGGCATCCAGTGCAGCAGCCACTGTGATGTAGCAATCATGCTAGTTCAGTGAGCATCACCTTGAAGTACCAGTCTAACTAGAGGGTTTAATATGCTCATTTCAGTGACCTCCAAGGAAGCATACCTTACTTAAGAGAGAGAGGCAGAGAGAGTCCAGAAATTACATGGGTTAAAAAGCAGCGTAAAAAATGCAGTTTCCATAAGGGGAAACTAAGGGCCCAAGGAAGGGAAACATTCCCCTATATGCCTTCCTCAGATCTCCCAAGAGCAAACACTGTACTGTATGTCCATTCAAGTCACATCCATGGACCAACCATGGGACAATCTCAGAACCAGCATTCATCAACACGTGGGAAGACCATCCTGTCCCAACCCCTGGTCACTCTGCTGGGATATTGTATCCTTGGAGCAGTCCTCAGTGTGACCGAGGAGTCGTCACCCTTACAAAGCCTTTCATGAATCCTTCAAAGCGAATAGCCTGTCATAAGAACCACACTGTTCAACTTAACTAATCAAAATTGACACTTTCAAAACCTGAGCTGTTCTTTCAGCAAGATCCCTTCTGCTTGTTCTCTCTTATTAACTAGAATGAGTGGTCTTCAGTACAATACTCCAAAGACTGATTTAAATAGAGTTCTATTACTGTATGTGGAAGTTTGTATTGAACAACAGCAACAACAACAAAAAATAAACACACTAAGCAAGAGTAGTTTTATCAGCTTCAGCTGTCAAACCCAAAATATCCCAGACTACACTTACATCTGTGGTTTTGGAGAAGGAAAACTAAACCTCACCTGGCACAAACTCGGCCTGGCAGTCTTCCTCAAAGTTTCAGGAATACATGCGTGCTAAAAGTTAGGCATTTTGTATAATTGTGAAGTAAACAATAGAAGAGAAACCTAGCTTCTGATTTTAGCATGCCAAGATAACAGTTTCTATTATTTCAGCAAGGTATTGGTTTTTCCACATGGAAGCCAAAGCTATTTGTGAAGCTATGATAGTTATGATGTCTTAGATGCCCTGTACATTGATTTATCCTACTGCTTTTGGGTTATTTTAAAAAGCACCTATTTCTGAACCCCAGAGCCCATTTTCTACAACTTAGCAACATAATCAATATTTTTTATACAATCCCCAAAGAGATCACCCAGCCATCAATCTGGAGACATTCATCTTTCAGAGGCAGTGCTGGCATGACTCCCAGCCAGCCCTTCTCACTATGAGTGTGGATCTCAGTGTGGGACTCAAATGGAGTGTGCAGATCTGACTTTAAGGGGAGGAATAAAGATGGGAAACATTGGGGCAGGGACAGTAGTGACTAGAACAGCCTCGGCACTGTGAGGACTCAGGCATGAGTTGATAACCTGGTGATATTGCTTTCTGAACATAAAACTGTTCTCCTTAGGCCATTTTTGAAGAGAGAAAAGCTACCTGAAGAAATACTATACTTTCCTTCTCTATTTTCCTGACTTACCCATTTTGAGATGCTGTGTTCTCCTAGATGTCCCTCAACTGAAAAATGGATGAGGAAAATGTGGTATATTTACACAATGGAGTACTACTCGGTCACTAAAAACATGACATCATGAAATTTTCAGGCAAAGGGATGGAACCAGAAAAAAATCATCCTGAGTGAGGTAAAACAGACACAGGAGAACAAACATGATATGTCCTTACCCATGAGAGGATATTAGCTGTAAAGTAAGGGATAACCAGACTACAATCCCACAGACCCAGAGACACGAGGTAACAATAAGGGTTCATGGGGAGAAGCCCAGATCTCCCTGGGAAGGGGAAATAGAAAAGATTTTGTAGATGGACTGGGGGCAAGCAGGTATTGGAATAGGGGGGATCAGGTGGGGAAATGAGGGGGGAGAGAATAAGGAGAAATTTGATTGGAACTGGGTTCATCTGGGATGAGAGGTGATGTGGAAACCTAGTGCCATAGAAACTCACAGGATAATAAAAGTGTTACACTAATGAGGAATCCTAGTGGATGAAAAGATTTGGAGCACAAACCAGTCATTTTCTGTAACAAGGCAAGGCTTTGGGTGGTAGGACTAGGATACCAACCTAGCCATAAAACCTAAGTGGGCCTCATAGAGGCTCATAGAGACTTAAGCAACAATCATGTAGCCTAAATGGATCTGTGCTGTGTCCTGTGCATACATGCTGTGGTTGTACAGCTTGGTGTTCTTATTGATTCCTAACAGTAGGAGTGGGAGTGTCTCTGACTCTTTTGCCTGCTCCTGGGATGCTATTCCTACCACTGGGTTGACTCTTCCAGCCTTGATAGGAGGGTTTATGCCTAGTTATATTGCACCTTGGTATGCCATGTTCAGTTGATGTCCCTGGAAGGCCTGCTCTTTTCTGAAGGGAAACAAGAGGAGGAGGACCAGTGAGGGGAACGGGGAGGTGGGGTCACTGGGAGGCTGTGGTTGAGATGTACTGTATGAGAAAAAAGAGAGAGAGAGAGAAGAAGGAAAGAGGGGGAGAGAAAGAGAAGAAAAGGAAGGAAGGAAGGAAGGAAGAAAGAAAGAAAAAGAAAGAAAGAAAGAAAGAAAGAGAGAGAGAAAGAAAGAGAGAGAGAGAGAGAAAGAGTCTGTTCTCTCGAAGGGCTCCCAATTGTGAAGCTGTGAACATGCATCACAGACAGCCCACACAGCATCTCCACTACAGGTGTCCCTGGGGGAAGATGTGTGAATTCTAACTGCTTCAGACTAACCAGTCACCAGGCAGAAGTGCACTGTGGCAAAGCTCTCTCCAACAAAAGGCTGCTCAAGCTACAGAAAATACTCTGACGCATGGCCTGGGTTTAAATCGGAACTCTATCATTAGCTGTGCAAAGTACGACAGTTTGTTTAACATACCAGTGTTTCAGTTACTTTTATTAATGAAAAATAAGAAAAATAGTGCCCACCTAGCAGGATTTGGTTAAAAATATAAAGCACTTAAGTCCTGGCACAAATAATGATATGAATTTAACCAACCATCAGTTCCTAAAGAAGATTTTAGAGGCTAGAACCCTTGAATCACTGGAGGAGATCCATAACCTACTCCATAGTTTGTCTCTAATAGAAACAGGCACACACAAGTTGAAGGAAAGGATGCCTCATTCTTGGCCCAAGGTTATGAAGATTAGTGCCCCCCACCCCAATGACCAGAGAAACCTGAGTCAAATTTTATGTGTATTAAGTCTCAGTTCTCTTATCTATCAAATGGAGTTTACAATGGCCCCTACTGCTACTCCCAAGGTTTAGCAGGAGGTGGGTACAGTTTTATACATCATCCCAAATTTAGGAGACTGAGAAAAAAGGATCTTGTTTAGAAGCTAGCCTGGGCTACATAGAACATGGGGCCAGATTACCTACAGAGAGAGATCCTGTCTCAATAAAGAAACAAATGAGAAACTGTTCCATAAATACTAACATTATAATTACTTATTTTTTGAGGAACAATAACACAAAACAGGAAACTAATGAACACCAATGGTTTGCCCATAGCCATACAGGGCATCCTGCCTATAAAAACTATCATTCCCAAATCCCAGATGCACACCAATGGGTGAAGTCAGCATCCCTGAAGAGAAGCAACAGGGCTGTGCAGGGACATGCTATCCTGAGGTTTTATGATCACAAAGGCAGATCTAACTTGAATTGCCTAGATCTGCCTTTGTGGGTTGCTTGGGGCTGCTCTGCACTGTGGGTCATTACTCCTGAAATCAGTTGTAGACTGCCTGCATGACACATGAGGGAATAGAATAAAGCCATGCTGCATTCCTCATGCTAATGACTGCCTGAAAAGCAGAAAAAAGTTTGGTGTGTGTGTGTGTGTGTGTGTGTGTGTGTGTGTGTGTGTGTGTGTGTGTGTGTTGAAGATCATATAGATGGCTCACCAGTCCCAAGGCTGAAAAGGGACCTCAGGTGTCCAGTGGGAACCTGTCACCAATACTGCTCTGGCCTCCTTCATTGCTCAGGTCTATTGTGCATGTCTACAAATTGCACTTACCTTCCAAGGTTTAGTCTATGAACTATCTCAGCAGTTTCCAGTGTGCATCAGAGTCATCACTGGACCTGTTAGAACTCAGATTTCTGGTCCCTTTTCCTAAGTTTCTGACTAATTGCCCTAAGGTCAGTGGCTCTAAGAATTTAGAGTTGTAACAAGTCCCCGGAGGCCTGTCCCAGGCAGCCTACTTGGAGAGCTTCTGCTCTGCAGTTTGCACTTGGTGATCCTAGTGATAGTATTGTCTCCCTTATGTTTCAGTTACTCAAGTGTCACTCAAAGTACATACTGGATTGAACACAGGCAGGCAGGGAAGTGCTGGGCCACCATTTCTCCTTCTTCCAGGGTCTGCCACAGTGTTTTAAAAGGGCAAAGATTCACCTTTAATTTAGTGAAACTGAGCTGGTCTGCATACAGCAGAACTCTACTTCAGGCGTCAAGGAGAAGAGAAAACCACGATCCTCCCACTGCACCCTTGGAGTTATCTTGCCATGCTGGTCTTTCTATATAGGCAGCATATCTGAGTAGAAATATTGGTTGCTTCCCTTCCTTGGGAGTTGTCATGACACCTTCTGGTATCAGAAATTTATGGAACTGTGTGTGTGCGCGCACGCGCGTGCTTGTGTATGTAGGAATGTTGCCATTATATTACATTTCAAAAACAATTAAAATGCATATGAGACAAATCAGCACTATAACTTAGGAAATGTGCAGAAACAGTGGCAGGGCATAGGTAAAAACATCTAAACTAGGATTCCTCACAGCCTTTAAGCTGTCCCAAATAAGTCTTTTCCTTCTTGGGCTCTGAGACACATATAAGTCATAGTGTTGCATTGCTCTCTCTGGATAAAGCATGCTACAGGCTTAGTGTCTGCATTCACCAGTAGAAGAATTCCCATGTGAAGCAGTCAGAATGCAGTAAATACAGTTACAAATCCTTTAGCCAGGAGTGTGTCCTCAGAATCACCAACACGAGATGCAGAAACCAAAGCTGCAGCTGGCAAACAGGGTGTGTTGCTTCCCTGCACACTTTATCTTTTAAGTAGATGGAGTAGATTCTGAAGCAATGACAAGAAATATAGCATAGTAAATACATAACCCAGGATCATGGTCATTTATTTACCCCATCACCAACTGTTACTCTCCTTAACTGCCTGTGTAGGGCATGTCCTTATCCCAGAGTTGCAACAGCCTGTGAGAACTGAATCATGCTACAATGTGTGACAGCCACAATGTTGCCAGGTAACAAGAATTTGTTAGAGCCATTTGAATCTCACTGGTTTTAAGTGGGCACATTCCATCATTAACTACAAGGTGGCTTTGTTCACATGACTAGACTTTTCATGTATTGTTGAACATATGCCATGTGAATTATGATTCCTGTGGTACATCTTGCAGTCCTAAAACATACTTATAAACCTGAAGCCCTGATCTCTCCCTCACACACATCTGCAGTGTGTACGGGATAAAAAGTGTGCCGTAGAACCCGGCTGGGGAGTAGTAGCAGAGAGCTCTAGGTTCTGACACAGAAGCTGCCAGATTTTATTCTCCCATTGCTCAATAGGGAGGTGAATTCTCATTTTAACTAACTTGAGCATTATATCCCCAAAACTGCCCCAATTCTGGTTCTCTGCATACCTCTCTGCTTAGCTGAAGGAGAACTGCTCCACAGCTCTGATGATATTTTCTAAGTCTATGAACAAGCAGCAAACACAGAATGTACACCATTCTTACAGATACAAAAGCAGAGCAAACATAGAAGATGAAGCTTGGTGAACAGTCCAGATATTTCTAACATATGTATTAGTTATTTTTACTTAGCCAAATCAAAATTACCTCAATTACTCTGAGATGTTAAACCACACACCAATTTCCTATTCTCCCCATCTGGAAAATTTTGCTTGCTTCCCCTGAGTGCTCCTCTAAGCAGTGCTTTCTAAGCAACTAGAATATTCAATTCACAAGGCTACATCACCTATTATTACACAACATGAAGACAGAAATCCCAATGCCCACAGTTGGTTTTGCCAACCAGCCCAAGATGTTACCCTTTTCTTACTAATAGCATTATAAATTCTAACTTGTTGCTACTGTTGCTAAGCATTTTGTTGTTGCAGAGTGTCCTCCTAGGAAAAATCAGGCAGTATGAAGAGAGAATAGTTCAAGTTTGTTCAGAAGAAAATGGCCACACAGGCCCAGGTTATGAATTCCCTCCTTTATTTCCTCCCCAGGTGCTGCAAATATTTCCATACAACACTGGTTAATGTCAAGTATCATTTCATCAGTAAATGCTTCAAATTCAGGTGTAATTCAACCAGGGGCTATCAGAAGGAAAGATTAGCATGTTGTTCAAGGCTTTCAGAAATCATTTCTCTCTCTGGAGAAAAAAAATTCATCATAGTGTAAGGAAAAAAAATGTATGGAGAGAATATAGCTTGTTCCTGTGCTTGGCTTACTGAGAAAATGCTTCAGAAAAAAAAAAAAATCCCGATTTCAGTTTTCCTCTAGTGACCTCTCTCACAGAAAACAAAGGGTAAACACATTAGCATTCTCTTAGACTCAAGTTTAAAACAAAAAGCACAACAAACAAAGCCCTTACACAATGACACTATTTACTTTGTAATAACTGTATAAAAGAGAAAAGGCCCAAAGTGTTACAATGGGACAAATAGCCTTAAATAGTATCAATTCCAGTAGTTGGGGCAAATACAGCTGAGAGGGAGGGTACTCTCTGGGGACCCTCAAAATTCCTGTGACAGATTCTGAAACAGATGTCCCTGCCCCATTCTGTCCCAATGTTCCTCTAAAAGTCATCATTTCTTTAATCACCCTTCCCAAGTTTCTGTTCCTTGTAAGAACTGGCTCTCCTCTGAGGAAAACATTATGCCATTAGTAACATTGGGAATCAGGAAGAGGGATGTGACAGGAATCAGTACAGGGATGTGACAGGAATCCTGTGAAGAAAGGAGGTGACCTGTGTGTTTAGCAGATATAAGTGAAGAAAGGGGTGTTGAGTGTCCCTTTCCTAAAGAACTGAATGGGGCTGCATTGACAAATGGTCTAGAATTGTAGAGGGTTTGATAAAAGTGAATTGATTTTGAATTTTTCCAAAGTTACACATGGGTCAGGCCTCCTCCTGGACAGAGGAGAGAAGGCACGTGTCCATTTGGACAAACATTTACACCAGAATATAATGCAGAATGTTGAGGTCTCCAATGGTAGATAAATACTGTGGAATTGTTGTTAAGTGAATCTAAGAGACAAGAGATAGGCAACTTGCTACAACTTGATTCCATGTTTTCTGTTGCCTCAACAGGTGCATGAGGAGAAACTAAGAAATAAGGTATCAGGAAAAGGTGAAGACTATCTCAAGAGAACAATTGGCATGAATGAGAGATAAGAAGAGATAACAAAGCAACTTTACCCAGAGATGAGAAGAGATAACAAAACAACTTTACCCAGAGAAAGATGAGAACACTGCGGAGAGATTCAACTTAACCAGCAGGGGCAAGAGGAATTTTTTAGATATATATAACAAGAAATGTTCCCCGAGGATTTGAACCAGTTTGTACATGAACCTGGTAACATCATCTAGAAATTTGCAGGCTATCTAGGTTGTCAGTCTAGTCTCATGTTGTCATCTCTGACAAATGTGTCTCAGCAAAAGGCCAAGTGTAGACTTGGTTCCTTCAGCTTGTCCATCCTCCACATCAAAACACCTGGTGGCTGGTGAGTTCTTATATGGAAAAGAATCCTCAGGTTCAAGAGACTGAATGGGTGATTTAGCATTGTGTTCTAAATCAGCAGCCCATAGAATGTATGTAAGAGCACCCAGCCCCTCAAAAGGGACCCAAACAAGGGCTGTCCCATGGAAACTCTACCACAGAGCTCAGGACAAATGTTTAGGGCACATTCTGTCCTGGGAGTAGGCATGTGAGCACAGCAAGTGAGGTATGGGCTTGGTTCCTCTGGCTCTCTGTCAGTCTTATTGCTTATATGAATCTGAGGATTCAGTCTGATAGTGAAGGGACTTGCTGAGAGATGAGTATTTGAAATAAAGTTACTATGTTACCTAAGCAACCAAGGAAGCTGAGACCTGAAGATTAGGAATTGCAAGCCAGCCTGGGTTACACAGAGAGTCCCTGTCCAAATCAACCCACAGATAGAGCAAATAAAACCACAAGAAAAAAAGCTCAATTACCAAAGCAGATCTTTTTCTCCTGATCTCATTTTTGAAAATCCCTGTTATCATTTTTGAAAATGAAACTCAGATGTAAAAAAAAAAGTTTCAAATCCAGTTTAT
Organism: Cricetulus griseus; assembly: GCF_003668045.3. Lineage (NCBI taxonomy): Eukaryota > Metazoa > Chordata > Mammalia > Rodentia > Cricetidae > Cricetulus > Cricetulus griseus. The sequence goes on from NC_048597.1 coordinate 129,817,917, forward strand.
AAAGAAATGAAAGCAGGGCACAGGTTCGAAGCCAGGATCTTGTGGCAGGGCAAATCAACCTTCAGGCAGAAAGCGGAGAATGTTTGGATGCCAGGTAAAGGAGGGCAGCATCCTGTTGCCCCAGGTCTGCCACTAGCCTGGTGTATCTGCTCAACCTATCCCCAATATTCCTGCTATACCCAGTCAGCCAGACATCTGACTCTAAGCAGATCTTAGCCACTAGGTCAGTTGGCCTCCTGTAAAAGCCTTTCTGAAGCTTCCAGAACAACAAAGTCCACAACTGTCCATATATTTGAAGGGTTGTGGTAAATCTGGTCCTGTCTTGGGCATTATTTCAAACCTTTCTCTGCCTCCTGGCCACATGGGCCTTTGTTCTCTTTTTGTTGATGTCTTTCACGTGCCTCTTGAGTTTAATTCTCTTCCCTTTCCCAATTTGCCACCATGAAAACACAAGCACACAACTGACTAGCTCCCAGGACTAGTTGTGGCCCCTGTTATATAGCCTCAGAATATTTTCTTTGTACCACTTGATATTATTCTGAACATTTTGTTCATTAAACTGTTGGATTAGTATTATTGAACTTGACAATGAATTACAAAAAGAGTGAGATTGTCTCTAAGGGATGTCACTGTCACCCACACCAAACATTGTCTACCCAAGATAGCTAAGTACTCAGTACATTTCTCCTGTCTTCTGAACTTCAGAGCAGTGTTTATGAATTGGAGTCAAGTTTTCTCCACAGTAAGTAGTGGGTGAGACATGTAAATCTTTTGCTGTTGGCAAACACTAGGGCGAGTAGGCCACAGATGACACTGTGGAATCAGTAAAGCTGAATATTATCCTAATATGGCAACGATGTTGACTCCAGAAATATTTGATTAGAGGAACCAGTGCCGTTGCTTTGAGACAGATAGATGCAACCACATAGAAAGCCATAACTCCCTTTGTAAAAGTGACTGCCTGGAGTGTTTCTGCTGCCACTGAATAGTTCCCAAGAGAATGTCGGTTCTGGGACCTTCAACAAATGTTGCTCCTTTTTGTTAGTGCTGAGATGGTTCCCATCTCCAGTAAGCTAACCTAATGGGTTCTGAGCTCCTTGCTTACAACAGAGAATAAAGGAACCTCCTGCTGCTGGTGGTGGAACCATTTGACCTCATTTCTCCACAAAGCGTTCACATGTGGCAGGACCATCAGTCACCCTGACAGCTAGAATCCCCATTTGCTCCCAACAACTAGTGTGCAGTCTTCGCCCAACCTCAGTAGGATCTCACTCTTTACAGGAACATTTATTCTGCCAACAAAATCAAGACCTTGGAAGATTGATCTTTCCAGGTCAACACCAGGTTGTGTCTCCAGAGGTTTGCTTAATTTTCTCTGCATGTCTATGAAGACTGGAGCCTCTGAGTATCTGGGCAGCCACACTTATCCATAGCCCTGGAGGCTGATTTTATTCTGCAGTTTAGTTCACAAGGCAGGGGCTGTCAAGCTCTGCCCTGGATGGAGGACTGAGCACAACTCCACAATTCCACCCTAAGCTACAATAACCCAAACACATTAAAACAACCCTTATGATCAACAGCTGCGAGAAGTAAGTGGGATTGGCGCTCTGGCAAGCTTTAAACCTCACAGACTCATTTCCCATAGTTAGAGAGTTTTCTTCGAGTCCACCCCTGAGTATATGTAGTTAAAAACCAAGTATACACTTTACTGCTAATTATGTATTACAAATAAATAGTTTACACAAGCATATGTAAACCATGAGGGGGAGCATCCACAGCAGATGTTTAGGGACAGCTGTACAAGAAGGCTGACATGAATGGAGATGAAATTTATTTTGGGCTCCCACAAGAGTGAGAGAAGGTTTGTTTAACCTTTTACCAAACTCATCTCCCAATGGGCTCAGGTCTGAATGCTCCTTTAGAATAGATTTCTATTTTTTGTTTAACATGGCTCCCCTTTCCTCTTTCTTTTCCCCACTCAAGAAAGGAGCCCTGGTGATTTGACCACTTTGAGCAAATGTCACTCAGACATGACAAATATAAGCTCAGAAGCCTGCTTTTGAATGTCTGTGTGCTATTAGCAAATCCTAGGAGACATGAGTAAATGATATAAATTTAGAAACAGAAAAGTCTGTGTGCCAAACACTTTGAGAATCCACTAGGCTACACTGTTGTTTTTCAAGAACCACCACATTCCACTCAAAAAGAAAAATGCCATCTCTCAGTGTCCCTTTGACAGCAATGTCACCCTTCCATTACTCATATTATAAACTGCAGGACTAGTGAGAAGCTATTTAAACTAAATATCCTTGGCTCTTTATTTGGGCACATACATTTTGACGCATATGTATGCAGTCTACAAGAATAAATATTTGTCATTTAACAAGTATTCAAATCGGTAAATAATAATAGATAGCATAGCAGGAATATTAATGGATAGCATAGCAGCTCTTTACCTTGCTGCATCTCTTGAATTACTGTTTTAAGATATTGTCCAGTTTGGTTCATCAGGCAGGGGTTCACATCTTCCTGTTTAAGATGACCTGTAGGTGGTGTGTCTAGAGTCAGTGATGCAAAAAAAAGGAGTTATGGGCAGTGCAGAGCAGCAGTGCCTTTGACTCAGATGTCAAATGGTGGTGTGGTGAGCTAAGATGTTACCCCACAGCATACCCCAAGGAATGTCTGGTTGAATGCACAACTCCCAGACCAAAAATGGGTGGTTATAAGAATAAGGCATTTCAAAGTGATTTTTCTGGTGGTTGAAAGAGCATGCTTATTGACCATCCTCTTATAGAATCTCGGGTGAAAACCACGTGGTCTACAATCTCCCTAAGGGCTTCTTTAAAGTCTGCCTGTCCCTCAGAAATGCTCAAGAAACATTATAAGATAATTAAATTATCTGATTTTGAGATGAAATAGTTTTTGGTTATTCCATCCTAGTTTTTTTTTTTTTTTTTGAATCTTTTTTCTGTTCCTGGCTATCATAATACTGATCTCTTGCTAAGTAATCATGAAGTGAACCAACTAATCAGGCGTGTAATTGTATGACACAAAAGTCATATAGAATATGTAACAATTATACTCAATACATATCAACCTGATGCTTTTGACACTTTTTTGCTACATTGGATGTGGGGAGAAAATTTAAAAGCAATCTTTTGTTTTATTGCTTCTCCCTATAGATTCAATTTAAATTTCATTTCCATTTCACATGATCACATCTATGTGATACAATATCCTCTTATTCCTTTCTTGAGGCCATTAGCTTAAGTTGCAAGTACCAGTGTACATATACTGACTGAACCCTACAGAACTGCATACTCCAAAGGGGAGAACATGGTCATCTTTATGTTTTGTGCGTTCACTTACTATTTATATTTCAATCTGTTTAAGTATAAACATATATACAGATTCTTCCTCAGGATGGTGTTTTGAAGCATTTTCTTTCAGGGTAATGTGCTTACATCACTGAGAACATCTGAGCTCGCTGGCAAAAGAGAGCAGTTATTATAGAATATGTAATTTAACGAATTACAGAGCTCCAAGGGACTTAACAATAACTGTAATACACTAGCTTGTGTCCATCACCAAACTGACTATAAAAGTCCCTTCACTTAGAGAAGCAATCATAATCAGCCAGTTAACACAGATGAAAAGCCAGAGTAAAAACCCTCAATTTGAAATAATTTGAGATGTTTTGGAAGCATTGGGTATAGGTCTAAGTCAGGAAGAAGTCATGTCCATGATCCCCTGACCCTGATGTTTGTAAACAAAAATGAATATTTAGGTTCCCAGGTAGGTCAATAGAAAATGAAGCTCCGGGACTGAGGAATGTAAGTTGTGGGAACTCCATATCCTCTAAGGGATCAGCTGACAGACAGGTGTGTGGCCAGTCTTGCTGCTGAGCAGCCTCACAAGGGACTGTGTCTAAAATATGCAGAGTTCATCATGATCCTGATAACTCATGCTCCTTTTGGATAAGAATCTCCCAGGTGTAAAGTGTGATGAGTACAGGGGCACTCCCTCCAGCCTGACATCCCTCATGCAAGCCTCATTTAATTGTTGAAAATTATCTGAGTCAGCGCTCTACTAACCGAAGAGGAGCAGGCTTCATGGTGCTGTCCAGAGGCTGTTCAAGGTCTGTCAGGAATTGAGGCAGATGTCTTTCTCCTTAAGGTGGTATTTCCACATTCTTATAGAATTATGAAGTCTATAAGAATGGAAATGTCTACTTGTTATGTTGGAGGGAGACTCAACTCCTTGATCAATGGCAGTCTCGGCAATCCCTCTAAAGATAATTAAAATTCAAATATGAAGAATGAAAATCTAGACACTGTAGTCACTCTTTGATGGTAGAATAAAATAAATCCCAAAAAAGCCACAAGGCATACTCTTATTATGATTATATTAACATTACTCTTAATTTTAAAGATTTACTAAATATAATGGTGTTACTATAAGGATTCAGGCAATGCACTCAAGCAGTACTCTGGTCAGCCCAGGGTTCCACTAGTCTGTACACAGGTGTAAAGGACCCCTTTAAAAGAAAAATCCCACTTATGTTCTTTTTCTGCTCTTTCTGCTCTCTGCTCTCCTCTCTTTCTGTTCTTACCATTCTTTCTGCTCTCAATGTTCTACACCTGTCTCCCTCTTCTTTTCTGTCCTCTCTCTGTCTCTGTCTCTTTACCTCTTTTCTCTTTCCTTCCCCCTCCTTCCCCTTTCTAATAAAACTTCTCACTCAAGAGCTCTGTCTGCCTGGTGTGTTTGACCCCAGCCTCGGTCACCCTCGCCGGCCATGGAATCTGCCATGGTCCTCCACCCAGGACCCTCCTTCCAGCTTTATCCTAACATTGATGCAGAAGAACAACATTTACTCCCCCCAAATTATTATTCCTCTTTCCTTTACCTCCTTTCAGATGGGAAGAAAAGGTGTATATAAGTACTGGAATAGTGACAGACTACCTTGATCATGTAGTGATCAAACCAGCGCCCTTCAATTTTCTTGACACTTGGAAACTAATGACAGAATGGAAACGTTCTCTCCATTTGATTTCTCTTTGGTGGGAGGGCATTATTGCTAAAGCACATTGGGAAGAATTTTAAGTCTTCACATTTCAAGTATGGGACAATCCAACACCTAACCCTTTAAAGGTGCCTTGCACTTGACTGAGTGGACTTAGCTTAATGCATAGTATGTAGTCAGGGCTGGTGATACCTATCTGCATCCCCACGACTCAGGAGGTTGAGGAAAGAAGATCCAAGTTCAGAGCCTGCCTCAATTTCAGAAGGAGCTCAAGCCCAGCCTGCTCAACTGAGGGGAATTGTATCTCAACAAAGATCAGTGACCTGGGTTAGCTAAACTACAGGAAGCCTAAGCACAAGATGGGCAGCATTCACACCCTAATGGCACACAGTATGTGCATTTACACCTTAATACGCAAAGAGTTTAATCTTGGAGGCAATTTAGAAGCTTCCCTGCTAAGTTTTCCCTTTTAATATCCAGGTAACCATTGTGGGGAAGTGTTGCCTCAGGGATGCAAGGTTTTCTGGTGAATTGGATGGAAAACTCCATATTACATGAGCCAGTTTCTAGTTCAGCATTCAGCTTCTTATTCTTTCTAGACTCTACTGTGTTGGCCACTCACTGAGCCAGAAGCAAGGGAGTTGGGGAAGTCTTTGTCCCCAATGAAGGACAAGAATAGGCTTTGGTTTTATATCCTCTTTGGTTAAAAGGTCAGCTGCTTCCAAAGCCCTGGTGACAGACATTTTAATAAGGGAGACTTTGCAGCTGAAATAACAGTCCTCACCTGCCCTGGGGAAGGATGGCCACTTGTCTTGTCCACCGTCTTTATTCTGCTAAACAACCTACAATATGACCTGCCTGAAGAGAAAATATTTATTCAGATCAAAGAAAGGACTTGAGAGAGGTTTGCCTGGAACTCTCCTGTAGCAGAAGAGAAGAAAGCATTCTGCTGTCCATTCAACCATGGACAGAACTACAACAGTGCTAAGGCGGTGTGAAATAAGATCTTCCTCATCTCAGACACAGGCTAAAACCTCATCTCCAACAATAGTTCCTAGTATGTGTTTTATTAAACATAAGAAAGCATTTAATTTTAGACCTAAATGTGTTAAAATTTATACAACTGTGCACAGATTCAATGATAATATTTTTAAATCTATAAATATACAACCTGCACACACTCACACAGGAACACATATACATAAGCACACATGCAGAGGCACACACACGCATGCACACACAAGCACACAGTGTTCTTGTAAGTTTCTCTAGCAAGAAGTCCCTTTGTTTCATTACTATAATTTGCAAACTGAAGTCAATGGAAACTCATTAAAGTATTTCTCATTACTAAAGATTTCCTGTGTTTATCAGATATTTGAAGCCTTTCCTTCTAAACTGTTAATGTTCTCAATAATAAACAGCTTACACATTTGTAAAGCATAATAGCAAGAGTAAAATGGATATTTACTTATGATATATCAGTGTTCTATGATGCTTGGCTTTGCCCCTTTCCCAGGGTTCTACACTTAGAATTTCTCATAAATCAAGCTACATGGTGAGCTGGGTGAAGTTGGGTTTGCAGCATGAAGACCTTAGGTGTCCTCTTGCTTGTCTTTGGACACTGGGAAAAGTATTCAGATCGACTTGGTTCTTCCTCACCTGTCTCAGAAGTTCTGGGGCAGAAAAGTGGAATTTGGAAAGAAGCATCAGAAATAACATATGAAAGAAACCATTGGCAGAGGAAAATCCCCACTGCAGGCTACATGTAACATATGTGTATTCATGAACAGCATACAAAAAAATTCCCAGCATCTTCAAATAACTTGTGCCCTATGAATAACTGAATAAGTATCAAAATGCTGGCAGCTAGATTTTTTTTCTTTGCTCCAGGACACAAGAATCTGGAAATGTCAGCAGGTGCCATGAGGACTCTGATTTACGCCTGTGACATTTCAGGGCAACCATGCATCTGAGAACTCTCTGAAATGTAAGTGACAAACAATTCTGATTGTAGTTCTGTGGAAAACGAGAAGGACAAAATGCCTTGTTCAGTGTCAAGGTGCATAGAGCAATTGAGTCAAAATTGATGTGATAGATTCTGGATGAAGCCAAAAAAACAGTTGTCAGGGCATCAGCAAACTATGGGTGGGGGGTGGAGAGGAGAAGCTAGGACAGGGAAAGTGAGGGAAGGGGAGGAGAGGAGAGGGGGTGTGTGGAGTGAAGAGGAGAGACTAGGAAAGAGGAAGGGAGAGGGGGAAAGAGGAAGGGCGGCAGGAAGGGGAAGGGAGGAGAGGAGATTGCAGCTTCTATGGTGATGCTAAATTCTGCAGTCATGAAATCTAGAAATGCGTGTTCATTTCATACATGAAGTCTTGTAGCATTTCAGAAACATAGGTTTGACATGTACACCACCTTCACACCTTGGCTATGTGAGGGGCTTCTGTGGTAACCTTGAAGATAGTCCAGTTCCTTGCCCCATCGGTTTTATGAGAGGGTTTTGTTATACAGTCCATGCTGGTCTCAAACTTACTATGTGGCCCAGGCTGACCTCAGACCTTCAAGTATTAGGATCACAAGCATAATCCACCATGCCAGCTGCCAGTTCTGCTTTCTGTTTTCTTCATTCCTATTTCCACTATCCTGAAAGTGTTTTGGAAGAGCCTGTGAATTTTCTCATGTGAAGGATTCCAGTTGAAGACATGGAAAGCACAAAGTCATTTAACGTTTGGCTTTAAGAGCCTGCTTGATTTCTAGTAATGGAGAAAAATACATTCAAATGAAGTTTATTAAGCACAGCTAAAGGCTCCTTATTTATCACCCAGCCAGCCAGCTTCTTTCCGCCTCGATATCTATTACTGTTGAAGCAATCCAGTTTTGGACTCCTTGATAGGTAAGGACATAGAGGCTTGGGCAAAGCTAACAGGCCAGAGGGAGAGGGTTTCTGTCGTTACTTTTGTTTTCTTTGTCATTCATCAGTCTTTCCTCTCCAGCCCGTTTAGGGTGCCTGTCTGAGGCTCACAGGCTTCACAAAAGAGCTGGCAACCACTACCCTCTGTTTACTGTCTCCGCTGAGAAACAAAGGAAGATAGGCGCCCAGCAACAGAAGCACAGCAGGAAGAATTTAAGTTGGCCCCAGCGTTCAGAAGCTGAAGTTAAGCCAGAGAGTCAATAGCAGCCGTCTTCTCCCAGAAGCTCCTTGACTCCTGGGGGCTCCTCTGGCAGGGGCTTTATGTGAGGAGGTAAACAACTCTTAGCAAATGCATGATGCAGGCAGCAGAAAAGTGGCTGCCTCTTGAGGAATTGCCTGCTAAGAACCATTTCCCCTGGTTCTCCAACGCTGAGGTTTTGGAGGCAAATGAGATGTCCTGGGTTTTTGCAACAAGTGGATGATAATGCAGATAAAGGCCAGATGCTCATGTGGGTCAGTATCTACACAGCCTACCAGCTCTACAAGACAGGTGGGGAGGCTTTCTGAAACCCCACCTGCACTTAAAGCATCTTTAGTTTGTCCTTTTCAGAAGTAACTCAGAAACGCTGTGAGATTCTAATGGAAACAATAGCAAGGCTCTCCCCATCACAGGTAACCGTGGAGATGGTCTCAGTTAACTGTGGTCATTAGCAAACCTCTGTTTACTACCATTTATGTCCTTCCGACAACTGTTCTCCAGAAGACAATATGATCTTTGCCCTCTGAACTCGACTCACCACCTTCTCCTTTGCCGCATAGAACATCTAATTCAAATTTCCCTTCTAATGTCATACTCTTTAAAATGTATTTGGAATGCTGCCTGCTTCAGGGTACCTTGACACAATGTAAGAATTTTACTGACATCAGAAGAAACTTCACCCATACCAGAAAGACATAAGAAAAAGTCTCCCAAACATTTATAACACTAATACATTTTATAATCTCTGCCATTTGCAGCTTTTCACATTATTTGGGTAATTTCTCAAGTTTTTCTAGCTTTTTCTCCACAGCCACTGTTTAAGTAGGGCAGCGATTCCCTTTACCTGCAGCAACAGTAATTGCAGGTCAGATGCCATCAGAAATTCTCAGTAGAAAATCTAGGGATGACTATCTCACAACATAAGCCATATTGTCACTATGTGTTGCCATAGCTATTCTTGAATATTACTAGTCACTGTTTTGTCTTGTTTTGTCTCCTGTATAAATAAATTAAGGTCTGTCATATATGTGAGTATACTGAGTTGGGAAAAACAGATGTATTGTTCCTAGTATTATTCATGGTTTTGAAGAGCCCAGATCTTCACCCAGCCCCCTACTTTGGCAACCATGACAGGCTGCAGAAAAGACCCAGCAAGACAAAGGCCCCTGACTCAGCAACACATGCTGAGCTCTTGATCTTGCCCTACCTTGCTCTCCATGTGACAAGGAAAGAATCAGAAGTTAGCTGGTGGCTCTGGATGTGCTTTACTGATAAGAGTGAAATGCAGAGCATAGCAACTGCCCTGGAAGGGCCTCTAGGCATAGCAACTTTGCTGTAGCTGTAGTTGAACAATCAACACAGGGCAGGTTGACCCAGCCCAGAGGTGCACCAACCCTGAGACTGTTGCTATGCAACTAACAGACCCCTAGACACTCCCTTTGCTCTATCCCAATATATTTCCTGCCCCACTGCTGCTCGAGGTCCTTCCTAGTCCTCCTGCTTCACCTGCTATGACAGATGGACGGGGAACCCAAGTTAACTCATAAAATTAAAGACTCTTTGCTTTTTCATTGTATCAGATCTTTTGGTGATTTGGGGGTTCAGAGTTTGGGCACAACAGTTTCAGGCACTCACAGGTACTCTCAAAAGTTGTCCTCCATGAATAATGTATTATCTTTGCATAGGTAGAGAAGCTGAGGCTCAACCAAAAAGAAATAACTTTAACTCTAAGACCCAGAACAAGAACTGATCTTCTAAGTTCTTGGTACAGAGAAGCTCCCACTATTACAGACACCAAGTGTCTTAGTCCATTTACAGTGTCATAAATGATGCACACTCAATAATTCTCAAGAGAAACTGGCTCAGTATCAAGGAGCCAGAACCCAGCCATGGACTTGGATCACTGTAAACTCATAAATAAGAGAGTATAAAATAAGGGTGTGGGGCTCTGGTCTCCCTTCTTTCATAGCCACTAATCCCATTCAGAATCCTCACCCTCAAGACTACATGGTAGTCCTCATTGCCTGCCAATGGCCCATATACCATTACCTGTGACTCTGAAACACAAGAACTCAGGAGAACATAGTCAAGCCATGCCCCACTATGGTTCCAGACAAAGAAGGGAAGAATCAGTATACAGGGAACTGCTGTTTCTTAGTAGATGTTACTTTGTAACTGGCTAACTGAGAAATTAGTCTTGGGAAGTGTTTTCTGAAAGAGTTGGATTAGGTATGATGTGCAGCATATGTGTGTGTAGTTGTCCACTCAGACAGGTGCAAGGCTCTGGGCCAGGCAGAGCTGGGGGCATTCTCACTGCTATTATGTAGGAGCTTTTGGATGCCTGTATACTTCAAATCCTTTCTTACTCCCTTCCACAGAGCTTCAGGTTGTTTTACAGATCTCAAAAAATAGATCACAAGATCTTAAGTGAACCAGCTCTGATGTTACACCTCTGTAATTCAGCACTAAAAATGCTGAGGCAAGAGAATCATGAGTTCATGCCCACACTGGGCCATATAGTCAGAATCATCAAAATAAAGGAACAAGAAAGGATTGTAAAACACAGTCTTCATTTTTCAAGGAAACATGTTTTTGGTGCCGTCTCTGTGTATTTTTTTGTATAGCCCCATCCACCTCATTCACATCCTAAAAGATGATGCCATTGTCTGAATGTACTATGGTGACTTGTGCTGTCCTTCCATTTTGTATCAGCAGCTCAGGAACCCAAGGTATAAAAGCCCGTATGTGGTCTGCTGCACCCCTCTAAACCCTGTCTTTCTTGTAGGAAGTTGCCCCTCAGCTTAAGCTGTTCACAACGAATTGGAGCACATGGCCCAATCCCTCTTATGAATCCCCCAAAGGTGGAAGACCCATCCTAAAACACACATGTCAGGGGTTGGAAACAGGTTTGCTCTGTGGACAGCTCCTGGGATCTTGGTGGATGAACTGGGACAGTAGATGACCAGTTCACTGCAGTGACTTTCTAGCTACACAGTCATTAGGAGTTTTGTGGGGGCAATTTCATGTCTTTCTTTGCTAAAATAACTAAACTTAGAAGTCTACCAGGAGTCCTACTTGGGTATGAGTCTGAAAACAAGAACTAACCAGCCTACATAACCAAAATAAAAGAAGTTAAATAAGAAAGTAGGGTGGGAGAGAGGAAAGGAACAAGAGAGGGGGAATATGGAGGAGAGGGAGAGCAGAAAGGAAGGAAGAAGCAAGGTTGGTTGGCTGCTAGAAAAATGTTATCATAATTCTATGGCAACCTAAAAAAATTCTAGCTTCGTTTTTTACCCTAGGGTCCGTTACCTTAGTAAAATAATACAGCAAGTAGTTAGATTTGGTTGAATGTAGAGAGAGTGAAGAAGCTGGCAGGAGACAAGGAGGGACATTGTGAGGCAGAAGACAAGTCTGGGTTTGGAATGGGTGTTGACAACAGTACTACAATTGCCCAGACAGAATGAAGCAAAAAGGAAAGGGGAACAATTGAGCCAGATCCTAAAAGGAGCAAGAATACAGAAGAAACTGGAGTCTGTGCAGTGCCCAGAGAAGGTCAGGGATGAAAACCTCATTGCCTTGGTACCACACTGTCTTCTGTGGGGAAGAAGAAGAAAAACAAAAAACAGAGATGGATGGTAGAATCTCTCCTTTCTCTCTCTCTCTCTCTCTCTCTCTCTCTCTCTCTCTCTCTCTCTCTCTCTCTCTGTCTTAATACCTCTTAGAGAAATGGCCCACAGGTCCTCCAGTTATCTTGAAAAGATGTACACTCTGAAGTAAGATGAATACAGTCAGTTTAGAAGGTCAAATGGTTTCTCTGCTTCACATTCTTGGGCTAAATGACTTCCTCAAATTCTATCCTAAAAAAAAACAATTACCAGACGACTAAGTAAGTAGTCCAAGGCCAACTGCTTCAGCTACTGAGGGATCAGCAGTTCTGGAACTCTTGCAAGGCAAGAGCTCCAGGCATGGCAAAGGATATGTAACCACCTCCCAAATCCAGGAAAATAGGGAAGCATGTGATTTTTAAATGTTTTCCTGTCTGTTATACAGCGTAGTGTTTGCTTTCCATTTTTTTTCTGAAATACGCTTTTCCTGAGCAAGAACCCATCAGTGTGAGCCCAGCAACTGCTCACAGCTCTAGCCTTTCAAGCTGTCTGACCTATTTCTGTCCATTCTCTTCTGTACTCTGCTGAACTACAAAGAAACTGGAATCTTCTGATTGCATGGTTCTGACTCCTGGCTTTTCAAGTAGGGAAAGAAAGAGTAAGAAAAGGAAATTTCCCATTCAGCCTCAATGCCTTTTAATGTGGAATCTATAGAAGTCTTAAAAACATAAAACAAAAAACAAACAAAAAACCAACAAAACAAAACAAACAAAAAAAACTTTCATGTAGAAAAAAAAGAATTCAAAAAAGTCACTAAAGAGTTGCATGATAAGCAAAACAATCTTGTCTTTTAATAAAAACAATTTTAAAAGACTCCACTGCATAAGGAATTCCATCAAGACATAGCCAAGCCTATTTCACGTTGAAAAGTGGCCAAATGAAATAAAAAGGCCTTCAATCTTTTTTCTCTACCACTAGACCAGGGTAAGAGAGTAGTTGAGTTGCTCTGGGCCAGTGAGTGCTAACTTCAGAAACCTCTGTCCCTGCAATCGTTAAAGAATTGTTATGTGAAATGAAATAAGCTACACTTAGAGAGATGTGTGTCATAAGATTTTCCTCATAAATGTACACACACACACTCTCTCTCTCTCTTCATATATACATATAGTCACATGTCACATGTATATGTTGGGTGTGAAAGTATACCAGAGACAATAGGAGGAAAAGGAGAGGCCTATTATAGCAGGGGGGACAGGGACAAGAAAGGGTGCTGTCATATGTGACATGGAAGTACCATTTTTGAGTGGAAAGGAAGTAGCCAAAGGAATAGGAAAGGGTTGGGAAGGTAAGGGGAGCTTTTGTGGAATCATCTTTTGTATGTTGTAAAGAAGTGTCATTCAGATTGGTTTCATAAAAGTCAAATGGCCAATAGCTAGGCAGGATTTGGGGGGCAAAGAGAATGCTGGGAAGAAGTAGGTTGAGTCACCAGTGGACGCAGAGAAAACAGACATGCAGGAAAAGAGGTAAAAGCCACATGTCATGTGGCAACACATAGATGAATAGAAATTTGTTAATTTAAGTTATAAGAGCTAGTTAGAAACAAGCCTAAGCTATTGTCCAAGCTTTTTATAATTAATATTAAGTCTCTGTGTCATTTATTTGGGAGCTGGTTGGTGGGACAGAGAAAGACTAACTCTTTCATGGTGGGGGGTGGTAAAAGAAAGAACAATGAAACCATGCCTTCACATGATAACTAGGATTTTTTAAGAGTCAGTTGGTTGACAGAAACAGAGAAAGTTTATTTGGAGACAGACATTTCCAACTGGACTACTGAATTAGGGAAAGAATGTTCACAAAAGTCCCCCAAAATCAACCCAAAAGTCACTACCATAGATAATAACAAGTTTGCACAGGTTTTCATTTCTGTGTTAGGGTCTATATGCTAGAAGGAAATAAGCCACCGGTCACTGATGAAGTGGGGAAGCACAGGGCTCCTAAAACTGTGCCAAGAATGTATTAGGTGGTTGTTCTTCATTCCCATAGTCTAGGTCAGAAACGGTAGGTATCCTGACTGCTTGTCTGAATGTCCTCTGTTTAGGACCTTATGAAGCCCAACATCACTTCCACTAGCTAGCCATATCCTGATGTTTGTGACAGCAGGAAAAGTCATTGTAGTTCCAAGTATGGGGCTTGGAGCAGGAATGGACTGCTTCCAATGCTTTCCTCTTTGTCCATGATACGTAATATAATACAGACATTCACTGTGGCTGTTCACATGCAGAGGGTAGATGTGTCAGGATTCGCCTTGTTTCTTTTCCTCTGATTCACAAAACTGCTTGCACAGGGTTACCTGCAGTGTGGTGTAAGTCTGTTCTAGCCTGTCTGATGTCTATGGCCATGGTGTTACTTGGAGAAGAGTGTATTTAATTAGAGAACAAACAGTCTGAACCCTAGGAGATGATCATAGTTGTTATCCTTTATAGATAGTATGTCTATTGCTCAAGCCAACATGAATAAAAAAAAAAAAGAAAACATAGAGCAGGGAGTGAAGAATGCCCCCAACTAGATATTGAATGGCAGCTAGAAGGACCCTCTTCTCTCTTCCCCTTCTTCTATTGAATATGGCAGCTATTTTATAACCAGGTAAAGGGGAATCTAAGAGAGTCACAGAAACACTGACCCTAATATATTGATGCTCTGGGGCACTCCTGGACAACTTGGTTAGAAAAAGCCCTTGCAGGCTACTGAGTGCGCTATTTCTTATCATCAAATCTATTACAAAATGTCCATATGTTTTCTATATACTTACCAAAAGATATTTGAAATATGTTTTCATATACTCAACAGGAGGAAGTCTCTAAAATTGGGGACCAGTAAGAAAGCTTTTCAAAATATGCAATAAAGCCTGACAGCATGAAATCCAATTCCCAGTATTCAAATAGTGGAGAGAACCAACCCCCACAGTGTCCTCTGACCTCCACAAACATGTCTCCACAGATATGCACACACTCATAAAAGTAAATATAATTTTAAAAAAAATTTAACCAAAATCTAAGAAATACTATAAATTAAAAGAATTTGAGTCCTCTCACAACCCAAGGTTTTCAGCTGCTGAGTGTTAATGGTCTCCATCAAATCCTGGAAGAGATGTGTCCATTCACAAATCTTACCCTACATTCACAGCCCAAGTTTCCTGCAATGTCTTGAAACCACCCTTGCTAGCTAAGAAGACGAAAAGATAGTTTATATCAATCAGTACAGCTGGCTCAATAATCATAGACCCTTGTCTGTGTGCCTGGCACAGCCCAGAATTTTAAAGGCTGTGTCTTGTTTCACCTTCATAAAACACTATGAAGTAGCTGTATCAGCCATGAATCACAGGTGAGCAGATGGAGAAACAGAGGCTTCATAGCTAAACTGCTTGCTTTGAATGACATAGTGAGCATATGACGTGGTATGCTTAGCCACAGTACTGAGTGCACACAGTGCACTGCCAGCATGTGTATGTTTTAATATGAATATACTTGAGAACCGAACTCATTCGCACTTCCACACAAAAGAG
The DNA here is from genome assembly GCF_003668045.3 of Cricetulus griseus. Taxonomy (NCBI): domain Eukaryota; kingdom Metazoa; phylum Chordata; class Mammalia; order Rodentia; family Cricetidae; genus Cricetulus; species Cricetulus griseus. The sequence continues at coordinate 129,833,274 of NC_048597.1, forward strand.
AATGGGCCCTCTCTTTGACACGTCACAGTCATGTATGCATAAACACCATCTTAGTAACATATCAAATGGGAGATAAGAGAAGGAATGATTGCTGAAATGAGAAAACCTCTGCCTTCAATTATAGCATATGAAGAAACATAAGAAACAAAACCAAGAGAGGAAGAGGAAGGCAAATCCCTGTGACATCTGTTCTCTGTGCTCAGGAAACACGGATTAACAGGCCCACAGTTCTGACATGACAGCACACAGTAACTTCAAAACTTTTACCTTTTCGCAGCAAAGATATCCTAGAAGCAGCTCTAACTACTAGGAGGGTGTTTGGGGGTGTTTACACTGTTTGTTCTCCGAGGAATAAGAGCCCTCTTTGGGCTTTTACCAACTTCTTAGAGCTGTCATGGCTGGCAGGAACATCAGGAAGATGAAGTCTAGACTGCCATCATCCTACCTTAGTAATTTCATATGCTACATGTGGGAACCTCACCTGCTCTGAGTGTCAACAACAATCTCCATAGAAGGTTCAGATTACAGAAATTTCTCCCTGGAGACATGCTGTAATGCACATAACATGTTTGAAATGGATCTTGAATACTACTGCTTCAAGAGCTCTGGTTCAAGGGTTCAAGAGACTCCTCATCCTCAAAGTCCTGATGTGAGCCTTTTTTGAAAGTCTCCGGGAATCTTACAGAGGTTCTAGCTTGTAGCAACATTTGTAGAGCTTTGTCTTTTCATCATACATTTAGATTCACAGTATCAGTCATGACACAATTACCTTTAGTTCTCAGTGTGATTCTCTAGTTACCCAGGGACCCTCAGACAACCAAGATTTCTCCTGACTGGAGACACATCTTCAAAGTCCAGTCATTGACTTCTAGTCTTAAGGCATCTGGCCATGAGGCTCAGCCATAGCTGGCTAACAGGAAAGATGGTATGATTTATATGATCTTAGACTGACTTAACTATGTAGAAATTCAAGCACCAGTTTACCAAATGCTGGTTAACACTAGACGGCACCACACTGAACATTCTAGTTGCAGGTTGCATGATGTAGATTTCACTGGATGCTACCACTGTTTCTAGAGTGAATGATAAGCAGCATCTCTTTCCATGGCTGTACTGCCAGATCCAAGAAAATGCAAACTCAAGAGTTGAAGGTCCCACTTCAGACACAATCTTTACTCTTAAGCATGAGAGAGAGAGAGAGAAAGAGAGAGAGAGAGAGAGAGAGAGAGAGAGAGAGAGAGAGACAGACAGACAGACAGACAGACAGACAGACAGAGAGTGTGAGAGAGAGAGTGAGAGAGAGAGAATGAATGAATGAATGAATGAATGAATGAGAACACTCTATCTTTATAGGGGATTTCCCGCTTTCTCAGCTGCTCAGGTTTTCATTTCTGCTGTTATGATAGAGCACTCTGAACAAGAGCAACATGGGAGAAATAGAGGTTTATTTGACTAACAATTCCTGCTCACAATGTCTCAGTTTGGGAAAGCTACTAATATCACATATATAGTTGAAAACAAAGAGAGAACAAAGGCTCCTGGATTGCTTGCTGCTTATGTTGAGCTAGATTTCTACACTCTTTCGTGGCTCAGGGCCCAACCATGAAATGTTGCTGTCCTCATTAAAGGTGGGTCTTCCCACCCCAATTAACAATTGAGATAATTGCCCATAGACTTGCCCTCAGGCCAACCTGATGGAGATAATTTCTCATTAGGATCTGCTTCCTAGTTGACTCTAAGTAGGGTCAAGTTCAGTTAACAACTAAGCATCACATCCCTGCACAGAAATGTTGTCTTCTCATCAGGACCAGTATTTCTTCATTCCTCCTCCCCTCTCTTCCACCATCCTTCCCCCTCTCTCTCTTTCTCTCATTTCCTTCCTTCCTTCTTTGCCCTGCTCTTTCCCTCCTCTATTTCTTTTTCTTATTTTGACTAATTAGATCACCTTTATTATCCCACAGAGCGTCAGTGAGGTAATATTTTTATTATTCTTCTGACTGTTCTCTCCTTAAAGACTTACCCATTTCATAAAATTTTAGCAGCATTTACTCTATATAATTTGTTATCCCTGAAGATTTGTGTGTCATAAATACAATATCTCTTGAGCATTATTCCCTGGGAAAATTTGACCCACACTAAGACCAGGATTTCCACTATACTGTGAAATTTCCAGGGAGTTGTTATTTGTAAAGTACTACACATAACTACTTTGAGAATAAGGGCAGAGATAACTTCCCCCAAAGCACCCTGGAAGTAGCAGGAGAATTATAATAGCCATTCCTTCCTGTCTTTCTGGACCAGGCCTCCCTGACAGGTGGGTCTTCAGTACTGAATAAATGCAAATAAAACACAGGACTTTTAGAGGCAGTTATCATGTTTATAGCTTGAGAAGGCAGGGGTCACTTAGAGGAAAATCCTCTAGGCCAGTTGGTTCAGTTTCCTGGCACAGTCAGTCAGACTTCTTTCCTCTGGTCTTCTGTAAGTCAAAGATCATGTCATGGAACTATAGCACTGCCAGGAAAAGAAAGCTGTGGGAAACACGAGCACTCTAAAAAGATATAAGCTGTCACTATTTAGCCTTGAGTGTAGAGTGACTACCATGAAGAAGCCATAGACTTTTGTAACAGATGTTGGTCTAGCAAAGGAACTTGATAATTAGGAACATCTGAGAGCATGACTTCATTTATGTATTTCTCAAAGCACACTTGCCAGGTGTCCAAGCCTCTGAAGAACAAATTCCTTTCTCTACCAAACCAGCCATGACTTTCCTGAAAAGTATCTTTTGCTAATTCCAGATGCAAACACAATTAAACAACAAACCCCCCCCAAAACAGCCAGCCAACCAACCAACCAACCAACCAAACAAACAAAGAAACCCCTCCAACCTCAAGCGATGTGACAGAAGTGTAAGTTCTTAACCACAGCAGGCAAATTGAAGGAACATCCAATAGAGAAAAAAAAATCTGAAATTTTCTTAAATCAACCTAATGGCAACACTGAAGAAGAGTGGCATGCTTCTCCATGTCCTCATGGCTGGAAGGAGAGGAAGGGGATTTGCTCTTGTAAGCTCCTAATTTTATTTATTCATGCATTTTTGTTTTGACAGCTGCACTCAGGAATACTTCTTTCCAATAATGCTAAGTAATCAGAATCCTGGCCATATTTAAATGAATTTAACACCATGTCAAGATTAAAAACAATTCTTCCTGTGGTCCCAAATCTACCACCTCCTTGGTGGCACAGCCCACATATTGAGTGGTAGGCATGGACAACGTGAGGAGGAACTGGATTTGAAAGGAAGACAATGTGGTCATCAAACAGTCTCAACTCAAAACTCATCGGCTTGATGTCTCTCTGCTCTCTCCCCTCCTCCAGGCCTAAAAGCAAAGCAAAACTGATTGAAAGACAAGATTCCAAATGTGACTAGATCATTTTTTTTCTTCAAAACAAATAGAAAGTAGGAAATATGCAATTCTAGCAGCAACTTATTTTCATGTGCATTTTTAGCTGAATCTTAGAAGGCATTTAGAAAACTGATTGACAATTTGGATGTATAATTTGCCAAGACTAACCTAAGCAGTTAATTGTAAAGTAGTCAAGAAGTAAACAATCTCCAATTTAACTTGATAAGCTTGGGTAGCCCAGGGCATAGTTTGGCATGATATTAAGAGAATCATTTTAATAGAAATCCATTTAGTTTTCTTAAAAACCAAAGCAACTAGTAAATATGCATTTGGTATATATTCTTCAAGAACAAAGAGTTAAAACTGCCAATAAGCATGTTATCTCAGGGCACAGATAGGTTCTGAGTCCTGAACTTCACTTTGTTTCAGATAAATAGGACCTCCTTTGCTTACCAAGCTCTGAGTGGAGTACTTCCTAAGTAGTTCTGTCTTCCTAGCCACCATCTAGTCTTAACTGTGTTTTGTTCATGACATAGGATGGAATTGTAGGCTCTGTGGAAGCTTTGAAGGTCATTCAACCTAGCACTTTCTGTTAAGGTTTTACTTGAGGACTCAATATTTTTTTTCATGATAAACCCTTTGGGAAATCTTTTAATGATCTCATCATTTTTGCATGGTGTGTGAGAGAATATTTAAAATAAAGCATTTCACTTGAGATCAATACATTATTAAAGATTTTATCTCAAAGTTCATTTAATAGAACTTTAATAATATTCATTATGTATGAAGACAAATTTCAACTTTCCCTCATGTATAAGTAATATATTCTGTTTAATTTACTTCAAATTTATTTTATAAGAAAAATTGTAGTTTGTCTATGATTATAATGTGAAATAACATTATAGCAGGTATTATTTATTTACCTAGGATCAAGTCATAGTATAATGTGCAGAGAGTCAACTATTGAATATCTTATCAAATATAAACTTGATTTTTGATGATGGAAAGATATAGATCACATATTTCAAAATGAACTATTTTTTCCATTTTTATTATTTCAGGATTCAATTTGCAACCTATTGACAACCGTAGAGTATATGGATAATACTTAATCTCCATGATTAATAAAGCAAAGGAGACAAAGCAGGCACTCTGTTTTGCATTTTTTACAACCTGATATGCAGTATTAGCAGGCAGATCAGCTCAGCTTTCAAATACTGCCAGACAATCTCAGCAGCATCAGTGTGAATGAATGCCATTTTTAAGCTTCTTGTCAATTTAAGGGTGCTTCAGTGTTTCTTATGATTTCTCTTCTCAACCCAAAATCTATTAATGTAATACAGCCTGCATGTTTAAGATTGAGTATGTCTCAGATTGAGTATGTCTCACACACAAGGCACTGAGCCTGAATCTCAGGCGACTGCATATGTGCATGTGACCTTTCCTGACTATGGTGGCTGTGGGCCAGAAGCTTGCCATGCCAAAGGCTTACTGAAGAGGTTGGAGAACTCATTTAAAAACTGACTAAAGCTCCTGGTTGTTTGATCACAGAGATAACATACCAGTTACTACAGCCTTAGCAACAACCCTAGCCTACCACCCACCCCTAGCATCAAACCCCTAGCAAAGGGAGGCTCAATTCCTTGGAGAAATTCTGAAGGACAACTGTTGAGGTGAAATAAACAGTGACCCAGCAGGAAGTGGCCAGGGTTTCCCTTGAGCAGGAAATGGCCAGGAAGTCCCCTAGGCATTATTAGACACTAACTCCTTGTGGTTTTAAAGTCTCCTGTGGCTAATGTGCCTGACAATAATGTGAAAACCAGAGTTCAGATCACCGGTACCCACATAAGAAGCTGGGTGAATATGTGGACCACTTCTAAACCTATGCTTGTGAAGCAGAGAAGGACAAGCTGACCAGACAGACTAAAGAATCAGTGAGCTCTCAGTTCAAGAGACCTGGCTTCAATGTGTAAGGAGCAGAGTGATCAAGGAAGACAATCAAGTTCAAATCTCAGCCCCCAATACACACAAATACACCACAAATACACATAAACAATTAAAAGAATGATACAGACAGAATCAGACATGAAAACACAGCTCATTCCCGAGACTCAGAATAAGCAAAGACTGGCTGCAAATAAAACAAGAATGCAGCAGAGACTTCTCCATAATACACAGTAAGACTAAAATTCCCTTTCCTTCTACCAAACCAGGACAGGCTTGCTTTTTCTTTATTTAGTTCAATTAGCATTTTTGTAGAGTTTTTGTTTTGTTTTGTTTGCAATGCCTGAAATTGAACTTAAGGCTTTGACCACACTAGGCAAATGCTCTCCTCTGAGTTACATCCCCAGCCTTTTTTAAATGTGGAAATCACCAAGTCTGGGTTTGTTTGATGAAGTCCATACCAATATAGGCAGGATAGTATTCACTATGCTCCCCTCTGAACTTTAGAATCAGTTAAAATAATTGAATGCAATGATCTATTAGTTAGTCAAAGATCACAAAAGTCCTTAGGTTAGGAAAAAATAGGAGAGGAAACGACACTGTGTTTTGCACATGCATAGAAAAAGACAGTAGGGCATGATAAGTGTGCTTATCATCTAGTCTCTAAGAGTTTATCATACAGAATCTAGTTAGCTTTATACTAATAAAGCATATGCTTTCTTAAAACCATTTGTGCTCTACAAAACCACACAATAAAACAGATCAGCTCATCAGGTAGATGAAGCTTGGGGAAACCACAATCAAACATTGCTCATAACATATCTCTTGAAAAGCGAGAAGCTAATAAAATGGTAGCAAAGTATAACATGTGTTAATGGTTTATGAACACTACAGTAGAGGTTGCAGTTTGTCTTGTCTAAAGGTCCTAGAATTGGAGGGAAGATGGCATGGAAAGGTATGTGAGTTTCCCTGAATTTACTGGTTAGTTACTGTGAAGTGGTGGGAAGCATGTTCTGAACTTAGATGGAAAGTTGCTGAACCAAGTAAGGATGACGGGAGGCTCAGAACATGGACATGGGTGGCCTTGAGGCATTCCTGTGAGGTCACAGTCGTGGTTTCTACATCACTTAATGCTTGTTGAAGGATCTCCATGCTCTGAGCTTTGGTGATGTGTGGGTGGGGACTCTACTTTGCATACCATTGTAGAGCACCAAGAATCTTAAGATTTTTCAAGACTGTCTAAACTATGGAAGGTATCAAAGGGAAGAAGCTTTGATGGGAAAAACACATGCTTTGGTCACAGACCAACCCTTAGTCTGTGGTTAAGAGGCCTCCACTGGTAAATTAGGAGCACCTGGGAACCTTCAGAGTAGGATAAATATTTCTCTGCAAGAAGAACATTCCTTCCGTTTAAGGAGAGGATGAAGCTCACCAAAAAACACAGGCAAAAGAATGTTTTCAATTGGCCGTGTTTCTCCACATATCACTGTGAGACTTCAATGACAGTCAGACTGGAGTTCCCAGCAATTTCCAAGGCAACTATTGTTAGTATGATTGATGTGGAAGTCGGTTCCTGTTTTGTGTGGTAGAAAATGACTAGTGGACTCCAAGAGCCATTCAAAGATAACTCAGCTATTTTCTAAAACTAGGGTGTCTCTACAGAAGAAGTCCTATTTTCTCAGTTTATTTGTAATAAGACACATGTGCTTTGCTTGTTTCCAGAATCAACAAAAGCAGGACAGAAAAGAACTATGCTTATCCAATAGACTTGTCAGGCTTTGAGAATTCTCCAGGATGTAACATTCAATGAACACCTACTGTGAACCTGATAGTGGTGCAGATTTATTAAGGCTGCATCATTTACACTTCACAAGTGAGTCCTTTGAACATAATCCTAGGTGTTTCTGTGAGGACATCTCCAAAGTGAATTTGGTCATGTGTACTTTGACCTACTGAATGGCCTGTTCTCTTCAGGGCATCCTATCTGATGGAATAGCTGAGAAGTGATGGGAAGAAAAGCAATACTGGAGCATGTTGTTGAGGGCCTGTCTTGCTCTGCTCCCTTTGACACCCCTTTCTATGTTTCCTAGCTGCTGTGATGTGAACTGTTCAGCTTCACCATGCCCCTCTCCTCATCATGAAGGAGTGATGTCTTTAAATCCTGAGCCACAAACAAGTCCAACTAATGTAAAGTGGCTAGTGATAGGGTTGGGGTTAGTGACTGTAAAATCTGGAAGCTACTCCGCTTAAGCTCCAGGAGTCCTTATCAGAATTTGAAGTCAGGATTAAGAAAACAAAACTTTCTCCTTTTAGGGGTAAAGTTTTGGTATCTAGATCATTCTTGGATTTGGTATCTAGATCACTCTTGGCTCTGCTCAAAGTTGATTCACTAAGGAGAAACACATTGCAGTTTTCTCCCATCACTGTGTGACTGAGTCAATGAGCTCTATTGAAGGAAACAGTCCCCACATGCTCTTTGAGACAAATCTTATAAATAAATACATATATACACATATACATACATACATACATACATACATACATACAGTTGGCTTAAATTGGGTCTCCAAACATAAACTCTTCTTGATTTATGACTCATGGGATGGATTCATAAACAGAGCTACAAAGTAACACAGGTCACACACTGAGCAGCAGTCATTAGGGAAAATGTCATTAAAGGGATCCCCAGCAAAATGGATCATACTCCTCTACCAAAGGGTCCCTGTAAGATACCAACTCTTGAAATAATTAAACAAAAGTGAAATCTTTAAAACCAAAACAAAAAGCTCAAGGTTTCCAACTGTATGAATCTAAGGGTGGCATCCAATATTTTGTAAAATTTGTCTAAATTCTTCTCTAAGATGATTAGTTACTGACATTCAAGTTCCAATTGTTTTAAGGAGGTAAGGATGAAAAACACAATCTGAAGATCTATATACTTCTCAACTAATTCTTATAGCTATGATTCCATTTAGCTATGGCTCAGTTCATATTTGAATTCTGGATGGCTATTTGAGTCTACCAAATTAACTGGCCTACAGGTGTAACTGCCTCTACTGCATTAATATCGACTAGGCATCTTTACATAGATTACTAACATGCACTGTAATTTTTAATTAGCAGGTCCCAGTTTTGCCTTGGGAAGATCACGGTTCCTATTTGCAAAGTTTACAGGCATCATTGAAAAGATGGGGTGGTATATACTACATCTCTTCAAGGGCAAAAGAAAAATTGTAAATGGAATGAAAAAGTTTGTTGTTTGTTTTTCCTTTAAGACAATGAAATACATGCTGTCCACAGATATAGATTTCTCTGATTGCTTTCCATTCAAATATTAAAAGGAAGAAAAAAACAGAGAGACTTAATAAGATGAGCTACAGAAGCGAGGGAAAATACTCTCATTTCAATCTTCCCTCTAGACCCAATTAGTTGGAAGCCTTAAAAAAGAACAATGTACCATTCTTTGCAGTAACAAATTACAGAAGCCTTTACCTTTCAGTCAGAGTAAGTGACAGATAACAGCATAATAAACTCAGCAGGCATGCCTGCAATACACACATCTCAGTGAACTCCTCATGCAGTCCCCAAAGAACTGTGAGTCAGAACTCCAGCCTTCCTGCTCCATCCTTCATTCACTGTCTGGATAACAAGAAAGATCCAGTCAAGGTAACCATCACCCTTTCTTACAAACCTGTCCTGGAGGAAGAGAGAGAAAGATGAAAGGAAAAGTGGAGAGGATCATGACAATCACTCTCACAGTTGAAGTATTGGCCATCAACTCCACACACAGCAATGAACCCCTTAGTTTGAATGGTGTTGCTTTCAAATCCTGAGCCTGCTCTACTTCTGTCTCTCAAGGAAAAATGTGTGTGCTTCTCTCTCTCTCTCTCTCTCTCTCTCTCTCTCTCTCTCTCTCTCTCTCTCTGAGTGTGTGTGCTCATGTGTGTGTAAGAAAGAGAAAAAGCATGTACCAATGTATGGACGACAAGTAGGGCAGGGCTGAAGAGAGTGGAGTGTATGAACCACATAAGAAATTAGCCTCGGTACAATGAGACCAGGGCTGCCAAAGGCTGCAGCTTTTCAAAACAAGGCTTCATGGCTTTGCAGGAAAGTGCAAAACAAAACAAAACACAAAACAAGTAACTGAAACAAGATATTAGATACAAAATGAGCTGGCTGAACTACCAAGAATCAGTGATCCAGACACTATGGGTTCCTGGATTTCATTTTCACACAGCCTGTGGGTTGACTCCTCTCCTTGCTAGAAAGTTCCAGGTCCCTGGGGTGCTGAATTTCAAAGGACCCAATTAACACCATTCTTGGCTAGCTCCCTGGTATGATCAATATGAAATAAACTGCCTTTAGCATCACTCACTTTAAAATAAGAGGACCTGTTTGTTCTAATTTATATACTGTGTAGAGTGACAGTCAAGTTGTGTGTCAGGAAGGGGTACACATAAGAGCTAGCCTATGGCTTGATGGAATCTATTTAAGACTTTCATTTTGATGGGAGCTTTTAGTGGGTAAGTTGCCTCCCCTGCACCTTCAGGTCTTCCTGGCCCAGAGGCACTTTAACTGTTCCCTAGGTTGGACAGACCACTGGTCATGACCAATTCCTAGTATGTTGGTAAATGATCAACTGGAGGAAATTCAAGAGAACACTGTCTGGGAAGTGTGATCTTGTCTTCTGTCACAGTGACCTTCACAGTAACTCTTCCTTATTAATTGGTACTTGCCCCCACTGGTTTTAATTCTGTTTCAGTGTCAGATAACTGAAGTTTGTCATAAATAACCCAGAGATAAAGCAAGATGACGAACAGAACAGTTTTACATATTCATCTTGCCGTTACCAAAAAAGACTGCTCTTCTGAAGTTTGTCTAGGCTCTTCACGGTAATATTTTCAGGAAGACTAGTTCCATCTAGGATATACCCATTTCTAGACCTCATGCTTGACACACCTTTATCCTTTGTTCTCTCTCTCTCTCTCTCTCTCTCTCTCTCTCTCTCTCTCTCTCTCTCTCTCTCTCTCTCACACACACACACACACACACACAGGAGAAGAGACTTGAAAGCAAATGCCATGCTTTTCCTATTACAGTTCTAATCCTCTGGCTTTAGAAGTGTGTGACTAGAAATAAAATGTTCATGGCAAGTTCAGATCTTCAATAGGAGGCACACATCAGGCTATATCACCTTCTGATAAAATTACTAAAGATTTAATTTCCATAAGAAAAAAAATCTCAATTTAGAATTTTCATAAAAAAGGAGACCACTAATTCCCATGAGTCAGTAAAGGTCTTAAAGAGTTAAGTCACAGGATCTGAAAGCCCATGTTTAAATAATCTTCAGGCAATGACACAGGCTGAGGAGGGACATAAAATTAGTAAGCGCCAGGAATGAGGGGCTGTCAACACTAACCCAGGGTTTCATGCTCCTTGGCCTAATGCTGTGTTTTATTTAAGACAGATCTCCCTATGAATAATTGGTCTCTTCTTGTGTGGTCTGGTACTTTAACATCTACTGCAGAGGAACTTGGTACTGTGAGATTATTTGGGAGACACAATGGCCCAGGAAGAACCAGGTACTCAGGGTTAGTTCTGAGCTGGTAGCTGGAACCTGCAGATGCCTTTCAAGGGAAAGTCTAAGATTAGCCTCCTTCCCCAACCTCTCTCTCCAGCTTCCCTCTCCAGACTCCATCCCCAATCTTCCCCTCCAACCACCCTCTCCAGCCTCACTCCCCAGCCTTCCAGGGGTATCCCTTAGGAACATGATCACTTGGATGAGCAAAGCTGGTCTGACTGAAGAGGATTGATACCCTCTGCTTTCTGGAATGCTACTACGTTTCACTTGCTTATGTTTCTGCCTGGCCAGGGAGTGAGCCAAATTCAACAAAGGAAAATTTCTGAAATATTTCATTTTGGCTTATAGATGATGTTGTTTTCTCCTGTGCTGTTTTGAAAATTAGTTGGGATGTCACTGGGTTGAACTGTCCTGGATGGAGTTCCTAAGAGAATTCTCTGGCATCAAGAGCAAGCTCTAGCTGTTGAGAGGCCTGATGTCAACCCGACATGGGAAAAGAATATAAACTATCAGCTTAAATGTAAGTAAAAATCCCTGGGAGAAACAAAGCCTCTTAGAACTTCAGCCAGGAGAACCCGGGGAGCATTGCTGTGGATGGTCATGCCATTGGACAAAGCTGGACTCATCTTCTCTGAAACAAGACCCTGGAAGGTAATAGGAAGAGAGCAACCTGAGAAGCTAAAAGTAGCAAAAGGGGATGCCTATTGTCTGCTCCTGTTTTCTTAGAATTAGTGCATGAATGCAGGTATCGAATGAGACCCCACCCATTGATTCAGTAAGGCCAATGTCCTTAAAGAAAAGATTTCTCTTTAAAAAATTCACCTAAAGAAGAAAACTCACACTAAAATTTCCATCTACCATTTCCTCAGCTCTCTCAGATGTTAACACATAATGATTATGCTATGCTAATTATATGTTAACTATTGTTGATGTTGGGAACAAATAAACAGATCCCTAGCTCTTGTCAATGGCTGCACATTATGAGATTTTGTTTGTTCAGAATTCAATGCAGGAATCTGTGCAGACATTCCTGTGGCATTCCTTTTATCTCTCAAGTCTACAAGATCCCTTAAACTTAGTCTCTCAGGAGGCTGGCATTTGAAGAGTTCTGGTTTATAGTACTGTGAACTACCTGTCTCTTGGTTTGGTTCTATCTGGTATATCCTCAAGATTAATTCCACCATCATATCCAGAATATGGGATGATGCTAGTTATCCTGACATGCAGAAATTTGGTCAGTAGATTAACTTTGCAACTCTTCTAGGCCTGATGATAGGGATTTCCAGCTTCTCCTTGTACTATGCCTTTCTTATGGGGACTTACTCTGGGACTTAGGGGGTATCTTGCTTTTAACTTCAGTATCCATTCTTTTGCATTGGTGGATGCCACATGGCTACTATTTATTCCACTATTCCTTTTATATTAATCAGTTATGATCCTAGTATAAGAAAAAATCCCTTTAGAATAACTATGTAAAGAAAAAGTTATAAAAATTTGGTGACCCTGAAACCAATGTAACTGGTGTACATTATAACTACATAATAGAACCTCTCAGTGCTGCCTGTTCTTTGACAAGGCAAGGAAGCACCAGAGTCCTCTCCCACCCTCTTCTCAGGCTTCTATTGGCATATCAAGATTTTCAGCAGCAGGAGAAAGACAAAGCAGCAGAAAAAAACAGGCCATCAACTTCCCAGCAGCTAGGGCTTAAAACAAGAGACCTCTGAGACCAGTGTGCTAACGTCTTTAAAAAAATGCTTACCAAGCTCATAAATGTATAATGCCCCATGCATGCCCTTTTCCTGACACAGCTCAGGGTCCTACAGTACATTAAATCTTCATTTCCAGTTTAGTCTGACACTGTTGAAAAGTTACCCCAAATCTGCAGTATGAACCTGCAGCATGGCCCCTGCATCGGTGCATTCACTCTCTGAGCAGGGTCAGTGCACCCACTCCTCCAGGCCACCACATGGCTGCTTCATCTCAGTCTGAACTTACCTTATCCCTGTCTAGTAAAGGAAGAGTCAAGCTGTTCTAGGCCATAGACCTTAGCTCTCCTCTTTACTTTTAGTCCTGAAATGGTGCTCTCCCTGCTACAGTAGATTGACCCCACATCTCTCTATACTCCTGTGTTCTCAATGAAAACAGAGCCCAGAAATCAGCCATCGTTGCCATTTCACATCTATAAACAAACAAGAGACCACTGCAGAGCCAGCTTAGCTACAAACTGTTAGACATAATTTTCAGTCACGGGCGTAGTAGGAATAAAATTAATTCTCCTAGGGGGAAACTTTAGAGAGCCACAGTGTTACCAATACAAGACACCTTTCTAACTAGCCAATTTTCAGCATTTTTTCCTTACAACTAGGAAGCCAAATCTCCAGCCTGGAAGCTTGTATCTGTCAGATTTAAGAAAGATGAAGAAGTCTGAGAAGCAAGTGAGTTCAGTAGCTTCCAAAGAAGCCACTGTAGAAACTAGCACACAGTTGCAGACAAAGCCCTATTTTCACTGAAGCAAAGGCACAGGCCCCAAAAGACATACCTCCAGCCCTGCTGAGCCCCACAGCCAGAGGCAGCAAGGCACAGTTTGCTCACTCCTTGCTTCTAAGGACTAGAACCCCACCTGGAGAGGATTTAGGGAAAAGTCTTATGAGGCAAATGATACAGAGAGGATTGGAAACCATATTGCATAGTTCTATTTTCCAGATACATATTTTTAAAACACCCTTTCAAAACTTGAAAACACCAAACAGAATATGTTGTCAAGTCTTTTGGGCTTTCAACTAAAATCTTCATAAAAACATGCAATTCCTAAAACAGGGTCTTGTTTCATTATTTATTATTGGTTTCTAAAACCCTCTAAATTACATTTTAATAGGTTGTCAACACTTTCTCATGGTTTATAACATAAGCTGCTAAATTGTTGCTCAAAATGAAATGTTTGAGCAATGATTTGATTCTGACAAACTTGGTAATGATTCTTGTTTTTCTGATTGTGCACCCCAGATACAAAAGTCTTGAAAAGAAAACAAAAATAGAGAGAACTCATCACCTAAGTTGTATAGTGGGAACTTGGAAATAAATAATAACTAGTTTCTCATTATAGAGGATGGGACATGGAACCAGATAATGGGTATGGACATTGCTGTGAAAGCCTGTCTTCTTGATATGGCATGGCCACTTCACTCACAGACTCACAGTGGCTGTGGCACCTCGGTCTCAACCTTAGCCAGATGGGGCCAGTCAATATCCCATTCTGCATAGGGGAGGGGCTTTTGAAGGTTAACAGCTTTTCAGCGAAGTGAAGGGAAGTCATTTTCCCCAGTGGTGTAGCCACTGGTGAATTGCCTAACCTCCAGAAAATAGTCCTATCCATGTTCATGCAAACAATTCAAATTAAACTCAGTAGGACACACACACACACACACACACACACACACACACACACACACACACACACACACGTGAATGTAGCAGTGGACATTCTGGAAAAGGGGTTCAACAGGAGAAAGAGCTGGTCAAAATGGAGCAAGGTGTGTGTGTGTGGGGGGTGTTAATTTGATAAAAAATGTATTGTATACATGTCTGAAATTTTCAAAATGTTTTAAAACTTATGAAGTTTTCTTTCTGTTAAGTAAATTTTTTTTTTCTCAAGACAGGGCTTCTCTGTGTATTTTTGGCTTCCCTGGAACTCATTCTGTAGACCAGGCTGGCCTCGAACTCACAGACATCTGCCTGCATCTGCCTCCCTTTCCGCTCCAGTGCTGGGATTAAAGGCATGTGTCACCATGTCTGGCCACTCTTAAGTAATTTTTATTGTAACAGATTCAAAGACTTTCTAGAGTCCAAAATCAAAATGAAGCAAGTTCTAAAGCTCCCTCCACTTGACTAAAAGAGCAGGTTTCAGTTCTTCAAACGCTATGGCAAAAGCCCAATGATGGCTCTTCAAAGACCTAAGTGTCTAGAATGTGCTTCCAAGGGTCTGAAAGGCAGGTGATCTCTGATCTGATCCTCCTGGTAATATGAACAACCGTGGGGGCTGCTGTGTGCTGACAGGGTTCTCATAGTGACAAAAGGAAAACCATCATCTTCTGTCCCTACAGAATAGAGGGAAGAGAAAATGGTGCAGCACAGATTAAAACCTGGGGCTAAAGTCTTAATGTCGGATGGTCCATCCCAACTCAGAAAAATCACACCTTGAAAACTAAACCATCCAACTACAACTAAAGAAGTGTCCTTGCTTTTTTGCTTTGTTTTGTTTTTGTTTTGGTTTTTTGCTTGGGAATCAGTGTAGGTTTCAAGTCATACAGAAGTACTCCATCTTCCTCATGGATGGCTATTCAGTGATAACTGATGGACCACTTCACACTACATCAGTTGATACAGGATTCACTGATCCACCATCAAGTTTGTAAAAGGTTTGGAGACAGATCCATGACTCATACCACTGGGTAGGCCTGGCTCTGCTAATTAGCTATGCACAGGAATGAAGACAGCACAGCCTGCATCTTTGCTCATTCCCATCATTGTTATTAAGTAAATACCATTTTGGTGAATAAAATTAGACTAAACCCACGTAAGCAAAATGACTTCTTTCCCTTCCTGGAAATCTTATTAACATAACACAGCCAGATAATTAATCAGTACCAGGCAATTGTTAAATGACTAATAAAAACAGTGATTAAAATAATAAACTCCAACTTGAGACTATTTCTCATTCAAAGAATACTGTGTGATCTGTTTGGAATTTTCCACCAGTAGGAAAGGAAATGCACATAGCTACAGAGCCTGTTTGTAAACACAGCAATTTCTTTGTAGCTAGAGTGGGCTAATGTTCTACCAGGTGACTTCTACTATCTGGTTTTAGAAATTGTGTTCTTCTTTTCCCTTAAGCTAAATGCAAGAATCCAAATAAGATGCAATAATGCTAAAAGAAAAAAGGGTAACAGAACTTGGGAAGTAAAATAAGAGCTTAGGTGGTGATTACATTTTGCATCCCTATAATAAACTGCTAACATTTTCAGCTGATTAAACACTAGTTTGGTTCCTTGTGGAATCCTTCTAAAACAAAGGATAAATTTTTCCCCTTAGGATTCCAGTTTCTGTTTCAAAAAAACCAGTAAGACTTTTAAATATCAATATTCAGTAGTATTTTAATCTTCATAGGGAATAGTCTGTATCTTCTATTAGGCAGTTCTTAGCACTTTCACCTGCAATGAAAGGCAAACATGCAAACATGACCTCCTGTGCTGAAGGTCATGGTACACACACACACACACACACACACACACACACACACACACACACACACGAGAGAGAGAGAGAGAGAGAGAGAGAGAGAGAGAGAGAGAGAGAGGGGAGAGAGAGAGAGAGAGAGGGAGAGAGAGAAAGCTAGCTAATAAGGAGAACCCTAAGAGGAACACATGGATCACCCTGAGAAGGGAAATTAGATGAGATCTACAGGGTAACCTGGGAGTGGGGGTGGTAAGGTGGAGGATGAGATCAGGAGAGAATGAGATGGCTGAAGTGAGGAGGGATACAGTGGAAGAGCAAACTGAAGAGATATCTTAATGGAGAGAGCCACTATGGGCATAGGGAGAAACCTGGTGCTAGGGTAACTCCTAAGAAACCACAAGGACTCCTAGCAATAGTGGAGAGGATGACCAAACTGGCCTACTCCTGTAATTAGTTTGGTGAATACCTCTATCATCATAGAGCCTTTATTCATTAATTGATGGAACCAGACACAGAGATCCACAATCAATAACCAGGCTGAGCTACAGGAATACAGTCAAAGAGAGGGAGAGGGAACATATGAGCAAGGGAGGTCAAGATAATGATGGAGAAATCTACAGAGACAGCTGAACCAAGCTATATAAACTCATGAACTCTAGACCGACAACTGTGGAGACTCTAGAGGACCAAACTAGGCCCTCTGAATGTGGGAGAACATTGTGAAGCTTGGACTATCAGAGGGTCCCCTGGCAGTAGGACCACAATACAAACCTGGTACATGAGCTAGATTGTTGGAGCCCACTCCCTATAGTGGGATGCCATGTTCAGCCTTAATGCATGGGAAAGGGACCTGGCCCTGCCCCAACCTATTGTGCCTCACTATGTTGACTCCTCATGGGAGCCCTTATCTGTAAGGAGGAGTGGACTGGAGGTAGGCTTGGGAAGGAGATGAGGGGGGTGGGGTGGGAGGAGGTAAGGAGTAGAGTGGGAGGAATTGTGGGAGAGAGAACTGTGGTTGGAATGTAAAATGAAATTAAAAATAAAAAATGGCAAAAAAAGAGAATTAAAAAGTACTTCCTTTCCTAGCTAGGCATGGTAGTAGACACTTTTGGTCCAGCACTTGGGAAGCAGAGGCAGGCAGATTTCTGAGTTCTAAACCAGCCTGGTCTACAGAGTGTGTTCCAGAATAGACAGAGTTACTTGTTTCCAGCCCTAGAGTACATATAAGAGCTGTCCCTGGCCTTTTAGTGGAATTCTTGGGTAGTCTCCAGAGTAAGGCTATACACCGATAACCCATAAGTACTCCAAGTCCTGTGGAAACAGGTGAAGTGCAGATTCTACTGCTTACAGTTTAACCTAATCAATGACAGACAGCAATCCCCAGACCTAACATGAGCTGCACAGGAATGATGAAGTTATACATTGAATGAGTCTGTCAATGGAAACTCTGCATCCTTGCAGTGACTGTAAAGTAAATTTGAAGTTCAGTCAGTGTAAAGGAGCATTGTTATTTAACTGGCTTGTCTGTGTCTCCAGGCTGAGGCTAAGAGGTAGAAGGGGACTTGGTCTCCACAGGGGCTGGGCCTGCTGTCAAGCAGAGTGGCCTCTATCCCTCTTCTCTCACCCCTCCCCCAGTCTCAGATGGAGATGAAGCAGACAAATGGGACAATTGGAAGGACGGTTCGCTGGTGGAGAGCTGCTGAAACATCTACCTACTGTATTTCCCTCTGTGTAAGAAAAGTGACCCCTACAGGGGAAGGAAACAAGATTCTTCCAGTCACCTCCAGCAGAGTGAGGGGGACTCTACATCCATGACACTCAGAGCCCTATGTAGCTCAAACTCCAGGCCTTCCTGATCCTGTTAGCCACCACCACAGGGCTGTCCTGTTTGCTTTTGTTTTTGTCAACATGACACACAAGCTAGAGTTGTCTGAGAAGAGGAACTTCAACCAAGAAAATGTCTCCATCCAGGTTGCCTGTAGGCAGGCTCTGAGCCAGCGCTTTCTTAATGTAATGATTGAAATGGAAGGATCCAGTCCACTGTGTATAAGAAAGCAATTGAGCAAACCAGCCTGGTAAACTGTACTCCCCTGTGCTCTCTAATTTAGTTCTTAACTCCAGGTTCCTGCCATGAGTTCCTGTCTTGGCTTCCCCGGAGATGGACTGTAACCTATAAACAGAATAAACCCTTTCCCCTCAAGCAGCTTGTGATCATGATGTTTTTCACAGCAATAGAAAAGTAACAGGCACCTTTGTTCTTATGCCAAACACTCATCTTCTTCCTTAGCCAAGTGTCTTTACTCCTTTACTCCTAGTGGAACTGTTGGTCATCATAAGAGAAGGGGGGAATCTCCCAAATAACTGCTACCCTCTGAAATGGAGCTCTTGTCAAGTCTGAGTCCCTGGCTAGGTGGGGGACAAACTGAAGTGAAAAGACAAGTGAGTTCAGAAACCAAACCCTGGCCAATATTGCCAGTCACCAAAGGAAGAGGAATAATGAACAAATAGGCCCAAAAGCTCCAAGATTCAGGGAGAACCCAGGTAGCATCTGCTGAGAAAAACTCCTGGCACTGTCAGATCACAGACCAGATGGGACAAACACAAAGCATAGTCATGCTGCTCTGAGAGCTAGCACTGACCAGCTCCAGCAAGACACTGGGATTCTTGCCTAGCAGTTAAAGCATTGTGTTATACTAGAATTACAGCTAGGTGAGGAAATCAAATGTTATCCATGCATTTGGCAAATACCAGCGAAGGCTTTCCACAGGTCAGCAAGGTTCTAGCTGTACAATGCACAGAGAGGAAGAGATGAGAGGTCACCATTACTCTTAAATCGTGTTTAGTAGGTAGAGACAGGAGCAAATAAAAAATGGCACATAGGGGCCTGTGCTAAGAAGACAGCCACCTCTTCAAAGATCTGTGGAAAAGCTTGCAGGACAAAAGGAACAGCAGTTCAAAGCTTCAGACAGTGTAGCTTGCCTGCTTTTCTGTGCATGTTCATTGGACTCCTGTCAATAAAAAAGTCAGACTGCCTACCTTTTTTATTTTCATAGTCTATTGGGGGGCACAGACTCAGGAACATAGTAAATGAAAACAAAAACACCCATAAACACCAATGGAATGAGTTCTCCAGACAAGTATGGAGACACCTGTAAATTTAGCCTTTGGGAAGCCGAGGCAGGAAGATTGACATAAGTGGGAGATGACCTTGGGTTACAAAGTAAGCTCTAGACCAGCTGGAACTATGGAGACCCTATGTCAAAAACAAAAATAAACAAATGGCCCATGAGTGGTTTATTAAAGTACAAACTTGGTTAATGAATTTGAGCTAGTGTAAGACCAAACATGGAAAACAAAGGCAGGGGGTCCAGGGCACTTCTACAGCCAACCTGTGCACCTTGGGCTGATGAACACAAGTGTGGCTATTCTACATAGCCACAATTGATGGAATGTACATTCTTTGTCTATGAGAACTGGATTTGTTTTGAATCCTGTGCATCCTAGCACATGACTGCTCCATAGTCACTGTCTGTTGGACTTGTGGCTAGAGAGGGAATCACTAAGCAGATTGTGAAGACTGGAATAACCAAGTCTACACAGTAGGATTTCTTTTTGTGCATATGCCAACCACTATAGGCTTTACAGTTCACAAGAAATCTGGATGAAGATGAATGTAAGGTTTTGACCCAGAAACCTTCCTTACAAGCTATCATGGCTCCTGACATCTTTTATAAAGATCATGAAGCTTCTTTATTATATATACTTCTAAAAGATTTATTTAATATTATTTATTTGTATGAGTTTGTATGTACATGCTTAGTGCTCTCAGAACTTGGAAGAAGGCATCATATCCCTTGGAAATGGAATTGCAGACAGTTGTGAGTCTCCATGTGGGTGCTCGAACTCAAAACCTAGTTCTCTGAAGAGCAGCAATTGATGTTAAGTGCTGAGACACTCGGTATTATTCAAATGATAACATGGCCTTTGTTTCTTCAGTAGAGACATACATTATTTGCAGTTCATTTGAAGAGATGAAGGGTGGTTTTAAAAGCTTGGTAATTACTTCTATGCAAGCATTACTGCTTCAATTATCACATCTAAGTATTCACCCATTCTCTAGGATGCACCCTCTTCATTATCTTGTTCACACAGAATCAGTCAGTTTATATGAGAGATACTCATAGAATCAGAAAGCAACTATAATAGCCTTTGGAAATGGCAGAAGGGTTTATGGCATCTTTATCTCTAAGGTGCCTCCCATATTTTGGGTGTGGTATATCACCACACCCAGTGTATACAGTGATGAGGATCTAATCTAGGGGCTTTATGCATGTTAGAGAAACATTCGACCATTTGAACTACATTTCCAGCCTTGTCCTTCTGGTCTGAAAGATGAAGTCCCAAAAGGTATCAAGGTATCTAGAAGAACTCAGATGATAAGCTGGGCTTGAATGTTAGTGCGCTCCCTCCGACTGATCAATCCACCTTGAAAGCCATCATTACGGGAATTATTTGTTTGCTTGTTTTCCTAATGTTTTATTTTCTTACTCCCGATCCCCTCCTTTCTCAGACTTCAGATAGATGGGAAGGTATGAGACTATGGACAGTTAGATTTCTATGTGGCAGCTGTGATCATCAGCAGGATCCCTCTGAGGTTGCAGAAGATGCAACACTTCTCCAGTCACAAACAACACAGATATGGTCACAAATCCTCAGGGACACAACTCACCAAGATGAGTGTTCTGAACATCAACAAAAGGAGGCCGAAAGTGTGGAAGTACAGCTGCTGAAATGAATCATTTCCTTCAAAAGGCCTGTGGACACTTACAGTATGGGGTCAAGGGTTCTGTACACAGGCTCAGGGAGAGGCTTAATCTCACCCACACTGTGGCAATCTCAAACCATTGATTTACCTTTGTTGTGATTTAAAGTTTTAGTTAATTAGAAAGGATCGAGCTGATGATTTGCCTGAAGAAAAATAAATAAATTAGAAATGACTTAATGGCCATCTTTAAGTTTATCAGGAAGACTGTAAATGTATATGTGCATCTTGGGATGTTAAACAAGACTCAAGCTGTCAGAGAGTGCATGGGACTTCACTAAGACCAATGTTCCCACTTCTATGCTGCTATTTTTAGTTTAGGTTGCTTGCAAATGACCCAATGCTACCCCATTTTAAAAATAGTTTAGAGTAGAGGAAGGTCTTCATATGAAGTTAAAACAAGTGCACACATAGAAATCCAGAAACCAATGAACAGTAAGGGGAACAGTCACTGTCTCAGGGAGCCTCATGTGGAAGGGTTACACATTGTTCTTAAAAGCACAGCAAAGATCCCCCCCAAGAGTTACATATATTTTCATTTACTGTGCAGAGTCCTTTCCATAAACAGAATGCATTGGTCTAAAACCGAGAACTATAATTAAAGTTCAGATGATGAACCAAAGACATGCCACATTCTTAGATCCTGTTGAAAGAGTTAAATGTTCCCCAGCTCTCCTCCCCTCTCTTCCTGTGCTTCGAGATAAGTACCGAGAGATTTATGTGCCATGAATTTCCAATTACCCATCTCTACCAGCTGGGCTGTCAGTCATCACTTGCCTCATCCTGGATGCCTTCACCACCCCCACAGAAACAAGCTAATTTCTCCAAAAAGAGCTTACCACCAGCCCTGCTAAAGCTGGTTTATTATGTCCAGTGAATGCTGGACAGAATTTCTTACTAAATGATTGCTATTCCACCTTCTCACCCTACCCAATAAAGCAATACTTTGCACCGATTGCGAACAATTTAAGATTTCAAAAGGAATTGATAGGCAAAATTATCTACCCTGCATCCTCCCAGTATCCACTGAAGCAGAATTGATGAGCTCTCAAGAGTAATACCCCCTGCTTTGACATCTGGAAGCAGGTGGGAGAATTCTAAACGGTAACTACACTCACTTACAAACCTGCAGAACATAGAAAACAATATGTTTTCACATTCCCGCTCAAAAAATGATTGTGGGTTTGGACAGAAAATTAATGTTGGAAGATCTCCACTGTTCGGTCATGGGTTATGCCTGGAGAGTGGATTAAGGTCTAAAGTAGTACTATAAGGACTCTAAATGGTGTGAATATCAGCCTTGAAGTTAAATATCTTTTTTAAAAGGTAGCTATTTTGTAGTTTTTATATATTATAGGGATACATCTAAAATTATTCTAATTTTCATATATCAGATGTTCCTCAACTAATGATGAGGCCATAGTTCGATAAACTCATAGAAAAGTGAGAAAAATGGCAATTGTCATTTGGTGATAAGAATAATGCTGAATTTTCAAATGGTTCAAATTCATTTCTTGTCATTGTCCCTATGTATATTGATCTAGGTGATAAAAGGTGAGTTCTTATATGGGAAAAAGTATGGTAGATGTTTAAACAATTAAAAAGGCAATTCTTGTAGGCTTCTGTGCAAAGGTAACTGTGAGAAATCTCAAGATTGTGAATCTGCTAAAGGAATACAAGGACTGAAAATGGCTTCAGGAAAGAGGATTTTGCCAAAGATGGGCAGAATGCAGTCAACTACAGTAGTCTAGTGATGCAGAAGAATTGAAGTTGTCTCCTCTTGCCCATTCCTCTTCTCTGCTGCCCTGTGCCTCCCCTTCCTCCTCCTTCTGTCATCCACTGCATGGCTTGTTAGTAGCCACAACTCTGTATTGTATCCCAAACTCTGTGTGGGAGCTAGATGTGGAATTCTGAATTTTAAGACAGGGGAAGCAGAAAGCCCAGGGGAGCTGGCAAGGAGAGATTAGTTGTGTCTAGCCTCACGGAGTTTGATTGACAACTACTAAGACATAGAGGACTCTCTGCCTATGTTATGCCCCGCATGTTTACCAGGATGCTGCTTCCTACCTACTCTCCACTGGCCAGATCCTGGAGCTCCCTCCTGTCATCAGCTCTCAAGGCTGTGCACTGTAGTCTGAGGCTTTGGTCTAACCCCTAATGTCATGGTCTTGTGCAGCTTCTTATGCTTTTCAATGTATCCAAGATAGTGTATATCTAAGAGCACTTACGACCATTCCAGTTTTCAAAAGTCAAAGGTCCATTCTGTCCACATACAGAAAAGCAGCTGGCTGGGTGTTGGGCTTTTGCGAATGCACATTAATGAACCTTTGCTGACAGGGTATGGTTCCCCCAAGAAGAGAATAATTTCCCAGTTGTAATCTAAAATTTGAGGAGAAATGGGAAAAAAATCTATAGAAGAATTTTTTCAAAAGTTCATTTTAAAACCAAGATTTAAAATTTAAATAATTGATAATGGGGGAAGAGTGAGGTATTTTTCCTTTGAAAGATGTAGCTTATTTTGACCCTGTGTCTATAATGCAGTGCGATAATTGTATTTAACACAGTTCCACCCAGAATAGCCAACATACAGCTTTCAGGTCACAGTCTTTTCTTATGAAATTCCTTCCCAGTGATCATTGGTGGCCTCACTAACCCAGCACTGCCTCCTGACTGGGTTTCAGAGTAGCCTTGGAAGCTCTCTTCATAGAGAAGAGGGCTTCTTGGAAGCAGGAAGAAGATGAGAAAGAGAAAAAAAAAGAGGGACAGGGGAAGATTATAGAGAATGAATCAGAGCAAGGTAGCATGATGTATAGGTAAGATCATGTTAGGTAAAACAAGAGGGAAGGAAACACTGGTCACAAGGCTTCAAGCAGCCCCTGTGGACCCCGCAGTCTGATCAGGGTCTCCCACCTGTAGCAGCCTCCATGCACCGAAGGCTGAAGAGTCTCTAATGCATTACAATGTCAGTGATCCCTAAAAGCAGTGCCCGGTACATGCGAGCCGCATATATGAGAAAGTGACAGAAGCTCCACTTTGTGGAAACCTCCAGCTCTACATGTCCTTTTCTCAGGAGATAAACCACGGCTTCCAGTTTGCTCTGACAGGGAACTGAGGAGGAGGCTTCGAGAAGAAGCTATGCCCATGGCCACTGAATAAAGCAAGCAAATGGCATTAAGAGAGATCAGGAAGGATTGCTGGAGATTATGCAAATGGTGCTATATTTCAACCAGGTCTTTAGAAAGATGAGACTTGGAAGAAGGAACAAAAGAATGCGTGCCTGAAATTAATATCCAGCAAATGCCTAGCTTCAGGTTCTGCATTTTGTTTTATTTATTCATATTGCAAACAAAACCAGATTTACAAAGTTTTGTTGGTGTAGCAAAATAATGTAAAATAAGAAAGGGAATATCAAGTTGTCCCATTCTTTGTGATAGCTACTCTATCATAAACACTAATTTCTTAAGGCTTGACTCATCAGTTCCCATTGGATCCCATCCCAAACTTGTGGCCCAATACACACTTCCACTCCAGTGTCATATGGCAATCTCTATTTCTTAGACCCCTTACCAGTCCAGCAGCAGTAGGAAACCACTATATATAAATACAAATTTCTCTCCTGCCTGCCAGTTCCCAAACAACCACTCTGAGGCCTATATTAATTGAAAATGCTCCACCAATGGCTCAGGCTTATTCCTAGCTCTTACATTTTGGTTAGCTCATAATCTTTGTTTATGCTCTGCCACATGACAGTGGCGGAGCATATTATTAGCATGGCAGGTTTATTAGCATGGCAGGTTCATCTCCTGCTACCTCTGCATCTGCCAGCAACTGCTTTGACTCTGCCTTTCCTCATTCCATCATTCTTCATTTGGCTTTCCCACCTAACTTTATCCTGTTGAGCTATTGGCCAGTCATCTTTCTTATTAAACCAATCACAGTGACATATATTTACATAGTGTAAAGGAATATTCCACAACAACTATACTTTTTTGGGTAGGTATTGAATATGGAGTGTGTGTGTATCCCTTCCTGTTTCCCCAGTCCACACCCTGAAGCTCTATCTAGCACAGTGGCCATACTACAGATGAAGCCACCATAGAAATCAGGTCTCAGTATGTGGCCCTGGAACCATGGACTTGGTGTCCTCATAAGAAGAAACATCAGAGAATGATTTCTCTTGCCATGTGCAAAATCTAAAGAAAAAACAGCTGAGACAAAGGGGAAGGATGGAATGTGGAGCCCAGAAGTGAGATCTCAGCAGAGGCCAGGTTTCCAAACTGCTGATCTTTGATTCCCAGCCTCTAGGGATGTAAAGAAAAGTGAGTATTGTTGCTAGCAGTGCTGTGGTATTCTGTTATG
Organism: Cricetulus griseus; assembly: GCF_003668045.3. NCBI lineage: Eukaryota > Metazoa > Chordata > Mammalia > Rodentia > Cricetidae > Cricetulus > Cricetulus griseus. The sequence goes on from NC_048597.1 coordinate 129,858,616, forward strand.
GCAGCCTGCGCAGACCAAGACAACAGAAATTGACAAATAGGTGGGGAAGCTGCTTCCTTAGAGATCTGAACATCTGTCCTGCCACGTCTCTCTGTGGGGCAGCAGCTTCACCCAATGCGCAGTTTGCTAGTATTTAGCACTAACTAGAGTAAACTGCCTCATCTACCTCTAGTGGCACTATTCGGTGTTGAGCCCTGAATAACTAAATATCTCTATGAACACAGGTTTGTGCTCTTATTATAAACAGAGCAGAGTCCTTCCTCTGGGCTCTGGTAATCAGTGTCCATGACTTAAGAAGGCTCAGAAGTCCCTGCTAGACTTTCTCCTTGAGATGTCTCATACTACAAGTCTATTGTTCTTAATTGCTCAATCAAGAAAACTGATTGCTGATAAATTAAGGAAAGTGTATGCACCATATAGTCAAACTGAATAAGGAAAAAATTCTATATGTGACTTTAGAAGTTCTATTTCAAAACAGAAACAGTAATTATATATCAGAGTGACTGGACCAGAAGTATGATTATAATTTTCTCTTAATAAATTAAAATAAGCTCCATTACAATTTTCTTTTCATGAACTGAACCAAGCTCTAGTCCTCTGCAGGAGCGATAAGCACTCTAACCACTGAGCCACCTCTCCAGCCATGACTTTCTTCTTTGCATTCATGTGTATTTTATTAGATTTTCCCAAATGGTTGAGCTGTGTTTGAAGTAAGAAGAAAAAGAAGCTAACGCTCTTGACCTTTTGAGAGCACTAGCAGCCTTCATCCTGTTTCCAAAAAATGCAGAGAAGATACACAAATAGAAAGAACAGTTATGATCAGACCCACAATCTCAAAGATAACAAATACTGACATTTTGAACACCACAGAATTGCTTTCCTTACATGGTTTGATAAGCTGGCTGCAACCCCACAAGTGAACCTTTTATCCCATATCATAGGTACCACTTTCATTTCTGTGTTCCAGCCTCTAGTTCTCCCAGGCACCAAGAAAGCTCTGGGAAGCTATGTGCTCTGGGTCCCCCATACTTCTACAGCCTTGCAGCAGCTCATAGAGTAAGGAGCTTTTATTTTTTCAGAAACACGTTGGTTAGGCTAGCACCTGTGGTGTCAGTGACCACACAAATGCCAATCTTGGTGCTCCCAGGCACAAGGAAGATTCTCCATAAATGTCAGTCCTTTCTTCTTGCATCTAACCCACTGCCAGGCACATTGGGGGCTCTTGTAAATGTCAACACTCCCTTCTTCTGGACTCCTTACTTAAAGGTCTGTTTTAAATAAATGTGTCATTTCAGGTAGAAAGAGTTTTCAGCATACTATATATTTTTTTGTTTGTTTTTTCAAGACAGGGTTTCTCTGTGTAGCTTTAGAAACTATCCTAGCACTTGCTCTGGAGACCAGGCTGGCCTTGAACTCACAGAGATCCGCCTGACTCTGCCTCCAGAGTGCTGGGATTAAAGGCGTGCGCCACCAATGGCAGGCTATAATTTCTAAAAAATGTTATGAATATCACACATATTCAGAGACATTGTTGGGGTTGGCTTGGTAAACATGGTGGCACCCCCACTCTGTGTTTTAAAACTTCTCATGCTAATTTCCTGGAAGACATAAGGCAAGTGTCACACAAATTAAGTCTTCATAGACAAAAGCAACTGTCTCAGTCTCACCTACCATTCCCGTGATCATGTTCAACATGCTATAGCTTTGAAACTACTGCTGGAAGTAAGTGTAAAATAAAGAAAAATATAGTTCTGGACATCTGGATTCATTAAAAAACAACCTGCTGCCTCCTTTCCCTAAGGGTGACAATGATAAACTTATGCTTCACATAGTCACACACTTAGGCTAAAGATATACAATTGGCATCTTTTACAAATTATTCTTCAGCTTGGCATTAATCAAAGGTTGTATTTAACCAACAGGATCTGTCTTGGTTACAAGCCATCAATATCTGTTAATGGATGCGCTTGCATGTGGTCCATATCCATGGTTATATTTTGTCTTCTATTAGGTAAGAGGGATTTAAGCATTAGCCAAGCTTTTACTGGCATTCGCATATGTCATTAAGCAAATTAATATTTCATCTTGAGAAATAAACAGTAAACACAGAAGGACATTGCTGTCTCTACTTTCCTTTGGAAACTTATTGAAACTATTTAATCCTGTTCTCTCTCCTGGACTCAAGCCTAAAGTTCAGGTGGAGGTTGCCAGAGGAATGTAGAGGGAATGTTTAACCAGACAGGGAGGAGACCATATTGATTCAGGGTAAGAAAGCCATCACTGGGTTGTAGGACTCACACACTAGAATACCTTTGCAGGAGAAATGGTATCGTTCTCCATACACCACTCCAGATCTGAAATCCTGTCAGATGGGATACATGAGTAGCTTAGGTTCTTCTCTGTGGCTCAGATCTGGGAAGGAGAAATTACTTCTGTCTGCCAGAGCATAGTGTACATTTAGACCAATATCTCTGTTTAGAGAGAGGATGTACAGAGTATACCTTTGCCCAATTATGATAGGGATTCTGGACTCTTCTTCCTGGATTTCTAATTAGCTAATGTTCCCCTCCTCTGTAGCCTGGAGTCAAGGATGAGGGCTCTGGATTACTTATTGTTCCACCTCTTGCAGTGCTAATTTGGCAATGTCTTCGCCTTGTGTTCTACTCTCCAACCTGAGCCTAATTTTATGAGGGTAGACATAAGGTTTTCAATGAAAGCAGACAGTAGCTTCTACCTGGAAGTAATTCCTCTCGTTAGCATGTTTCAGAGAACACCCTTCTACTAAGTAAAGTATATAGTACACATTGAAGCTAGCATCCTGCTGCTGTCACTTGACTTTGAAAGAATGACAAATTCCAAAGGTCTTTAAATTTCAGAATGTTCATTTGTAAAATGGAGATAATATCTACCTACCCCCCCCAAGGAGTGTGGAAGGGAGAGAAAGGCAAGAATTAGGGAAAAGCAAGGAGAGAAAAAGAGAGAGACAAAGAAGAGAGAAAGAGAGAATGTATAACAGAGCATATTCCAGAATAAACATTGAGTGTATGCTATCTACTTTGATCCTGATTGGTCGCTAGAAGGATTAATTGGGGACATCTAACTTTTTGGATGTCTTTGTAAGCCCAGATCTTTCAGGCTAGCATTTGTAATATTAACAGTATAACCAAGTGGAAAGTCTTATGATTAGATGTGCAGCTGAAGAAAGCCATATTACCAAAATCTATTTCCCTTCCCATGGGCTTGGAATTTCTTATTAACTATTAACACCACAGAAAACAAAGCCTTTGGGCCACCACAAAAGGGTAGAATTTTCTGAAAACATCTATTCATTCTTTCTTGCATTCAACATGTGATGGCTTATTATGAGATAGGCTGCACTGGGGAGCTACTAACACAGACCCAGACAAAAGACAATAATCTTTGCTCCCAAGGGAATCTGTGTTCTAGGTGAGAGGAAGAAAAATGAAAGAATACAATATCTCAAATAGATGAAGGTCAGAGGATGCCAAGGACAGTGGAGAGAGAAAGTGCAAGAAAGGAACAAGACAAAGCAATAAAGCAAGGCCTTGATGAGAAAGGGACTCATGTATAAGGATGTGGAGCAGCAGAGAGTGAGCTAAGACTGAGAAGACAGAAGGAGGCTCTCAGGCAGGAACAAGCCTAGTGAGAGGACAGTGTGGCAAGAGTCAATTCATGGAGAAATATTAGACTAGTTCAGTAAGAAGGAGACCAGATTATGAGTATTTTTGCAAAGGCTACTTAGGCTGAACTAGGAAGCCACTAGTGTTCATAGCAGAAGTAAGATGGAGAAAAGTCAATATCTAACAATGTTTCTGAGCTGATTTGCTATAAATAGAACACAACAAAGAAAAGCAGTGTATCACTCTGCTCACTGCTGTGACAAAATGCCCAGCAAAGATGACTTGGGAATGTAAGTGTATTTGGGCTTACAGTTTGAGAGTACAACCCATTATAGTGAAGAAAACAAGGCAGCAGGATGGAGAAGCAGCTGCCCACATTGCAGCCAGGAAGCACTGAGTGGAAAATGCTGGCACTCAGCCCAGTCTCTCCTTTTTTGCAGTTCAAGACCTCAGTTTAAGAACCACTGAGTGGTGACACCCATATTTAGGGTGGGCCTTCTCCCATGTCAGTTAGCCCAGTCTCTTACAGACATGCCCAATAAATTGTAGTTCTAGATACTACCAAGATGACAGACAATATTAACATTCACAGGAAGAATCAAGAAGACCAGATAAGGGACACTGTGATAATTTTATTTTTTAAATTAAAAGGGGGATGGGGCATGCGTATTTCGTCTGCATGTTATATCCATGTACCATGGCATACCTAGTACCTACAGAGGCTAAAGGAGGGCATTGGATCCCCTAGACACGGAATTACAGTCAGTTTTGAGTCACTTTGTCGGTTCAGGGAATTGAACCCAGGTACTTTGGGAAGAGCAGCCAGTGCTACTAGGAGATCTCTCCAGCCCCATTGCAATGATTTTTAGAAGGAGTTAGTGATGGACTGGATGGAGACAGTAACAATGAAAGACGTTTAGATTCTGGAAATATCCCAAAGCTAGGGTCATGGGATTTGTTCGAGAGTTGAATGTAAAAGAACACACACACAAACAAACACACACACACACACACACACACACACACACACACACACACACACATACACACACCATAAGCTCCAAGTTGGAAAGATGATGGTGCAGACATTTACTGAGATGGGACAAACATGAGGAGGGATGAACTAGAGATCCATTTTGGAGATGTTAAATTTCAGATGCCCATTAAAGAAGCTATCCAGTAGATAACTACAGGCTGTTTTTTTTTTTTTTTTTTCCCATTTAGACTACAGAGGATGCTAGGCAGTGATTAGAGGCAAGGAAAACTGATATGATCACTGAAATCATTCAACATAACCTGGAACTTCTAAACTGGAAGCTTCTAAACTGCTACCGAACTTGTAAGAATTAAATCACTAAGGGCATGATATAGAGAATAGACATTCTTAGATAGATCAGAAAGGTGACGTAAGGAATTGTTTTCACAGCCTTCCCCAATTCTGCATTAAGGCCTGACCTGGCCCTCTGACCTCAAGCCAATGGGGAGCCCCCAAACAGTGCCCAAAGCATACAGTGAGTTATTGTTCGAGCTCCACAGTTCTAAAGGAGAGGTCTGAGCACATTCACAAGGAATGCAAATGAAGCCCTTGCCATGGGAAGCTTTTTTGTTTTTCTAAATCAGGCTTAACAATCTGTCACCAAACAGCTAAGTGTGTTTCAGTAAACCTTGATTTTGATGCTCATACCCTAGCAAAATGTTTTGAAACCTCACAGGCACATGACAGGGTTTTAGAAGTTGTCAGTCCCTTCAGTTTGCACAGTGTCCTTGACTTCATGTGTCTCTAAAGCTGGGTTACACAGAGGAAATGCAATTCAGAATCAAATGCCTGTAGATGCATAGCAGAGCTGCAGCAACGGATTGATGAGCAAGGACACAGCAATGCACAGAATGTGTACCCTCGTTCCTTTATGTGCTGCCTGCCCTGGGAAAACATTCAACATGAGAAAAATGCACAGATGCGCCACAGGAGACACAGGAAGCTGGCTTGTTCTTATAGGTTGCTGGCTCCAGGAATCTGATCTGTCTTCATCACTCTGAGCCTTTTTCTTTATCCCCAAAGCAAGGGATCAAAGCAGATGACCTTTTCTTGTTGAGTATTTGAGGATAGGCTAGGGTCACACTCTAAAACATTCTATGTTGGTCTTGTGAATCTCACCTCTCTCTCTTTCTCTGTCTCTCTCTCCCTCTCTTATTTAGCTGGTGTGTGTGTGTGTGTGTGTGTGTGTGTGTGTGTGTGTGTGTGTGTGTGTGTGTGTGTGTCTGTCTGTCTGTCTGTCTGTCTGTATGCATGAAGAGACCAGAGGTCATCTCCAGGTGTTGTTCCTCCAGTAGTCATCCCTCTTACCCCTCCTTTTTTATTCAGGGGTCTTCTACTGGCCTGAAGCTTACAGTTTGCTAAACTGGTTGAAAAATGAGCCACATGGGTCCGCTTGTCTGTGCCTTCCAGTGCTGAGATTACCAGCGTGTGCCAACCAATTGGTGCCCACACATCTCTCCATGGACATTTACTACTTTATGTGCACGGAGTCCTCCACCTACAAGTCCCTGGCATAACAAATTTACTTCTGCACATATGGCATATCCCTTCATTGTGTTACTTTGGAAAATGCCAAAGTTCTCAATTTGGTAACATCCCAGCCCAGTCAGTTCACATCAGAGATGCTCATTGGAAGAGCTGCCCCTGGGGACCAGTAATGATTCTCCTGTAACAATTCTGAGTGTTCCACTCTCTTGGGGAACCAACATCTGGAGAAAAGAGATTGCTTATTCATTGAACACCAGGCCTTCTGATAGGCAAGGAAAAGAAAGAAGCCACCCACTAGAGGTCCTCAAAGAGAAGCATCAGAATGTGGAAAAGTCAAGGACATCTATCTCCCCAGCTAGGAAGATCATGGAATAGAACTCTGAATTGGCTTATTCTTTCTAACTGGCTCAACAGCACTTCTGAGGTAGGAAACTCAGTTCTACAAGAACAACTAGAGATGACAGGAGCATAAAATGCTATCCTGTGTGGAAATAGACAATCCTGAAAGACTTCAGTGCTTCGAAACAAGTTCCTCAATGGGGGTAACATACTTCCTGCATCAGATATCACAGCAGGTCTTTACTACAAAACACGTGTGGATGCTTAAACACAACTTAAATGACCTTCTCCCCAAAGAATTAAATTACCATTTATAGCCTATTCCTCTATTAAAAATTAATGAATTTACTAGCTCCTGGAATGAAGGCCTTCATTTGTTTCTTAATGAAGAAAGCTTTGATCTTCAATTCTCCAAGGCTATGATTGTTTTTTATTCTTCAGTTCTCCTCATTAAATATAAATGCCTCCATTCTCCGAGCTACACCTGCAAAGCACTTACAGCACCCATCTGAACAATAGGAAACCTATTTTTGCCTCTTGCTAAGAATCCACCACTTGAAGTTCTGCTGTAGCAAGGAAGGCACTCTCCTCTGGTACCCAGGTACTGGTATGGGTAGCGGGATACCAAAATGGAAGGTTTACAGATAATCACTATTTACAGAGTAGACTGAAAGGACAACTTCTCAGAGTGCCAGATCTGAGCTGTAATAGGAATTCTTCACATATTGTCTTTAGCTGAAGGAGGAGGTATCATCCAAGCAGAAACCACAGTTTGATTTATTGAACACTTCAGGCTGCATCCCTGATGCAGCACCAAGCACCGAGAGTGGCCTTCCCTGGCAACTGCCACAGCCCTAATAGCAAAAGGCAAATGAGCTCTTAGTGTACACTGAGAGCAATGCACAGAATGTGTACCCTCGTTCCTTTATGTGCTGCCTGCCCTGAGATGGCTGGCAGCCGCTAGAATTCTTTCTCCCATGCTGTCACTACTGCAAAGTGCCCTTAACCATGTTGTGCTATGTATTATTAAAACAAGGAAGCTGTGGTGCTTTTCTAAATGAACTAATTATCAAAGACTATTGCTAAATCAAGTATGGTCATTCAAGAAAACAGCTACAATAAAAAAAATCTCATTCTGTATTTGAATAATACAATCTATTCTACTAAGTTACCATTTCCTGGTTACACAAAGGATTGGGGAAAACTTGGAGTGTGTGCCCCCTGTATGTTTAAAAAAGTTGGACAAACCATTTCCAGGATCTCAGCATTCATAGCCATTACTCATTGCTAGATGATCCAGGCTTTGATGAAAGGAAATTTGGAATAAGCAAAAACCCTGGCACTGTGATTGTCAGCCTAGAAGTCAATAAAAGAGACTTGAACCTTGAAGTCTTCAGCCCACAGAGCCTGTGCACAGAATTGTGCAATAAATCAGCAGCTGGAATGACAAAGCTTTAGCAGCATTGTCATTCCTCTCCACAAAGTTGGGAGGTTCCCATTAGGAATTGTGTCTAATCCACAGCCTGGGGCTAACAAAGAAGAGAATTTTCTGTCTCCAGAGAGGGGAAGAGATGCTGTTCTTAGTTACCAGTTTCCAGCAACCCTTTCTTGGGGAAGAGTGTGAGCTTTGGCACTCAGGGTTGTTGCCAAGCTGTTTACCCACTGCCTGCCATCCTGCCTACCACATCTTTGTGAGGAGAGCCGGGTAAGCAAGGCAAAATATTCTAGAAAACAACACACAGAAGTTCACCATGAACTGTCTCCATCGAAAACATAGATACACATACAAAATTGACTGAAGAAACATTTCTTAATTTTGGCACTGAATTAAAAACATATGAGTGCCCTTATTTTGAGACAGATCAAGGAATGTGCAAAAAAGGGGGGCAGATACAAGATCCTTCTGCCAAGATGATTATTTTTCTCTGAGCATAAAGGCGATAATTTCAAATTTGGCTGAGGTAGATGATTTCATAAGAAAAGATCTAGCTGCCTGTCCCCAGATGTCACAAGACGATCCAACAGACACTGGAGTGTGCTTCTCTGATGACTTCACTGGATGAGCAGGAATGGAATGATTCCATGGATAGACGGAGTTCAGTACTTGACAGACTACTAAACTGCACAGTATCCTAACCCCCATTTACATACACACCCCGCAGTTGGTTTATTTCCACCACAGAAAATTGAAATACTGGGTAAAATAATAATATCAATAATTATAATAGAATGTCAGTACCAAATAGTTTATCCATCGTTAAAAACTGTGCATATGGCTGGGCGATGGTGGCACTTGCGTTTAATTCTAGTATTCAGGATTAATTAGTTCAAGGAAAGCCTGGTCTATGGAGAGAGTTCTAGGACAGCCAAGGCAGTTACACAGAGTAACCCTATCTCAAAAAACAAAAGCAAAAAACAACTGTCGCCCCCACAAAAAAACCCTGCATACCGACTGAATGTGAACAGGGAAACAAATAAAGAAGCATTTACTTTCAGAAGTTGTCACCTCATTACTGCACATGCCAATCACAAGCAGGGTCTGTTCTGCCATTCACTCTCTTCTCCCACTTCTCCCTACCAAAAATGGAAGAAATCGATCGCTTTCAGCATGCATTTCAGTTCTCCTGAACACCCCCAGTCTTTGCCCAATATATGACCACTGGCAGCAGTCACTGCCCCCGCCCCCATGTCTCTGCTCACCTCTATTCATATTGCATAGATGAGCCACAAAAATAATGTCTCTAGTGCCATTTTCCTAATAGTAAATTCTATCATCCATGAGCTATAAGCGTCAAACATCGAGCTAGACAAAAACTCCAGCTTCTGATGTCCCCGAGGTGATAGTATCTTTGGCTACATTTCAGGAATTCAATTCTACTCAGAAGATATTTATAGGGGATCTTCTGTGTGCCAGCACCGCACTCAGCTACCAGTGAAACAAAAGAAGCAGCAAGCTGGCATCCTGCTCTGTGGAGAACCTTGACCAGCCAGTGTCCTCAGAACAGTGTTTGAGGGGCTATTCCAGAAGCAGGTATAGTTTAGGGGAAGAGCAATAAAACTGCCCTAATACTCGGGCTCTGCAGAATTCATCTTAAAAAAAAAGTAAGGTTTATAAACATGTGCTGTTCTCCAAGACTGACAAGTGAGTTTTGCATCCAAGAACTCAGTGGGCTGGCTCCCTATCTACCCTTGTACTTGTACTCTACAGAGGATTTTCCAGGCTTTGATCTCTCAGGACACTATGCTTTCATGACCCTTTCACGTTTCATATATTCTAAACCTAAGAGATGGAGCCATTACAATTGGACAAAGACAAATGAAGAGAAATAGCACTGGATAGTCATTGCCTCTGCAAACCTGCTGTCAGACCTCATGTTCCATTCCCAACACAATTTGTGCTTTCCTTTCTGTGAACGCTGTCCCCCACCCCAGGGATGCTACCCTCTCCCTGTCCCCACCCTGAGGCATTCCACTCTCTGGAGTTCACAGAGGCCATTCATTTTCATGCTTTTTGATGCTGAATGTGCTGCATCCAGAACTGCGTTGCCTCCCCACATCTTATGAGTCTAGCCATCAGAGCCAATGTCAACAGTATCTCCTCCACCACCCTCCAAATGGACATCATGAACTTCCACCAACTCCTGGTTTACTCACTCACCATATACTTTCAGAGGGCCCAATTATGCTGTGGTTGGTCCTGGGGTAGTAGAGATGAATGAGTGCAATTTTTCTCCAAGCACTGAGAAATCTCTTTGAAGTATATAATCATCAAGGCACAACAGAAAGGGATAAGAGACCTAATAAAGTCCCAAGAAGTTATGTCCCCAGAAACAAAGCAAAGAATAGCATCTGCTTGAGTGGCTATGAGAGCTTCCAGGAAGAGGCACCTGCCACTCCTGGAAACCTTAAAGTATTTAATGACAAGGTGTAGGATAGGTTCAGTTGTGTCAAAATACACCAGGCCTAGCAGTCTGGGGAAGAGAGAAATGAGAGAATCGCATTGCTTAGCTGTTTCTGAATTGCAGGTGAAGGCAGAGCTTCTTCAAGTGAACAGGAAGACCATAATTAGCTGTAAAATTTGCAGATAAGCTGGATTAAAGTCCTTGGGTCTTTCTGGAGCTACTAGCTAAAATGTCTCTGAACCCCAAACCAGAAGACTAATGAATAACAATCTTGGAAGTGTCACAAGTCAGTGTCAGAAGAGACCCTGGCTTATGTGGCTGTCACAGCACCTAGGGTGTCTCAGAAAATGATTTAAGGTTTAATTCTCAGGGTGGCAGATTGGTGTCAAATATTTGACTGATGAACTTTATAATGCTCAGCCTCTGTGTCAAGTAAAACACCCCAAATGCCTTCTAAATCCTGAGCAAAGCATGCCACTGCAGCAAGCCTCAGGGGGACTCAGCTTTAGTGGAAATGCAGTGTTAGTGGTATGACATGTTCTGGGATAGGGGGCCATTCCAAGATTATGTGGCAGGGAAGGGGATTGCTCCTAGTGTGGACCCTACCAGGCTGTGCTGTAACAGAGCACAGAACTTGGATTTATGGGTGAGTAGGAGCTGAGAACAGGCTGTCCCTGCAGACCTTGAAGTCATTTGTTGTGTCTGTGAAGAAGTCATCCAGCTTCTCCATCTTCAGTTTTCTTGTCTGTGTAACAAGGATGATCACTTTGAAGTCTCACTCTACAAACTTAGATCACCTTGTAAACTTAGGGCCAGTGCAGTAGGAATGAAGTAGTAAATTACTAACCATTAAGATTATCTGCTTTTCCATCAAAAATTAATATTCATCACAAATCCATACATAATTTTATAAGTACTCAGTGCAGATCTGCCCACCACAAATTTGAAGTCTTGCTCTGTGAGTGAAGAAATAGAATAAGAAACCAAGGTCTGTTGGGTACATCAAGATGTCTGTACCATGTTGTACTATGAGCTCTAAAACACCACAGACATAACACCCATATCAGACAGTCTTTTAAAATTACAGCAGATTGATCACAATAGTGACCATCCTTTGTCTCCTGTTACCTCCATTCCTCCTCGTATGGCTTACCTTTCCCAAGACCTGCCTCCACATCTTATGCTCAACAATCCCAGCCTGGTTCCTGTACTTAGAAACTCCCCCTGCCTTCCTATTTGCCAAACTCTTCTGCACCAGGCAAATGTCCTCTTGACCATTTTCAAATTAATCCTTTCTTTTCTGACTTTTGTTTTTATGTTCCAGCCAACCACCAGTTGATCTCATGTTTCATCCAGTTCTCTAGACCCCTTGCCTAGGTTTTGAGACCAGTTCCTAGTTTGAATTTCCTTCCTTCTTTCCTTCCTTCCTTCATTCCTTCCTTCCTTCCTTCCTTCCTTCCTTCCTTCCTTCCTTTCTCTCTCCCTCCATCCCTTCCTAAATTAATTTATTATTATTTTATTTGCATTGGTGTTTTGCCTGCATGTATGTCTGTATGAGGGTGTCAGATCCCCTGAGACTGGAGTCACAGACAATTGTGAGCTACCATATGGGTGCTGGTAATTTAACCAGGGTCCTCTGGAAGAACAGTCAGTGCTATAAGCCACTAAGTAATTTCTCCAGGCTTCTAGTTTTAATTTTCTTTGATTGTTCTACATGCTAAACTCAACCCATGCTTACTTCCTGACTGAGCACTTACCTCAAAAGACAATGCACTTTCGGCCTGACCCTGAGAACAGTCCCATGAGCCAGAAGCCAGGCTCAGGCACTTTCAGCTTATCTGGAATTCCTTACACAGTGCTTTATATATAGTAAGTATTTAGTCTTCTGCTCATTGAGGGAAAGGAAGTTTATTCCCTTTTCATTATTTATTCCACAGCCACTATCTATTCAAAGACACAGATAACATTTGTAAATAAACATGTGGTTTTTAGTTTGTCTGATGGTAAAGATGTCTATAGAGCAAAATAAAATAAAAACAGGATCACAGATATGAAGCTCCCGAATAAAGAAAGTTTTCTATTTTAAATTTCCTCAAAATTGATGATATAAGTGAAGTCATGTACAGAATGTTAGTGATCTACAACTGCAGGAGGCGCTGTTGAGGACTAACATCTAAATGAGACTATTTGATGCTTATAATATGTAAAGTCTGTTTGAAAACTTCCCATGTAGCTGGTGAACTAAACATTGCATTTAGCCATAGAGAATCACACTCTGATGTGTATCCACCGTAGAATCTTGAAGGTCTTTTAATGAAACTACCAGACAGTAATTGCTAATAGTGTAGGAGACAGTAAATCCTGATAGAGGGATGTAAAATCTCTTTATTTTAAATCATGAGCTGATGCATTTGAACCTCACTTTAAAGAAACAGATTTTACAGTTAGAAGGTGCCTGTGAAGATCTGAAATGTAGAACCCATAAACATGAGAACATCGAGGTACTACTAAAAGCATTAATCCAAACATAAAATAATTTCTCCTGGGCTCCAATGCTCAGGAAGGTGGACACTGTGACACAGGGGACCAATGAGTGATTAGAGAAAAGCCTTCATTTCCAGTCTACTTATGAATTACATTGGCCGAGCACTCACTAAGATAGTCACCATGTTGGGCTATTCAGAAAGGCAAGGTATTAACCTCTCCCAGTCTTAAGATCATGGTATGAGGTCAGCTTAGAGATGCTCAAGTGGAGCATGGACTTGCTGTCACAGGAAGCAGTGCAGATGTTAAGCACCAGCCAGTGGAAGTGCAGAAGACAGGTCAGGACAGCGAGGGAGCTCCTAGAAGATTTCACAGGTAGGCCTATCCTTGAACTCATTAGCACAAGCTTAATTAAAATTGCTTTTCTTGATTATAAAACACACCCTCATTGGGTACACTTGTAAAACATTACTCACAATATTATAAAGAAAAATAGAAACTACCTATAACTTCATCTACCACCTAAGTATTAACTTCAGCATGTATCCTTCCAGGATATCTCCTTCCTCCAATAGTTACACATGTTAACACTTATAAAAGGCAATGCATATACATAAATTTGTGTGTGTTATTGCTTTGACCTAATAGCATATTTTAGATGCTCCCCTTTGTTATTAAAAGTCAATGGAGATATAAATCTAATAAATATCTGATATATCATGGTACTCAGCTGGCATGGAGCCCTGTGATAGAGTAGTTGCCTAACATAAGCAAGTCCCTGGGCATGTCAAGAAAACAAGTATTCCACAGTATTGATCAGACTATTTTCTTATTTTTAGACATTATTTCAGGCCCCTGAAATATAGGGATTTTTGTCATTTGTTTTTTGTTTTGTGTTTTTTTTTTTGCTATTATAAAGCAGATTTGCACATAATTATTTGTTTCAATAAAAAGAACTCTTAAAAGAATTATTTAGTCAGGAAATATATTGCTAATAAAATAGAAATGAGCTTTGAAAAGCAAAAATAAAATAACAGGCAAAGTGTTTTATTGATACAAGAAATTGGTATGAAAGTGCTTGGCTGCAAAGCTGCAGAAACAGTCCTGAGAGCAGAGATACAGAAGCTGAACTAGGAATACTAGCCTCTAGCCACAAGGATTCTGAAATGGTTTAAGGAAAGCAGGAATATGATCATATTTGAAACACAGGAAGGTCATGCTTGTGACAGTGACGGATAAGAAAAGCTTGGGTAAGGACTCGTGCCGTAGTCTAGGAGTTACCAGTGAGTGGAACAAAACAGAATGGAAGAAAGGGCCCACGGGTGGCCTTTCCCTCTCACTTCCAAGAAGTAGTTGCTACATGATTCATAAATGATAGTGCCTTTGTTATTAGAAAAAAGTAAAATTCTTCATTTGATTTCAACAGCTTTTGAGTATTAAACACAAGACAAAATATCCAAGTCATGATGAGGTCCACTCCAGTGGTAGATCATTGTGATATTAAGTCTAGCTGAAGAGAAACAAAGGACAGGCACTCAAGACTTAGGTATTCACTGAGATAAGCACTGAGGTAGCTTTCTTGTAGAGGAAGCAATGACACTGCAGGATTGCTGAAGTCCTTTACCTAAGAATGTCTGCAAGTCTATGTGAGACCAGTAGTGAAAGATTAGTTCAGTTCATTATTTTGACAAAACCTAAAAACAGCCATCCACATTTTCATTTAGAAACTTACATTATCCACAACTCAAGAGAGTAGGAGAAGTGATGTCACAGCTGCAACTCTCAGGATGGACTGGGTTTGCATTTCCTCTCCATACTGACAACAGGACTTGAGAATACTCTCAACCCCAATTATCCTATCTCTTCAGTGGGAAAGGCTCCTCCCTTCTGCTTGGGCCCTTCCTCTTTTCTCAGTGAGTCAACTGAGCAAAGATATTGAAAACATTCAAGCAAGTAAATGACACGTGATCTCTGTTCAGCGAACTAAATCATTATAATTATTTTTAAAGGACATACAAATGATTTTAAGATCCTGGAATCTGCAAGACTTGGTGAGTGATTTTTTGTAATTATTGCTTTCATTTTTTGAGATTATAATATAATTTCATTTCTTCCTTACCTTCCCTCCTTCCAAGTCCTCCCATATACTACTTCTTGCTCTTTCAAATTTGTGATTTTTTATTAATTGTTGTAACATGCATATATACATATATATATATATGAATTTAAATATTTATATTTAAGAATATATACACACATATGTATGTGTATACATATATATCCAAGATATATATTTAGTAATGAGAATAACATAAATGTTATATTATAAATTTAACATATAACATGTGTATATATACACATATAAACATATCTCAAAGATGTTATATTTAGGAATAGATATAACATATATAATGCATGATATAATTATATCCCTCTATATAAATATAGGAATAAATATAACATACATGTTATATACATATATATCTAAATATAAACTTCTTTGTGTAATGTTACTCATATATGTTTTCAGAGCTGACCATTTGGTACTGGATAACCATTTGGTGTGCTTTTCCCTGGATTGAGACTACTTCTCTTGCCCTCTATATTCTATTTGTTCTTATAGCCACAGACAAGTGTAGTCCTCATCCCTCATCAAGGAAACTTCTCTTCAGTGGCTGATTTTAAAAATAAGCCCTGTGAAGTAGTGTAGATTACTTTCCCACTTAAGAGGGAAGGAGTGACTTGGATGCAATATACATTCCAAAACAATTCTACATTCCCCTAATGTCCAATGTGCTGATCCGGTTCTCTGCAGACTGTCCCTTCTGTTGGCACTGACTCAGTGATCCTACTTACTCCTAACAGTAATGAGTCCTTAATAGCTTAGGTATCTGTCACCAAGAGGACCTAGCCCAACCGTAGAGTTGACAAATAACTGAAACCAGTTATCTCAATATTAGAAATCCGGACCTGAGAGTTTGGTAAGATAGAGGGTGGTGAAAGGGGCTGAAAGTGGGAAGTGACTCTGGTAATGTGGACAGTTTGATATGGAGAAGGGAAAGAGGACAGGGACACCATGTCAATCCAACCTGTGAAGGTTTAGGTGTGGCTTAGGGCTACAGCAGCCTAGCTGTGACAGAAAGGGTGGCGTGGAAGGCTTCCACTTTCAGCGTAGGCTCAGAAAGACTGGAACGCACAGCTTAGAGCTCCTGACTTGGCAGCCATAGTTATTTACAGCTGTCTAAAATCTTGGCACATAGTAAGTCATTGTCAAATAGGTACTTATGTGGGTCAATAGTCCTCATTCATAAAGTCATTGTCCCTAAGACTATAAGGCATCTAACAGCTCCTCCAAGCTCAACACACTAGCACCCAAAGAAGCAAACCAGCAAAGTGGACAAGAAAGAAGGGTTGGGCAGTCACAGGGACTAGTGCCCTTGTTTCCTCTGGTTTTGAACATCAGATAAGATAGCTATGGAGCTCATACAAGACCTATGTATTATGTCACAGTTCTCTTGCTAGAGTGGAAAAGAAAGCAAGACAGTAAAATAGTATATTCTTTTTGTTCTTATAAAGAAATTTTAGAGTTTATACCCTTTGCTAAAGTATTTTCTAGAAGGGCATCATAGTTAATTATTTAGTGATGATCTGCATTAGTACATTGAAAATTCACAATATTTGAAAATAAGCTCAATGTCATCAAGAACATAAATACTTCTAAAGTGCCCCCAAATCCATGTTCTTGAACTTAAACTCACTATTTGAAATATTTTTAAACTATTGGATTTCCTAGCAAACCACTTTTAACACCAACAAAAAACCAAAAATTAGTAGTTTCCTAATGTTTAATACTAAATCATGTAAACTTTATTTTACTTCATCATGTTGCCTTGGTGATAAAATGTTTATTTTTCCAAACAAAATCAAGGCCTCTCACTTAATCTCACCCAATCATTTCTCTACAGCCATATTCTAGATTGTGTGAGTGAAGAAAACAATGAAGAAACTACTCCAAGGCAGTTAAAGATACTACAAATAGATTAACACAAAAAGCTACAGAAATGTTGAGGACTGCTAAGGAAGTGGAGGGTAGCTGTCTTAAGGCTTCAGCTGGAATTTCCTGGTCTAATTCAGTCCATAGACTCTCAGTCCCTGCCCTGGTCACAGTCTAGAAACTCTGACCTTCATTTGACTTTACTCAGAGGCTCCATAACAACTTCATCTGAAGGCCTTTAAATTACATCGAGAAATGCATGACATTATACAGTTATTACAATGAGGACTGCGGGGAAACATTACTAGATGGATATCACCATCTTCCATTAAGTGGTGATTCTGTCAGTAATTTCCTTTCACTGCACGTCAAATCCTAAAACACCCAAGTTCTTGCTTATTATGTCTTGCACAATCCCTGCAGGCCCAACCTGTGCAGAACCTGGGGAAGGGGGAGAGCAGAAGGAGAGGGAGGTGAAGGGCTTAATGGAGTTGGTACAAAGATGTTGAGAATTAAATTTATTTCTTCCCAGCAGCTAGAATTATTTTAAAAGATAGTATATGCTCTCTATGAACATTTTGGCCTCACTTATATAAAACACATACTATACTCAGAGATTTGCAATTTAAAAATACGTAGATGGTATAATCAAACTGGTGATTTCACATAGTGTTGTCTAGTTTAGAATCTGTTTAATTAAAATAGAGACCCCCCCTCATCATCATCACTGCCAATACTTCATAAAATGCCACAGACTTATAGGTACTCACACAGAATTGGTGTAGAAACAGAAACCTCCAACAAGAATGTGGGCACAGCCCCACTCTACCTTCTGTACTACTCTGTATTCTGATGTATGACGTCCAGCCAAGTGGGACTTCAAAGCAGGAGGGCTCTGAGCCCATAATCCCACTGATCCCTACCAATGCCTCCTAATGGCTTCATCACTTTTCTCATTATTATCTCTGCACCTGATTTGTGCAGGACTGTAGAGAGAAATAATAGCAAGAGAGCCCTCCAGTACAAATCTGTGGCCTCAGAGCATTGTGGTAGGTGACAAGGACTGTTAGAAGAGCTGGTCTAAAGTTTTACACAACTGGATAATGTAAAAGATGCCATCTCAAGGCAATCACAGCCCACTTGAGAAAGAAGTGAAAGGAGCCACTTCTTCCAAGTGTCACACACTGATTAAAAACTGGACAACAGTTTCACAGCACAAAACACACGCAGTCCCAAAGTGGGAACCAAGAGGAAATCAGGTAAGGCCAAATCACATTAAAGGGATTTATGGGATCTGACAGCATGGCTGCTTCAGATGAATGGGGCAAACCCAATTTACCCAGCCCAGCATATCAAGGGAGATTGTTAGCTCTCCCTTCCAGAGATAAATCAAAGGTGGCCACAGGAGTGAAGAGAAAAATGCAAGGTGCTAAATGTCAGTCAGTGAACAGGCATTTATGGAGCAGATATCATGTGTCAAGCGCAGGGCAATGAACCCAAGACAGACTTTCTTCCCCAGACTGGATTATGGTGGTGGGAGACAGAGAGAAGATTATAAATAGTGGCCATTTTCAGCTCTAAAATGTTCTTTGGAGACAGTGAGATAGGATCGTGCTAAGTTGGTTGCAGAGAGGGATTGCTTCAGCTAGGGTGGCTTTTCTGAGAGAGGGAGTGAAGGCTTGACACAGTTGAGGGGTGACCTGCAAGAAATCAGATATGAATGTGGCACAGCAAGAACACGTGGGAGCCTTATGGCAGAGAAAGCCCCACAGGTCCCAAAAGAGGGGGAAGAAATAAGTGCTTGGAAGGAACGCTGGGCCTGGGGTGCAGAGTCAATGGCAAGTTGGTCTCTACCGATGGGAAAGCATGGAAGGTTCCAGGCAAAACTATGACATGTGGGTCAAAATATAATCTAAGAGTATAGGAAGCACTTAAAACCAAAGAACTAGGCAATATCATTAGAAATAGAAAATAAAGAGATGGGAGTTGCTGAGCATGAGCTCTGGAATGCTGCCAGTGTTAGACTTTAGTATGAGGAGCAGTAGAGGAGACTGAAAAGGATGGACCAGTGTGCTAAAGAAACCTAGGTCAGGACTATATAAGCAAAGCTCAGAAAATAGTGTCTTCAAGACTAAGATGGAAGTAGCCATGTCTGACACATGCTGCTGAGATGACTCAATCTTCAAGTTTAAAACGTTAAACATCAGATGAACAAGGCAAGAATCAAGAGAAGTGCTTTCCAAAGAGGAGGGCCACAGCTGAGGCTAAAGTGAACATCATACTCCCCAGGTGGCTTCCCTGCTAACTACTTCAGAAGAGTCAAACTCATAACTTAATGCATCTAACCTGAACAACACTTCACCAAGTAGTGATGGAATGGATTTTGGAGTTCACTGGGATGTGACCAAGTGGGAAGGGGTGTGAAACACACTGGCTAGACTAGAATCTAAGAATGGAGGCTTAAGACCATGTTCCAAAATTCACTTTCTCGACTTCTAAAATGGTAATATTTAGTACTACACTCTTTCAACGTAAAAGTAATTAGGAAAGGTTGATGGTCATTTTCTCAAATACAGTTTGGCCTCTAGACACACAATCTCATGATTAGTCTTTCATAGTCTACACTCTTAATAAGAAACACACATTTTATTTTTAAATAAGACCTCACATAGCCCAGGCTGACCTCAAATTCCCTGTGTAAGATGACCTTCAAGTACGTATGCCTCCATCTCACAAGTGCTGTTAGGATTAAAGGCATGCCTTATCACACCCAGTTTATGCTCTATTGTGTTGCCATGTTCTAAGCCAGCAGACTGCTAATTCCCTGCTGTCCTGTTTCTGTGACAGAAAACATGCAGAGCAACAGACAACATACAGGAAGAAAGGGTTTACAGACTTAAAGTTCCAGGTTACATGATGGCAAGAAGGAAGTGGGCCACATCACATCCAGAGATAAGGGAAAAAAGACTGCTCACCACACCCTCACTTGCTTGCCCTTGTGCTCCTGCTTACCTGCTTAGCTGGCTTTCTCCCTTCAACTACAGTGCAGGGCCAGCCTATGGAATGGTGCCAACCACATCCATGGAGGATTTTACCATCTCAGTCAACAATCAGATAGTTCCTATGTGCCCACAGGCCAACATGATCTACATATTCTTCAAATAATACCCTTTCCTGAGTTGATTCTAAACCATTGACATTTATAAGTAACCACACCAGCCCAAGAAATATTCTTTTCTTTGTGTGTGTGAGAGTGTATAATGTATGCATTAGTCGGGGAGAGGGAGGGAGGAAGAGGGAGAAGGAGAGGCACACATGTGGGTGGACATGTGCCCATGGCCATCCTTTGGGACTTAAGAGCAGGATGTCAGATATCCTGCTTTTTCACTCTTCACCTTATACTGTTGAAAGGGTCACTCCCTAAACCTACAGCTGTCTTATGTCCATCAATCCCTCTGTCCATCAACCACTACAGAGCATAGGAACTATATGCATAGGGCCAGGCCTGGCTTTTCATGTGGGTTGTGGGGACCCAAACTCAGGTCCTCATGCTTGCCTAACAAGAGCTCTTTCCCACTAAGTTATCTCCACAGACTCTAGGGAATACTCTTCATATAGCTTCCATCTCACAACCTCAAGCCCCAGCTTTTCTAATAAATAACTTAAACATCAACTGCAAAGCAGAAATTCTGTCTGTTCAGATTATGGACAATAGGCTCTTTTTCCTGGGATTTGGTAATTGCAGAAAAAAATAAATCAAAAGAATAACTTCCACTCTTTTCTTTATTTGAAAATAACTGTTAGTCATCTCACTCACTTGTGGGTCTTAGTGAGGACCTACATGCTCTCAGTTCAGGGCACTTTTGAGTGGTTGGAGACTAAACAGCCAGGCAAGCCTGTTTGTAGCTCATTAAGACCAACGTCTCTCAGCTCCTGGAGCCTGTCTGGAATCTGTCAACACCCTGAGTTGTATCATAACTATAAGGAAATGTTTTTAACTTAACTTTTGACCTTCAGTCTAATGAGTCCTCTAATTCTACCAGTTCAATCTGTTGAATAATTCAACAAACATCGGTCTGACCCAAGGCAATTTACAAGATGGTGGTATTTTTGCTCTTAGATAAAGAGGAGGAAAAGCTGATTCTGCATTCTGTGGCAGCTCAACATGCTGAAAACACCTGAATACATCAGTTCTTTAATTCTTCCTGGGCAGAGTGTGACCTGAAATGGAAAGCATAATTTTTCCAAATCATAATCTAACTTCAGTTTAATCTAAATATCCCACAAAACCATTTCATCTTCCTCTTCAACCCCTCTTCCTTAAAGAAAAAAAATTGTAAATAAAAGCAGTGTTTACCAGGGATATAAATTGTCCATGTCTACAAGTGCCAATCAGAAGTTTTTAGAAGCAAAGGATAACTTATATTTTCATCAATTCTTCATGAGTTTCAGGGAAATACATTATATATTAATCATTGATGGGTGATTCCTTCTGTACGCTGTATGTTTCTTTTATTAGTTGATGAGTAAAGCTGTTTTGGCAATGGACAGTCAGGTGGGAAATCCAAACATGGATAGAGAAAGGTAGTAGGCAGAGTGAGAGAGATGCCATGTAGCTACCAAGGAAGCAAGAAGCCTGGGCACGAACGGTAAGCCAAAACCAAGTAGGGATACACAGATTAATAGAAATGGGTTAATAATTAAGAGAGCTAGCCAATACATAGCCCCAGTCATTAGCCAAACAGTTTATAATTAATATAAACCTCTGTGTGTTTATTTGGGACTGAATTGCAGTGGAACAGGGCAGGACAGAAACTTCTGTCTACAAATCATGGTTACTACAACTACACATCTATCACTTTAATGGAAAAGAAATAAATAGAGAAGAGGGACCAGAAATTAAAATTAAGTTAATGATGTGTCTGAAGTTAGAACCTATGCAGAGTACCATTAAAAGAGAAAGGAGCCATCCTGAAATCATCATTACATTAGGAACAATATTTTTCCTTTAAAATTAAGAATAGTAATAATCTCTTTTGCAATTAGTGAGCAAGATCAAAGCCATCCAGGCTAGAGCATAACATACAAAAGATTGCCATGAGGTAAGACACTCAGTCAATACAGGCTACATCACAGAGCATATGAAAGGGCACCATGGCCTTCATTTGGGGCATGGCAAAAGGTGGACATAAGATATAGGTGTATCTAAATAAAACTTCCTCTGTCTCTTTCTGTGTTCTCCTGAGCAAGTCCCCGGCTTCTCTGAGTCTTAGTTTACCCACATTGAATGCAGAGGAGCTATCTGCCAAGCTAAGGTTAAGGAAGATCAAAGAGACAGTGACTCTCTTGTGACTATTTTGCTGTTGTCCCTTTTAAAGTCCACACTGATTGGTTATTTGGGTACCTCCTCAAGAAGGATGTCAGGCAGAGACTAAAACCTTTATTCTCTGAAATCTGTCCTGCCTGCAGTTCACAATGAAGGAGTAATGCCCTAGGTGCTCAAAGTGTAACTACTTACATGAGAAAATGACTGTGCTCCATTCAACCTCACTCCCCAGATCCTAGCAATGTTACCTGGTTAAGGACACAGCCTTATGTGGTCATATAAAGGGTCTTTCTTTCTTTCTTTCTTTCTTTCTTTCTTTCTTTCTTTCTTTCTTACAAAATTATTTAGGATGGTAGGCGTTAATTTAACAAAGGAACCTCTATAAACAAATAATTTTAACCAAGATTCCTTGAGAACTTTTTTATATTTCATTTGATAATCTTTTTACACCTCATTCAGAGGGTATCAAAGGCAGACACTGATGTGGGGTCTAACTGGGAAAGCCTGTTCCTTGGGCTCCCTTCCCATCCCACCCCAAGTTTTTCCAGCACACAAGCTTTGAAGCTGAAGCTGATGGTTTCCAAATTTCATTGCCTCCAAGAAGCTGTTCTTGCCCAAGGACATTCTGCCAAAGCCTGTGCCCCTTCCAGGATGCCAAGGGGCCTGCTGGACTCTATGATTTCTTTTCAGTTTGCTCGGTGTAATGCCCATCACTCTCTTACGCTTAAGGTTACTTGAGAACTAGTTAGCTGATTAGGTTTCTGGTCAGAGGTCTCAAAATGCACTTAAAAATTCTTTAAGACCATTGGAGATTGGGTCCAATGCAGCAATCTTTCCACTGTGTTCTTTCAGGGAGGCACAGACAGCACCACAGGAACATGAGAATTTGTCTTTTGCCCCATAATTCTTCTATTCTGGGTTCGAAGGATGAACTATCATAGGATAAACTGGATTATTTTTCTGTGAACTTTCCACTCAGATGGGTTGATACCAAAGTGAACAAAATGGAAATTAGGGAGTTTTGGTCATTGCCAGCTAGTGTGTAAGCGGGTAGTTTTCTATGCCCTTCTATACCAGATGCAGTCCTAGCTACAAAGTCCTTCCTGAAGATGGATGTAAACAAAGGGGACCAATTGGCCCTGGAATGTTGCTCCATGGGTGACATACCAGAGTTCATTAGAATTATGGAGCATGAACCCAGAAAGGGAATGTCATTCGATGAAATCAGAGAAAAATACCCTGCTCCCCGAAAGCACTCAAATTCCTGGCAGTTTTTCATGTTGTATTCCTGAAAAACACGTAAGTGAAACTCCTGGTCTATTATGGGTCCTGAGGTCCAACTTCTATATATAACACACCTTCATGGGGACTCACTTTGTGGGGATTTTCACTGCAGCCCTTGAAAGAACTACCACAAGCAGGATTTTATAAAGAGATTAAAGAACTTGAGCAAAAGCCAGAAAAGGGAAATAAGACTAGCTGTTTTTTATGCCATCTGTTTCAATTTCATGCCTTATCACTTTTATAACCAAGTAAGAAAGCTGATAAAGGCTTTCCTACAAGGCAAATGTCTAGAGCCTTGGGTCATATTTTTTATGTTACTCTTAGTAGCAAAAATGAATATTCTTAAAACACAAAACACAATCCTACACACACACACTTTGTCTCTCCCTCTTTCTCTCCTTCCTTCCCTCCCTTCCTCCCTCCCCTTGTCTTCCCCCTCCCTTTCCCCCCTCTCTCTCCCTCTCTTCCCCCCCTCTCTACTATGAATTGATAAATTAGAATGTTTCTACCTAGAAACAAAAACAAAATCCCGGTGGGGGGCAGGGGAGGAGGGGAGGGAGAGGGAACTGGGATTGACATGTAAAAGAAGCTTGTTTCCAATTTAAAATTGGTCTAATTACAATTATAAAAATAAAAAAAACCCCTAAAATCAAAAACAAAACAAAATTCATGAAAGGAGAAGAGCAGAGGGGAAGAGTAGCAGGTAAAGGCTTCATGGACTCAGGACATGAAACATTGACAGCTCTGCCACACTGGATGCTTGGAATTCTCAACAGCTGTAGAAGGTGCCTCAGCTCTACTTTGGTGTCTCAGAAAGTCAACTTTCTGAGTGCATAACACATCCACTCCCTGATGAGAAAAGCCTTGTCTTTGAAAGTCTTGAGGGCAAACCCAGTCCTTTGTAAGAACACCCCAAACATTTCCTCTGCTCTCTACCTCACACATGGAAAACACCAGAGGAAGACATGAAAGCCCACAGGAAATCAAGACCATTGAAGCTGGAAGGTCACTAAGGTCCCTTCCAGCACCCCAGAAAGATCATTCCATTGGTTTCCAGTGGCATGGCCAGTCCTTTCCATTTCATTTCCGCTCAGCACTTTTCCTAACTTAGAAGTCAGGCAATTGTTGGTGACTTGATATATTTGGAGACAAATTCCTGTCCAGGCACTGAATTGCTTCTGATGCCTCTCCACAGTGGAAGTTTCCTTGTTATGGTCATTTGTATTATGCTGTGTATCAAGGTAAGATAGGACCCTGAAGGCACAGTTCTAAAGGTTCATTTGGGACAGTCTCTGCAATTTTGGTCTATGTCCCACCTATGACTCATGGCACTAATAGCTTACATCATAAGTGTGGTCCAATATTACTGACATTTGAAGTGCTGAGGAGATATGCCTTTCACCCTGACATCCAGGCCCATCATTCATTTAAATGGTGGTATCTGCTGTTGTCAAGAGTCTTGTGCAACAGAAACAGTTTCAGGTGATTTCTGTGTCAAGCTTCCTTTTCTCCCCATTTCCCATATTCTGAGAGTTACTTGAAAAAAGGAAATAATATTGGAATAAGACTAAGGATTAAAGATGTATTTAAAGATACAGAGGATAACTAAAAAGGTGAAAGTGTTTGCTGAGGACAACACTGTTAAGGAAGATTTAGATTGTGCTGCATTCAATTGAGGTGTTCCTTTGTAGCTCACTCAGCACTACAACTGTGTCTCAGAAGCTATCCCATGGTATCTCAAGCCAGGACAAAGTCTTCTCGTTTGAATTTCATAGTACATTGATCCCTTGCAGTTCTTGTCATTGTGTATTCTGTGTTTTAAATTCTCCTGCAAATGATTTACTTAACTCCATCAAGAAAGCAAGAAGTGGGCATTAACTGCAGTTGTAGGTCTGCCTTAGATGTTACACATTAGGCACTCACATTTATTTTTTTCAATGACTATATTGGGAAACATCCTGTACTGAAGCATATGTATTCCCAGAGCTAATAATGAAAATATAATAAGTAAGAGAACAAGTAGATGCTTTGTCTTCCCCAGGGCATTCTGGGTAATAATAACAAATCACATTAAAACAGAAAATGTATTGTGATGTACTTGGTGTCAGTGGGAGGGCTAGGATTAATGTTCCAGGAACCCAAGAAAAATCCAAGCAGGAGGAAGGGATACTGATGTGGATATGTACAAAAACTGATTGCAGACTGGGGCCCTTTGATCAGTAAGGGCTGTAAACAAATAGCTAGAGCCAGCCCACAATTGCCTTCAGAGCTTTCGGGAAAGGAAATTAGTCATAATCAGGTCACACTTCTCACTAAAACACAATTCCTAGGCTAGTGAGATGGCTCAGTAGGTGAAGGCACTTGCTGCTAAGCCTGAATATATATATGTACATATATATTCTGTACTCAAAACAATCTTGGGAGGAGCTGGACCACCACATTCATTGAGGATTTATTGAAAAAGTGGAACTATGTAATCTGTGAGTTTTCAATTACACACCAAGTCCATTTCTCTTCCACATGTCTGCCCCTTGCTGGTCTCTACTCAGTGGACACTCATTCTTCAAAGGTGCCACAGGAAGACAGGGTTTATAGTTCTGGGGAGAAATGGAAAAGGTTGTGGGTTTCACATTTTTGTTGTTATTTTTAAGGTAATTTTTTTTCCTTTCTCAAAATTTTCAGAGATGGAGAATCCATTAGGTAATTACGTCCAGCCCAAGAGGCCAATTCATGACTGTTCCCTGCAGCTCACTCTCCAGCAATTTTCCAGTCCACTTCCCCAGGGAAATGTTAAAGCCATCTCTCCCACAGCTACTTTCAAATTTAGCTTGAACTTGGTACCACTATAAAGCTTTCCATGTAAACTTTATAACAAGACCTGAGATGAAATTGCAAGCAGCCATTAAAACCAAGACCTCTCCTTTTATTTTTTTCTTTCCAGGGGGTAGAGAAGAGGCAGGCTGCCCAAGGCATAGGTGGAAAAGAACACATGAGAGTTTTAGCATTTCTGTGTTAGTCTTGCCACAGCTGCCCTCATAGAAGGTTTAACTGAGAAACACTTATTTCTGGTTCTGAAGAAGTGACCAGAGTTCTAAGACCCTCAAACAAGTAGTAGAGAAGAGAATCAGCATCTGACATTTGTCTCCCAGCCTAGAACCCTTTGTTAGTCTTACAGTGCATTTGAGCTTTTCAGACTGCCTAATTATGACTCAGAGTACACAGACCTGACACCAAGGCAGAACTGTGTTCATATCGTGGATACACAATTAATTAGCCTTGTAATCTCAGACAAAGTAGGATCATCAAATTTCTGTATTTTCAACATTAAAATGAACATGGAAACACCTATGTCTCACAGAAAGAATAATTAAGAACATGAAACAAATTACATAAACTGCTTAGCATAAAAAACGTGCTTAAAAAACGCCTAGATCCTTTCATGTCAAATGAAATTTCTTTTGTATTTTGGTTTTCAAATTTCATGTCATTCATTCATACATGCATGCAGGCATACATACATATTCTTATTATTTTAAAAAGTCTCATGTGGAGAAATATTTGCATTGTGTGTATGCAGGCATGTATGTACAAATGTCAGAATTCCAAGTGTGCTCACATGGGAGTGGAGGCCTGAGGTCAACTTCAGGAATCTTTTCCAGTCTCTTGCTACTTCATTTGTTGAAGTAGCCTCTCTCAATTGAGCCTGGAGATAGCCGGCATTCGAAGTGGATGCCACCTTCTCAGCACTGGAATTCCAAGTAGGTTATCCTGCCTACCTGGCTTCTTACACGTGTTCTGGAAATCTGAACTCTTGTCCTCAGACTCGCACATCAAGTGCTTGGTCTTTAGAGCCACCCCTAGTCCACTGAAGGATAAATTATTTATTTTTTTGATTCTGTGGTCTACAGTGCCATTGCAAACTCTACTTATCCCCAACTGTATCCAGATAGTCTATGTCTAAATCTAGACACAGAGAATCTTGTTTGCTTAGGAAGACACTGGCTATAAGCACCAAACATTGAAAATGTGGTCTCTGAGGGAAACCAATAACCTTATGTTCTGCCCATGCTTGTTTTATACAGTACTGAGAATATAACTCAGGATTTCCTGCATACAAGATAAGTACTCAACCAGTTGAGTGTCATCTCCAACCAAAGATAACTTTTAAAAACAGTCCTGCACTCGAATTAAAGGCATTTGGATCAGAGTTCAGCCCTGTAGTTTACTTGAAAGTAAATGATTGTATATCCCATTCTGTTGTAATGGGATAGCTGCCACCTCCACATGTCAACTATTTATACAATGGACTGTCCATCTGGGCATGTACATCGCAGGAAGTGTTATTCCTCTAAATAGTGGGGGTTTGAAATGTGGATGGCAATGAGGCCTTCTTTCACTTTGTTCTATAATGGGCTCCTTCTTATATATCTTCCCTGACACATATGTCTCATCCATTATGTGACTGACCTGTTCATAGTGATGAGACCTTATAAGGTAGCAATGATTCTTATCATGTTTTTATGGAAAAGGGTGCTGAGGCACAGAAAGGCTAGACAATTCCGAACCTCAAAGTAGCTGGGGTGAGGCAGAATAAGGCAGTAGATTCCACTGTCCCAGGCAGTAGAATCTTCAAAATAGCTCATTTTCATGATAACAATGTCAAAATCCCATTCCATCCTTATTCCAGCATCCACGCACGCATTTATTCAATACACTTTTTGAGATTATGATTACAGTATTTCTCCCTTCCTTTTCCTCCCTCCAAACCCTCTTATATACCCGACACCACTGGCCTTCACATTCATTGCCTCCTGTTTCACTAATTGTTATTGCATGTATATATGTAAATGCATATATATATGTATATATATACATATATATATATATATGTATTTCTACTCTGCTCACTTCATACAATATTACTTGTATGTATGTTTTCAGGGATGACCATTTGGCACTGGACAACTAATTGGTATGTTCTTCCCTGCGGAGGACCACTTCTTCTGCTCCCAGCTTTCTTCAGTTGCCTACAGTTCTTTGTGTTTCAGTGACTCTGTTCTATATGATAGAGACAAAAATGGGGAGATTGGATAATGGGAAAATTGGGGCTAAAGAGATAGCTCAGTCAGCAAAGTGCTTGTCTTGCCAGTATGAGGATCTGGGTTTGATCCCAAGACTCATGGTAAAAGGCAGGCATTAAGGAATGTCCCTATAATTGCAGTGCCAGAGGGAGACAGAAAGATGACTGTGGCACACAGGCTAGCCATCATGACCTCATTGCCATCTTCAAGCTGATGAAAGACAATCTCTCAAAAAGTAAGGAATGACACCTGAGATTGTCACTCATCTGTACAAGCACACACACATAAGCTCACACACAGGCATATAAAACAATGGAAAGATAATATTATAGCTGCCCAGAAGACATTTGTAAGGAAGTGAATTTTTAAATCCTAAAACTCATAATTATCTAATAATTAAGTAGGATTTTTTTACAACCTTGGGATGAAAATTATCCAAGCAATTAAAGTCAGAATCTCTGTTGCTAACTGGGTGGAGATGTGAGGCAGAGATCCCGTTCCTAGCTGCCAATGAATTTCAGTTACCAATCTTCCTGACAGCTATAGGGGCAGGGGCAGCTCCCAATTTGTTTCCTTGGGTATCCTGCCCTCCAAACTTTGACGCCCTTCTCCATGCTCCATTAGCTTCTGGATTGGGACACTCACCTTCAGCCTGCAATTTACCTGAAACCTACCATGGTGCTCAAAAAGTTTTAGTCCATATCAGCCCCCTAATTTTCTCAAAGGCTTGGAAAGCAGGGCCAAGAGTGCTACCTAGCAGGGTGTCTCATTGTTTAAAAGTTGTTTCTCATACTTTGTCTTTCAGAGAATTTCAACATGCATTCATACAACTTTTTACTTTCAGAGTCTTGTGAATAAAGTTATCTTTGATTAGTTCAGGATGGTGGATCCTGATGCAAGTTTGCTCAGGATCTCAGCTTTTCTTAGGGTGCACCTCACTACTCATGTTCAGATGTAGAGACCCCAGCTTTTGGTGAGGAAGAGGCTTCACAGTTCAATAGAAG
This sequence comes from Cricetulus griseus, assembly GCF_003668045.3. NCBI lineage: Eukaryota > Metazoa > Chordata > Mammalia > Rodentia > Cricetidae > Cricetulus > Cricetulus griseus. The sequence continues at coordinate 129,888,195 of NC_048597.1, forward strand.
GTAGAGCCTTCTTCCATCGCTCAGGACAGCGATCCAGGGAGCTTTTGCAACAGGACAATTTCAGTTCAGAATTCATCAACAGCAGAACACTTCCAGTTTTTCCAGAGCAGGATCCCAGCCCCCATGCCCTTCCAACTTGAAGATTCTATAACACAGCAACTCTGTTCTCAGCCTGGATGGTTCACCTTGGACAGTTCAATAAACAAATTCCTCACAACGGCTGGCTTTCTTAAAACTCACTGCTAAAAAAATATACTGGAGAAAAATCATGGTTAAATCCAAGCCACAGTTCTGACTGAAAAAAGCCTTATTTCCATGGAAAGAAACTCAAGTGTTTGTGAGGAAATGCTCTCTGTAAATCCCAACACTGAATAATGGCCCTTAAGCTGCCCAGTTGGTTTCCTTTCCAAGGAGCTAATAAATATGTCCTAGGTACTCCTGGTAAATGAATACACCAGGTCTCATGCTCCAGAGGACAAACTTAGAGTAGAAACTAAGGAATAATAAAATATATTCAGTCCTGAATATGTGCATATATATGTAATATATTGTATATGTAGTGTGTGTGTGTATCTCATTATATGGACTGATTAGGTTAGGTTGTATTTATATATTTAAGAATGCATACACACACACACACACACACACACACACACACACACACACAATTAAAGGAATCAGAGCCAAGATTTTGAGAGAAATCAGAGAAGTGCATTGGAAGGGTTGGATGATGAAAATGGAAGATAGAAAACAGTGTATTTATATTTTAATGAAAAAAATCAAAGAACAAAAAGCAAAGCTGATAACCTGTGAAGGAAAGTGTTTTACAGGATATATTTAAATATGCTGAAGAAAAGAAATATCTGATGGAGCAAGCCCCTCACAAAGAGAAGGAGCCAAATTAAAATGCATTGTGAGGAGGGAGGGATCATAATCCATCGAAAAGGAGGAAAGGAGGCCATAGACTCCTGATAGACTGACTGTTCTATCCCTTCTGAGGGCACACTACCCACTCATATCAGGAAGTAGGAGAAACAGCTTAAGGCCCTGCTCAGGACCCCATGACTCCCCAAAGAGAAGTAAATCAAGCTGGTGTGGCCTTATGGATATGAAAGAGAGGAAAGTGTCTGCTGATACTGCTTGATTTGGGCAAAAGTCATTGGTAAAAGGAAGGTGTGGCACTGTAAAGGGAACAAGAAGTACTCAGGCTAGATTCACAGTCCTAAAATGATACTCAAGACTGTCTTAGGGAAATAAGATTTGTGAGTTTGTTCTCTGTCCCCAGAATCTATAAGAGATGAGGTAAGGGAGCTGGGTAATGAAACAGAGAGGCCTCTCAGAAATATTGCTGGCCACCATTCAGAAAGAAACAGTCTTAGCTCTGGTAGAGGAAGGCTTACTTGCAATTATTTTTCTTTTCTTTGCCCAGTGAAGTGGCCTAAGACAGGACAACTAAGGAAGTGGTCTTTCGGGAGTCCTATGACTTTTATGGAGAACCAAGTTTGAGGACCAGGACTTAAAAGTAACTTTCATACCATGGAGTAACTGTTAAAGTCATCTTTAAGGTTCATGGGACCACAGGACACATGAGGAGAAGAGGAGAGGAAAAGAGAGGAGGGAAGGGAAGGCAGTGGTGAGAAAGGAGACAATATGCTAGAAGAATATATGGTTTCAGTGATTCTGGCAGCCAGGTGCACTCTTGCAGGTTCTCTACAGACTTGGTTTAGCAGAAGGTGGTTTTCAATGTCACCTCAACATTCAGTTAATTGTGATGTTACTGGGACAAACTCACACTTCTAGTCCCAGTTCCTAGCAGCTAGCTATTTCTTTCTGGGGAATAAAATAGGTAGATGTGGCCCAGACGGTCACAGACAAGGCTATTAAAACTAAGTGACTTGGGCCATGTGGATCTGCGTCAAGTCACTATTCCTCTCCTTATGCAGATGTGCATGGTAAAAGATGCTCACAGGAACTTGGGTTTCAGTGAAGAGACCTCGGACATCTACGGGACTTCCTGTAGTAGTTCAGTACTTATCCCTAGCATAGGTGTGGACTTTGGGAGCCCATTCCACATAGAGGAATACTCCCTGAGCCTAGACACACGGGGGTGGGCCTAGGCCCTATCCCAAAGGATATGATAGAATCTGATGACCCCCTACAGAAGGCCCCTCTCTCCCTGGGGAGCAGAAAGGATATGTGATAGGTAGGGTTTTAGTTGGAGGGGGGTGCTAGGGGAGGAGGGGAGGGAGTGGGAACTGGGATTGACATGTAAAACAATCTTTCTTGTTTCTAATTCAATTCAAAAAATAAATAAATAAAAGAAGATGCTCCCAATTTTAAGGATTGTTCAAAAGGCATGTCTTGGGCATAGTTGCCAAGTCAATTCCCTGTATTCTCTCTCCTGCCACCTTCTCCCTCTACTCAGAGTATGATTCTCAACTCTCTAGGAGTCTGTAGAAGCAGCACCTGGCCAAGTGGCTTCTGTGTCCCTCACTGTTTTTTGTTATGTTTATTATTTCATCTCAAGACCCTTTGCCACTTATTAGTCCTTAGAGTGGTAACTGATGACAGTGAAGTGATGCAGAACCCAGATAACTTCAACATTTCTAAGAGTAACCAATGGTTGACTTGGTGCATTTTTTAAGTATGTTAAAGCTAAATAGTAAAGAAGCTGTGGTTTTTAAAGTTAAAAACAAACCACCAAATAGCAGTTAAAATGCATGCTCAGTTAGTAGAGCCTTTCATAGACAATTTAAAGTTGTAGATTAAAGTAAATTAGATCTTATCTTCTTCTTCCATGTTTTGACTTCCCAACCAAATAATGAGCCTCACCCAAGCTGGCCTTGTCTTCCCCTCTCAGTATTGGCTTGAAATGTAGTATCTAAGTTTTTTTTTTTTTTTTTTTTTTTTGGTTTTTCAAGACAGGGTTTCTCTGTGTAGCTTTGGAGCCTATCCTGGCACTCGCTCTGGAGACCAGGCTGGCCTCGAACTCACAGAGATCTGCCTGCCTCTGCCTCCTGAGTGCTGGGATTAAAGGCATGTGCCACCAACGCATGGCTTTAAGTTCTTATTTGCTGTAATAGACTCATCCAAAAGCAGAGGGCCATGAGCTTTTTGTGAGCTTTCCCAGTAGTTCTTATCACTTTGAAATTATGTCTCTACTCTAATTAATAGCAAAACAAATTTTAATCCTGAAAGTATATTGCCTGAGACGTAAGCAGTGAGGAAGTTAGGAAAAAAACTAACTCTGGAAAATCTATATCAGGACATTAGCAGATAATATCATTTTGATAACTTCATCAATTATTAATCCATTTTAAGTGCCTACCCTTTTGCCCAAATGTTGTATTCTAAATAGTTCTTCTAAATTAATAAAAACAAATAATTAGATGTTTCCAGTTACTATGAGAAGACCTACACTACAGCTTTTAAGAAAGGATTGGCCTTGAACCCATTTGAACTCACTCACTTCAGGTTCAGAGCCCTCGTCTGTCCAGACAGCCCCCCTCTCCAGAGTAGTGAGGCATGGGAAAGGCTCACCAGTGACAGTCAGTGTTCAGTTTATGATCCGTATGGCTTTTCAAGAGTCTCGTTACTTGTTACTTGTTTTTACTGGAATACTTGAATTTTGTCTGGTTTAAGGGGGATTTCTCTGGAGCTGTGTGTTTACTAAATCTGTCTCAAGTAAACACCACATGTACAGCACTGTTTGATTGATCTGCATTGAACAGGGCTGTCTTTATCACAGCAAACTGCCGGTTTGACTTTCTCTAGCAACACTGTGAGTGTGGATGTCATTTCACTAAACAGTACAGAAGACACACTTGTGCCTATAAATTCTGTTTGCAAACTCTGTAAAGAAGTGACAGCCATCCTCAGAAAGCTTTTTCTCCCCCTTTTGTCTCCTCCTCACAGAGAAAACAAACAGTTGCTGTAGTCAGCAACATGGAGGGTGAGACCTCTTCTCACACCTGCACTAAGTTCTTCCCCTAACTTCGCCCCCCCCCCATGCCCAATCAGCCACCTCTCACACATGGGAGGGCTCAGCAGGGCTTGAGGGGAAAGTTCTGTCAGTCATACACACTCAAAGGCCGAGTGGTGATCCTTTCTTTTTTGGATGGATTCCACGGACTGTGAGAAAGTAATTCAGAAAAGAGTAACCAAATTATCTCCAAATTAATATTAAAGACATCCTTTGTTTCTAACAGTGGGCCAACAAACTACGAAGTTGGTTGACTTGTTATTTAAAAGAAAGCTAGGTGTCAACTTTGTTATACCCACAGTACCTTCCCATTAAAAAAAAAAAAAACAAAAAACCCACTATATATAGCTGAGCTAAAGTAGAATAAAAAATGGTTAGGTGGAAAAATAGAAACTCTTATTTATATACTAGTTTGTTTCTGTAAGTGGGGGAAAGTGTTTAAGACCTATCTATAAATGAGAATTTAAAATGCCAAATACCTGGTTTATGTTATAACCAAACTCACCTGGGTGCTGGAAATAAGGAAGGTACCCTTGCAGAGTTTCTATAGCCACTTTGTATCTATAAGCAAGAAGTTCATATCTTAAAGTCCTTGTACAAACTCACAATTTTAAATGCCCATACTTGAAAGAATTAATTTTCAAAACAAATTAATAACAAAACCAAGATACCTAATACTTACACAACTGAAAAAAATTGAAGTGTAGAAGAAATCACGGGTTTCTCTTATGTAGTGTTGGCTATAGGCAATATAAAAGACAGCCCTTTGAGATGGGAGAGTCTGCTCTGTCTTGTTCTAGAATTAGAGATTTGCAATCGGGTAGTGATGTCTGTAACTAATTGCAAGAGTGGAATCTCACTGTGCAATTAGTGTAAGACCACTCTGGAGTTGTAAATTCTCTCCAACTTTCATATATGCAAAGTAAGTGCTTCAATCACACCCCAGACGGCGGGCTGCCAGCGCTGCTAGGTTTTAGAAGGTGTCCTTGCTGTCTAAAACCCTTTTCAACATAAGGAGATGTCTTTCAATGCCTAGGTCTGCATTTGAAATTGGAGGAGGGGAGAAGAGCACTCTGTTATGGAGATTACAATATCAATCTTTCCCAGGACTCTCCACACACACACAAAAGCTAAGAACCCTCTTAAAAGAATGTGATTGATGAACTTGTAAAACCCAGGAAGTCAATCAATATGTAATGAAGTACGGCGGAAAAAAAGAACGCCTGAAAGGGAAGCATGCAGGTGTGACGGGTGCTTGGTCGATGGCAATATCTGAAACCTGGATTGAGAGCACTCGGCTCTCAGGCAAAGACCTGTGCTCTGGTGAACGCTGATGGATGGGTGAGACACGGCCGGGCACACGCCCCTTGCTGTTGTTTTCTCTCTGAAAACCATTTTGTGTTATTGACTCCTGAAACTTCATCTAAGGAGACACGGTTTGTATCTAGAATGACCAGCACTCAACATCCCATATTTCAAAAACAAACGGTGGGCACTCTAACTTACTTAAAGTTTTAAAAGTCAAGAATGCGTTTTCCAAAATGCTCACCATCACCTTACCATTTTAAGTGAAAACAAAAGGAACTAAAAACTTTGAAATGCTCCAGCCCAGCACGTGGTGAAGCCCAGAAGTCAAGTTTTAGAAAAGACGTTCTAATCTCGATTTGTTAGGTGATCATTCATCCACTCACCTGTAACAAACGTTTGCATCTCTAAGGTTCCTTTGGCCCTGAGATGCCCCACATCTTACACCTTGAGATCTTTCTGCCTCAGTAAGAGGACTGAACCAGGCCTTGCACAGGATAGGCAGGCACTTGGCTGCTGAGGGGCATCGCCTTCACTCTTGCTGGGAGGCAGGGTTTCACGAAGCTGTATAGGAAGGCTTGACTTTGTGATAGTCCTGCCTCGACCTCCTTAACACCTGTGATTTCAGGGAGCAATCACCGGGCCTGGCTTCGTTTTGAGATTGGTAATCATCCTGTGCTGTGGGAATTTATTTTGCCACCCGAAGAGAGTTTTAATACCAAATTCCAGGTCTCACTAACAGATGTGTGGACTCGTCACTGTAATGTAGGGAGATTTGAGATCTTACATTTGGAATTTAGGTGTGGCCCCATCAGTTGTTCTTTTTCATTTTCTACTAATATAGTTTCCATAATGACAATATAAATAAATAAGTTGGGCTAGTGCTTTCAACTTTTTCAAAACTTGTTTTTGACGTTTCAGTGTTTAGAATATTCATGGGTATCAAGTATGGATTAAACTTGCACATAGTTAAGAAGTAAATGAATAAACTTCTATTCTTCTGAGAAAAACAGATTCCAAGCTCAGCACTCCCTGTATCCATTCTAATAACCCGTCCTTGTTACCTTTCATATCTACATCCTTCTTCTGACAAGTTTGAACTGGATGGAAAATAGGCAGAGGGTGACTGCATCTGCACATCACAGGAGATCCCGTGTGAGGTGTGCTCATCAGAGTACCAACTGATGATACAGTTTCTAACTTTCTCTACTTTTTCAAGTGACACGTGAGAATGTGAGATACAAATCTTGAGCTATTCTTAATGAGAAAAATCATCAGTGACACAGACCAATTTAAAAAAATCTTCTTTTATCTCAGTGGAAGAAAGAAAGTATTAATATAATCAAACATTGAGAAAAAAGGAAAGAAAGAAAGTGGGCAAACGGGGAGGTATTTATTTTAAAAGATGGAGCTGCTATGTGGAACTCATTTCAATCATGTTCATCTTTATGGTTTTTACAGTAATATATAACTATGGGTGTTTATGGGAATCATGATATCTCCATTTATGTATACACTGTATAATGCTAACATTAGTAATTAGCTTATCCATCATCTTAAGATTTTAATATTTCTTTATGGCTGGTACATTCAAACTCCCCCTTTCTACCTGTATTGAGATATTCATCATATTGCTGTTAACTTTATACTAGCATGCAAAGTTCCTAGCCCTTCGTCATCCTGCCTGTTGCTAGCAGTCCTTATGCTCAACCTGCCTCCTCTCTGCTTTTGACTCCTAAGCACACTTTAGTCCCCGTTGCTCTCTGATCAGCTTTTTTTTTTTTTTCCTTTTTTGACTCCATGAGTGAGATCATATGATGTTTGTCTGAGTCTGGCTTATTCCACAGAAGGATGTCCAGTTCTACCCATGTTGTTCCATCCCTTATCAATGATAAGTAGTACTCCCAACTGTGTTATATGTGCCATCGTTTCTTTATCCATTCATTAACTGAAAGACATTCATGTTGAGCCTATTTCTTCAAAGGTGTCTCTTCAGTACTGTGATTTGAATTTCTTTGACTATGAGCCCAGTAATGGAATTGCTGGCCGAAACAGAGTGTGTATTTCAACTTTTTGAGGAACTCCCAATGTTGTGTACTATATTAGCTTTACCAGATCTGTTCCTCTAAAACATTGTAAGAGCCTGCCCTTTCTTCGTATTCTTACTAGCATCTTCTTCCCTTCAGCCTTTGATAGTAGCTTTCTAACTGGGCTGTGATGGTTTGCATTTCCCATAATATGACATGCCTGTTGAGCATTTGTGTGACTTTTTTTTTTTTAAAGAAATGGCTATTCACTATGGAGTGCTCAGCTCCAAATGGGGCATCAGTATATATCACCTCCTCCCCAAGGCTCAGGGAAGGGATTCTAAGAGCCTGAGAGGACTGTTGTGAAACATTGTTTTCTGGACATAACAGGACAATTACACACATGAACTTGCAGCATCTGTGTCTGACTACACCAGACCTACATAAAATCAAGACAGTCAGAATTGCAGCATGGACAGGGGAGGAGTGCAAGAAGTGCCATTCCCCCCACCCCTGCTACCTAAGGAGCTATTGAGAGTTGATTACTATGGATGTGGGGGTCAGTTTTCTTCAGACATGCTTCTAGGGTAGGTAGCCCATGCTCCAATTGATGACTGATACTCATGGACATATGGGAAGCACTAATTTGATTGAAGTTTGGAGTGAGAAGTGGTGAAGAGTCTGGGGGCGGTGGGAACTAGAGGTAGAGGTGACCAAAAGATGTTATGTATTTGTATGGGGCTTTCAAAGAATGAATTTAAAAATAAAGCATCTATTCCAATTTTAAACACTTTCATTTATTCTTTGAGAATGTCATAGAATATATGTTGATCATATTGTTTTCCTTTCCCCCAACTTTTTCCATATCACCTCCTATTCACCAGCCCAAATCCATGTTGTTTTTCTCTTTTTTAAAAAAAACGGAGTCTGGTTTGTGTTGGCCAACTACTTCAAAGCATGAGGTGATAAGTGACCTGAAGTGTGGTTGATAAGCCCAGTGTTACTTTATCGAGTAAAAAGTATCTCCCCCTCAGAGGAGCTATTAATTAAAAATAGCTTCTTGTCTAGGGGAGGGACTAAGAGCCCACCTTCCATTCACAATGTTGGAATTTGGTCTGGATTAACCTTATACAGGTCTTGTGCCTGCAGTTTCAGCATCTGTGAGCTCCTATGTGTGTCAGTCCTCTTGTGTCTAGAAAATGCTGTTTCCTTGATGACATTCATCACCTAATGGCTTTTTACAATATTTTTGCTTCTACTTTTGCTTAGATCCTTAAGCATAGAAAGGGGTTTTGTAAAATCATATGTTTACAGCTGAGTGTTCCAAAATCTCTCATTCTCTTCATGTTGTCACCTATTGCAAGGAAAGGCTATATTAATGGGTGACAAGTGATACACTGATCTATGGGCATAGCAACATAGCATAAGAAATCATTTTATTACTGTGTTTATGCAGAATAATAGTAGCAAGTTTTCCCCTAGGGTCCATCAACTGTCTAATCTTAGGTTCTTGGACTCATCATCAGTGTCAGACATTAGTTCCAGCTCTTGGACCAGGCCTTAAATCTAAGTTTTAAAAAGCAGTTGGTTACATGTATAACATTTGTGTTACTATTGCATAAGTAGGCATATATTATAGGACTATCACTATTGTAGCTCACAGAGTTCATAGCTGTGTGAGATTGATGAATACATTTCACCCCTTGAGGCACTTACAGTGCCTTCCAGCACTATGAATGGTAGTCAGTAGTGACTTCTCCACATTTAACAACATAGTAGATGATGTCATCAGCAATAGGTCTCACTCTCAAGTTGTGGAGGGCAATCAATAGTCTTGACAATATCTCCTAACATTTGGGGATCCATTTGACCAACACCACAAAAAAAAGTAACCCATTCCTAGTACTAGGGTTTTCACTCAGTAGCATATAATATCTCACTAAGGTATTGTGTAGAGGAACCTGTAGCCACGCCTGCTTAGAGACTGGCTACAGGTTTGTCTGACCATGCCAGAGAGGCTGTGGTCTGACTTCTGACACCAGATAAAGTGGGAAATTACCAATACAGAGCCAAGTAGAAATATAATGGTATTTAATAGGGAAAAGCTTACTTATAGAGCAACCTAGCCAGCCGGCGTGGCAGCAGTCTGTACGCAAGCTGAAAGGGGTGAAAACTGAAAATGAAACTCAACCAACTGAAACTCTTACTCTACATCATCCTTGAAGGCATGGTCAGGCAGACCTGTAGCCAGCCCCTAAGCAGGCGTGGCTACAGGTTCCCCTACAGTATTGTCTCTGCTATTATTGTTTAAATTCTTTTTATATATGCATGTATTTTAAGAAGTGGGTTTTCATATGACTTTTCAAGAGGCCTTTAGGACTAGTTACTGCTCTCTACATTTCTTTCTCTACTAGGGAGGGATGTGGTGCCCCTTCCCATTTGATTCTCCTATTCTAGTTCTCCTTAACCCTTTATAACACTATGCTCTATTTTCCCTTCATTGGAATATCCCCTATTCTTCCCACTCTTTACTACCTATCCAACATCTGAGGATAGTATAAATGAAACACACATATTTATATTTTAAAAGATAACTTCCACACAAAAGAGAAAATGCAAAAATGTTTGTCTTTCTGGATATGGGAGCTCTCTCTTTCTCTCCCTCTCCCTCTCCCTCTCCCTCTCCCTCTCCCTCTCCCTCTCTCTCTCTCTCTCTCTCTCTCTCTCTCTCTCTCTCTCTCTCTCTCCAACCTTCTCTCTCTCAAAATGACTGTTTCTAGCTCCATCTATGTTCCTATATATTTCATTTTCATTTTTTAAAGAGTTGAATGACTTACACCAGAGGAATAAAATAAGGGAAACAACACCTTTCACAGTTACTTCTATTCCAACTTTAAAACATTTTTAATTAAGTTATTTGGGATTTTGATATTGCTTTCTAAATACTAGATCCTGACTCAAATATATTCTTTCCAGAATATTCTTTCATTCTGTGTTGTGTCTTAGCTCTTTTGATTACTTTGCTTGCTCTACAGTTACTTATTTTTTTGGTTTGACATAATCCTATTTGTCAGTTTTTGCATTTTCTGAGTATATTTTAGGACTACATGAATACCTTTGTGCATGCCAACATGTGGGCATGCCTCCATGGTTCTCACAATAACTTCAAAGTGTTAAACTAATGATTTAATCCTTTTCTGGATTTATATATGAGAGGTGGGAACATTCTAAGCATTTGTTTCAAAACCTTCCATTTCTATTTAAATATTATTCATATTGAAATCATTAAAATTATTTTCTCTGTGGACTTGCACTGTTTTACTGAGGCAAGATTTTGCTGTGTAGCTCAGTATGACCTCAAACTGGAGATCCTTCTAGCTAAGCCTCCAGAGTACAAGAGTGAAGATGTGTATCCCTTTGCCAGGGCCTAAATACTTTTAATGCAAGTGAGTCTGGGTAATTTTTATAAGATAATTTGTTATAAGAGGTAAGACTGAGAGGGAAGTTGAAACATTTTGCAATTTACATACCAGATCCCTTAAAGCTGTCTGTAACAGAGTAAAGGCTCAGCAATGACTAGCAATGTGCAATGCCTCTGGGCCTGGGGCTTGCTCTCTTTCATAGAGGGGGCTCTCTCTAAATAGAAAGAGGAGGTTTGCTGCCTTTTTAATGGAGGAACTTGATTCTCTCCCCTAGAAGAGATTCTCTCTTGGCATCTAGCTTTCTCTCATTCATAGGGGAATCAGGTTCTATCATACAGGAGGTTTGTGTTCCCTCTCTCTCTTGCTCACTAGCTCTTTTTTCTTTCCTTTCTTCCTTCCCTCCCTCTCTCCCTCCCTACCTACCTCCTGTTCTCCATCCCTCTCTTTTGGAGGAAGTTGGAAAAGGTTTTCCCCTTGGATTTACAAATGATGGTCACAGAAGTCAAGTCACAAACACAGACATATTCTCACTTGTCTGGAAATTTTCTTTATGTTTCTGCCAGGTGAAAAAATGAGAGAATAGAAATACATTGTAAATTACTTAAACAGTCACAGAAGCAATGCATGACATGCAGCAGGGGTGAAAGAAAACAAAAGCAAGAGAGAATTAGAGTTGCATCAAAACTCAAAGAGAAGATGGGGTGAGGCTGAGGAAGTCAGAGACATGGAACTACCTGCTGAGGAAGGAGTAACCTTGACTCCTGAGATCCTTTTAAGTGGCTTCAAGGTCAGCCCTGCCTAACCACACAGCACACTTACATAAGTCTAATGATACAACCCACTCACCTCAACTCTACTTCAGAAGCCCAGGTCACACCTAGGCCTTAAGCATCCCTTGAACTACCACATCTCTGAAACTGTAAGAAATCCCAACATCCTTCATAGATTTTACTCCTGCTTTAAACATCTCCAACTCCCTCTTCCTTGCAGACCTGTTCTTCACCTTTGCCCAGAGCTCTAACCCTGTTGATAATGCACTGGCTGTTGTTCCCTTTCCATTCTCATCATCAGGTCATGCTCTCTCCTTCACTCTCGTTGTCTGAGAGCCTGCTATCTGAGTAACTCCTCAGCTTTCTTTTCTATGACTCTTAAGTTGTCATGGACTTAGGAAAAGTTTCCCAGAACAGTGTGACACGTGCTCTAATAAATGAGTCCTTACCCGAACCCATCCGTGAGATTTTCTGAGTAAAATCTACAGTAATGACCAGTCCTGTCATTGTGACAAAACACCTTAGGTAATCAGCTTAGAAGGAGAAAAGAGTGGTTTTGGCTCAGAGTTCCTGAGGTTTTAGAGATGGTCTATTACTCCTTTACTTTGGGATCTGTGGGGAGGCAGTACATTGTGGTAGTAGCTGTAACACACTGCCTGCTTGCTTTCTCCACGGTGCCTGGGAAATGGAAAGATGGGCCAGAATCCTAGTATCACCTTCAGGGGCATGCTCTGTACTCTAACTTCCCTGACAGCCCCCCTCCGGAAGGCTCCCCTCTGCCTGTATCTGTTGTGTCCACTGTGCCTGTGTAGAGTCTTTCTCCGTGCTCACTGCATCCATGCAGACCCCACTTCTACAGGATCTCTGCTCTGCTCCACAAGTTTCTCCAGTCAGCCTGGTTTCCCCAAAGTCAGTTGAGATCTCCCTTACTCCTGCCTCCTCCTCTCCTGTCCTTCATATTCCTTGTGAAGAAATCCCCACCAGCTCTGTCTTCACAGCCTTACAGCACACAGGTCTCAGGTCAACAGAGATTTTATAGCCCACCCCAGCCCTGATCCTTGAAAAGGCTGTTCATTTCCTCTTGGTATCTTTTGTTTCCTCCATTTCAACACCGGCTTATGGATCCTGGAGTACCATTTACTGAGGCAGAAACATGATCACAACCCAGGCTTCCGTTTCTACCTACCCTTCCCCCTTCATTTTACAAACAAGCTTTATTTTCCTTCCTGGACCCCACTTCATCCCTAAGCTTGGCCCCACTCCTTCCTTTCCATCACTGCCAAAATTTTGGAAGAGTATTCAAAACTGGCTGCTTCTATCTCTTGCCCTGACCTCTTACGCCAATTCACGGAGACTGCTCAGTAAATGCTGCTTCTCTAACTGCCAAATTCAACTGTCTCCATCAGCTTCACCCACTCCTGGGCTGATTGGCACCATGTGATGGAGACTGACTTGCTGAGTGCTGCCTATCCCACTTTCAGTGGAAGTCTGCTCCCCTTGACCTCCTACCATCACCCACATTGCTCTTCTACCCTCTTCTTATGCTTGGATTTCCCTGGACTCCTGTCCTCAGGCAGATGTTGCAAAATTTGCTGCCCAAATGTCAATGGCTGTGGTGACATCTTGCTTGTACAAATAAAGCCTGTCAGAATATCAGACACTGGAACTTGCCACCAGCTAACCATAGAGGTGTGGAGGTTTGTACAGATAGACAGGAAGTGAGATGACTGAGTGGAGAGAGGATATAAGTGGGAAGAAACAGAAACTTGCTCTCTGGTCTACTGAGACGCTAAGGAGGTCATGCGTGACTCCATGGTTCTCTCTGATCTCTCAGCATTTTCCTCCATATCTGACTCCAGGTCTTTATTATATAGACTAATTAAGAACTCCCTTTTACTAATGGGCAAGATTTGCAAATAGTTTTATTGAAATACAGAGATACTCCTCCATTTATGTATTCATCTGTTGTTGCTTTCAAGCTACAAAGGCAAAGTTAAATATTAGTCATACTGTGAAACTCCCAAATAATAAAATATTATGACGAATAAAAGGAAGTCAAATCTTTCAGACGTGACTGATCCTAACACTACAGAAGAGTGGGTAGTGCTGAGGCTGGGAGAAATATTTCAGCTGAGCCTGTGCAGGGAAAGGGTTGGGATGGGAGCCCAGAGTCATGATCCTCCCTGTATCTTGAATGCAGTGAGCAGTCACATGGGTGAGGGTTTCTAATTTAAGGCATTTTATTCAAGTTTGGTTCTACTGTCTAAAAATGACTCACAGTAAATATTCCAAGGTTTGGAATCAGGATCTAAAGTTCAGTTCAAGTGACTGTTGCAGCTCCTGCCTCAGCCCATCTGGTAGCATTTTACTGAATTAGTAGGATGAGGGCCTAGGAAGAAGCCTTTCAGGTTGCATTTGCTAACACCCCAGACAACAGAGAGCATAAGACACCGTGCTGACCAGTGTTCTTTGAAACAAAGCAGCAGGCTTCTACCATAAGCCAAGTGACATGCAAAACACTTAGTCTACTATTTTTTCTAACGTTTTCTATTTAGGAAAAAGACAATTTCTTAAAAAATATAGCAAGATTTTTTTTTAATCAAGCCTTCTGCAAAGAACATTTCCATCTAACTCTAAACAAACTCATTTTTAGAACATAGCCCCAAAGCCCTAAATGAAACCCTGTGGCTGTTATAATTCACCTAGCCAGAACACATCCAGTGAAGTCATTTGTGGTCATGGAAACAAGGACACCAGAGAAGGATGGGAGGCATACTTCACTCATTTTAGCTACCATGGACTCTCAGTTATGTTTCTTCTCATTTAAGCAGGGTTGGTGGATTCTAGCCCCTGTGTCCGCATTGGAGGGGAGGCAGAGCAGGACCATAGGAAATGGATGATTGTCAGGATCAAGATAATATATAGCTATATTATATAGCTATAATAGAGATCTCGTCTCAGATTTTAAACTTTTAACACTGTCTTGTGATTTCAAAATTTACACTCTTCAAAATAACTTCAGTGTTCTTCAGAACATCTGTTGCCAACATGTATGTCGTGACCCCTTTACAGGGGTTGAATGCTGCTTTCACAGGGGTCTCATATCAGATATCTTGCATATTAGATATTTACGTTATGTTTCACATCAGTAGCAAAATTTCAGTTATGAAGTAGCGACAAAAAATATTTTATGATTGGGGTTCACCACAACATGAAGAATTGTATTAAAGGGTTGCCATATTAGGAAAGTTAAGAACCACTGCTCTAAAGGAAAAGATTTGTTCATGATAAGGGGACAAAAACAAAGGAAAAAAAATCTTCAAATACTACTTGTCTTTATCTAGAAAATCCAAACAATATGCTTTCCTCTCATCTTTTTCCCTCCCTTGTGTACACAGAGAAATGGCATCATCCTTCAGAGTTATTCCTCAGGGCCTGTCCAACTTGCTTTTTGAGAGTCTTTCACTGAGACCTGGAGCTTGCTGTTTAGACTAGACTGGCTGTCCAGTAAGTCACCAGGATCCAACTTGTCACCACCTTTCTTGACAATGTGAGTATCATGTTTACATGGGTTCTGGCCTTGCACTCAGGTCCTCATGCTTGCCAGGCCAGTAATTTACTTTCCAACTCTCCTGGCTTCTTGTTGTTGTTGTTGTTCATTTGTAGCTGGTTTTGAGGCCGTTTCATTCTGTAGCCCAGGCTGGCCTCAAACTCAACATGTTTCTGCCTCAGCCTCCTGAGTCTGGAATTCATAACAGATCTACCAAGGCATACCAAACTTAACTTCCTAATCACTTGTTTCCCTTACTGAGACAGGGCCCCAATCACCTTCCTCAGGTCCAGTGTGGCTGAAATACAAGTGTCCCCCACTCCTTTGAATTCTGGATGGTTATCTGTATGTTTTATTTCATTCCCTGGAGTTTAAGTACCTTGAGTACAATTGCTTTGTTTATCTCCTAGACCCTTCTAGCACCCATCAAATTGCCTATGTAGAGTAGTCATATTCTACTATATGTAGAGTGAGTCAGAAAAAAAAATCAGGGTAGTGAGGGTAGTGCTGGGGAGTCAGACTAAATGGTGTTTTTTTTTTTTTTTTTTTTTTTTTTACTTTTACTTCAAAGGTTACACTGACATGGTCATTTGAATAGTGTTCCACTACTTTAATCATTAGTCATTTTCTAATGTCCTTCATTAAAACTGTGGAGTAGTGCCCCTCTCAGCAGAATTCAAGATAACCTGTCTTTATCAGCTATCTGAGCAGTTCTTCATCACCAGCACTCAGACAAGACACATTTAGTAAAATTTAGAAAAGCCAAGCATAGCATTCTAAAAGATTTTTGTATATATTTCAATACATAGACCAGAGATGCCTTCCTAACTCTTGAAGAGAAAGTCAAATGTTCATGCCTGAATTCTGTGTTAACAAATCGCCCATGGAATAAAAGTGGTCCCTCTTCTTAATGTTGGGGAGACATTCTTGTTTCTAAAGCTTCTTGGCTGGTACAAGCCATGTTTTACTCTAGGCACAATGCTTGTGCAAGTTAAGAATGTAGACATCTCAGCTGGGCAGTGGTGGCAGAAGCCTTTAATCCCAGCACTCAGGAGGCAAAGGCAGGCAGATCTTTGTTGAGTTTGAGACAAGCCTAGTCTACAAGAGCTAGTTCCAGGACAGCCTCCAAAGCCACAGAGAAACCCTGTCTCAACGCCCCCCCCACTCCCCCCCCGCAAAAAAAAAGAATCTAGACATCTCCATGTCTGCAGGAGTACAAATGAAATTCACTACTGAAATAATGCTAATTACCACAAGTTAACCATCTCAAACAGGGCAGCTTTTCAAGCTGGAGAAGGTTCATTCAATGTCAACAACAATACAATGTGGGTGAACATTTTACAGAACACACACATTAGAACTGGGGCTACAGCTCAGTGGTCAAGTGCTTCCCTCACATGCACAAGGGTGCGGGTTCAGTTACCTGCATTATGAAGAGAAAACAACAGCAAAAGCAAAGCTACAGATTATACTAGCGAAGACAAGCATCTACAACCAAATACTGTAACTAATCAAGCAGATGAAGCCCCAACAATAACCTGAACTCAGTGCAAGCAACCAGTTCTCACTGAACTGAAATTAGATGTCAGCATCTCACTTACTACCCTTAATGCTCCTGCCAAATCCAGTGAAATCAAGTTCCAATTCCAGACCTGTGATTTCAGTAACTTGAAAACACAGTTTTCTGTAAAAATATCTGTGAGAACTCCTTGCAGATGTGAATAAATAATATATCTATCTAAAATTACATTATACAACAATGATTAAAATACTTGATGCAGCAAAAGGAACTTCACAAATGAACTTCTGCAATCCCATCTTTACCAAGCACAAACAATTTTATCTTAGCAGCATAGGCTCTCTATTTTCTATAAAAGAGTGTTGAGATGAGGTTCTTGAGAAGCAAACATCAAAATGCTGTGAAATGCATCAACTTCATAAAGCCAATCCAAAGACAACAAAGAGTTAAATACCCTGGATTGCTCCATAATGAATGCTTAGTAAGTTTGGCCAAGGAATATCAAGTAGACACCAGGGCTAGAGCAACTGCTAAAGGGATGACCTCCTTGAATCTCATTTGCATAGCAATGAGATGCCACAAAGCATAGGGTCTGAAACAGCAATGCTGGCTGTCTCTAACACCTCTTTATTTTGTTGTGACTTTAAGCAAAACTGCCTTCCAAAGTAAATACAAAATTATTCCAGCAGTGGGTCTGGGTAGATGCATATATATAAAATGAACTGTACCTCCATTTGTAAAGACCCACTGAGCCATTTCATGAACAAGATCAACAGAAAGGAACAACAACACTAACTTTGAAGGATGTTTCCAGGTAAGTTGCCAACTGATGTATGTTATTTGAGCCAAGGATAATGCATGTCTACTCACAACAGACAAGCCAATATGTCAATAAGACGAGCCAAACTGACTCCCAGTGTATCTGTTGCAGCCTGAGGCTGTTTTGTATAATCATGCAAAAGCTTTCCATCACATTCAGGGTTTGTTTTTGTTTTGTCTACTTTATTCTAAGGACTGTGCTTGCAAGTGTTATTATCATTAGAAATAACAAGGGAGAGTAGAGACTTTTACCCCTACTATTGAAGAATGCCATTGCTTGTCAATACACTGGTGAAATCATACACATAGCTACGGTAACAAAATGAAAAAGGAATTGTAGAGCCAGTGATAAATGGCATTCATTGAAATACTCAAGCTCTGGATATTTATAAAATAGATAGACAGATAAATAAATAAATAAATAAATAAATAAATAAAATGGTTCCAAGCATAAAATGCCACATGTTCACTTCTCTCCCAGCCCTATGAATCAAATTCAATGTACAATTAAAAGAAAAAAAAATCTGCTTCATAATGTCATAGACATGCTTCTTACTCAGATAAGATTATTTCAGGAAAGTAGAGAATGTAAAAGTTTTTATTCTCTTCTGTCACTATGTCAAGCAAAAGTCTTCAAAATCCTGTACCAACCTTCCAAAGGCATAGGTAGCAACTTATACCTTAGTGATTTTAATAGGACCTAGAATTATTCACCAGATATTATGAATCTACTTCAGGCAGTGGGATTAATATTTCAGTAAGTCTTCTCCCATGAAACAGGAAGCCTTAGAGAAATGACCTTGGACCAGATAAGAGGAATTCAGAAAAAGCAGGGTCCAAAGCCAGAGGGTAATTGTGTTCCAAGATTCTCTTATGCAAATAAGATCCCTAATCAGGCTAATGCAATTTTCTACATTTTAATCTTCCATCTTTTTATTTACAGTCATCTGAGAAGTCAAAAAATAAAACAAAACAAAATAAAAAACCGAACCACGCCAAACAAACAAACAAACAAACAAAAAACCCAAACAAAACTCAGCAGATTTCCAGCTTCCTACACAGTCACAGGGATCTACAAGGCAGTCAGTGGAAATCCGGTGGCTCAGTTTCAGACCCATGGTCCCAGAATGGTTCTAAAGTCAGCCCATCAGGTGGAGAAGAGTCCTCAGATAGAGTGGACACCATGTGCATTGCAGCCCCCTTGCCTTCCTACTTCCTTTTGTGTTGTCTCATGACCTGGAAGAGCAAAGCCATTTTCAGTAGAGAGCATCTGTACTGGAACTCTCTTCAGGACTCCCCATGCTTCCAACTGTCCTCATCGTACACACAAATTTTAGAAGATTGTTGGGGCTCAGAACAGAATACCCCAAAGGACAGTGCCTGGAAATGAACTTGTACATAAGGGAACTGAAAGTCTTGGAAGGGAAGGTCTCTAAATTCCTGCTGTCTCTTTCCCAAAGGAACTCATAGAAATTAGATTCCTCTTTCCCAAAGCTAGCTTCAAAACTCAGCAGTATAACTCTAACTTCCCCACCTTTCCATGTATGCTCCAACCATATTGCCAGCATTGACTCCCTATCTGAAATACCAAAGGTGATTCTCTAGATGTACTTGGGGCAAGTTCAGGTTGATAAAACCCTTGGAGATAAAACTATGAGTTTTGTGATGGGTAAGAAAAATTGAAGTATCATTCTGTCTATACAAAGACTATGTATAAAATTATTCTGTTTTCTTCCAAAGGAAAACACTCAATTCACAAAGATATGTCCAGGATAACCATTATCACACTAAGTTACTGCCCAAACATGTCCTAAAACAACGGTTCTCAACCATCCTAATGCTGCAACCCTGTAATAAAGTTCCTCAAGTTGTGGTAACCCCCAACCATAAAATTACTTCATTTCTACTTCATAACTGTGATTTTGCTACTCTTACGAATCATAATACAAATATCTGATATGTCGGTATCATATAACCCTGTGGGGATCACACGCACATTTTGAGAACCATTGTAAGGGGTTAAAGCATTTCAGCACATGCTGAACCTGGTTTTAAGGGGTGCATGTACAATACAACAGTAATAGAATTGATTAAAATTAGAATCCTATTAAACTTCAAACTTGTATTACAAGAAAAGCATTATCCAAAGTCCTGGTTGATGGTACTCATAGCTTAACTTTCAGCTTTACCGCAGATTCTGAGAAAATGTTACAGTTCACCTACTGGAATGAGGATTTTGTGTGGAAAAGCACTTTAGGATCAAGTCTTGACACTGACAGATAAAGTATGTATCTGTAAATCCGTCCCTACCCATACTGTTGTCTTCAGCAATCAATTCTACCTCACCAGTGCCTACTGGGACTTAGTACTGATGATGAGTGTCTCTTATCAGCAAGACCACAAAATAAATAAATAAATAAAATGTTTCAAACCAAAAAAATAGGGAGGACTTCTATCAGCGAAGCCATCAAGAAGTGACTTCAGGTCTCAGTCACCAGTGAGCCATTGAAGCAGCCTACCCATGTATTCTCTTCCCAGTTGAGTGATAACATTGATCATACCATTTAGACTCAGCACTCAGACCAGTGCAGCCTGCCCGGAAATCTGCATGGAGGCAAAGGCTCAAATGGTCTTTCATGGAAAGACCTGAGAATTAACTCTCTGCCTTTTTAATTACTCTCCATTACTTTCCCACTATTTATAAGGATTTTTCTTTTTCCCTTTTTTTGCATAACAAAATCCAACTCTAATCAATACATGCAGTATATCCCAGCTGATTAGTGTAATTCTTGCTCCAGCAGGATGTTGGAGCTGTGCCAGGTTTACCTAGCACACAATTAAGTGTCTGTAATGCCTGCTGCTGCCCAGCAGGCCTTGTGAGTTAATAGGGAAAAACGGGTCTGGCACTTGCCTCTACCAGCCCCTGT
The DNA here is from genome assembly GCF_003668045.3 of Cricetulus griseus. Lineage (NCBI taxonomy): Eukaryota > Metazoa > Chordata > Mammalia > Rodentia > Cricetidae > Cricetulus > Cricetulus griseus. Next base: position 129,908,516 of record NC_048597.1, read on the forward strand.
GTGCCCTCTCTCTCACCATCATCTGCTTATGGACACGCACAGAGTATGGCTGAAAAAACACAGGCTCACACAATCACACCAAGCCCAGAGGCACAGGAGTGTTAAAAGCTGATCTTCAGAGTCTTAACTCATCATCTTCTCATTCCAATAAATCCTCCCAGAAAGAAGAGATCCATATACCCACCTACAGTCCCAACCTGAGCTTTGAGAAAATGCTACACACAGCAAGACTCGGGAATCTAAACTTAACTACATCTACCATCATGTGTTATGCTCAGTGCATCTTCAAGCCAATTCTCACTAAACACAATTCACTTAAAAAGAAATTAAGAACGTTACATATTTCTCATGCTCTCACAGAGCTGATGTTAATGAGATTTTGTTTGTTAGGTTCAAAGGATGACAAAGTATCTGAAAGACAATCTTTTCCAATTTCCATTCACTCAAGGAACAGTTATTGGACATTTTTTATAATACAACATTCCCAAGGCACACACCTGTTTGCATGTTGATATGAATGGCCTGGACCTCAGATAATGCCTATATTGCAGTATAATAATTAAAAAGCAAACATTTAAACTGTAACAAGCTGTGAATTTTGATGAATTCTTATGTTAACCACCATGTCACTGCTGTTATTCATTACATGGATGAGCTTAGAGAAGCATAAATGCTGTACAGTAACCCTGTAAATCCGAGTTCTCTTGCCCACAATGGTCAGAACCAGATACTAATTCTCAGTGTGAAAATGTCTTAACCCCCTGTGGGGTGCGTGGACCGAATAACTTTGTGTGATAATAGCTATATCCACAGCACTTACATGTGTTGCAATGTTTAAGTACCAATTAGAAAATCTCCAAGGGTCCTTGAAGTAGCATTCTTGATTCTGTGTTCTTTGTTTCTTGAGATAGAGAGGGCTTGCCTCTGAGAGGTATTCCTGTTTTATCTTTTTTGGACATCAAGCTTCAGCAAAAACATACTGTGAGGTAGATAATTCTTGTATCAGGACTTCCTTGCAAGAAATATTGCACTCTTGAAATACAAGCAAACACCTGCTCATCTACCTATGCTGCCTCCATACATTGAATGGGAGCATTCAGGGAAGTACCATTGTCTTGATTGACCAGTCAACAAGAATTGAGTGTATATGCTGAAGGACTTTCCTTTCAGATACAAAATGTGGACTTCAAATATCTACTGTACATGGAACAGGATCCCAGCACCTCATAGGGATACATTTTAATATCTGGCCTTATATACTCAATAGTGAAAGTAAAAATCACTGCCCAGATCAAATATAAACAATGATTCAACTTTAAATAGTAAATGTTTGATGGGGGATGCACTTCTGTATATATGTTTCTCTAATTGGTTGATGAATAAGACACTGTACAATAGCTAGGCAGAATACAGATGGGGCTACCAGACCAGAGAGAGGCAGAGAGAGGCCATGAAAAGACACCATGCTGCCCAAGGAGTAACCTACTGGATTATGGGTAAGCCACAGCCTCGTGGCAATATATAGATTTATTAAATGGGTTACTAATTAAGACAGAGCTAGCCAATAAGAAGCCTGAGACATCGGCCAAACATTTTATGCTTCATATAAGTCTTTGTGGGTTATTTGGGGCTTCAAGATGTTGGGACCTGGTGGGACAGAAACTTCCAGCTGCAAATGTTGGCAAGGTCTAGTACTAATAAGAGTACAGAACCAATGCCTGGGAATATGCCACTGAATCCCAGAAATGTTGCTGCATATAGAAGGAGAGACACCAGCATAGCCATGCTTCTAGGATAGTTGCAATAAGAGGTCCACTGGAATAACAAAGTCGACTGTGACTAATCTGAAAGTCCAGATTCCCCAAAATCTTGATCTTTCTGTGCTGATATGATATTTTGAGTGGAAAATTCTGCTCCATAAAATGCTATTCCATGTACAAAATCAAAAATTAAAATGAGCCCCAAACCTGAAATAACCAGCACTTCAGATCATGAATGGTTACCTTTTCAGAGTGTAATGAAGTCTCAGGGCAGAGATGCAAGAACACATGATGGGAGGTGTAGACATGACCTTCATGTGGGTGCACAGATTACCTGTGGCCACAAGACTTGGGGGTGGACATGGGAGATAAGGCACAGGCAACACCATCTGGAGTGCACAGACCTCCAGCCAGCAAGCATGGGACTTGAGAAGTTTCAAATTGATCAATAAGCAACTATGCAAGAATAAGAGAAAGGAAAGAGAAAGACCTCCAAAAGATCAATATGGGGTTTTACAGACTAAAAAAAGGCATCAACCTTACTTAATATCTTCACCTGACAAGGCGAGAGTTGGAATCGTGGGTTGTGTTGTCCTGGTTCAGCTTTCCAGATAATCTTTTTAACTTTAATAAAACCAGGTGGACCTTTGACATTTGCATCTATTTTTTTTTTTTTGAGACAAGGTCTCCCTACACAACCTTGGCTGACCTTGAACTCCCTTCCTAGACCAGGTCAACCTCAAATTCATAGAGATCCATCTGCCTGCCTAAGATTAAAGAGCTGGAATCAAAGGCATTCACAACAATACCTATTTCTAATTCTCGTCTTCCCCATGTGCCCTCCATTCTGATGCTTTTCCTCAAAGCACATAGAGGAAAAGGTCAAACTCTTTCCTACTCTCATATATTTAGAGGAAAATATATAAAACATATTTCCACAACGCATACACTCTTGCTTCTCTTTAAGAAACCTGATGTCCCCAATCTAAACTTAAGAAACAGATGGATTATTGAGATACAATAATTATTTACTTAAACAAATATTTTTCCAGACTGTGAGGTCCCCTAATTGAATACATTTAAAGTATGATTTGCTTTGGAAAAATGTGATCTATACTCAACATTTGAAAATATAACTATTGTATAAAAACAATCTAGGCTTATTCACCTTGATTATTATAATAACTACTGATGAGCTCTGAGAAGGAAGAAAATCTCATAAATACTGTTATCTCCCCTTCTCTCTTTCCTCTTTAGAGAAGAGTTGTAATATCTTATTAATCTTACTAAGTAACAAAAATATAGAGTGCAAATTGTACAGAACATATACACTGTTAATCACAGTTTGGGAATAAAGTGATTAACCCAAGCATTTACATTCACACAATCTACTCTTCCAAACAGACAATGGGGCAATGATATAATTACTGGATAATTCAAGACAACCTCAGAAATGCATTACCCTACATGTCTTGTTCAAATATCTACATTGTGCAGTTTCCTTATCCAAGTGAGTCATCCTCTCTTGAATGTGAATCTAAACCTTTTCTGTCACCTTGTAAAAGTCTAGCACCTTACAAGTCTGTGTTACATCAATTCACCATCTTCCTGAGTGGGTTCACACATACATATATCTTTCCTTTTACCTAACCAATAAATATTATACAGAAGAGAATAAGTTTTGAAGAGTCAGGTTCCACATTAGTTTAATACGTACCAGGCAAAAAATTAGTCTCAGAAAATAGGCACACTTTAAATACACTTTCCAGAACAATGGTGCAGATAAGAAGAACCAGCACATACCATTAGCCTGGCTAACAGTGTGATGTTTTCTTAGTTCAACTGGACTGTAAATGAGCTGCTATGTCTATAAAACATATGGAATTCTAAGTTACTTTTAAACAGTCCCTAGCTAAAGGATATATATATATATATATATATATATATATATATATATATATCAACTAAACACTGTTTAAGGATTAGCTGTTCAAGTAACACCAGTGCAAAGGGCATTAACTTTTAGACAGTAAGCAGGTCACTGATTTCCTCAATGGCTCTGGAAAGCTACCTTCTCCTTTACTCAGTTGTTACTAGCATTCCCAGGCTGTCTCTTCACTAACTGCAACATGCTCAAGCAATAATGATCATCAAATGCAGTTGAAAAAGCAATGCACCCTACAAGGATAAAAGAAAAAGAATTTTCCAATCTCCCATGGGACCAGAAAGTTTTCTTTGTCTTGTCAACAATCAGGAATAAAAGATATTTGAACCACTAGACCCTCAACCAAAATACATAAAGGACACAGAGAAATGTAAAGGTATATATAAATGGTACCATTAAATAAATAATACAGAACCTGTCATTACAGAGATGAAATTAGACCCGCAAATTACTTCTGATTTGCTAGAACAAAAATTCTACCAGTGCTCCTGCTTTGCTTTGCACTACCCCTCATTCTTTAGCGGCACTGGAGGTGCCTAGAGTCCTGGATATAACTATAGTGCTGGGGGAAATCTGTGCTCGCTATGTGTGAATACCCACCAAGATCAGAAGGAAAATCATTCCCAACTGTTGCAAATTTAAAAATAAGTAAATAAATAAATAAATGAAGAGAGGGGAAGAGTAAAATAAAGAGGGAAGAAAGAAAGAAAGAAAGAAAGAAAGAAAGAAAGAAAGAAAGAGAGGGAGGGAGGGAGGAAGAAACTGGAAAGAAGGAAGGAGGACAGAGAGAAGGAGGAAATGAGAGAACACACTCTGGAAGTCATGAACACAACATGATAAATGGTCAAACTGTAACAGCTGAGAGGATCCAAAAGATGATGAACTTTTACTAAGTGAAATGCACCCTAAGAAAGCCTTCTTGTCAATAAGCCTCAATCCCATTCACTAATTAAACATTGTGTATGGCATCTGAATATGGACAGCAGACTTCAGCATTCTTTAATTATATTCAATTCTAGGCATATTTTCCTCTTAATTGACATTCTGAAGTTCTTTTACACTCCTATCCAACTGCCATTAGATTCTCACTGGAGATACTTTACACTTCTGAATTCTGATTCAGCTGATGGTTATTATGGGACATCTTTACTTCAAGGGAGGGGACCAATCAGACCCTCCTCTCTCCACCATCCTAGCCAAACAACAGCCATGTGTATCTGGCCGCTTTCATTTGTACATTTCTTTGAAGTGAGGTTCTCCAGAGCCAAGCTAGACCGAAGACACCTTGAGAGCAAGTTGCTGCTTGACCTTTGTGAGCTGCACAAATCACCTGCCTTGATTTTCTACATAAGGCATCAGCCACTACCATCCTTAGCTTTCACTGATGGCCAAGCACAGGCACCCAGACTACACCTAGAAATAGATCTCAGAAGTCCAAAATATTACTTTCATACTTATACTTTAAAAGTCAACAGAATCTCACCTGCAATGGTATTATGGGCTCCCAAAATGCCCAAGAGGGTTTCCCTACCAAGATAGTTTCATTAGACTTCTAAAGCAAACAAAACTCTTAAGAGCTTATTTATACAAAACAAACAAACAAAAACTGTGACATTTATGGTGTTATTAATCACATTTCCCCTGAATTTAATGCCTGGTTTATGGCAGGATTTAATATGCTTCTAAGTGTTAAGTAATATCTGGTGATTTATTAGTACTGATAATTCTGGGTGTATCTCAAAGCATGAAGTATTACTTAGCTGCTCCAGATTTCTCTTGTTTGACCTTGCATGGTATTAAAAAGATTGCATATTTTCTCCGTCTTTGAACTGCAATTTGGGGGCCATCCTTAAGACAAAATTCTCCATTTAGTGAAGTCTCCATGGTTATGCTTTGCTTATCATGGGCACTTATCTCTAGTATAACAGGAAAAAAAGAAGAAAGAAACACACACAAAGAGGAAAGAGAGATAGATGAGTAGAAATAGTATGTACATCTGTTATAAAAATTCCCAGTAATAACAAACATGGAGAGCCGCTCTCTCACTCAGGAATCTGGATCACATGACAGTCCATTTACTTTTCTTGGTTTTCATTTATTTATTTTGTCCTGTCAGCTGAAATGTAAGCAACAAACTAGTTTATGAGGTACAGATATCTTCAGAAATCTCTGTGCCACAGCTAGTTGTATGTCTCTAGATTAGTCTCAGATATAGATAAGTCTCAGATATAAGGACTCAGAATACACTGTGTGCACTTGCATCCAGGCTCCCAGACATGTTCCAAAACCCCCAGAGTCCTGTATGAACTTGGCAGTGTGGAGAACCACAAGAGGATAATGGAGAAAGGGTTGAATAAATTCTGGAATCCCTCATAGACTATCAAATAACATTCAAATATCCTCTTCAGCCTGTCCCTTGACTAGATTACATATTCAGGCTTCATTAAGATTAATAAAAGGAGATACATGATGGGCAATATGATCAGTTTGATATATATATATATATATATATATATATATATATAATATAATATATGAAATAGTGAGAGTAAATTATTGAGAAAGCAACTTTATACCCCTCCTAAAAATGTATATCCCCTCATATTCACTCACCCTCCTACCAGAATCCCTGTTAATTATCACTCTTTTCCCCCAGTTAATAACTGCAAATATGTTTTGATTTATAAAGCAGATGAATGGCTGTCTCCCACCTTCCCAATGGAACAATGAGTATTCAAAGCAATGAAGTTTGCTTTCAGTGGTCAGCATGGAAGGATCTGGATCACCTAGAAGGGAGTCTCAGTGAGAGATTGCTAGATTTGGTTAGACTATGGACATCTGAGGGATTTCTTAATTGGCTTGAATGAGGTGGGAAGGGCCATCCTGAATGTGGGCAGCAAGAGTGAGAAGGAGACAGGCCATTGAGCATAAGTATTAGGTGCTCTCTGCTTCTTGACTACAGATATAATGTGACTAACTGTCCTTCACTTTGCCATTATAACTGGAGCTGGACTCTAACCTGAAACTGAGAACCTGGTAAAAATAGTTTTTCCCCTGGATTGCTTTAGTCAGATTGTTTTGTTGTTTTGATTTTTGTTTTTTATTTATTTTTTGAGGGTTTCTTTGGCTGTCCTGGAACTTGCTCTGTAGACCAGGCTGGCCTCGAACTCACAGAAATGTACCTGCTTCTGCCTTTCAAGGGCTTTAAGGGGTGGGCCACTACTGCCCAGCTGTCAGATTGTTTTTATTGCTTTAACAGGAAAAGAAACAAACATTCAAAGCAATTGGTGTAGCTAGCTATTCTTTGAATCTTATAAGATGGGGCAGTTTCAGTAAATATTGCTGAAAATAATGTACAATAAATGAATTCTGTGCATGGTGGTACTAGCCTTTAATCCTAGCAGTGGGGAGTTAGAAGGAGGAAGACTCTGTTTGAAGCCAGTCTGGCTACATATGAATTCCAGGTCACATAACAGGATCTTATCTTAAAAACAAAAGGAAGGGTGTTCAGATGACACAAACAACTGTGAGAGACACATGGCTTTGCATAATGAAAAACAAAACCATACCAAGAAGCAATGGTTAATAAGTTCCTTCATTAAAAAGAATCTATGGTTTACAATATTGAAAGTTTTGAGGGCTCATAAAGTCAAATCTAAGACTTATGCAGGTCCCCTGTATAACCTTTGTTTCCTAGAAGGCACCATTTTCACAAGGTACTTTCTTGGCCTTACCCAGAAATCTTCCAAGGTTTCTATATCAGCTTATAACAATAGAATCAACTAAGCAGGGCACATAGGAATTCACAGTGACTGGAGAGGCTACCATGAAGCCTGCATTGGTGTGTGCTAGGTCCTCTGCATATGTTATGGTTATTAGGTTGGTGTTTTTGTGGGACTCTTAGAAGTAGGAGTGGGGATTGTCTCTGACTCTTTCACTGGCTCTTGGGACCCTTTTTTCTCATACTGATACTAGGATTTGTGCCTAGTCTATTTCATGTTTGGTTGATATCCTGAGAGGCCTGGTCTTTTCTGAAGGGAAACAGAGGAGCAGTGGATCTGGGGGAGAGGGAAGATGTATGGGGGATGGAGGGAGGGGAAACTATAGTTGGGATGTATTCATGAAAGATCAAAGAAGTGGAGGCAGGGGAGGATGTAGTCAGGCTGTACTGTGTTTGAGAATAACAAATCTAATCACACTGACAGGAAGAGTGAACTTTGAAGACAGAACTTAAAATTGATTATTATGTCCTAGAGAACACTTTCCATTCCTTCCATTTCCTGTGATCACACCAGGAAATCCACTCTCAAACTTCTGCTCCTTGCACTGAATTGGGAGCTGGGGAGAAGTCCTCAGGTGAAAGAGGCTAAAATTGAGTCTAATTTGAGAATTCCTCTTCAATGCATAATCTCTAGAATGGGTAATTTGTTATTTTACATGTAACTGACAGTCAGAAGCTAAACCAGAAGAGTTCAAGTCACCAGACAAGACCTCAATGTCTTCTCAATGAATTTATCTGTGGCAATAAGTTGATTGTTTTAAAGGCCAGCTTCTCTAAAATATTCTTTGTGAAGAATGGGGAAAGGAGTCCGTGGGGCGGGGGGAAGCTTATAAGATGAGAAGATATTCCAAGAAATCACTGAGTTTAAAACACCAGTGGAGTAAAATGAACCCAGAGGGAGAAAATCATTTTATCCCAAGTCTTCTCAAAGAAGCTGTCACACTGTGGGTCTTCACATCCCCAGCTCTCACAACTGTGTAGAAAGAAGCAGATAGGGATGCAATCAACCATGAGAAAAAGAATGGCGAGGGAGAACCGGAAGAGGCAAAGGGGAAGAAAACAAGGAAGGATGACAGACAGGGAGGAAGAAAAAGAGGAAAGGATGGGAGAAACTTGTTGATGAACAGGAGGACTATCTACATCCCTCCTTTCTGTGTTGGTGAGTATACGAGCATCTGTGGACTTCTGCATGGAGAAACTGGGCAGGAAACCATTCCTTCCCCTTAGGTTTCTTAGCCCTCCTCTTTTTGAAACCTAGTTTGCTTTTATGTGGCTCAGGTTGACCTGGTAGCCTGGAACTCACTGTGGACTCTAGAATAACAAACTCCTGATCCTCCTGCCTCTATAACCCGAGCGCTGAAACTATAGCCTGCAGGTACCTTTCTTTTAAATGGCCTTTCCAATTCTAGGGTCTCCACAATGAGCAAAGATGGGGTTCATCAATACCACTTGAGCAATCAAAGAAATCAATGTAAAGGAGCAAGTCAGCCTGAGCCCAGGACAGGACCCCTACTCAGTGCTCTAGAGGCAACTCAGAGGGAAACACCAGGCATCCCCCACAAGTATGGTTCCCCTCCTGTCACCTGGAGAGATGCAAGGTACAGAGACACAACAGACCGAACTCCCAGAGTAATAAGAAAAAGCCACCAGATTGTTGGTCTGTGAGGAAACACACCTTAACAACACAGCCCCTAAGAGATCACTCTCTTACTTGTGGGTTACGATTGAATACCCCTTCTCCATGGCAGTTGTGTATTTCTTTCCATTTGACATAACTCATTATCTAGATTAGAGCAGGTCCTTCCCCTGCATGGGAAGAATGCAGGAAAGATAACACAACCTGCCTCTGTTCTTATGTGAGCAGTCAAAATAAGCCCTGCTTTACAAAAAGCTGCGAACTAGCAAAATACCCACATAACACACAGGTCAGTGGGCACCCCACCCCCACCCCATTGCCCGTTTATTGCTACTAGTTTCATTTCTTAGTAGCTCAGCAGAAATTTAATTGCTACTTAACAGACTGACTGGGTTCTGACTATTTAAAAATTCCCAAAATGTCTCTGCCAGGAACCAGAATAAATAAAAATTGAAAACGGGGGTGGGGGGGGGAAGGCAAGGCCGGAAAGCCAGTCACTGGTCAACAAATTCTGGCTGCGAAAGTCCTGCAGTGAGAGATGGAGCCAGCTCAGCAGCTGACCAATTTCTGATCTCCTAGCCAGCTGTCTCTCATGCGGAGTTCTGTGTGGCTCAGATATGAAGACGTTATAGCATGGCGATTCTGGGAACTTTCTCCTTCCAGCTCAGAGTGCATAGAAACCGACTCCAACATCATTCACTGTCCAAGTTCCAGAAACAACAAAGGGGACTCTTGATCGAATTGGTTTTAGTTATTTGGTTAAATTCTGGAAGATAACTTTTCTTCTTATACAATATTAAGAAAGAAAACAATTGAGCCCCTCACCCACACCAACCCTACTGCATAAAAATCATATCAAGGAGCAGAAGTTATTGTGCATAAAAAAACAACTCTTTGTCTTTTGGCTCCCTGTTTTCCTTGCATGTTTTCTTTTTTAATTAATTCTCCCTGTGCAACTGTCCAATTTTGGAATAAGCTACAAAAAGGTCGGGGTCTTGGGGTAGAGAGTTGAAGCAGTCAATGACCAGAATATTTTAGGAGCACATATCATTTTTATTTCTCAATCTCTTCTTCTCCCTCCTCTCTCTCTCCCCTATCTCCTCCCTTTCTTTCCGGTTGAGATTCAATCTGTACATCATACTGAGCCCTTCCCCCACCGCCATCTCCATCCCCGCTCAAGCATTGGATAACTCAGAGTTGGGCGCCTGAAGCAGCAAGGGAACCTACGCTCTCTCCATCCAAGCTGAAAGGCTGGCCTCTGGGTCCTCAATTCCTAGATGGCAGTTCGCCCTTTCCATCGCCCGAATCAAGGCAGCCTCGCCTGCAGTATGTCTGGCCTGTTTTTGTCTTTCTACATTTATTTTAACTCGGCCCGGGCGCAATCAAATCCTGGCAACAAAGCCGGGAGCTCAAAGCCACCGAGGTGGACTGGCGGCCAGCTCCCCGCCCCTCCTCCCACCGCCCAAACTCGCCTTTGAAAAGACAAGCGTCGGGCCAGAAAATTAATGTGTCGGCTGAAAGGCGGATAAAAGGCTAGGACGCGGGTGTCCACGAGTGCTGTGGGCTTTGCAGTTTTCTTCTATATACCTTTTTAAACATCAAGGCCTAAAAGCTAGGAAACCACTCTGGACTGCCCTGCAGGAGCCGACCCTGGTGGGCTCATGGCTCCTGCCCTGCTCCCTCCCCCATCTGACTGAGTCGGAGAGAGCGGGTGCTTGGCGCGGTTTGTCTGACACTTGTAAATGGAAGTGGGATCCAACTTGGAAGCAAACACGCGAGAGTCTGGGGGCGGGGAGGAGGGGAAAGCTGAGACAGACTCTCCCATCCTTCGCTTGGTCCAATATTCCTCCCTTGTGCCACTGGGTACCGGGTTCGGGAATACCCAAGCAAGATCCAGGTCCCGAGCGCACGCAGCGGCGAAGTGGGGCTCCCCAAGGGAGTCTCGGGACACTGGCTGACCTCGCTCCCGCAGGACAACGCTTCTGGCTTCTGGGAGACTCCCAGCCTCAACGGCGACCTCACTGTCTGCAGCCTATCCCTACCTTCATGTCCATTTGTGGACAACCCCACGGCCGGGATTGCTCTTTATTGTATCTCAAGGTGGGTGACACCGCCAGCATGCACACCCAGGAGCGCCCCCTTTCCTCTGGTAGCATGAGCCAGGAGATGAGTCTTAGCGCGCCCGGGAACACCCGGCACTCTGCATCCCACCCTCTCTCCAAGCGCACCACAGCACGCAAGAGAGGGGCCCAGAAAAGCAACGAGTTGCTTTTCGCAAAGTCTAATCTTGGTCAGTGCTTAAACATTTCAGAAAACACACGCGACAAAAGTCGGCTAGGGAGAGAAACGATGAACGCGGTATACTGCTAAAAATACCCAGGCTCGCCACCTCTCGTCAGCCCGGCACGATGCATTTTAGCTCAGCGACCCCAGCTGGCCAAGTCCTATTGCTCACCGAGCGCCACACGAAATCCATCCAGTCCCCCTCTGCCACCTCCAACCAGCTCCCTAAGATCCCCAACTGCACTCTGGCGAACCGACAGTCCCTCTCAGCACCTCTCAGAAGGACTCTGGGAGCAGAACAGTGAGCCTTCAACATGACCACGCGGAGCCGCAGGGTCCCTTCGGCATCCGTGGGATGGTCAGACTCGCGCTATTCTCTTTTCAAATAGCAAAGCCAGTCCTCCCGCCCGCCAAAAACCATGCTTTCTCCCAAAGCATTCGGCTCTATCTTCCCGTCAAAACAACGGGGATCTCCTGGCGACTCGGTCAAACTGTCGCACCAGTTCAAAGTCCGCTGTCATTGAGTACCTTTCACAACCCGACAAGACTCCGACGTGGGGAGAGGACGGGCGAACAGTCTGCGCTACCTTTCCTGAACCGTGGAAGTGGAGGCTGGGTTCTCTGCGATTTAGCCTCTTCTAGCAAGCACCCAACTTGCGCTTCTGTGTCCTGCAAGTGCATCCATTGGCATCCGCGCCTTCCCGCGGAATGCTGCAAGCGCCAGCTACCAAGCGGACTCGCCGCCTGATCAAATCCACCTGCAGCCAGCCGCCACAGCTCAGTGAGGACCCAGAGCAGCTTGCAAGCATGCAGACCTTCAAGCCCGTTCTCCTCTTATCCCTAGCTCTAAACTTAGCCAACTCGGGTACCCATTCCCTGGCTCCTGCCGCAGGACTGAATCTCTCTGGGTTCTAGCTGGTAGCAGTAATGACCACAGCTCCCGGCAGCACCCAGGCAGGAACTTTACAAGGTGAAAAGTTTCCCCCACGCTTTCTGATGTCTCAAGCTTCCCGGAGCCCCCATCACAGCCTCTCTGTAACCTGGTAACTGGGGCTGTTCTGAGAAAGGTGCGCTCCAGCCGGTGCACCATGCATTCAAATAAGCACGTTAAAAATCCTCACGCACCCTTGCCTCGGCCGGCGATGCTCCCCTGCACCAGACGCGTCCTCCGTGGTCTTCCTCTCTGGCCTACAGCGAGCTGGCCACCCTGCTGCCTCCGCCGCAGTGCACGCCGCGTGCTCCCGGCTGAGGCTGGGGCGGCAAGCAAAGGAGCTCCGGGCTTGGCGCTCAGGACGCCGCCACCGCTGCGGGTTGGCGGGCGGAGGAGGGGAGTCAGAGGAGGATGGCGGCGGGAGGAGGGGGACCGGGAGCGAGGTCCCAGCGCGCAACCCAGATCACAGCGCAGCCTGCCGGGAGGAGCGGTTCTCGCCTCTGCTCTCGGCAGCCTACACCGCTACTGGGAGTCGAGGAGATGCTCCGGGTTCCCCATCGCTGCCGCCGCCGCACTGCCAAGCCACCAGCTTCGCTGTCTCCTCCTCCCTCCCCGCAGAGCTGCGTCCTCGTGGGGGACGACCAGTGATCTCCGAGCGCCACGCGAAGACAAGAGGAGCGGGAGGGGGCTGGGGAGACGCGGCGGCCGGCAGCAGGACGCTCTGGGCGCCTCGCCTGCAAGCTGGACTAATTTTAGAGCCCAGGCTTCCTCCACCCCTAGCTGGGCTGGAAGAACGCACCAAAGTGCGGTGCAGAGGCAGTAGCCAGGAGAGCTCCCTGCCGTTTTCAGAGCGCGCGCGCGCACGGCACTACATTCAATCTGCCTGGAGCTGCATCCCGCCGCCTAGAGTGCATTAGACTTCTCTGTAACAGATGAGGAAACTGAGGCACGATAAAGCTCCTCAGGCTAGTTGGACGCGCAGTGGGCCAAACAATCAAACGTTGTACCTCCTGCTGTCTACACTGGACTAGCATTGCTTTCCCACGCAGTTCAGATCCCCGGGATCACCTTTGTGTAGGAGGGAATCCGACTATGGAGTAACATGACTCATCACTCCACCGCATCTGAAACACTGTGGGATGGGGAGACATTCAGAATGGTGATTTGTTGAGTGATCTCCGGGGAGCTAGGTGATTTGCAACGCCAACTGGTGACGCTTTAGTTCCTATAACTTCTGTATCACCCTCACGAGTCCAAGGATTCCTGGCAAATACTGCCACCCCATCTCACTACCCACTGCTGCAGCAGAGCTAGCCTTCAACCTTTGCTCCATGCCTGTGAGCCTGCTCCCATTTGTGTAAAGCAGGTGCTCACCCTAAAAAGGCGCCTGGAGTGCCCTCTCCCAGGCAGCTTCTCCAGCACTCCAGGATTGAGCACTGACACCAACAGAGGTATGCCAGGCCTACAGAGCTGCTGTGTAGAGAAAATCGCTCTTCATTTTGACCCTGAATTTCTCTTTGGGGATCAGAGTCTGTAGCAGCTAGAAGTCTTTGTGCTCAATCACGCCCTTTGACGAGTTCATAGAATTTACCTTTCTAGTCTTCAGCCTCCAAGCCTGTGTCCTTAGTGCTCTAAAAAGCCCTCCACTCTCGGTAGGAAGGAAGTTCCCCTTGAAAGCCTTCTTCGCCTTCTGCACTGCCTTGACTGCCCCATAAAGCACTCTGCATGCTCTGGTCTCTTGCCCTGAGCGGTTAATGGAAATACTAAGGCACAATGACAGCTCCCCATACATCAACTAATTCCAGGCCAGAGGCACGATAGTGTCTAGGGCTTCCCTGTTAGAACGGCCAGAAGAAGACTTACCTGGTCTCCAAAATTCTGTCGTTTGCATAAGTTTATTCTGATCTTACTTTTTTACTAAGGCACTTTCTTAGGCATTAAAAGTTTATTGCCATATAAATATGCTCCCCATGTGGTGTATTCCTTGTGACTGACCCAAGTCAGCTAACATTGCATCAAAGGTTTTAATGAATCAACCATTTCCCATTCCAGTGATTATGTGGAAGGACCAGGAGAGCTTCTGCCTAAAGCCAGAACTTTGGGTAGAGTCAGCTGGTGGCTGGTTGGCTCCTGGGATGCTCAGGGAAGGGATGTTGGCAGCAGGACAGGCCATCTTCCACCTCGTTCCTGGGAAGCTGGCCAGGTAACTGGAGGAGCCCTGATGCCATGGGAATGCAGCCCTTCCAAAGCCTCTTATGCCTCAGAGGCACTTTGCCTATAAGTACAGAAATCTATCTAACTCTCTGCCTCCTGCCCTCAGGCAGTGTGTAGGTAGTAAAGTAAACAGTTTCCACTCCTAGAGCAGAAATGGGCTGTCACAACCTGGGGGAAAAAGGACTCTCTGCAAGGGAGTGGGACACTCTCTGGTCAGTTTAGATTTGGGGGAGGGGGCAAATAATGCTTGTTGATATCAGAAAAATCTATTTCTTCATAATATAATCTACTACATACCTGTGGTATTGAGGCCACATCATTGGTAAAACTATGAACTTATGAATGAACCAAAGAGATTTATAATATTTAAAGTTCCACCTGTGGCACCCTGTACAAATTCTTGTGTAGTGGATAAATTTATTAAACAGTCAAGAATAAACAAGTGAAGAAATCATGAGAGTTCTCTGTAAGACTTGATAACAACACAGAAAAGAGCTTTAAGTTGAAAACCAGAAATATGTAATCATGTAAATTGCTGTACACACCTTGGAAGTCCCTCTCCAGACCCTCTTGGCCTTATGGCTTGCCTTAGGCCATCGAAAAACAACTTGTTCTTCTGGATTCCTGCAAGCTATACTGATAGTGCTGTACCTTGGGCCTCTCTTGCAGCTCACTCCCCACGGCTTGAAATGTTCCATGTAAATGGAAACTTAGATGTGTAGGAGACGAAACACTTAGAAATCTGTAGTGAATCAGCCATGGGGATGTTTGGCAATTTGCATGGCTCTCTGCCCCAGATAGAGGAGGGAGGCATACCTGCTCCACACAGCTTCTGGTGTGCTCTTGCTGCATGAAGCAGTGGTCAGCTTGGGTACACACACTCTCCTTCCCTCTGGCTCTGGCCCTCTTGCCCTCCTGTGCCCCTGGGATCACACCCCTCTCCCAGAAGTTTTTCCAGTGAAACATTTTAAGATTATTTTTATTTTCATGTATCTGTATCACGTGAGTATATGCCACGGGACTTCATATCCTTTGGAGATGGAGGCAACTGTCAGCTGACTGACATGACCTGGGAGCTAGGAACTGAGCAAGGTCCTCTGGAAGCATGTGATCTAAAGCCCTGAGCCATCTCTCTCCATAGCCCTGTCCATTTCTCCAGCCTCTCCAGATAAGTCTTTATGTCACACTCTGCTTTCTGGTAATCCCCAGCTAATACACCAATGGCCATTCATTTTCTTTACTTTTTTATTTATTCTGTGTCTTTTACATCATATATCTTGATCCAATTCACTTCCCTGTCCCTTTGCATCTGCCCTCCATCCCTGTACCCTCCCCCCCAAAAAAATGAAAACAAAATTTAAGAGAAGAAAATGAAAAGAAAAAAAGGGAAAAAATTAAAAATTTTATCATGGACACTTCAGTGTGATGTAGTGAATCACCCACCCCTTGTCCAAGTCTGATCGACATTCCTAATCATAACTTACCCGAAGCAACTGCCAAAATATGATTCAAAGTACTTTTTATTATTTTTATTTTAAAAACAATCTAATTTTACATACCAATCCCAGTTCCTTCTCCGTCCTGTCCTCCCACTCTGCCTACCAACCCTCCATACCACCCCCATCCACTCATCAGAGAGGGTGAGGCCTCCCATGGGGAATCATCAAAGTCTGTCACATCATTTAGGACAGGACTATGGCCTTTCCCTTGTATCTAGGCTGAGAGAGTATCCCTCCATAGGGAATGGGCTCCAAAAAGCCAGTTCATGCACTAGTAATAAATACTGGTTCCACTGCCAGAGGCCCCATAGATACCCAACCCGCCCAACTGACACCCATGTTCAGGGGGCCTGGTTTGGTCTTATGCAGGTTCCCCGTCTGTCAGTCGGGGGTCCATGAGATCCTCCTTGTTCAGGTCAGCTGTTTCTGGGTTTCCCCAGCATGGTCTTGACCCCTTTGCTCATCTCTCCTCCCTCTCTGCAATGACTCCAGAAGTTCAGCTCAGTGCTTACCTGTGAATCTCTACTTCTGATTCCATCAGCTACTGGATGAAGGCTCTACGATGGTATTTAAAGTAGTCATTAATCTCATTATAGGAGGCAGGCAGTTAAGGTGCCCTCTCCACTATTGCTTAGATTCTTAGTTGGGGTCATTCTTGTGGATTCCTGGGAATTTCCCTAGTGCCAGGTTTCTTGTTAACCCCAAAATATCTTTTAAGGACAATATATGAATATATATAGAATTGATCACACACAGGAATACATATATACCCAACTTTCTATGTACATATAAGGCTTCTCTCTCAGTGACCAATTCTCTCTCTTATATTCTACCCAGACCCATTCATCTCATGGAGTCTGTCTCTTTGTTCAGGACAATTTTTCCTGTGTGTCATCTGAGGTAATGCCTATCTTATTGTCATCCCTGTAAATAGTGAGTTAAGGCTTTTATTTAAATGATAGTTTGATGACCAAATGGGCTCTTTAGGGAGGTGGTAAATGTCCTTCCCTTGAAGTATTAAATCAAGCACACCTGACTCTAGCATTATTTTGGGGACCAGATAAAAATCATGCTTTAGTGTGTATTGTGGTTTGAGTGTGAAACATCCACACAGGCCCCTCCTCTGCTGCTGGTGTTGATCTGGGAGGTGCAGAACTGTTAGCACTTGAAGCCTCGCTGGAGGAAGATGGTATGCATGGTCTATGGACATGCAGTAGCGATTATTTCAAAGCACAGACTGACTTCTTTCCAAATTCTTCACCAGTCCTTGCCCTACATGTTATAGACTTGTCTTCTACCAGCCAAAGATGTATGCATCACATCCTTCTCTTGCACACCTCCATCTTTGACACTTTACTACCTTTTTGCAAAATTTCCTTTTTTGGCAGTTTCACATTTTTATGTAATGCATTGTGAAAAAAAATTCATGCCATCACCCTCTCTCATCTTCCCCCCAATACTTCAGGCCCTCCTCTTGTTTCCAGTTAATCCCCTCCTACTTTCATGCCTTATTTTTTGTGTGTATACAGGTCCTTTTCATGTAGTCACAGCTGCTATGTGTTCAGATGTTGACCACATCGTATGTAGAAGACAGTCCTTCACAACACTCCTTCCCATCCTGTAGCCCTTCGTATCTATCAGTTCAGTTCCCTTTTTTTTTTTTTTTTTTTTTTTTTTTTTTGTGACGTCCCCCGGGTCTTGTTGGGGATGATGTACATGTCAATTTTTAAGGCTGAACATTCAGCAGTCACTTAATCTTCTTAAAGTCCATGCAACCTAGTCCTTATTTACAAAGATCATTCAAACTAAACTTGGATACACCTAACTACTTGGATTTTCTCAAGGGAATGTCTTACAATCTAACTTTATTCTTAAAATTTTATTTTGTATCCATCTTGGGCTACAACTCTCCCTTTACTGTGGCTAATAGACTAATCAATGTAATAGAAGCAATTTTATCTTGTACAATTTCCTATCTTTTAGGCATTGCTCTTTCCTTTCATTCATTTATGTTCATCATTGATCCATATATTCATTCAAACATTAGTCTTGCACAGCTATGTACTTGGCTCTGCTAAGCACTGGTGATATAACAAGTTATCTACCCTCATGGGTCTTGGGTGGATTTAGAAGTCATCATTTATTAGAAGATGTTTTAAAATAGTGTAATAGTGACAAGAGCTGTGGGCTGAGCAATTTGATTTGTTTAGTTACTATGACTACTACTACCTTAGTGAAGAGGGCTCTTCTTCTGCCCCATTTTACTCAGAAGTTAAATCCAGCATTACCCATGGCTGATGATAATAAGAGATAATTAGGGGTACACTTAGTCTACACTAAGTCTATACTACTGAAAGGACAAATGCCCTTCCTTACCAAGAATGACCACCTCCAGAACCCTGCTTCGTTACCTTCACATTTTCATACATTCTCCTAGCCTCTCATGGAACTTGTTTTTCCTCAAGTGTTTGAGGAATTTTTCTTTCAAAATTATTATCTTAAGAGATTTTTTTGTAAGTTAATGTTTTTGTTTTGTTTGTGTTTTACTGTTTGCCCATTCAATTCAGTATAGTGAATCCAACATGAGTGGAATATGCTCATGTGAACTAGCTTACTGAGGCCACATTTGTAGTATTCCTCTACAAAGAGCATTCTGAGCTTAAGATGACCCACGTGGACTTTGGATGTGACTTGCTCCTTTGCCAATCAAAGAGGAAATTGCCAAGCAACTTAAAAATGAGGTAATCATATTCCTAAAACCTTAGAAAAGAAATTAGACTTATTCTCTTTCCATTTGCGTATCTCACAGTTATGCTGCCTTCAGTGTCTACTTACATTCCTGGTGCAACTACAAAAAGAAATTGTCCTAGGTACAGATAGAAACATCTCTACTTGTTGAAAGGAAGATCTGTGTTATTTTCTTCATCATTTATTGTTACAAAAAGTTAAGCAGAAATACATTCCAAACAGGGGACCCCCCAATCAAAGCGTATGGAAAAGCATCTCCACAATGTTGGGGAAAAATAAAGTTTAAATTAGACTAGTTGACTTTCTTTCCCATTCTTTTCTTTTCTTTTTTCTTTTTCTGTTTTTGGAGACATTGTCTCATTATACAACAGTGTTGTCTGGCTTGGAGCTTGCTGTAAAACCAGGTTGGCCTCAAACACACAGAGATCTGCTGCCGGTCTTGACTCCCAACTGCTGAGATTATGAGCCACCGTGTACATCAGATGAATTGGTTTTTGTTTTTATTTTAATTGAGTCAGCAAGTTATTATTAAATATCATCATATTGCTTTAAATAACATTCTAATGCCACTTTCATTTTTAATTCATGAAAATGGCCATTTGCCCTGGCTTGAAGGGTATTTTTTGGCTAAATAAATTAGAATTCATTTCATTCTTACCAGCCCAAATGTTAACCATGCATGCCAATGTGAATTCTCAATAGTGAACAGCATGAAGGTATTTGCATATGAAGACTGTTACCGTAGACAAGTATCTGAATGCCTGTGGCACTGTAGCTAAAATGATACCACAGTACTTCCTACTTCTTCTCTGATAACCTGTAAGTCACTAGTCTCCAAATAAGATGCTTTTTGTTCATGACTTTGCAGAAATTCTATGTTTAAGTAGTTGGTAATAGAATGCAGATTTATTTTGTGCCTTTTTTACTTTCGTGCTGGGGCTCCCCATATCAATTAAGGCAATCAAGACACCACAACAGACATGTTCCCAGGCCTACCTGCTCTGGAGACAATCCCTCCCTGGCACTCTTTTCTAGGTGAGTCTAGGCTGTGCTAAGTGGGCATATAAAGCTAATTATCACAGAGCTACAGCCTGAAATTAGCATTAATGAGTCTTGATGATTTTAACAGTTGCTAAAATTTGAAGACTTTTGACAAGTGTCTGTTCCTTGTAGCACACACCCGCCCACCCCCACACAGTAACCCCCACACACATCTATAACACCAACTACATGCACAGCCACACCACATTACACACACTACAAACATATACACACAAGAGCATGCACACACATCATACATATACACAATTATCTCACACACACTATGCACACATACATACCTCATACATGTGGTCATATAGGACACACACCACAATACACATATTACAGGAACACACATACACATATTACACAGGGACATACACACACACACACGCTCACAAGTTAACCTCAAGCCCTGCTCTGACATTCTCAAGATGTAGTACTACACTTAAAAAAGCAAAGCAAAACAAAACAAAACAAACAAACAAACAAACAAACAAACAAAAACCCACACAGCTTTAAATCTCTAAAGACAAGGTACTCAGCCTGACTCATTTGGCAAAAATTCCAAATTCTCCATGTTGCTTCCTGATGGGGGTTGTGATTGAGCCTGAATCACCAGGTAATTGCTTCTATTAGCCGACTCATTTTGCTTAGGTAGGCACAGCTGGAGATAAACTGTCCACAGCATCCTAAAGCTGTGTAGCCCCATCCCTCCAGGTTCCAGCTAAGTAGACACCTGCTGAGGAAGTGAAATCAGATGCTTGGCCCCTTTCTTCTTCCCCTCATGAATGTGATTTTTGTGCTACAGTGTGGCCCCTAAGTGATAAACGAAAGGCTTTCTGATCTGTGTCAACTGCCTTCGGCAATCAGGGGGGCATCTTCCTCCAATCAGACTCCTAGAGGGAGGTGGATCGCTAGGACAAATCCTGCTGCCTAGCACCTCAGCAACGGGGTGTTCCTGGTGTGTGTTTGCATGGATGTGAGCAGAAATGTAAGTTTATGCATCTTTTGAAAAATGTGTTATTTCTGAAACCTGGAAATAGGAATCTGAAGGCAAATGATTGCACACAATCTTTACTGATATTAAGAAATAGTCAAATTACTTAGAAGGATTAAACACTCTGGAAAACGAATGCTGCTTCGGGAGTTGCATAAGAAGTGGTTTCCATTCTTTTCAAATTGCATATAAAATCAATAACATATTTTAGCCATTTTTCAAGTGTTACTCTCCATGAAATATTTGAACTCGGGTGCCAATAACTTTTTATTTGCCTTCAAGATGAAACTGACTGGCTTGATGGAGCCTTGCATCTCTCAGAGTTGAAGGCTCAGGGGAGGAAATGTCTGCAGAAATTGTCATTTCTCAGTACATATTTCTGAGCTTGCATTGGAGTGACAGCAATGACTTTACCAGGTATTGGAGGGACACTCTTGGAAGCTGGCAGGGAGGCCAGAGTTGGGTGGAAGTCTGCAAATCTGTCAGATGCCCCCTAGGTACTGAAGGAAGCACCATGATCCCATATTTGGAGTCACTCCTCATCTGCTGTATTTGGAGAACATGGAGTAATTTATAGTCAGAGTTTTAAGATGTGAGCTTGAGTTCCAGGAAACATTCTTGGTGAGCACATGCATTTCAGCCTGGTGTGCGAGGATGTTAGAGAGCTATGGAAAATGAAGAAAGCATGCACTTTGTTTGGTTTTGGTGTGTGTGTGTGTGTGTGTGTGTGTGTGTGTGTGTGTGTGTGTGTGTGTGTGTGTGTTATCATTTTCTAGGGTAGGTGTGATCACGTGTGTGAACATGAATATTGAGGTTAGAGCTTGACACCAGCTGTCTTTGATTGCTATCCATTTTTATTTTTTGAGACATGATCTCTCATTAGCATGAAGATCTTGGATTTGGCTAGGCTGGCTGGACAATGAGTTTCATAGATCTCAGCTCCTGTCACCTAAGCACTGTGTTACAGGTGTGCTGCTGCACTTGGCCTTCTACATGGGTGCTGAGGATCTAAACCCAGGTCCTCATGTGTGCACATCAGATACTTAATGGGCTAAGTCATTTTCACAGCCCCATGAATTCTTAATTACCATGAATTTGGATGTTATGATAGTTTCAAAGGCTATATGGACTAATTATGTCAATAAGAGCACAGCAGGAAAAGCCTGTTGTTTTTCATTTAGTGGGCAATTGTGCAATGGCAGATGTCTTATACATACACACACTCCTGAGTGTTACTGTGTTACAGAAGTAGAGGGACTGGAGGTTGACATGACATACATAGCTCCAGGAACAGTTGCATCTACATATCTCTACTGTACTCCAGAAGGGAGGTGTCCCTCAGTGTCATCCTTGTACTAAAGTGGCTATCCATTTCAGAACATCTTTGTCATGCTCAATCTGCTTTCATTGCAAAGAAAAGGTAAACATCTTTCTAAGTGAACAATCACTTGAAAATTGCTTCCAGAGTGCCAGTAGGATCTTGAATCTGCCTGTTCCACATTCTGGGACCTCACTCTGGTTCTTGAACAGTCTCTAGGGGACTGTTCCAAATATTTCCTCTTGAAGCAACTGGAATCCTCTGAGAAATAGGAACAGCTGCTGATAGGAGATTGCTGTGCACAAATCATTCTCCTGCCCTAAAAGGATTAGGAATGGCTCTTTGGAGAATGGACTCAGGCAGCTCTTTGTTTATTTATTGCAGTGGTAGATGTCAATGGAGCAAGGCAGCATCTCCCTGACCTCCCCCACAACACTCCACACATTGTATAGACAAATGGCATTGCCTTTACGATTGGTTAATTTGTAAAGAACCAGAGTGCTCTCTCCATCTTGAGGAAGACTTCTGTCCCAAGTAGGATGCTTTCATGGTTTCTAATGAACATTAGCTAAAAGATGATTTTTTATAACCCTTCCAAATGATTGCTTTTTAGAGTGTTAGTCCCTAGCCTGGCTCGATGTTTTGGGTCCTGTTCTTTCATGCTCCTGTTGAAGGCAGAGATAAAAATCTACTAGTAATAATCATGCTGTAGTAGCCACCACTGAAACACCCATCACTGTCCACTGGAGCCTTTCAAAATGTTGGCCAGGATCTCTGAACTCCAGCTCATCAAGCAAGGGGGACTTGGACTTGTCTCATCAGTGTCAGTTTTTGCTCTGCAGCAAACAAACAAGGCCCTTCCCAACAGAAAGAGATAAGGAATGGAATGAGGAGACTAAAAAAAGAGATATTTTACAGAACCAAGAAATGAGTGATTGGAGCTGAAGACATGGGCCAGCAGTGAAGAATGCTTGCTGGTCTTCTAGAGGATCTGGGTCAGATTCCAGCAAGCAGGTAGAGTGGCTGACAACCACCTGTGGCTCTGGGTCCAGGGGATCCTATGTCATATCCTGGTCTTTGCAGATACCTGCACGTATGTGGCATATGCACGCACAGACAGAGATACATGCATGTAAATACAAGTAAAACTTCAGAAAAAAAAACAAATGGTAGCTCTTTTATTGTTCTTCTAAAACAAAAACTTTACATGTTCGTACATGTATACATGGACATATATAGAATGTATCTAACTATTATACCCTAGCCAGTTAGTTGCATTAAGCATATTGTTAGTAATTCCCCTTTTACACTAAAAATAACTTTTACTTATTTATTTTGCCTAGATATATGTCTGTTTACCACTTGCATGTCTGGTGCTCTTAAAGGCCAGAAAAGGGTATTAAATCCCCTGAAACTGGAACTATAGATGGTTGTAAGCTGCCCTTTGGGTACTGGAAATCAAACCCAGGTCCTCTGAAAGAGCAGTGAGTGCTCTTAACAGTTGTATCTCTCCAGCCCAAGCCAGAAATTCTTGGATGCTAGATATAGTGTTTGCCATAGTGGCTACACAAAGTTGACTTTGTCATGGTCATTGCTCTCAGTGTATTTGCACTCTGATCATGGAGCCGAGTGCTACATGACTAATAAGCACTGTTGATTGCAGGTTGCACTGTGCAAAGGCCTAGAAACAGGACAAGCAACAAGAAACTTGAACTGTTTCCTGCTGAGGTAGCAAAGCTTCCCTAGAAAGGAGCAGTGTGGCATATGATGGGGATGGGGTCATATGACAAGAAGAATAAGCTGATAATTTTCTGTGACATACAAAGGAAGTTATACAGAGGGGTGAAATGCACAGGCCTTTTTCAAGGGTCAGTAAGAGTCATGGGCCAGGGCTTCCCTGTGATGGCATTAAATGTAAATAGTAATGAGAAAGCCAGAGTTTATAGGACAGTCTGAATGTCTTATGGCACCTGAGAGACATCAAGGTCTTCTAGCTGTGAAGTGAGAGGATGAGAGCTAGGAATTTAAGAACTGACGGTGGTAACAGGAAGTTGTATTGCAAAGGGAAGATGTGGAGGCAACGAAACTTCTGAGTGAAGCCAAGATGGAAGAGGAAGGCACGGTCAGCTTTCCATGCATGTGTTTCAGACTCAGCCCTTCATTTCTGGGAAAGTCACCTGGCTTTGCAGATTTCTGGCTTGTATGGGAAAGTTTTTCCCCTCCAGACACCCAGTAAAGACTGCTGAGAACTTGTTCTAGGCACTGTCTCAGTCCAGACTCTGATCTAATCCTCACCAACATAGTCACTTGAGAGCTCTGTATGTAATAAAAATAAATAAATATACTCATAAACATAATACTGATATAATATATTAACACATATATTACACATAGACTATATATGCATATACATATGGTATGTATCATATGTTAATATATTGTATGTAACATGTGTGTATGTTTTAGTGTAACACATAATATCATATATATGTATGTACATATATAGTACATATATATACATATATGTATGTATACACATACATATACATATATACACATACATACATTGTCCAGCACACAGTGGATACTCAGTAAAGAAGCATAAGGAGACTGGCTTATAGAATACTCAGGGAACAAGGAAATTATATGTTTTCTAGAACCTATTATCGAAGAACAAGCATGGTTTTCCACATGGAGTGTGAATCCTATCCCATGGCTTTCTCAAGGATGCATATAATAACAATTAATGAAAAAAAGAGAGCATGAATTTGAAGGAGAGGGATATTTGAGAGGGGGGAATGGAAGAAAGAAATGTTGCAATTATATAATCTCAAAAGTCTAATTAAAAATAAATGTGGCTTCTGACATTACATTGAGTGGGAGAGACTGTTCACAGCTAGAACTCATGCCCAGCATGCATAAAGGCCCAGGTTCAATCATCGGCAGTGTAAAATAAATAAATGTAAAAGTGAGACAATCTGTACTGTTGAATAACTTGATCCTTTGGTACCTGACCTGTGTTCAGCATTCTTGTCATAGGCTCCTAGAGACAGACTTAGGTAATCTTTGTAGAACCTTTCCCTCTTTCCCTAAGGTGTATAGGGGAGCCTCTGCAACATGCTTCATCTTAGCCTGAAGCAGGAAGTTTTCAGTAATTCCATTACCTAATTTCTTCCCCCCTGACAATCAGCACTGGACATTCCTCCTGAGTATCTTAGTGTTATGTGTCACTCCCTAAAACAAAATATCATGAAAGGATGTGGCCACGGCCTACAAGCACCTAAATTTTTTTATCACTGTGTAGTTGGCCAAAGAAACAAATGGTGCTTGATATCTTTAATGACCTCCAAAGCAATACTAAGTAAAGCATCTTACTTTTGCTATACATTAGCAACTTTGTAATTTGATGTGGAGCCAATGTTAAGTATTGACTGTTTATAGTATGCAGAGTGTTGTGCTGTTTGTTAGAGAAGGAAGGGTGACATCTGGATCTATGCTTTCTATGGACTTTATGCCTCTGCAGTACCATTAGTGAGACATGGGAAGCCAGGGTCTACCACTGGCTGAGATGAGATACAGATTGGTACATTGAATGTGAAATCTGACAACATAAAAACTGCTAAAATGTAGTTATTCTGGATTTGGCACTGGACTAAGTGCCTCATTTTGTGCTCATAGCATCCCAATGAAATCAATATCGCCATTATTCTTTATTTGGTCCATAAGGGTAGAATTCCATCTCACTGCCATCCCCTCTAGTAACATGTGAAACCAAATCTCTCTTCAGAGCTTAAAGGCATAACACATAATCTTTAGGGCTATTATAAACCTCTCAATAGTTGACACTTATATATTTGTCCATATATAAATCTGAGCTTGTAGCAAATATACAGTCTGGCACTGTAAAACCCTTTGAAATAGAAGTAGTATCTGGTTTTATTCATATCTTACTCATGCTAGCATGAATAAATAGATTATGCCACTTTTGTTGAATGAAATATGTTTATGCTTGTGCCTCTTTACATACATGTCTACTGTCGTATTTAATTGATCTATGTGTTCACCAAAATGTGTGCAATGCTACTATTTATAGGGAAATGTAGATTTACTGAATTGAAGTAAAATGCTCCTAACTTTACAGTTTTGTCCTAAATTACTTTGTAATTTTAAACATGTACACAGACATAAAAATCTAAATTAAGAACTTCTACTATTAAGTTGGGATCCCTTCCTTGCCACATTGTCATGATTATTGCAGAGGAAGAAAGTACAAGAATGCCATGGGCCGTCCTGCAAATGCTCCCTTGGGGGTATATACAGAAGAGCATCTTGGAGCAGATGTTCGGGGAGTAATTTAAAGGAGAAGAGGGCAGTGCTGATGACTTTCTTACTGGGGTGTGGTACACCAACCCCTTGCTCTGGCTTTCTTCCTGTTTATTTTACTCCATTGTCTAATGCTATAAATCTGATGGTAACATATTTGTTTTAGTCAATGATATGATACTTTTTGGTATTAAAATGTTGCCCCGAAGATTCATGTCTTCAAGGCTCATGTGTTCATGTGTTCAAAGTCCATCTGATGGACTTTTAGGAAGAGACTGTTTCATGAGGGCTGTAGTCTTACTGTGGATTAAATCCACTGATCACTTATGGGGACGTGATGGAAGTAGTTGACAGGGTGCTGTTAGAGGAAGTGGGTTGTTGGAGTGTGTCCTGGAAGGAGTGATCTTTGGTTATCATAACATCAGCAACTCTGACACACACACCCCTTCTGCACCATCATCACTCCTTACCACAGGCCTAGACCAGTGGGATTGACTGAGTGTGTACTGAAAACCCTGGACTATGCTCAAACAGGTCTTTTCTCTTTTGTCTTCACACCTTGAGGAACATCTGAGTAGCACAATCAACATTTACAGGTTTTGTCTCAGTTTGGTTTCAATAGGCATAACATTGTAGATCCAGAAGCAAGGCATTGGCTCACACACATCTTTTTATTCTTGCAGATATACCCAGGTTTTCCCAGCCAGTGCTGGGCACCTGAGAATTCACCCAGGCTCAGCCTAGTTAGTGTTAAAGGACTTTACTTGGTATTCATGCATGTGCATCCTGGAAAATCCATAAAGATGTCTTTGTCCAACAGTGTGTAGATAGGAGTCTCTTCTGATACCTATCAGGGATCTAGTGGCCCTGCTCTCCCAGCTCCTGTTTTAGATTCTTCTCCTTTCAGGCCACACTACTTGTCCCTTATTCCTGCTTCTTTGAACTGTGCTCTGAACTAATAATCAGCATATCATATCCTGCCTGGCTGCTTAAAACAAAACAAAACAAACAAACACAAGCTTGGGTTACACAATCCTTCAGAGATAGAAAGTCAATAGCTTTAAAAAAATAAAAAAAGCGTCCTGATAGCAAGACCCTATTATGACTTACAGATGCCAAATAGGGCAATAAGAAATTTGAAAAGTGAAAAGTTATCAGTGTTATCATTGGATGAATCAAAGGTATACAAAACCTATTTCTGAAGAATACTTAGTAAAAATGATCTGTGTTAATTCACACAATATTAAAGCTGAACAAGGAGCAAGCCATCTATTATATGTGTTCCAATTCTATATGAACTATATATTTTACACATGCAGGAGTTACAGGAAGGAAATTAAGCAAGATGCTGCCCATGTTATCTGTGGGTTCTGTAGGATTTTCCTTTAAGTTTGTCAATTGTCTATGACCATGCAGTACCTTTAAAATAGTAGAAAAATAATCTAGGAATTAGACACAAAACTAAACAGCCAATTCTTCCTTCTTTAGTTTTTTTCTACTCCATAGAGGCAAATGTGCATTTCTGCATGATGAAGCACAGTGACATCTAGATCCTTGTCTCTTTCACAGATCAAGGGTTTATGTATTTGAACTGTAATTCAATTACAAACAGGGACCCAGAGATGCCTTCTGTCTCCAGGTCTGTGGGAGCAGCCACACTGGTGAGGTTGAGTGCACATGGATAGAGGGAGGATGATGTTAACACAGTAATGATGTGGAAGAGCACTGAATGAGCACTGACAGCAGGAAGGTGTCTGCTCAGGTTTGGACGATGCCATATAGCCTGCATCTAATCTGCATTTCTATAAAGCCTCCAGACAGCCCTTGACATCATTAACTTGTTGGTAACTGATAAGGAGAAATGAGCTCCAAAACTTCTCTGGTATTCTCCACATCATGAATGCTCTATATCTGGGTAAATAGATGAGTGACCCCACAGTATGGTGGGAAAACTGAGCTTAAACCAAAGGATCTAATAGTCACTTCATACCCCATTATTACTTCACTGTGACCAATGAAGCTTTTAGCTAATCACCAAGTTAGGCAGAGTCCTCTTGATATAATTCTTGAACAACATTTAACCCTTCATTTTATCTTATATATTATGGTTTCCTTCTCCCCCCCCCAAAAAAAAACTATGATTAAGTTTAGAACACAAGAATACAGAATGCTTTTGACTTCACCTTATAAGACCAAGCAAATGCTTTCTGTAAAGTGAGTAAAGAGCTTGGCAAAGTTACCAGTATACTAAATTGGTGTGCTTTATCTGTTTGACACAAAGTCCATAGGTGTTCTGCCTCTAGTTCTTTGCTTTTCCCTGTATCCACTTCCTGGACAATGTGACTACACTTTCTTTAAAATCTGAAGTTGGCACTATGTCTTGCTTTGCTTAAATTGATACGAGTAGAAATGATAGCTCTGGGTGATTTCCTCTTATTCTCTTAGTCCTTTGCTATATGAGCAATGTCTGCAAATGGCATCATGAGAAGAAAGCCCCCAACTAGAGTCATGAGGACAGTGCCACAGCTGACATT
This sequence comes from Cricetulus griseus, assembly GCF_003668045.3. Classification (NCBI taxonomy): domain Eukaryota; kingdom Metazoa; phylum Chordata; class Mammalia; order Rodentia; family Cricetidae; genus Cricetulus; species Cricetulus griseus. The sequence goes on from NC_048597.1 coordinate 129,937,529, forward strand.
ATGCTGGAACTTGGCCTGCCAGAGTCTTTTCTGATAAGCACAATCTAGATTGCTTAGACCCTGAGTGATCCAAAAGAATAAATTACTATGTCATAAGCCACCAAGTTTAGAATGATTCATTATAAAACTTATCAATAAAATGTTTTTTCCTAATTTCATAGTGTCACCTAAAATAACTTAGAGTGCAGTAGGCAGCAACCTTGTTATTTTCTTCAGCAGCATATTCATCACGGCATATATAACAACGTGTGTTGGATGAATGATTGGTCAACACAGTTGTTAAACCACCATTACAACCTTTATCACAAGTTGCAGAAAGAATTGTATACTCTATTCAGAAGAAAGACGGGCTGAAGTCCTAAGCTCTTGGTCCCCAGAAAGTAAATATATTTGGAAGTAAGATTTTTACAAAATAGTTTCAATAAACTTGTTGGATGGAACCCTACTCAATTGGGATTTATTTTTTCCTTGAAAAGGGGATATGTAGCTAGAGTTTTCTTTCCTGCCAGGTTCTGTTGCTGCTTTAGCCCCAAATAAACACACAAAGACTTATATTAATTATAAAACTGTTGACTGATGGCTAGGGCTTCTTACTGTCACCTCTCTCTTAATTATTAACCCATAACTACTAATCTATGTATTTTCACGTGGTCTTGGCTTACCAGAGAATGTTCAGACCTGTTTTTCCTTTGATGGCATCTCTTAGAAGTCTCTCCCTGCCTACCTTTCCCAGAATTCTTCTTGTCTCCTAGTCCCACTCATCTTCCTGCCTCTATTGGCCAAACAGTGTTTTATTCATAAGACAATAAGAGAAACACATATACAGAAGGACATCCCACATCCGAGATATTTGGGGTTGTAGAAATGGCTCAGTGGGGAAAGTTCTTGCCATGCAAGCATGAGGACAACTTTGGATTTCCAGAACCCATATAGAGACAGATGTGTTATGATGGATTGTGGGTGGAAGCAGGAGACTATCCTGAATCTCATCCTCCAGTTGGGCTGTATGTACAGTGGAGAACAAGAGGAGATCCTGCCTCTAACAGTTGAAGATTGACACTGAAAGTTTTCTTCTGATTTTCATATGTGGACCATGGCATGTGAAACAATACACATGTACCTGCATGTGTGCATGCAAGTGCGCGCGTGCACGTGAACGCGCACTTGCACACACACACACACACACACACACACACACACACACACACACACACACACACACACACACACGGTAATAAACAAATACATAGATAAATACATGGGAACATATGGAAACTGACAGACATGAGAGGAAGGAAGTTGTGAAACTATACACAAAGAAAAGATGGTCACATTTTGTATTGCTGTCTACATTGTTTAGGTGACACCTCATACCAAAAAATGCTAGAGAGTAGAAAATATTAAGTAACAATGCAGTACTTTATCCTATAGCCATCTGGGAAAACAAGGTCCTCCAGAACTATGCTACTTTTCTAGTTTTAGTCAATCAAGTTTTGGTACTTCATTGAAGCTTCTAGCTGCAGGAAACCAGTATTCCCCTCTTCCCTCATCTTCCACTTCCTTTATGCAGTTCATCACATGTGGCATCTTATTCCTCATGCATTTAACTCCCTCTCCCGAAGATCCTTTGCTTTCTCTTCTAATGAAATCATTTTCCTGTTCAACTTTCAGAACCAATAAAGAGCCCATCTCTTCCAGGAATCACCACACAGATCTCTCCTTTGACATCATTGTTTTGTGGGTCTCCTGTTGTGTTTGTCAGAGTGCAGAAGAATTAACTGTCAGAATAAATAAATAAATAAACCCCTGGAGTAATGGTACATGAATTATCCTTATGCAAACTTTTGGCTTCTCCAACAGTTTCTGGTTGTTGAAGATAAACACTTGCTGACAATTTTGAGGGCTTGCTTTTGAAATAAAGGCCTGAGGCATGGCCAGAAAAGATATGGATGTCTTTGGTGTCTGAGAAAGGACATCACAGGAGCTTAAAAAGTAGACCAGAGTACGATAGAGATGGCTACTTAAATTTCTTCCTTTTCCTCACCTTCAAGACAAAACTTAAAACACACTTCTTGATCTGTTCTATACACTCACACCTGAACAGCTTTATTGGATGTTCATAAGTGGGAAGAAAAAGAATGCTCAGAGAACTAAGATGGCTCAACAAGTAAGGAGCTTGTCTTACAACTGTGACAGCCTGGGTTTGAATCCCTAGAGTGCATATAAAGCTGGGCACAGTAGCATGTGTGCGTAAGCCTAGGTTAACATAGGAGTTAGAGAAAGGAGGAGTCCTGGAAGTTTATGAGCATCTAACATATTTTGAGACTAGTTTTGAGCTCAGACTAGTTGTGAGCTCATTTTGTAGCCTGGTCTAGCCTTGACCTTGTGATCTTGTAGTTTGCAATCTCCTGAGTAGCTGGGATGTGACATGGAACCCTCATTTCATGTGTTTGCTATGTAACACTGGACAAGTCCTTTTTATCTCACAGGGACTTGGTTATTCAATTTTTTGGCAGTGGAATTGGTGTTCTCTGTTTTGTAAGGCTGCAACAAGGATTGGCTGTCCACTGAAAAGAAGTGGAGCACAGTAGGTGTTTGCAAATAGCAGCTTCCTTGCTTTCAGCCTAATCAATTAATAACTCAATCCAGAAAGAGTGTGTTGGCTCCTTGCAATGTAGGCAAGGGATCAGAACAGTTTGATGTCCAGATCAAACCAGTTTATAGTGTGGCCGTCACAGAAAAATATGGGAAAGTGATTAAAGGGGAGAAAAAAATAGGTGCAACTCTACATCCCTGGAGAATTTATGTTAAGTTTAACCTTTTATACAGTTTCATAGACAAGAAACTTCAGAAATCAGGGTTAAAATGAAAGTGGACAGACTGTGAACATGAGCTATAAAAGGGTCTCTTTTGTAACGAGGCAAGCACAATAACTCTTGTTTAAATTTTATCAGCTTTCACAGCTTTTTAACTGCTGGATAAAAATCGCAGTATGGTACCTGGATTCGGGAAAGAATATAAATAATATTATAAATGCCAACAGTTTTGTGGTCTCATTTCATACCTGTCAGCTCCTATTAGGAAACACATCTTTCTGTGAGTATTCAAACATACTGGTTTTCCTTCCTGCTATAGAACTGTTTCAACTTCTACTACTAGTGACCATTCGAGAGCATATTTCTCTTCTTGAATTTTCTGGTTCACGGTAGCCATCTTTGAATGGAACAAAAAAAATTTCTTCCATGGCTTCTGGTTTCTTCATCGATATATTTATTCATGTTTATTAGAAGATGTATTTTGGCAACAGAATTTGGAATCAGAATCAAGTTGATGATTATTTCTAGTGTTGGAGACAACAGTCCTAATACTTGTGATGACTCTACATTTATAAGGGCCACCATGAGGTCACCTCCCATATGGACATTTTCCAGGTTCTCACAGGGAGTACAGGCAGAGAGTCTCTTTACCATGAATACAAATATATTTAAAATATACTTCCCCTTGGAGATTGAGAATTTACTGTGTATAACATAGAATAGGGGATTTAGTGCCTCTCTTAACTAAATCTTCATATTAAATTGTTTAAATTACATATGAGAAGAATAAAGTTGAGGAAAAGCAATATAAATAACCAAATTGTAAAGCCTGTCTCATAAACACCTCTGAACCAGAAGGGCACATAAAAATAATACTTTGAACCTTTTATTAATAATATTAATATGAAATACATAAAATTAATGCACACAGTGCTGTTATTACCCTTCAGCTCACCAAAACTGTGGCATTGATGGTCTTAGCCAACTTTAAACATATGCTATGAGTTATAGAAAGCACAGAATTTATTTCTTCTGATTTGTGAGGAAGCTGGATCACAGGGAGAGCCTTCCTGATGGTAAAACCCCATATGACAGGTTTACAACTGAGCTTTGTTGAATTCTCTCACAAGACGTATCTTATTTGATTCCAGTGGAGCTATCTACCTCCTACATCACTGTCTCCTCGGTCCACCTGATTTATATACCCAGATGAACTATCATTTAAGAATTAGAGTAAAATGAAGTAACTTCAGCTATTTAAAACTCTAGGGGTCATCCCACTCAGAATCTGATTAAAACAGTCCCTCAGCAAGCACAGAACTTGCTTTTTCAACTGGAATTGAAGAAAAAAATGCAAAACAAGAATAGCAGCTGAGCAGGGGCTAATAACACGCTGGGAAATCAGTCATTTTGAGTCTACACAAGCCTGTTTCTTTTTTGCACTAAAATGGAGACAGTAAGTAATTACAACATGGAAGGGAAAGTTGGCACTCACAAAGAAGCTCTTCAATGGTCAATTAAGTGATAAGTAAAGCAAGGTCTTAAGCTAGTCATGAAAATACTAAATGAGGTGCATTTGTCATTTATGTCATAATATGAGGATAAGGCAAATTGTGATGGTGTATGCCTTTAACTCCACATTTGGGAAGCTGAAGTGTAGCATGAGGATGATGAGTTCAAGGTCAGCCAGGGTTCCCTAGTGAAATCCTGTCTCAAAAACAAAACAGAACAACACAAAAGAGAAGGTAAGGAGGGGAACTCAAAAGAACTAAAAATGAGACAAAAACACGTCTCTACCAGCACAAGGAAGGAGCAGAAAACAACACAGGAGATAAAAATGATGAACCCAGAAAACAAAAAGAAGAAGGTCAGTATTATGAGTCACTGAAAATATGTGGGGAGGTTTTACAATGAGAAATACAGTATATGTAAAACTCATATCCCATTTACCAACACTTCACCCCACCCCTACAATCAAGGGACCCCTTTCCAGGCAGAAGCTGGATATGGTCCACTCTTTGCAGTGCATATTCACAGCTAGACAGTAAATCAGTCACAGGGTTCCCTGATGAGAATGAAACTGTTGGGGGTTGCCTCTTACTCTCTTCACTACCATTATTTCTGGCGTCATTTATTTTTGTGGTTCCAATTTCTCTTCTGCTTCCATGTTGCCCACCTTTCTTATAAAACTCGTACCCAACTCTTTACTTCCAGGCATTGGGTCTTTCCCCCAACATTCAATGTAAGAACTCTCTCAAAGAGTTCTGTCTCTCATTCAAAGTCCTCCAGTGCTCTCCATCTTACCTAAGTATGGCCTCCATAGGCGTGGGCGACTCTAGTGATTTCTTTATCCCATTTCCTATTGTTCTTCCCTTCCTTGCTTTATTAGTTTCCTTTTGCTTCCACGACTAATTGCCACAACTGTTGCGTTTATATGGGACAAAGTCACACTCGTATAGTTGGGAAGTAAGACTTCTTGCTGTCTTGGAAATCACTGTGCTTGCAAAGCTGCCTTCGGGCTGGGCTCTAGGGAAGCAGCTCCCTTGAGTTTTCTATTTCTAGAGACTTCCAGTGTCTTTATCTTATGTCTCTCTACTAGGAACAGCCTGGTTCTGACTGCTGTTTTCGCCTGCAATTAGTTACTCTACCCTCGTTCCTGTTTCCCAACACTATTGTGATTTCCCAGATGACAGAGGTGACCCACTGCAGCTGAGGCTGTTAATTCAGGTCAGTGAGCAACGCTCGCTTTTACCTCTTTCCAGGTTTCTGATAGAGGAACATAGGCATTATTAGGAGCAGTCTAGAGAGCCTGTCCAGAGCAGTGGACCTCTGAAGTCACCAGCAGGTATTCTCAGTGTGAGAGAGGCCACTATGAGGTCAGGAATCACACTTGCATCTTTCCCCTGCTTTTGTTTAATCCATATAAAAGGAGCAGAATTTCCACATACACACTGAGGCAAAACTCATGCTCTCCGCTTCTTTAAATCATGGTTCAAATGTCCCCTACTCAGTAAGGCTTTCCCTGAATTTAAAACTACACCCCATAACATACTCACCATCTTTTTCCTGTATAGCTACTACTCTTCAGTGCCCATCATTTTCTAACTGAACAGAATTTAATTTACTTACAAATTAAATGCATATTTATTATTTCTATCTCCAAGACCTCAGAATGTCAGGAACACATTGTCTTTTTATTCATTTGTTGCAATTTTTGTGCCTAGAATATAGCCTAGAATATGGTCCACTCTTTGCAGTGCATATTCACTGGAGAAGTAAATGAATAGATAGATAGATAAATGAGTAGATGGAAAATACATGTATCTATTGTTATATTTGTATATATGTCTCAATACAGTAATGTTTCTTATATAGTGTATACTTGTACACACATTACTAAAATAGGAGGAGAATGGAATAGCTTAGAAGGCTCAAATCTCCCTTAGAAGTTAAAATTTGCCAGTTATGTGACCCAGGACAGACTCATATCCACCTATAAACCAATATTTCCCTGCCTTAAGTTTTTTACCTTTAAATTAAAGAAACGATATCTACCTCATGAGAAGAGAAAATGATTAAATGATGAGAGTAGACATTTTTTAAGTATTCAGATGAAAAGAGAGAGTGAGACAGAGACAAACAGAAAGATGGTGAATTACTGATCTTTTTGGTTGAATCAATTGAAAATGGTGAAGACGTCATTCAGTCTAGAGAGCCTGTCCAGAGCAGTGGACCTCTGAAGTCACCAGCAGGTATTCTCAGTGTGAGAGAGGCCACTATGAGGTCAGGAATCACACTTGCATCTTTCCCCTGTTTTTGTTTAATCCATATAAAAGGAGCAGACCAGGCAGCTGTGGCTGTGTTGGGCTCTATGTGCCCTCCCTAGGTTACTATTAGGCAAGTGGTGTGGTGCAAGATTGCCCTGTGTGCAGACGTGTTCCAGCTGTCTAAAAAGGAGAAAGGTCTTCTCAGTTATTACCAAAATTGCTTTACTTGGTTTGCTAAGTTACAAGTGTCTGCAAAGTGGATTTACAGGCATCCAACCTCCACAAAGTAAAGAAATGGCTTGAAAATTTCCCTTAAAATAAATAGTAGATAGCAGAAAAATGGGATAGCAAACCCAAGTTAAAAGTAAAATCTTCAAGGCAGCTTTTTTTTTTTTCTTGTGAGTCACAGAGGAAAACACAAGGCCAGTATAATCAAATGTATGGAGCAGTCACAAACAAATGGTGTCAAGATGACTGTGTGAAATATTGAATTACTACCACTCTGTTAACGGCAGGCCTTTATGTAAGTGTAAATGGTGTTCTTGACTGTATTGTCTGTAAAGGTAGCCTGCAGTCACTACCATGATTGTATCATTAACTGCATTATTTCCAATGTATTCTTATTAAAATCTAGTGAATTTTCAATATGATGTATAATGTACACTGTATATAAGCAAAATAGTGCTAGGATATTACATATATGCAGCCAAACAATGTTTCTGTATAGGAGGCTGATAGCAAATACATATGGAGCCATTATAAGGAGCAGGTACTGAGTGGAGTGAGTTTTGGGGCACATGGAAGCTTATCTGAGGGATCAGTTCAGTTACACTCCCTACAGGAAGTCAGGGGTGAATGCTGAAAGGCAAGGTTGTACAGATGAACTCTCTCCACGCAGGAGAAAGTCAATACACACACGACAGTCAAATGTTCAGTGCAGAGAAGGGTCCAAGAGGTTCTAAGTTCAGGCCTCCTGATCCTGATTTCTTTGAGAAGCAACTGCACATAGGTTAAACAAAGAAATAAGAAAAAGATCAAAGACTTGGAGCCAGATAGACTCAGTTTGAGCTTCAGTAATGCTACTTGCTTGGTTACCTGAACTAAATACCTGCTGCTGCTCTTCTTTCTTCTTCTTTTCCTTTCCCTCCTCTTTTTCCTTCTCTTTCTCTTCATCCTCCTCCTTTTCCATATATATATATATATATATATATATATATATATATATATATATATATTTCCATAGTTACCTAAATCCTGTCACTTTGACATGGATGATAACCATCAAATCAATGAGCCTGGATTTGTTTTTACGTCCATTTATGCAGCATCCAAGCACATGTCTCTATGGCTGCTCTTGTCATAGCCACGAGATAGGTGAATTTCAAAGTGTTCATGTGCCTCTTCTAAGCAGCAAAAATGGTAGGAAATGGGCTTCGACAAACACTGAATCTCCAGGCACTTCATCCTCGATCCTGGATTTCACCAACTCTAAAACTGAGAATTTCTCTAAAACATTTCCTGTTGTTTAGAAGCCACTTAAGCTATATTTTTTCTCACTACAGGAACACTCACACTCTTTATCATGGTAAGGAAAGCTGCTCCAGGCACTGGACTGTAATCATGTCCATTGAGATAAATTGTCAGCCTCAGAGTGATAGTGAGAGCCCTATTCATCCCTGCCCTGAAATTTCCCTGTGATATGGTTTGGGGAAGGTACAGTACTTCTTTGAGTCTCAAATGTCATCTGCAAATGGGAATATGACATCTGCCTTGATGGAGGGCTGGGAAGATCCAGAGAGATGATGTATTTGGACTATAGCACAGTTGGTAGAATGCTTAACTAACACACTTAATGTCCTGTGTTCCATATGCCAAACCATATACACTAGGTATGGCAGCATAGCCAAAGTGAAAAGAACAAAACCACAATGAATACGTGGAAGACAATATGTCCGAAGTACCAGGTACAGCACCTGGCACAGATAGCAAACACCACAAATGCTACTTGAGCTCTCCTTGATGTTGGCTCCCCTGCTTCTTGACATTCTTAGCATTTCCCAAAGAGCACTGATGATCCATGTTGGAGTCCTTTGTCTCTCTCAAGATCTTCACTGGTATTGCATGGCTGATTGTTTGAACATCCCATGTCACTTGGTCACTTCTATGGTGGGGCAGGGCAGAGAGGGAAAAGTGAAGAAACACAGAAGCCAATGCTCCAGTCAGTGAAGAAGGATGCTAGAGCAAGGGCAGAGAATGACAGTTTTAGAAACAGTAACAATGGGAGTTCGGGCTACTTTTGCTTTAATTTTTATTAATTGACTTCTTAAGTTAATACTCATTCAAAAATTTAAGTTGATCATTGAAAAATAATTAGTTCTCGATCCCAAAGCATATTGGCTAGAAACAGCATTGTACAATTAAGATTTCAAAATAGCTAAAGAAACAAAACAAAAGAAAACAAGTTACTAGAAATAGCGTTTATTATGTGACCATGAATCAAGGCTCTGAGAAGCAATTGTAAATCAAGGAGTTTTTCTAAGTGTTGAGACCATAAAATCCTAGGAGATCTGTTTCCTGGGTTTTCTTCTGGACTTAAGATCAACTTCTACTTTCTGTGACATGGCCAGAGAGTTCCTGGAAGTCTTGATAAAGTATCAAACAAATATCAGGGAAAGTGACTAGGACACAGACTTTTTCTGACAGGGACAAGATGGCAACAACAGCCCTGGGGACCACATTTAGGTGGAACCTTCACAGCTCCCAAGTAGAACAATGGTGGCGGTAGTGAGGATTAAGAGTTACCTTTCACAGCGTGAATCCTTTCCTGTTTCCACAGGATATATATCATTCAATTCTCACAGGAACAAATGAGGTAAGGATATAGTATTGATCTCACGTTGATACCAATTAGGAGTAGCAAAAATAATGAGAGGGTATAAAGTCACTTATTAAAATAAATATCAATTCCTTTGTGAATTACACCTCCCCCACTTTATTCACAAGAATGTCAATTTGACGTCGCTTTTATCTCACAGGGCAATTATCATTAACTATTATCTTGGATTTACTGTCCATAACATTTTATGTGAGGGTCCCATGTTGTCACTATAGAAAGCACTTCTAAATAAGGACAGTTATCCTTAGGTCCCTTGTCATCTGTGGCATTTCTTAAAATTGCAGTTGCCCTTTGTAGTGAAGCTATTTATTCATCTGTCTCAGAACATTTAGTTTATAGTCAGTAGGTTATGAAATAAAGCACTTCCTACAATTAACGTCTTTATTAAGACATATTTCCTTCTTTTCCACATTAATGATAGAGACGGCATTGAGGGGAGCTAATGTAGTTTTTCTGCAGGTAGACTGCTGTCATTTTACAACATGAGATTTGAGAGAGGGTATCCACTGGCCATCAAAGAAGCAGTTCATGCAAGCATAGCTTCACCCTCATTCATATAATGAAAGGGGTTTGTAGTTCTATCCACCATTCTTACTAGCACAATGATGACCAGGTACTGCATATGACCCATGAATGTTTTGCCCACATGTATGTTTGTGCACCAAGTGCTTGCCTGGTGTCCATGGAAACCAGAAGAGTGTGCTTAGTTCCCTGGAATTGGAGTTATAGATGTGTGAGTTGTCAGCTGAGTGTTGGGAAACAAACTTGTGCTCTCTGCAAGAGAAGCCAGTGCTCTTAACTGCTGAGACATCTCTGCCTCTACTTTCACTTTTAATACAAGGCACAAGTAGTTAGACTCCTGATCTACTTACTTGTTATCAGGCTTGCTTTCCCAGATCTTTTTGTGCATACCAAGAAAGACTTGGCATTTCTTAGTTTCATATTTAGCTGTAAAAGCAGCTCAGATTCAGTGGGCTATAATTTAACACCCAACTCTCCTAGAAAATAAAAGAATAAAAGAACTCATATGAGGGTTACACAGAACAATTTACAATAGCGATAAAATATGCAATATTTTTCATAGTAAAGTCTACGTCGTCATTGATTTTCACAGAATGTTTTCATTGATTTTGCTGGATTTCAGTGCTCATAGACAAACATATGGCTGTAATTAACAAACAAGTAGAGCTCAGTCACATATGGGGGTTGAGATTTGGCTTGCAATCAAGGCTATAACAAAATTTAAACAATAAAAATGTATGTTACAACCTTACTTAGTTGACTATAATAAAAGGAACTTCTTGGCTGGACTGAACAATAATTTATTTCTTCAATGTTCTTTACTATTTGTGATGCAATAGATACACACAGAGAAATATAATAATTTATATTATTAATGTACCAGCATTGTGTTACGATAAATCTTTCCACCATAAGCTGCCTGAGCCCCACTGCCACATGTGAGCTTTACACCAACTGCCCGCCTGAGTTAGGACTCAAATGAATACACAGAAACTTTTTTTAGGTACAATGCTGCTTGGCCAATGACTAGGATTCTCATCTGTTAGCTCAGTCTCAATTATCATACATCTATATATTTTATAAGACTTATCTTATCGGACGCCTTATTGGCGTCCCTCCTTGCCGGTGGCTCACATCCTGCTGCTGGAGGAGGCAAACGGGAAGAAAGGGGCCTTTCCTGTTTCTCCTTCGCTTAAATATGAGTCTTCTTGCTATGTCACTTCCTGCCTGGATCAGCACATCTCTACTACATTTCCCAGAATCCTCTTTGACTCCTAGTCCCGTCTACTTGCTGTCTCATTGGCCAAACAGTATTTTATTTAACAATCAATAAGATAAACATACACAGAACATTCCCCATCATCTCCTCTTTTCTGTCTAAATAAAAGAAGGATAATTTATCTTTTATAATAAGTGAAGAAAACTATAACCATAACTATCTGTCTTGAACTCTATCAAAGACCATAGAAGGATAATATATAAACTCTAGAATTGACAGAGACATCTCGCTACCTGGACAGTCAACCAAAGTTCCTCTGAACGTTGGGACGTTCATCTTTAGCCTATAGGCCATAGTGTGTCTGGCACACTTTTCCATTTCAACAGGAACCCTTTAGTACTGTCTTGTGTAGGGAGCCGTCCCTGCATTCTCCATTACAAGATGGCGCCTGCATCCGGCAGGCACTGAATGTAAACAAGATTATTGCGCAGGCGCTGGGTAATTTTCCATTCCTTGATCTCTGCCTATTCCTTGGCGTCATATGGCCCGATGAGCTGCAGCCAATCATGGGGTGACACGTCCGAGGCGGCGGTTGCCAGCCTTTATTAGGGGACGGGATTCTTGGCTCGGGGTCTCCGCTCTGGTAAGCTTATGCTCTCCTCTCAAGACGCATTAAAGCTTTACTGCAGAAGGATCCGAATGTCCTGTGTGGTTCTTGCCGGCAAGACTATCGAGCGGGACAGTCTTGTTTTAAGTTCAGCAGTCACTTTCTTGTGGGTCCTGCATGTCCAGTTTATACAGCAACAAACAGTCCAGGCAAGAGCAGTTTCTTGCCCAAATGGCTATTCTTCCCTTGTTGAAAGCAAACTCCATAACGAGTTTCTTCGATGCCCATCCTCCTTTCTGACATAATTGGTGTGTTAGGAGCAGTTGTGTCTCATTGTCAAGAAAAATCCTAAACCATTTAAATGCCATATTTCTTTAGGTCTTTGAAAGGTTTGAAGAATACTTAACCATCTCAAATACATCTCTATATCTAGAAAACCTAACTAACCTAATTATAAGTTCTGACTATTATAGGTAAAAGATCTGTATAAACATAATACCTAAGCAAGAGGAGACATATACATATCACAAAATTGACCTTAAAGTTGTATCAATAAATGAAAATCTATACCAATGCAAAGTATTCATTCCTATACCCAATTCCCCTTTTCTTTCTTTAAAAAGAGATTGACTGTGCTCATTATCATTTATAACTAACCCCATTTAAATGAAAACAAACATTTATAAACAATATTTGGGAATATGGGCGTCGTTCTTTCTAAACTGCTTCCTGCTGATTAGGGGCGAAGTTCTTATCATTAGGATCATGATAAAACATAGAAACCTGACCAAGTCCTTGTTTTTGTAGTCTATAAGTCTGTATCATCTCAGCTTCAGGGGGTCTTGCTTGATAAAACCATATTAGTCTGGAAGGAATAAACAGCTTTTGATTTTATGTGGAAATATAAGTAAAACCTTTATTTCTAAGTAGCCTGTCCTTAGACTTAAATTTTGAAGTCAAACATTTTTAAAATGTGTAAGTTGGATTAATTTAGCAGCATTTATAATCAAATGTATTTTAGTAGCAGTAATTCTTTCCTTGGCAATCAAATAATTTAAAGACAACAGTATAGCATATAGTATCCAGATTCTCTGTGTATTTTTTATCTCTAGGTGGCTTTTTTACTATTCTACTTTTACTTCCTTTTGTTTCTTTTTTTCTGAGACAGGGTTTTTCTGTGAAAATCTTCCTGCCTCCGCTTCCTTCTCTCACAAGCCTACATATATTTTAAAATACCTTTAGAGGTATTTTCTTTATGTGGATCTGTCTTTATCATCTCAGAAATGTTGAGTATAAACTCCAGAAGCGCCGAGACGGCGCAAGCATGTGGAAGCTGTTCCGATGCCTCTCAGTAGCCCAACAGGGCAGACTGTGGTGGCAGGTTTACCTCTTTCTCTGGGAACCTTGGGGCATGGAGTCATCCTGCTCACTGACACCAAAATTGTTTCCTTTATATTTCAGTTATTATTGCTTTCCTTATCTGTTCGTATCTTCTCACACTCCTTTTGAGACCCAACCAGTCCACTTCTTACTTTCATGTGTTTCCTTTTGTGTCCTGTTGGGTTTATTTGAAGTTGCTTTCAAGAATCTGTGTTTGGGCATGCACTTGTGCACGCACATGTGTGTGTGTGTGTGTGTGTGTGTGTGTGTGTGTGTGTGTGTGTGTGTAGCATCATATACTGGAGCAACACAAATTCAACAGTGACTGCACTGCTGAAAAGAATGACTTTCTTCCTCCTAGCCACCATTAACTGCCAATAACTCTTCAAGCGAAAGATGGGGCCTCATAATCCCTTTTTCCATCAGTGATGGAATGTTGACAGGCTTCAGTTTTGTGCACACATTTGGTAGATAGACATAGCTACCATGAAGTCATGAGCATAACAGCCATGGTATGTCCAAAAGGCTGTATTTCATATCATTTTTATAAATGTAAAATTTTGTTTTTGGAAAAAGATAAATAGTGCTCCATTTTGTAGTAGTTGCCAACTTGAAGAGTACAAATATGAACACAATTGTCAACTTCCAATTAAGAACAGGTCATCATTGTGCAGAGTACCATGTAAAACTGTGCAGCAGTGTTATATGATTTCTACCAGTCAGATGTGAGAGACATAACACCAGAGCACAGGTGAAAGTCAGTTCATTGAATTGATGAGCTTTGAGTATGTATTTCCTTTACTTTTCTAACAAACTTCATTTAAATCTAAGGTTATACTTTTGAATTTTAAAATAATGTCTAGATTTTCAAGTTAATTAAATTAATTAATTTAAGTTTAATTAATTAGAAATGCTGAAAAGTTAATAATTGTGTCTCAAGAACCATTGTAGGCTGGCTTTAGCACTGCTGTCCCTAGCCCATGCTTCTTCTCCACAGACTGAACTGTAAAACCTCTTGCTTCTCATTGTTATTAGTGTCATTGTCATTAATAATACTGTTAGTAGTATTACTCCCCCTTCAGTTTACAGTTTTGGAAACCTCCCATGGCTGTTATTTTGGCAGATGGCCTGAGAGGTCAAGAGAAACCAAAGAACATCAGAGGAATTCTTAGGAAACAGGGATGATGCTGGTTGCTTGGAGGAAGGTGGTTTCTGTGGTGACACAGGCATCAGAGACAGCTGTGGCTGTTAGAACTGTCAGGATGTAGAGGTGATCTGACCCATAGTGTGAGAAACTGGGCAGATGGGGACATACAATTTCTAAATAGAGATAAGCCACAAAATCTGGTTTGCTGCCAACAGCAGGATATCAAATAAGACTTTTCATGTAATTTTTGTACTAATGAAAGTATTCAAAGACAGACACAGTGTTTCATATCTACAACAGCAACTCTTTGGTGGTTGATGCAGGAAGATCAAGAATTCCAAGTCAGCCTGGGGAATATAACTCAGTGCCACAACATTTGACTACCTTGCATGAGGCCCTTGTTAAATTACTGGTAGCTGCAGCAAAAAGGATTCTAGGCCATCCTGGAATACATAGAAAGACTCAATCTCATAAAGAACAAAACAAGTTCTCCCCAGATAGTAGCAACAACAAGACAAGAAAACCTTGTGGCCACTTTAAAATGTAAAATAAAGTCAAATATCTTTTTTATGCTTATTTTCTTTACTGGGGACAAACATAAAAATAAATTAAAGACCAAGAGAGCAGTCAGAGTGCCTGCTAGGTAACAAGATAGACAAGAAGCAGATGAGCTTAGGAAATTATTCCATGAAAGGAAGAGGGGAGGCTTAGAGCTTCTCCCAAATAAGGATCACTGCAAATACAACAGGTTATGAAATTCTGCAAGGCAGCCTATGTAGTGTCATCTGATGATTAGAAATCTGTAAGTTTCATGGATGTGGATTTCTCCTTGCTTATTAAGATTGGCTTTTCTTTACACTAGAATGGATGCTTAGCAGTTAAACAGTGCCATAGGGGAAAATTCAGTTATGAGTGACTTATTTCATATTGAAGTTATATCTCAGAAAATCTTGAATTATGAAGCATATGAATGAGGCTCAAAGACACCTTTAGCTTCTTTGTTAGAGTTATTTTCTAATGTGACATCATAGGTGTGAATAAATATGGTGCAGTTGTTCTGGTTGTTCCTTGACTGGTGCTTCAAACCTTTCCTTGTCACTGCTGTTGGCAACCACTAACCCAGCATCTTATTTGGCAGCATCCTGAGAGTATCTTTAAGGAGAGCATCCATTGGTGGTAGCTAGAAACATGTGAATTCAGTTGGCTGCATTTAGCTTCATAGCATCATGATGCTGGAAGAGTGGAATAGACATTCTTAGCTCCCGAACAGTAATACTTAATTTGTAGGATTGCTCCAATATTGGATATTGGAGGACATTCTGTTTGGAGACTGCTTCATATTCCTTTGGAGAGGATAATTAATAGCTGTTGACTAATATTTAATTTTTATTTACTAAGTATATGTTATCATTCTCTTGTTGATAACATGTGTTTCCAGATAGGATTTGTTGAAATCTTTCTTCCCATGTCTCACTGGACTTTTTTTCTTCCTTATTTTATATTCTTGTGTCTGATTATCTTATACTGTAGTGGAAATTTCTCCTACACAAACTTCTGCCAGACTATGCATTATTGAATCTTCACTGAACATCACCAGATGTGTGGAAAGAACTAACGCTGCCTTGGTTTCATGGATGCCCCAGTTCAGGTGTGATCACTGTCACATGATGCACCAAGGTACCACGCCATCTGTGCTACATTTGCAGAAGAGGATCCAAACTCCAGTTTTGTGATGTTTAACTCAACATCAGTCATAGCCAGAGCAGATGACCCCAGTAAGCATAGTTAAGGTCAAACCTAGTAAAGCTGGAATTAGGGGACAGTGGTTGCTTAGTCATTCTTATATAATAGTTAGCAGAGGTATGGTGGCTTGAATAAAAATGGCCCCCATAGGCCCATAGGGAGTGGCACTATTAGGAGGTGTTGCCTTTTGAAATAAGTGTGGCCTTGCTGGAGGAGTGTCACTGGGGACTGGCTTTGAGGTCTCAGATGCTCAAGCTATGTCCAGTGTGGCATTCCCACCCTCTGCCTGCAGATCAAGATGAAGAACTCTCAGCTCTTCTATGAAATGTCTGACTGCATGCCAGCATGCTTCTCTCCATGATGATAATGGACTAATCCTTAATTGTAAGCCACCCTAATTAAATACTTTACTTTATGAGAATTGCCACAGTCATGGTTCTCTTCTTTTATTTCTATAAAACCCTAACTAAGACAAGAAGTTTACTGTGGAAAACCAGAAAGTTGGGGCAGTGGAGGTTAGGAGTAGTCCTATTATAGTCAAACTTTCAGGAGTTATTAAGGACCTCTACAGTGGCTAGGAAGACAGACTCTTGCCAGAGTTAGTATATAAATTTTCCCATTCTGTCATATCCTCACTACTATTTGTTTTAACTGCTTTCTTTAAAAAAAATTACTGTTCTGACTGGAATGAGGGGAAATGTAATCTTAATTTGCAATTGTTGAGGGCTCAGGATAGTCAATGTTTTTTTTTTAATGTGCTTATTGGACATCTTTATTTTGGGACACTGTTTGCTCATTATCAGCTCACTTACTGGGTTTTTCAAAATTACATTTTGTGTTTTTTCACATTAGTTTTATATTATAAATATTAATCCTCAGTTGATGGGGAAAGTGCTTCTGTGTATGTGTTTGTCTTGTTGAATGATAAATAAAGTACTGTTTGGGCAATGAGGCAGCAAATTAGGCAGGACTAGGAGTTGAGGAGGATTCTGGGAAATGTAGTAAGAAGTGGTTATCCAGGCAGGAAGTGATATAGCAGAGAGACTCATATTTAAGGAAAGACAACCCAGGAAGTGGCCTTTTCCCCCTTGTGCTGGCTCTTCCTCCAGCAGCACGATGTGATCCACCAATAAGGGAAGACGCCAATGGAAGGCATCCGATAAGATTAGTCTTATAAAATATATAGATTTATGATAGTTAATACTGAGTTAGCTGATAAGAAATCCTCATCAGTGGCCAAGCAGCATTTGTACCTAATATAAGCCTGTGTATTATTTTGTCCATCCACGAGGCGGGCAGAACTCAGGCAGCTGGCAGAGACGGCCCACGGGGCGGTAGGGTTCGGGCAGCTTTTGGCAGAAAGATTTATCCTAACACTCAGTTAAATGTTTCTGTGCTTCATTCTTCACCATTGACTGCATTCTAAGGTGGGTGGTTGATACCATCTTACTTGTATTCTGGGCCATAACAGGGAGGGGCCAGAGGCAGTTGTTACTGGAAATGAGTGAAAAGCAGCAGGGAAGCCTCAGTATTTAACCCCCTGGTGACCTTTCTGTGTAGTCTTTGCAGGCTGGCTGTTCCACTCAAGCATAGGACATGCTGTCTCTCAGATAATTTGTCCATGTGTTCTGTTTCCACATTATTCTCCCTGTCCTCCCTGAGAATCTAGGATCTCACAGATCATTAGAGAGGATTATAAAATTCATAGCTTCCCTACCACATCTCCATACATGCAAGAACATGAATCCAGAAAAAATTTCCTGAAAACTTGGGGAGTAGAATTGAAAATGTTTTAGGACCAAGGCAAGAATATGTTTAATATTTATACTAGACTAGCAGGCCTGGGAACAATGCCTATAAACCATAAGGAGACAATCATTCTCTATGAAGAAAAGACCTCATGAGAAGTTATAGTGTGGGTAACAAACCATGGAAAGAGCTTGGAAACAGCATAATTGATGAATTAGCAATATTAATTTTTAAAGAAGACTCAGGACAATTACTAAATACTAGAAAGATAACACTGAAACAAAAATATTAGACCACAAGTCATGGTACGAACATGAAAGAAACAAATAGCATTGGGAGAGTCCATAGCATCATTGGCTGGGTGTGGTGGTGCACACCTAGAACTCCAGCATTTTGGAGGAAAATCAGGGGACATCTAGAGTTCAAAGCTAACCGAGGGTACATAGAAAGACTCTCATCTCATGCAAACAATCCAACACAAGACAACAGCAGCAGCAGAAAAGAACAAGAATGAAATAAATACATAACAGTGTATGGACTGGGCACTGAAAAGAGGAAGATTTTCTATGCCAGGAAGCAGGGTGGTAAGGACAGAGAGAACAAGGACATGCTCATTGCAACTTGAAGCTACTTCCCAAAATTGGTTAAGGAAAGACAGTAGAAATTTTCATAGCAGGAACCAAAACTAACTTTGACTCACTAATGGTAACTAGTATTTAGAAATACTAATATCTACAAATGATTAAAAATGGCTCAGAAGAGTTTACTGGCTAATAGTCCTGCAAGAAGGTTTAGGAATGGCTTGAAATTTCTGTTAAAATGTTCGTCTTTGTCTTGTCATTTGTGATACCACAATAAATTGATAGGGGATGTTCTTCTGAATGCTGTGAGTATATGTTTCTTTTATTGGTTGGTGAATAAAGCTGTTTTGGTCAATGGACAGGCAGGAAGTATAGGCAGGGCTACCAGACAAGGTAGAAGAAGGCTGGGAAGAGGGATGAAGGGTGTAAGTTGCAAGGAAGATACCATGTAGCTTCTGAGAAAGAAAGAGGCCTGGGCTTCATTGGGAAGCCAAGACAACATGGAGATACATAGATTAATAGAAATGGGTTAATAATTAACAGAGAGATTGATGGGGAAGGTCCTTCTATGTATGTTTGTCTTATTGGTTGTTGAATAAAGCACTGTTGGCCAACTTAGGTGGGACTAAGAGTCTAGGAGAATTCTGGGAAATGTAGTAAAGAGAAGTCTTGTGATTCAGGCAGGAAGTGACATAGCAGGCAGATTCAGAATATAAGCAGGGACAAGCAGGAAATTGCTCTCTTCCTCCTCCTCTCTTCTTGGTGGAACCACCATGTGATCCCGGCAAGAGAAGACACTTTCCGCTGGTGTCTAATAAGATAAGTCTTTATAAAATATATAGATTAATAGTTATGGTTGACAATTAAGACTGGGCTAGCAAGTAAGAAATCCTAGTCATTGGCCAGCAGCATTGTAAGTAATATTAATCTCTGTGTGTTATTTTGGATGCCCACATGGTAGCAGGGCTAGGGTGGCTTGGTGGAAAGATTTATCCTTACCAGAACAAGCCAATAAGAACCCTGAGTGATCAGCCAAACAGTTTATAATTAATAAAAGCCTTTGTATGTTTATTTGGGACTAAAGGGCTGTAGGACTGGGCAGGATAGAAACCCTCATTTACAGTAATTAAATAGTTGAGTGGAGTTCAATAAGATGTTTTAATTTAGTAGTTATTGCCTTATGTACTTATCATTTCTTTGTGGAAAGATGATTTAAACACTTCTCTTTATACTTTGAAGTATATAGTACAATACTTTTGACCACAGTCACCTCACCATGCACAAAATATCAGCATTTATTCCTGTTAATTACATGTAACTTTGTGCCCATTGACTGACTGTAAAAGCCAAATGAATGTAAAATCACAGTGAAGTAAGTACTAAAATTCATTTTTGCAACTCTAATACCTACTAGGGCCAATGGTACATACCAAATACTTGAAAAGGACAGATACATCCTAGTTGGGTAATAAGTATGTTATGATTATTCTCAAGTGATTATGAAATTATGTGAAGTCGAGGGTGTGATTATTTCACTAGACCCAAGATAAATGACAAATGGGTGTTTATTGGGGAACACTTACACAGAAAAACACAAAGAACCACAGGAGTGTTTCTCTGCCCTTCCTACCAGAGCCGCTGACCCATCAGAAAGACTGGGCAAAAGAAAGCTACCCCTCAAGCTTCCCTCTTTCTGCTTCTGTCTGCCTGAGGCCACACCCACGGAGGTATGGCCACCACTACAGGTTCTTGACAAAACCGCTCCAATTATGGAAGATGTGCATGACTATTTCCTAAAGTATACTCATGGGTCGGTATATAAAATCTGGAAATATGTAGTGTGGTGAAGATGTGGCATAGAAAGGCCAGTCCAGAGCATCCAAGGTACTGGGTAGGCTGTTACTGGGTTTGAGGACTCCAAGCCTTTAGACATGTGAGGAGTCTCAGTGAAAACAGGTGTCTAGGGAGGGGCTTGCTTCTGCTCTTCCAATTGTGCCACAGAGAAGCTAAAGGGAGGCAGGTTGAATGTAAAGTGAGAGGCAACCACACTAGGTGAGTTCAGATCCACAGCACAAAAGCAGACCACAGCAAAACTGAATGCATCCAACTTCTAATGCTTGTGGCTGTCTGAGGTTTTCCTGCACTTTATCAGTGTAACTCGGGAAGTCTTGTCTATGCGTTTCCATCCTCTCAACTTGGTTTTACATGCTGGAGGCAAGAATTGTTTCCTTTCTTACTTCAACCAGGTCTTTGTTTGGCTTGAACCAAATCTATTAGTTTATTGCTATGTTCATATCAAATATTTATGTCATATTCCTTGCCTGCCGCAGCCTTATTCCAAGGTAGGTACCTTATTGATGGTGTGGGATGATGGCTTCTACTCCAAGTGTTCTCACTCCAAGCAGTCACTTTACAGTAGACCTCAGCTTTCTATGCTTGGAACACCTTAGGAAACAGTAACTACACAAGTGCTGAAGTAAGCCTTTTCCATTGTCAGCTGGTAGCCCTTTCTCCATATCCCTCCTGCTACCCACCCTGATCAGGCTCAGAAGATGAAGCTAGCATACAGTGTTTGTCATTTTAAAACTACAATACTTCAATAATATATTTTGAGATCACTGGTGGGTATGGGTATCTTCAAATACAACTTTTCACAGCTTAGCTTTTTCTGATTTATTCCTTGTTTTTTTTTTTTGCTGACTTTTTGTTTCCTTTTGTATTTGTCTGAATATATTTTAGATTTTTTCACTTCCACTTGTCTTTTTACTTAATATCTTAAAATTCCGTGTGATGGTTCTAAGATATATACTTAAAATCTTTAAGTAAGATATAACATCATTTCCTCAAACTCTCTCCTCTCTCCAACCGTCCTATGTCCCCCTGTTTTCTCTCAAATTCATGGCCTTTCTCTTTAATTGTTAGTTACTGGTATAAAATATATCTATATCTATCTCTATATATCTGTTGCACAAAACCTGCTGAGTCCATTTAGTCTTGTTTAAATGTGCATGTTTTCTGGGATGACCACTTGTACTGGATAAACAATTAGGAGCCATTCCTGGGGAAACAGATTCTCCATCTCTCAGCAGTGGGAATTGCTTGCATCAGGTTTATGATATATTGATAGCTCACAATGTATTTTACCACAGTCACAGCAGACTATACCATTTCAAGCTGGTATTAGAAATTGTAATAGGATATTTCCATTTCTTCTCTTCTACTTCTTTAAAAATTATTGTTGCCATGCATTTTAGCTCTCAACTGGCACAGGCTCAGCATTACACTTATTCTTTCAAATTTAATGACTTATATTAAAAATCTTGTTTGCGTATGTGTATGTGTGAGTACATATGTGCAAGTAAGAGTCAGAAACAACTTTGGGGGTTCAAGTCTTTTCTGTGCCTGTGGGATCTGGGGACTAAGCTCAGGTTTGTTATGCTTGTGTGGCAAGTGTTCTTTACCAGCTGAGTCATTTCACACACCCTAAATTTAGTAAGACCTTTAAAAGTCACTATCTATTTCCATTTTAACATTCTGGCTGCTCTACTTCTCATCATTAGGTACCATCTGAACACTGAAGCTGAAGTAACTCCATAATTATTGTGCCTTAGACAGAATAATTTTATTCTAGAGATTGTCCTGGTTACTTAACTTGTCACAATCATAAGTCACGTTCTTTTGCTTTGTTGTTACAGATACTAATATTTAGACATATGGTCCCGGTTATATTGTGCCTCACCCCAAAATTCCATAGGCATCTCAGAAAGCTGACTGCACAAGGCACAGGTTATGATTTTGTGGCTATCATCTGCTTGTGAATCTATGAACCAGAAGTAGATGGTTCACAAAAAGACATTAAGACTGTGGTGTGATATGTAAAAGGACAGAAAATACTGAGAGATATGACATTTATATTCCTAATGTCAATTGTCTGGTAATATATTTTGTGATAACAGAAAGGAAAGTAATAAGCCAGAAGTCATGGGAGGAATTAAGTAAAGAAAACCTTGTTTTCTATATGCTACCTGTTTCAAGTTCCCCCATGAAATATCGATTCAAAGCAGCCTTGAAATGCATAGAATTCTTTTCCCTTGAAAGCGTGAGTTATAAATTTAAGGAGAAATAAGTATGGTTATCAAGGAGATTAGAACCTAACAAGGATTAGCATGTCAATGAATACCAATGAAGGCATCAATATACCTATGTGGGAAAGTTATAAATACGCATAGCTACAGAGAGGGCAGTATCTCCTTGCTAAGAAGCAGCTGGCTAGTGAGGTAGGAAGTCACTCAAGGGTTAATGTCCTCATTAAAAAGAGAATGAGAGATAAATAAGTGTATTTTCTCATCTAGAGTTTTGGTTTTCCAATCAGTGTCTTTCTACAAAGAATCCCATTGTTGTTTGGTTTGATGTTGCATAGTGGGTTTTTGTTGTTTTGTGTTTGTTTGTTTGAGTCACAGTTTCTCGTATCCCATGAAGGTTGTAAGAATTCATACATAGGCAAGGCTGGTTTGGAACATCTGATTTTTCTACTTCAATGATTAGATTATAAGTGTGCATCATCAAACAAACATATACAAATATTGTGTTTTATTTTATTGGCCATCTTGGAGAACTTGATCTGTGTTGATGGAGTCTACATAGATGGATGGCCATGAACTTCTTCTGATCCTGCTTCCTCCACCTCCCCAGTGCTTTCCCTACATCTTTTCATAGCGGAATCCTGGATGCTGTCAATGCACCCTGCCGAGATGCCCTTCCCAAGATGGTGCCACTGGCATCTAACCATTATGAATGGCATTCATGGAGGGCTCCCAGCTGTCTCTTTCCCTGAAGAATTGTCTGGGCTCAGTAGTCTCAAGCAGTAGTTGTGGATAAAGGAGTGGGCTTATCACTAGGAAGACTGCTAAAGGTAAAAACTCATAGGGTCATTCTAGAACAACTAACAAGTATGCTTTAGAGTGAGAACCCTGAGATCTAGCTCAGCAAGCCTCCCATTTGTTGCTGAGTCACAGTAGACACAGAGAACCACTGTTCAGGCTGATGGAGCTACTGATGGCCCTGTCCATCCAACTATATATACAGCTCATGAGTAAAACAGAGAAGAAAAGATCCAACCCCTTCCCATAGAATCTGGAGGGTGGCACCTTACACAAAGGCTCTGTAGGCCAAATTCTGCAGGATTCTTACTTTTGTAATTAGTTTTATTAGAACAAAGCCAGGCTTGTGTATCTTACTGTCTGTGTCAATCTCTATGCTACAACATCAGGCATGCACACTCACCCTTCTCTTACAGGAAACCCCTCCTCAACAGGAGTTTCACTAATATGGAACCCAGCAGGACAGACCAGGAAGTGCTTGGTGCTGCATCCTTATTTGGTTCAGTCTCTTTTCCATTGTGTTCTTTCCTTTCTTTGCATGTTACTGTTCTCCTAATCTCACCTCCAACTGCTTCCTGGGACTCTGACAATATACTTGCTCCCCTCTTCTTCCTGGTCCTCCTTCTCTGCCTTGTTTTCTGCATTTTCAGTGGCTTATTATGGAGCCATGGAACTTCTTAAGTGGCTTCCTCTAACTCGTCTGCTGGATCAAAGTTCTTCCTTTCAAAAAGGAGAGGATTCTATGTCTCCTCTTGTTTTCCTTCTGTTGCAACTGTAAACCAAGGACCAGAGATGGCCTCAACAATTTCCCACACTCATTCTAATATACAATTCTCTCATCAGGATTTACAATTTATAGAGCTACTAAAACTCACATGGTATTTCCCAATTCAGGATTTATTCAGTATCCTGTAGTATATATAAAAGTTAGGTTGTTACTTCAGGCATCACTGATGATAGGGAGAGGGAGATGAAGGTGTTACCACAACCCATTAAACTAAAAATAACTTGGAGAAAATATGTAGTCTGCACTTACTAAAAGTGCTATGGAAGTGCTAAGTTGTTTTAAAGCATTACATGGTTCTGCAGTCTACTTCCTGAGTAGACTGTAATGCTTTAAAAACATGACGCCTCATAGAGATCTTTCAGTAAAGTGACACACTGTGTGCAGCTGCTATTGAAGCCTAAGGAACAATGCTCATGTCCTGTGGTATAGTGGGCTTTAAAATACTTTCTTACTTGTAAGCTAAAGGAAAGAAAAACGTGCTTTCGTGTACGCGTGAGTGCACACGTGTTCAAACACACACACACACACACACACACACACACACACACACACACAATTAGATTCCAGAGTGGCAGCATCAGAAGTCCTTTTATGGAAGGGTAAAGAGATGAAATGAGATGAGAATCAAACAGGATTGAAAATACTGTGGTTGCAGTTAAATATTGGTTGAGGATTTGGGGTGGGATGAATCAAGGAGAGCATTCCTGTCTGGATTTAGAAGTGGTTGATCACTTCATAAAGTCTGAGACTGATTCTCCACACACAGAAAAGAATAGCCAGTCTCTCTATCTGCTGCTTTGGACAAACTTTCTAACAGAAACTCACTGCCTGTGGATCAGAGGCTCACAATGGATAACTTCAGATAAATATGAGAGGGTCTCTAGGTATGCTGCAATACCTTTGTCAGAATATGAATCTTACAAGCTGAGGATTACTTCATAATATACTTGGTGAATTTTCACATGATATTTTATATCTTTAGGGACTATTGCTAAAATACCTTTGGACTTTCCACTTGATTAAAATTATTATTGAACAATAATAGAATAAATAGTTAAATAGTGGATCCATCGAGATTTAGAAACTTATGCTTACATGCAAACTCTTAGTTTAAAAGTAATCAGTCACATTGATCACCATAAGAAACTAAAAATTTTAAAAAGTAGATAAAATAAATCTTTCATGTTTATATACCATTTAACAATTCTCTTAAAGTGCTTTCATTTCTTAATTTTATTTTACCCTTATGATAATACTACAAGTATTATCATAAGTACAAGTACAAGGAGGATAGACATCTAATTACCCGAATGACAAATTTAATTATAACACAATACTATTATTATAATTATTAATTAAATATTTAGGATATACTGCAGAAGTTAAAAGGACCATGTGCTTTGGACAGATGCAGAAGTGGTGGTTTCAAATATCAACCCTGACTATTATTAGCTCTGAAATACTGTGAGTTTTATTTGAGGTATCTGAACTTTATCTTTCAACCAGGACATGGAATAAACAAGAAATATAGTACTATTTGCTGTCCTTATTGGTACATTTTATTAATCCAGTCCTCAGTGACAGAGACAGGCTGATCTCTGTGAGTTCAAGGTCAGCCATATCTACATAGTTAGTTCCAGGTCAACCAGGGCTGCCTAGTGAGACTCTGACTCAGAAAGAGAAGAAAAGAAAAGAAAACAAATTTCCAGAAGTTTTGTAAGTGAATTACTTTGTACCAACAAAATATTCAGTGAATTTAGTTCCCTTTTGTCATAGAATTTGAAAAAGCTGTTGTAATTGTATTTTCTTGTCGACCCACACCCCCCAGCCTGCAAATAATGACTTGGAGACTTATTATTAATTATGAAAACTTGGCCTTAGCTTAGGCTTTTTCCCGACTAGCTCTTATAATTTAAATTAACCTGTTTTTATTATCCTTCGTTCTGTCACATGCCTTAGTTCCCTCTCCTCTGTATCATATGTCTGCCTTGCTTCCTGTCTTGCTGGCCTTTCAGACCTCTTCTTCCCAGAGTCCTCTTTCTCCCTGGAAGTCTCATATATTCTTTCTTGCCTAACTATTGGCCATTTAGCTCTTTACTAAACCAATCAGAAGGTGACTTAGGCAGAGATACATCTTTACAGTGTAAACAAATATCCCCCAACATGCTTTAAATGTTGCTTCCGAGTGTAGTCCATAAGCTGGGTGCATGGTGACTGGCAGAAAAGAAACTACTGAAGGAAAGCATCAAAAATATTGCCTGAGGTAAGTTAATTCCTGAAGTATGTATGATGTATGCAAGTATTTAGCTCCAAGTTTCCTGAAACCTCAGGCAAAAAAGAAACCTCATTAGTTACCTAATATTCTCTTCAGACCAAAGAAGGCACTTACATTTATAAGCAGAAACAAATCTTTTGTAGAATTAAGTCAAACGAGGTGAATTTCTGTAGAACATATATTTACAAGCACTGCCTGAAACAGCCCTGGAAAACAACAGCCACCAATGAAATGTTTCCTATCCACTCCCTACAAAGGCTCAGGGCAAAACCTCAAACCATCTATCAGAGAGGGGGTTCCATGGAAAACTCAGATAATTTTGTTCAAGTACATTGCTTTCTGATGATCTAAAGAGTCTAAAAAGGAGGGGTATTTAACCTGCCCACCAGAATAACTTTTGCAAATATTAGATTTCTTCAACTGGCCCTGGGAAGGTAATAGCTCAGATAAATCGAGATTGAAGTCCTACAAACACTGTTGGTGCAGCTATTCTATGCTGTTGGCTCATATGAAAGCTGTGCCTCTTGGATTCCGGACATGTGAGTGAGGCAGCAACTTCACTATGCTACAGAGCTGATATACCCTCAGATTTGTCAGGTCAGTGGATCAGCCCATTTTGATGCAGGCTTAGCAAACACCAGTAGCCCTAGTTAAAGTTATTTCCCTCACAAAGATGCTCTGGTTCCTTTCAAGCTTTTGCCAGAAGTCAGTGATTGCATTCTCCATCATTCCCCATGGTCTCTGCTTTAAAACAAAAAGCAAGTGTCACTGACACAAGCAATATATTTCCTAAGGTTCTGTTGGCAGCATGACATCACTAGAATTTTTTTCCTAAATCCTGTAGCAGAGTGGTTTATGGTAAACAACATACATTGCTTAAGCAAGTGAAAAATAAAAACTAATATTTAGTCTGCAAGCATTTGGCTTCTGCCACCCCTTATGCCTAATAAGTTCAGACTAAACTGCCAGTTATTTCATTTCATGTCATGAAAACCTGTGTTCCATAGCTGAGAACTTTTGCTCTTAACTGGCTGTGCGGTGCTAATGTGTGTCTCTAAGAACTTTGGCATGAACACGTAGAGTGGATCTGGATGAAACGCATTTGACTTCATATTACTTACCTTGTTCTTATGACTGTCTCTGTGTCTTTTCATGGCTCCCATTGAAAGTCCGTAAATCCAAGATGTGGAAAACAAAATGCTTTGAAAGTTTAAAGTGAGACATCCTGCTCACATGTGTGGATCTTGCTTGAGAGAATAAACTTATTATAATTCAATAATTTGCTTTCATGATTCTTCAGCTGAGAATGCTGTAGTTTGGAATGTATTGTTGTAGTAGCCATAACAAAAAAACATCAGGGAAGTAACGTGAGTTTGATTTTGCATCTGGATTTTTCAGTGTAGTTCTTTATAATTGCTCGTTCCCTGTAAGGAAACACTTGTCAGTCACGAGGAATTCTGAGAGTTTGAAAGAGAAATGACCCTCACAGGCTCAGTGTTTGGCTATTTGGTCCCCAGTTGTTCATGCTACTTGGAAAGGTTCTGGACTCTTTAGAAGGTGAAGCCTTTCTGGAAGAAGTATATCACTGATAAACAGCTGTGTGGGTTTTTAGTTTGGCCCTACTTCCAGATCATGATCTCTGTTTTCTGAGTGTGAATGAAAATGTGGTCAGTCAGCTTCCTGCTTCTGTCTCCATGCTCTGCTTGGCTGTTGCCATGCCTTTCCTCACCACAATAACAGACTCCATCCCTCTGCAAGTATAAGCTAAAATAAAACCCTCTTCCCTAAGATGCTTTTGGTCAGAGTCTTCTTATCACAGCAGCAGGATGAAACTGAAACCAGAATAAATCATTATTTAAAAAAAATATCAACAGAGAATTAAAGTTTGGTGGTCATGGCCAGCACCTTATTTATACCTCTATTACAGAACAGAAAGTTTACATTGTAGAATATTCAATGTATAAAATGAAACTTACCCATTGAAACTCTTATTCTCTTGGCAGTAAATACATAAATACTTTGACATGTAACACTTTTGCACAATTCTGGTAGATACTTCACCTCAGTGATTTGGGATCTGTCACAAAAGAATACACTGGTAAATATATTGGCTCAAAAGAATATATAAGAAAAATATTGTTTAAACAGTAATACCACTTTCTCAGTGATATAGTCGTAAATTTGCACATCTGACTTTAAACAACAAACAACAAAAATAAAATAGAATTATTAATTTTAACAGGTTAATGTAATAGTGGTATTCTTCATTTTCCTAGTTTATTAAATAAAGAAGGAGCAGAAGAAGGGGCAGAGTAATAGGGAGCTCAGCGATATAGGGAAAGGTGTTTGTGGTGTCTGAAAATTGTCTCCCTAAATAACTGCATAACTGAATTACTTGTATGATTTTTATCTGCTCCATAACTTTTCAACTAGAACTTTGTGTTACTTCAGCATGACTCACAAGTGGCTGCCAGTGACATGTAGCCCTACTACATGCTCCAGAAAATGCTTTTGCTTTCCTCAGGGGATGGGATGCTTTGAGAATGATCAGTAAGAACTGGAGAGAGATGGGAAGGCATGTGAGGCTGTCCAATATGCATCGGAGTCTGAGCTTGTGCATACATAGCACTGGTGGAATCACTGACTGACTGTAAAACACAGTGAGTGATGGTGAGTAACTGGAAGATGGACTCTAGAGAGAAAATCCTAAATAGTAAAGCCTGGTAATTGGTCCAGAAGAGGGAGGGGAAGAGCTAGACCTGAGAAGGCATGTAGGCACAGAACAAAAATATTCCAGAAAATAATTTGGAGGATAAATAAAAAGTATTGTGTTTGTACATATAATACAAAACAAATTTAATATGCAAACACATTTATATAGACTGAGTATATTATAATCCATGTAACTACTTTATAAAGAGTAAGATTATGTATCTAATAATGTATAAAATTAGTAAACATATTATGACAAAAATAATAAATGATGTAATCATAGTGTATTTTATTATAATATGAATTAAATACATTAATAGGAATTATATACAAGAAAATATAACATATATATTCAAACAAACTTTGCTGATGAAGTATATTTCAAAGATAGTTAGACTATATTCTCCCGTACAGTGATGTGCTCTGGTCATTGGCTTTTATCTATCACCTCCAATATTTCAGTGGTTGACTGAATAAATGGCTGAGTTTAAAGACTTTGGACCTTGCAATTATTAGCTTTCTTCAGTATACAAAGTATTTCAAGAACAAGAGGTTGTCTGAAGTTTTAGCACATCTTAACTTTTAGCTTCTGAATACACTAAGAAATGGCTTCTTTGGGGATGAGGATGTAATAGACTTTGTGTCATATGTGTAGGGCCTTACATACTATTCCCATCACTGAAGCAAAAATAAGGGAAAATTCAGTTTGAAATAGAATTAAGACCAGGACAATTAGTTCAGAGTAACCAATGAATCTTAGCTTTACGAAATAAACAGATTTAACATCCACACAATCCTGCTTTCACACTATTAACTGAGAAGATAGAAGTATATAGTCAGAAGACTCCGATCTGGGCTGATGCTTGTTAACACTTCATTACCAGTCCCAGCATCTGAGAGTGTGTCAAGGATGAATTCTTTTCTTTAAAATCATGTATTTTCCCTAAGACCCCTGTTCCTCTTGGAATATATATATATATATAATATATATATATATATATATATATATATATATATATATGATATACTGACTTCTGCCAAAATGGATATGCTCAGCCTGCACCTGTAATGGCTGCCTTCAACTCCGATGTAGACTTCATTCCACTTGAGGACACTTGTCCTGACAGATGTCCTTGAAGAAGATGGACTGATACAACCTCGAAGGATGTGAACTTGTTCCACTTACTATCTACTCACCAGCACTTACAGTCTTCTCACCACTGGTGAGGCTTTATGGATAAATCATAAATAGCTTTCATTCTAATGTTCGAAGGTTTTGTTGGTTCATTGGGGAAATTGTGTTTGAACATGTGTTTCACAAGACAGTTTGTGAAATGATGATGAAAGGAAATGAGAATGGCTCAGGATTTGCCAAGGTTAGACCAGGATGAAAGGTCCTGAAGCTTAAGAGAAGGTTGCATGTTGGCATACTGGGATGATAAGCAATCTGGAAAGCATAGAGAAGCTGGCCCAAGAGACAGTCCTGGACTTCTGTCCTTGGTGATTTGAACTGGACACATAGAATTCAACTAGTCTTAACTATTGGAATGTGAGGGAAGTTTCCAATGATGTAAAATGCCTGGGACATGAGATTGCAGAGGTTTCGGCTCCCATTGTTTTTCAGCCATTTCAAGTACTTATATTTATGTGGTTGATGTTCAGTTACTCAAGATTTGGAAGCTTATATCTGTTCAAAGTCTTACCCAGACTCCTTTGCTTCTTCTCTATATTACTGTAATGCCCATTTGAGTATACAGGGAGAACAAATATCAAAGTCCACAGTATCTGCATCCATTCAGCTTTCCTTGGACTCGCTAGCTTCTTCCTCCACATTCCTCATAGCATCCCCATTCTCCTAAGAATCCCAAGCATCCCTTCTCAACATCCCCCTCCTCCTTCTCCTTGGCATTCTGTCCTTGTAATGCCTGACATCCTCAGGTGCAGACGGGGACAAATTTGCACCATCAGAACATAGCTGAACACACTGAAGCTAATGTGATGATAGAAAGAGTTGGAGAATGTAGGCCACATTTAAATAGTGATGTTTCTGGTATGTTGTCTTGTTTTGAAAGGGACTTCTTGTTCATCATCACTTAACCATCTAAGCTCCCAATGTGGAAATAAAGTGGATGAGATGCTTATGGAAGACAGTGGCAGTTTCTGAGACTTTTTACGGTGCTGGACATTGGTTTCTAGTTCACCAATATCCCTTGCAAGAGTCAATTACTTATTGAATAAGCAAATGTCTCCATCATAATGTTATTTTAAATATCAAGAGATTTTTAAAGAGTTTGTTACATATTTAAACATTAGCCCTTAGTCTGGGTTTCATAGAAAAAAAAACCTCTAATTCTTCACCCTCACTGTATCTGAGGGAAGAGTTTTGGGGTAAAGGATACACACACCAAAGGTAGTGATCAAATCCTCTAGAAGGTCTGGGTCCTGACCCTGGGTCCAATCTTCCCATGCCATCACCTTCATTAGTGAACAGAAAATACCAAACAACAGCACTGAACCATATAGCCTATGGGCCATGGAGGTTGTGTGTACTATGAGCCAGGTCAACCTGAAGGTCTGTAAACTGGGGCTGGTGAGACATACACATGGCCATGGAGCCTTTTGACAGGGTCATTTCCACTGCTGGTTACTGGAGAGTTCTCAGGAGTTAGTGTCAAGAGAACAATGTACTGGAGGCTAGAGAGATGGTTCAGTAGTTAAAAGCTGCTCTTCCAGAGGACCTGGGTTCAATTCTTAGCAACCACTTGCTTGTTCACACTTATCTGTATCTCAAGTTCCAGAAGATCTGACACTATCCTCTGTCTCTGCTTCTTCTAGGCCTGTACATGCTCACAGACATACATGCAAACAAAACACCCATACATATAAAAGAATAACAATAGAAAATCACATGTCCATAGTATGACTCTGATTTCTTATGTTGAAAACGGGACTAAGAGCTGGTACATCATTACTCTTTGCTCATAACCCCCAAATACTCTGACTCTGACTGTTTTATCATTATTTATTTTAAAATACACTTACAGCATCATTTACATTCTTTAGAACATATAGGTGAATTAGCATCAACAGATTTCTGTAAATAACTCACTCTGCCTGCAATTGTCTTTCTGGCATGTTTGTAGAAATATCCACTTACATGGCAAGAAGAGCTTCCTGCCTCACATCAGCCAAATGCCAATTGCAACATGGTTCAAAGACATTTTATCTTTGTGTTAATGATGTGTCTGCTTACTGCACACCGTAAGCCATTCACAGTGTTGATGCTTAGAAGCAAGGCTCTTGTGGGACACAGGTTTCCATTATTACCCAATATGCAAGAGAAAGAGAAAGCCTGCTTTTTTTTGTTTGAAGTTCTGGGCTTATTGGGGTAGGGCCTAGGCCCTTCCTGGGATGATATGACAGACTTTGGAGATCCCCCATGGAGGGCCTCAACCTCCCTGGGGAGCAGAGGGGGATGGGGTGGGAACTTGGGGCATTAGTGAGGGGTGGGGGAGAGGGAGTTGGGGTTGACATGTGAAGCAAGCTTGTTACTAATTTTTAAAAAATAATAAAAAGAAAAAAAAAGAAAAGAAAAGTTCTGAGCTTAAGGAAACCAGGAACTGCCCCTTATAAGAGAGAAAATGAAGCCATCAGTTCTGCTCCTAGCATTGGGCTCTTTAGGAATAAACAACTGACAAATGTTCTAGTTTGAAACCCCACCTCTTGAACTCCACAGTTGCTGACCTGCAGATACTCCCACCTTGCAGTAGTATACCGGCAGGGAAGTTGTTGTCATAGACATAGCTCTATATGTGTGAGTCAGAGGATGGCATCGTGTGTCTTTCCTCTATCACGCTCCACCTTTATTTTGGGGAAAGGGTCTGACACTGAACCTGGAGCTCATTGATTCATCTAGACTGGCTGGGTATTGTGTTCCAGGAAGGATCTATCTGTCTCTGTCCCTTTCTTCCTAGAACGAGGGTGTCAGAAGTGCATTGCCATGCCCGTCTTTTCTCTTTCTTTCTTTCTTCTTTCTTTCTTTCTTTCTTTCTTTCTTTCTTTCTTTCTTTCTTTCTTTTTGTTTTATTTTTGAGGTTTTAATTTAATCAATTTCTTTCTTTTTTTTACTCCCTCCAAACCCTCCCATACATCCCTTCCTGCTCTCTTTCAAATTCAGCTTTTTTTCACTAATTGTTATTGTATGCATATATGTGTATGTATATATGTGTACGCATTATATGTATATATGAGATGTATGTGTGTATACACACACATGGTGTTATTGTATGAATGTTTTAAGAGCCAACCATTTGGCACTAGACAATCATTTGTGCTCTTCCCTGAGGAGGGCCACCTCTCCTGCTCCCAACTTCTCTCAGTTGCCTGTAGTTCTTTGTGTAGGGCTGGTGCCTTGTGGACTTTGCCCTATCCAGTTTGCATACCCAACTTTTTACAAAGATGTTGGGGATGTGGACTCAAGTCCACTGTGCTTATACTGCAGGCACCATTCTGACTGAGCCATCACGCAGCCTCGAGAAGCAGCATCTCTCTGGAAGTTTCTGATAATAGCTTGGAAAAGTTTAAGTTAAACAGTAGGTAAAAATCTGATGGTTGCTTCTTCTGTGAAAGCTACAAAGAAAGCAAAGTTCTAAACTCAAGAACTAACCGCAGTCATTTACCAAAGACATAGACCATTATCTTCATAACTGGTAGGTCCTTTCAGTGTCAATGGTTAAATCTCAGCGTATCAGAATGATGGTGGAGGATCAGAGTATGAGCTATGGTCTCTAAATTGAAGAGTATAGAAACAGTAGGTTGTTTGCTTCTTACTTGAGGACTTTGTTGTGCTGTTAAGAAAATCAGCATGACTGATTCACCTTATGCAGAGGGAGGAGCATATAGATACAATGCCTGTGAGGAACACATGAATATCTCAGTAGTTTAGAAGTGCTTATTATCAATAGCAACAGTAGGAAGCATCCAGGCAGTCATCAGAGGGAGTCAAAGGCAAGACATTGTCACGTTGTTTTCTCATAATTAAGAAACTGACTTTCTTATTCGTGTGACACTTTCCTTTGTGCTCAGGCAGAATAAAATTTCTACATGTGGTACAAGGTTGTCTAAAGGCTTCTTGATGAAAACAGACTTCACATGAAGTTTAAGTCCTGTCACTCAAAGTCTGAGTTTCCATATTAAGGTCTTTAAAAGACAATTTGTTTATTTTTAATGTAACCTTTGCCTAATTTTCTTAGATCACCATAGCAGTATTATAACCTGAAAAGAGAAAATATCCCCCAAGTTTGCTACAAGCCACAGTGTAATTTTTGCATATATTTTCCCAGCTTTACAGGGGTTAAAAGGTGATGTGACTAGAAGTAGGAGAAGAGAATAATTTACCTATCGTTTAAAAATTTTAAATCAACAACAGTACTTAGTGTCAATTCTGAATGTCCTCGTGGTCTCTGTCTGTATATCCACAAGTCTTTAAAGGAAGGCTCTAGCCTTCAGCAGAGTGAATTGGAGCTAATCAACTGCTAATACTTACATCTCTCTACCATATCTGTCTAAAGTCTCAGTTTACTTTGAGAAATAAACACCATTAAAATATACATGGAGTTATTTAAAATAGTATATGAAATTCGTGGAAAGGGAAAATTTTAAATATTTCAAAATACTTTACTTACATAGTGTGTGTTATGTGTGTGTGTGTTTTCCATGTGAAAGTAAGATTGAGGGTGAATTATATTGATTTAACAAAGTTCTTTCACAAATTAAAGCCTTCCTACAGAAGAGAATATGCCTTGGATAATTAGAACCCAGGGACAAAGGAACAGAGCTTGGCAAGCTTCATCATGAGCTTGTGATGCTGCAGTCCAAACTTCAGCTGCTGAATACAGGTAAAAGTGGGTAGATACTTGTTTCTGGTTCCAATGGCCCCTGCCAATGCCAGAGGAGTGCTGGAAGTCTAAGGTTTGCATTCTGCGATTAAAGTGCAGGGTTAACCAATGCTCTCATTTGTCTGCTTGTGTCTAAAATGTTTTCCAAGGAAGATCAGAAATCAAGTTACCCTGGAGGAATTTAGTTTTTGTTGTTAAGCAGATGTTCACAGGCCTGCAATCTTTAATAAGCCACAGCACCAGGGAAATGTTAGACAGGGATGCATCCTGTCCATCACAGCTTAGATTGGTTTAGCAAAGAATTCTAATGATTTGGAAAATTCCAGAACTAGCTTGATGTCAGGAAGTTAGGAAACACATTATGCTGGGGCCAAAGAGGTGACTTTGAACCTCTGGGGGTAGTCAATTACCCAACTGAACTACATATGTTTTATTCAACACACTATCTTAAGCCCTCAGAGAGGCATATTGAGAATTATATATTACACAGTGTCTGCTCTGAAAGACCTGATAACTTAGCAGGAGAAAATTCAGAAATTCACTGGAAATGAGCAGAACAAGGCAATGAATATGAACGTGTCCAATGTGAAGCAGATGAAAATGTTAACAGAGAACTATGGATGGGTTTGAATACTTTTAGTCAACACAAAGATCTTGGATGACTTGGACAACAAAGAGTTTATCAAAACACCTTTAGGAATTCAAAATTGCCTAGAATTCTTGAGAGTTTGCTTCAAAGGCTTGAATACATCAAGATCAGAATGGACTAGTAAGGTTGGAAAAACATTGAAGGCATATTTATATTTATAGATGTAGTTAGAAGGTAGAGGTGTCAGCAGTACTGGGAGTTGAACTCCAATCTCTACACTCTTGAAATTACATATGCATTCTTTTATTTTCCTCATCACTACAGTAAGTTTTCCAACACTCAAAGGGAGGCCTAAGGCAAGTGGCTAATATAGAGGAAAGGCTCCGTTCTGTGACTGACTGACCATACTGTTTTGCCAGTAGTGATGGGAGCATGTGGTGCACTTCTCATGTCAAGTGGGAAAGAGAGGAAGGAAAACCTCAGGATCCCATCTCCTTTGAGTGCAGTGTCCTCCCACAAGGCTCCAAATCTTAAAGTTTTAACCATTTCCCTAAAGCACCAACAACTAGGAACCATATTTTAACACACAAGTTCCTGAAAGACACTGATAGCCTGAAGGATAGCAACAGTAGAGGCAATGATGATATTAACAGTGTGTTGTGTACACCAGTCTGCTTGGATTAAGGACTCATGCACCAGAGAAGAGATGTAGGTGGAGAAACATGACAAGAATCAGGAGTGCCTCATTCACATAGCAGCTTTATCCTACTGCCAGTGCCAACAAGTAGGAACGCTCAGCAAGGCTGAAACATGGAGAAAGCTATGGGAGACAGCATGAAATTCCAAGCCATTTTCTAAAGAAATCATTCTAACACTGCTTGGTCAGTTCTACAAAGCTGTCACTGCCACTTGCTAATGTTGGTAGTTTAGTATTATAATTAATGTTGCCATATGGTAATTTAATATTGTCACCTAGTTTGTGTCCTAGATGATTCAAGATCTTGTCAATTTAAGCTTGATCTTGAATTTAGACAAGAAGATCTTGAATTGCCTAGGAGGTGAACCTCTGGAGATGACTATGAGAGATTTTCTGGATGTGGTAGATTGACATTGGAAGACCACCCTGAAATATGAACCCTTGGGTGAGGTTCTCAGACAGAAGAAAGAGAAGGACACTGAGATCCAGAATTCATTCCTCTCTATTCCTGACTGGGGTTGCAGTGTGATTACCTGGCTAGAACTCCTGCTGCCAGGCTTTTCCCACCATGATGTATTGTACTCTTCAACTGGGTGCCCAAATCAACTCTGCACTGAGTAGATTTGTCAGATATACCACTATAGTAACAAGAAAAGTGAACAGTATATTAGCTGCAGAGTAACTTTGGGATGGGCAAGTGAATTTCCCCATCAGAGACTTAGTTTCTACTCCTGTAAAATGACATGTTTATAGTGAGGGCATGAGAATTATATAAAGCACCACAGGCTCTTCCAGGCTTATGGTGACATCACTGTAATGCTTTTTACTACTGTAATTGTTTTCACAACACTACAATTCAGGATGGCCCCAGGAGTTATAGGTACAATAATGACAACAGCCATCATTTTCAGAATGTATCTGTCATTCATTTTTTACAGCAAGCTTATGGCAAGATAGCATTATCAGCTCTGCTTCTACAGAGGGGATGATGGCATTCAGGGTCACCCATCTGAATCAGTTTTTTGAGCTGGGATCCAAACCCAGCTCTGATGAACTACTAGGTCTTCCTTTCTTTGAAGGTGACACACTGCCTGTAAGGAGTGATTGCCACTTCAAAAATCACACTCAGCCTTCTTAAAATACTGCTGTTCTTCAAATGAAATGCCTCCTTCAGTTCTAAATCTGAAAGACTTAGGGAATTAGAGCTCCTGGAGATAATGCTGCAGTGCTCTTTGTAATACTGAAACCTCAGACACAAGAGTCTCTACCCCTGAGGCAGCTGCATTTCACTGATGGGTTGTTAGTCCCACTGTCATATACATTGTGTTTGGGGAGTCCTCCAGGTGAACAATGTGTATAAATCAGTGTTTATGCAGAGGATCATCACTATTGAATATATTAACCCATTACACTCCCATTTGATCATTAAGAAGCATGTGTGGCAAGCATTATGGAATGCATAGATTTTGACTCTGAGCTAGCATCTTAGAAGCAAGCATCCAGTTATCAACATGAATTTTAAGTATAGTGCCCTGTCAGATGTAACCAGTGGTAGAAAATAAATTTGTGGGTATAAATTTTAAGGGAACAGTAATGTGAATGGCTAGGGCCAAAACAGAAGCTTCTGACTAGAAACTGGACCCTTGCCAGATCTTGACTGCTGAGAGATTTGAGATCTGGGGAAGAATAGGCAAGTTACAAAACAGAATTTCTTGGTGCTTTTGCTTTGTGGCTTGAAGTGTAGTATAGCTAGGCAACCTCAGTATGGTTGAACCCTATCAAAGCTAACTTGGATAAGTCTTCTGCAACTCT
Organism: Cricetulus griseus; assembly: GCF_003668045.3. Classification (NCBI taxonomy): domain Eukaryota; kingdom Metazoa; phylum Chordata; class Mammalia; order Rodentia; family Cricetidae; genus Cricetulus; species Cricetulus griseus. Next base: position 129,975,605 of record NC_048597.1, read on the forward strand.
GAAAATATTGAGTAAAATAACATAGAGAGGCCATTTTGCACCTTAGTGTGAATAAAACCCAAATTATGGGGGTAATTTATAATCCTTTTCCCTCCCTTTATCTCTCCTTCCTTTTCTTTTTCCCCTCCCTCCCTCTCCTCTTTCTTCTTCCTTTCATTCCTCCTTCTCTGCCCCCATCTTTCTCTCGGTGTCTCTGTCTTTTTTTCTTCCCTCCCTCTCTCAACCTACATCAATCCTGGAAAAGAAATGAGAAGAACTGTGTTGTATTCTGTTTTCCCACAAAGCTAAACTTCTTGCTTTATAAATGCACATGCAGTCTCTGTTTTGATATTAAATGCTTGTAATGTTTCTGACTTGAAGTGTTGCTCTCCTTATGAAATGGTAGTGATAATATATTGAAAAATTTGCTTTTGATGTTTCTAGAAAGATCTTAAATCACTAGTTTTATTTCAGTTTGCCAATTTTCTGTTTTATATTTATTTGTATGCATGGTGTTGCTCTGAAAATGAGTGGTGTAGTAGGAAGGGCACCGCCTTTCAGCCTGGAAGCCCCTGAGCTGTCATTCCTGTATCTGTCACAGACCAGATGTTTTGGGGTCTTAGTGATCTCTTCAGAATGTGTTTTCTCCATTTGTACTATGATCACACAGGTAAAGTGTCTAGATGGCCGCTGGACCCAGTAGACGGGAAGCTATCTCTCATCCCCTCTTATTCTAGAAGCAGAGTTCACAAGGAGAGGAAAAATGTAATCAATGGAAGAGGTCTGGGAGGTGCAGGGGGATGGGAGACAAGTTACAAGAGGAAGCAAATTCTTCCTGCAGGAAGCATTCTTTCTACACAGCTAATGTCTGTGGACACCAAGAAAGGCTTTGAAGAGCTACATGTCTTATCTTTGTATTTTTAGCATGGTTCAAGTAGGGAGAAACACTGATTGAAGTGATGTGAATTGGATATGGTATTTGCTTGGGTAATTTATTGGGGTGTGCTGTCCAGTTAAGCCTGCAAGGAAAGGGCAACCAGGCAAGAAGAAGTCTCTCCCATTGCGAGTGAGTTCTGTAGTTGGACTATGCCTGTAGAGTTCCCTGAATCAGGACAGTGTCAGGTCTTATATACTGCTGTCACAGATCATGCATAGGTTAGACTGATGTAGGGAAGGGGTATGACCTTGCAGAGCTGGCTTTCTACAGCTGAGGGAATTTCTAGAAGTTTATAATTGTGAACTCTGAGGTGCTCTGAAGAGAAGCTCTGCCAGTGTAGGATGAGCCAACCTGGAGTCTGCCTGAGGGCCTAGCAACAGGCGCTGTCAGAGGTCCTGATAATGCTTGAGCTTCCGCTTGATCATCCTAAGCTTATTTCCAGCTAAGAAAGGTAGCCAGCTCCAGCACAGCTTTTAACTGCATCGTGTCCCAGGTTGACCAGAAAGACTTCCACCTGCCTTTGAGGCTTGGGGTGGGGGAGGGAGGGCTGAAGCCTCTGGGGGTCATACTGCAGTGTAAGGGAATTTATGCCTCTAGGGTCAGGTGGACATCGAGACACTTCACTCCAAGGATACTGTGGTGGGGGTTTAGCCTCCTGAGGCAGGGAGGCAGGAGTGGAGCTGACAGGGAAGGTGCACTTATGGTCTTAACTGTAGCGGTGCTCTCCTCAGCAGGTTTCACAGAGCCTGAACTGTCTGCCTCCTCCTCATCAGATGCTGTAGAGATATCAGACATGGAAGAGGTGATGGAGAGGTTACCCATTTTGTGGAGGGAAACAGCAGGCAAGCAACAGTCAGAGAGAAGATGACTGTCAACATTGGTGGACAATTGCATCGGACCTTCATGTTTTATGGTTAGTGGGGGACTTCCATGGTTTTTTAGGCCACGGCCTTATGTCCACATGGTTTCTCTGGACAATGGACTATGTTTGGGAGCTGAACCTTGGTTCTCACTCCTGGGGGTTAGTCCTCATGTGGAGGCACTGGGCAAACTGAAATAGAAAAAAATGTTCCTTCCTAACCAGATGGGCAGACAAACATCACAGACAACACAAAAGAAGGAAAGAAAGGGAGTCCTAACACTTGCCTGCCAAAGGGACTGAAAACACATAACATTGAGGGGGCTTCTCACCACAACACACCATGTTGGGGGTGCTGTCCAGTGCTTCAAATGAGGAGAGGGAGATGATAGAGCCTGTTTTGGTGCCAGATGTTGCTGGGTCCTAACAGTTCCCTCAAGGGAGGAGGTAAGAAGGTGCAGTGTCAACAGTACCTTACAGCAGGCGTCAGGTAAATGGAATGAAGCCAGTATGGCTCCTGGTAAGAGATATGTGCCCGGCCATAGATCATCCTGCTTCCGCCAAGGAGGGAAACCCCAGGATAGGTAATATATACACAACCCTTTCTTGCTCTCATTGTCCCACCAATCAAATTGAGGAAGAGGTTGGAACTTTAAAGAACTTGATGAGACTCAGTTGTGACCCTCACTTTTCCTCATTTTATATGACACCTTTTGAGAATAGGAATGTTAGTTTAGCATCGCAGAACTGGCTAATTATATTAAGGGCCCGTGGTAAACTACATTTCTGTATTATTCATTACAGCTGACCCTTGATTTTTTTTTTTCAATTAGATCCATAAGGGCAATGGTTATGACCTTTGACTCTTCACTTTTTGAAAAGGTTTAGTATAATATAAAAAGGCTATTTGATCCCTCCTGAGTGCTCACATCTGCATTAATTGGCAGGGTGGTATTATTAATCCTTATTCTTCTTAAATGTCTCCTGCAGCATATCTGACAGAAGTAGGCAGCTGACTTTTCAGGTGTTAATGCCTCTTAGGCATACATCTCTCAGGCCTATTCAGGAGGTTATGCTTGCCTGGTTATCTGGAATTCAAAAGGCTACCACCTAGCCCTTCTCTCCCCAACCCTGAGAGCTCTTCAGGAAAAAGTGCTGTTTGAGGGCTGGTAGTCGATGATGGGTAAGAGCTTGTTCAGCAGGCCAAACTAAGACAGTCACAGTCCAGTTGCTGAGCCCTCCTGAGGTGGGGTCAATAAGGCCTGAGCAAAGAATTCTGGCTCCCTGTGAGTGCCCATGTAATAAATAAAAAAGGGTGCATATGTAGTTAAAGTCTACAAGTTAAAGTCTATAAGGCTGAGACATGAGTCAACCTAGAGTCTGCCCGAGGGCCTAGCAACAAGTGCTATCAGAGGTCCTGATCATGCCTAGTCAATGAGGGCTGACCAGGCAAGGTCAATGGATTGTAATACAGCCTGGGTGGGGGAAGAGGATATATAAGACTCTCCCCATTGCTGAATAAACAAGTCTGCTGTTTGCCTTTCACCTGACTTCTGGTGTCTGTGCCATTGACACCATGCTTTCTTACCCCCTCCCCCAAGGGAGATGTTAGAACCCAGCAACACCCCATCATGTTGAAATCCTCCCAATATCCATGAATTTGACCTGATTTATAAATTAAGTCTTTATGAACAAGCAAATAGGGCCATTGTGATGGTTCTTAACTCAATGTAACTGCACATAGCATCATATTTATGGAAGAAAATGGGAGAAGACAAGAGGAGTGCCATGTACTGAAAGACTTAAAAATTAGCTAAGAAATATAGCCCAGAAACTGACCAAGGCTACTACTATGACTTAGTGCCTGGAATTTACCAGCCACCAGCAATTACTCCCTTACAAGACCATAAGATAACTGGGTACCAAGAATTCCCAGATGGCCACCCTCCCCGAGGGGCTCATGAAGGAAACCAATTGCTCCACTGGCCAATGTGTCAATCATTAACAATTAAGGGTCCCTGTGAAACAAAGAGATAGCTACCATTAGTTAGCACATCCTGAGGTCTGCAAGTTTTACAACTGGTGGGGTCAGGAGGCTATCTGATTCCCAGGCCTCCCCTCAAGACAAAGGACTTTCTAGGAACCCATGACTCTGCTCACATATTCAACGGACATAGAGTCAAGGCCCCTCTCTAAACTTATGGTTTTTGCCTTTAAAAACATCTGTGCCTGGGGAGACAGGGTTGCTCTCTAGCCTGCATGCTGAGAAAGCCCGTTTGTACAAACATCTACCTTTCATTAAAGCCTCTTGCTGTTTGCATCAAATTTCTGCCTCCTCTCTGGTGGTTGGGGTGGCCGCAGTCCTGGGAAAAGATTCTGGAGGCCTGAGCTTTTCGGGGTCTTACAGTACAAGTCAAGAAATGTCCAGAGCACTAAGAACAATGGAGGAAGCTAAGAACATATATTCCTCCTTCACAGACACCAGGAGTTGCTCCTGCCCACACTTTGACCATGACCTTCTGGTTAGTTTTCAGAGCTGTGTGTGAAGTAGGTGACTTTGGCTGTAGTAATGTATTCTGAAAACCTAGAGTCACACAGTCATGGAACAAGCTAAGCAGATATCCAAGGTGGTGGTAGCCCTTCTAGTGATCCAACACAGACTTCCCAAGAGAACCTGGTGGTGTTATTAGTGTGTAGAGGCCTTCATAGCCCAGTGATGACAAATGTTATGGTTAACTTCTACTAACTCAGAAATAGATTCATTCTTCTACTTACTGAGGTGCACACATCTTCCTGAAAGGACTTGCTGATCCATATGAAGTCATTCATAGATGTCTTCAGATACTTCTGGCAGGTCTGCACATATTTGGGAGGCATGTTTAGTATTAGGTGTCCTACAAGTTAGGCAGACAAGTCAACCTGCAGCCACACTTCCACCAGTTGTCAAGTAATTCTGTCCTGACTTATTGTGAGGGCATGAAAAATTGAAGCAGTGTAATGCTCAATTAGACAATGGCGATCATATCACTTGCTTATAATATGCAACAAATGTTTCCAAAGGAAGGAAAGTAAGGAGATGGATTTCCTGCTTGCTCCTTACTTTGGCTTTTAGATGATACTAAGTATAAATTTCCCTGCGCCCACAGTGTGAGATCCTTGTGCAGCTTGAAGGAGAAGTGATTATAGAAGCCCCATACATTCCTGTGTGTCATGCACACTCTCAGTTCTCTTATCCTTTCTGGTCTCCCAACCTTTCCTTTCTACTGCAGATCCACCCATGATGGCAATTTCAGCATGTAACACAGGGTATGTTTCATTTCTTCCTCCGTTCTAGACACTGCTTTTTAAACTTCCATTAGTGCCGGTCCCTGGCTTGTATCAATCCCACGCTAAGAGGCCATCTATTCTAGACTGATGCTTCTGGGACTGAGATCTGGGCCAACCCAATGACCCTGGGTCCATCCTTGAGTTGGGGGGGGGCGGCTGGGGGTGCTGGACCAGGAAATTCCTAGCTAGCCATCGTCGATAAAGACCAGACACAGGCATCTTGTCATTTCAGGAGGACTGTCAGTCCATGATGGAAATTGGAGTCACTGGTTTATTCTGGCATCCCCCTAAATAGCTTTCCAGCAGTGGAAGTGACCACAGAAGGCATCTACTGTCATGTCATGTATATAGCTGATATCAAGTAATTCTTTTAATTCATGAGGCACCTAAACAGTCTCTAGGCATGCAAGCAAGTTCTCTGAATAGAAACCTAGGGCCTAGGTTTGTAGTTATGCAAACTAGGAGACATTCTCTACTGAGGCCAAGCCATTAGGTGGCAATTTAGCCAGCATCTGAAAGACAATGGGAGAATCAGGCTCCTGGAAAATGGAGTGGAGGTTTGGACCCCGAGAAACTTTATAATCGATAATTTTTGGTCCCCGGCACATTAGACATTTTATTGCCCCTTTGTTCCCCTTTCTGTCCTTTTCTTCCACTAAGAGTCAACCACACAAGTTTAGTCTTTGCCATTTTAAAGTTTGCTACAAATACCCACCTCTAACCTGTCCATGCTGTGTGGTGGAAAATGTTCCTTGTTTAGAAGCACCTCTCCATAGTCTATGGAAAAATTGTTCCATGCTGGTATTTACCTTTTGAACCTCATTGACAACAGTGCTAACCAAACTCATGAGACACAAGTGGTAAAACATTAATGAGAATAGCCACGCCAGAGCCATGCAAGTCTGGGGGAGAAACCAGTGGGTCTCCCAGAGCTTTCTTCTGTGCAGAACCCAGGGGAGGGCTGACATTTTGCCTGCTTCCACACAGAGATGCAGATGGCGGCTAAACCTGTTTCAGTGAACATATGAGGAAGGGGTGGGGGGACTGTCAGAAAAGAGCCATGAGTTCTGTCCCTGGCATCAGGATGCTAAGATCTAGAGACAATTAAAAATGGATAACCCGAGGGAAGTCATGTGGAGAGACCACACCTCACTGAGAAGCATCAAAAACTTGAGAAAAGGGAGGAAGAATTGTTCTGATTTTAAGTTTTTAAAATAGGGATATTCCTTGAGGCTGACCTGATCTGAGTGGGGACACTGAGGGCATGATTAAGCAAACATAAATTGAATCAGACTTCAGACTCCCTATTGTGTTTTCCTTTAAAATGGAGCCAATAAATTTGTAATACTGCCAAGTTCAAGAAGAACAGACTGAAATATCCACTATTATAAATTCATTTTTTCCCATTGAAATGGCATTTTAATTTCTTTCCATGGAATTCCCTGGGGGTGTCAAATTTTTTCAAAGATACTTTCTGTGTTTAACTTTTTTCTTTTGAGACGTTCTAGTTGAAACAGGTACAAACACTTAAATGGATATGATTAGAAACCACGTGGGAATCCTTAGTCAAACCCCAGAACAGAAATGGTATCCATGTGTGAAGATAATTTAAGTTAAAGGTAGGTTGCTGCTTCCTGACAATATAGAGCCAGGAAAGGCATCAACTCAGTTCCGTTCATGTTCTATAAATGCACTTTACATTTATCTTTAAAATGTCCTTATTGTTGCTCTGAACTTGCACTTTGAGACCATCCAATCCATCATTTGCTAGTTGACTGACTTTGGGTGAACTACCTCATTGTTCATAGGAGGGGTTTTTTCACACCTGCCCCTAAAATCTCAGTTTGTAAGAATGATATATTAGTCAATATGAGTATCAGTAAGGGTATTAACAAGATGACAGGACAGGGATCTCAGCCTTCCTTCTAACTGCTTCATAACTCCACAGTGAAGCTGAGCCACGCATCACGGGTGACCTCCCATTCACCAGCCTGTGTGTGCCTATATTGCTCTCCATACTCTTTCCCTTGCACCATAGCCATACAACTCTTTAAGACAGTGTAAATTTGCTTTTACAGATTAGGCGAAAGCACTAATCTTTACCAACTTCAAGGCCTCTCTTTTGGGGAAGCAAATGGCAAGCACTTAGCATCCTGCCTGAACTGTGAAACTGGAAGGGGTTGGGATCATCACCCTCTGAAAGTGGAGAAAGGCTGCTGAGTGGACAACACCTAAGCCAAGTTCTAAGTTCTGAGAAGCAAGCAGACAGTCACCATATCAGCTGACCGGTCTATTCTTTCTCCCCAAAGTCTATTGTGTATACATTCTCAATAAATATGTTAATAAATAGTTTTATTGTAGAGGAGTTGAATTTACTCAATAAAAAGACACAAGATTAGATTTCACAGAAAGATATGAATGTTACTTAAAAAGTAACATGACCTTACCAAAACAACACAATAATTTTCTAACGGCCCTCCAAAAAGAAGATACGTGAATTCTCTAACAATGAATCTGGAGTAATTTTTAAAGAGGGCAGTTAGTTACAGAAAAAGTCAGACAATCAATGAAGAAAAGTTGTTGAAAAAGGAAAGAAGAAAGTAAGTGTTAAGCTGAAGGATGTGAAAATGAAATGAAAGGAAATAAGTTCTAAGAACAGACTCATCCAAGCAGAGACACCTAAGAGCCAACAGATGCATCATTGACCAATTCCATCAGAAGAAAATTGGAAAAGTGAAGGAAGCCTGGCCTACTAGGTTTGTGAGATAGCATTATGACAACCATTATATGAAGTATAGAATTCCAAGGAGAAAAAGAGAAGGGGAGGGGGAGAGAGGGAAGAAGAGATAGAGATAGATGATAGATAGATAGATAGATAGATAGATAGATAGATAGATAGATATAGATAGATGATAGTACTATCATGTTTAATGTAGGGTTCTCTGGGCTGATCCTGGCTTGAGACTTGAGATGACACTTACAATAACAGATTCTCTATCATCTATCTATATCTATCTAAGTTATGAAACAATAAAAATAATTTTGAAAGCAACAAGAGAAAAGCTGCTCATGACATACAAGGGAACGTCATAATGCTGCTGGTAGACTCCTTATCAGGAACTCCGCATGCAGGAGAGTGTTATGATGTATTCACCCCGCACAAGGGTAACATATGGCTGACCAAGAATATCATAAATGAAACATTTGTTCTTCATAATGAAAGAACAATAAACATGCTCTGAGTTTCCTTCAGAGGATGCTAAAGAAATTCTTTAAGTTAAATAATAGGATGAAGATGAGAAATAGGAAAAAACACAGAAGTATAAAATTCAGTAAGTTCCTATATCCTTATCAGATACTGTTTAATTCAAACTGCTGTTCTATTGTAATTATGAGACAAGAATCACTCTTAACTCTTGCATAAAATAGAAAAGATAAAATTATTAAAGATAATTTATTATTATTATTACTATTATTATTATAACAATTTGTTAGTGAGTACATTATATAAAATAATGCAATGTCAGTTATCAGTAAAAATTTTCAAGGGGTATATATTTAAAAGTATAAAGTTTATGTGCAATCAAAACTAATCATTGTAAAAATGTGCATTTATAGTCATGAAATGTTTTATGTAAATGCTACAGTGATAAAAATTAAAAATTCATGAATAAATACATGGAAGTGAAGAGAACAGAATTGAAGACTGCTTTATAAAAAGAATAATTGAACCACAGGGAAAGTGGCAAGTGAGAAAGAAAGCAATTCCAAGATGGTCAAACAACATTTAGAAAAATGAAACAGTAAGAGGGAAGTAGACGACAATAGCTTCCTATTGTAATATAGCATGGGAGTAATCAACAGCTGTCTAATTAGATTTAATCCCTACTTATTTTGAGGAAACTCACAACTTGTACTATAAACCTAGCAAAGTATGCATGGCTGGAGACATCATGAAACCCAGAGGAGAATCTACTCCTACAACTTTACTAAACCAATATAATCTCTAACTATTCTATAAATACTTTCCTTTACACCCACAGATAAAAGTTCTCACCCTTCATCAAAGAAGTGTCCTTCTGCATCAGAAGGATGTTTCTAAGGAGCTCTACAGCTGGCCTTAATGCATGGAATAAGTGACCTTGATGTGCCAGGGTCCAACTGGTATGTCTACAATGCTCAGGAATGCCACAGAAGAGGGGATGGAAAGATTCTAAGAGCCAGAGGACCAGGACACCTGTTGATAGCAAGTATCTTGTAGACACGACAGGGACAGTGCATCTATGAGATCTCAAAAGTATAGATGCTTAAGCAAGATTTGCATAATGATCACACCAATCAACATTCCAATATGGATGGGGAAATTTCATAAGGTCTCATCCATAGATGAAGAAATATAGGCAATGAATGCTGCTGTGGGAGAATCAGTCTTCTCCAGGAGCAATCCCCATGATAGGGTATCCAATCCCAAGTGGTCAACCCTAACCCAGGTTCATATATTCAACAGTAAATAGATTGTTAGGGTACATAGTCACAGCTCACAGTCCTGGTTTCTCCATTATCTTGGGGTCTCTGCTGCAGCTGAGGCTTCACCTTTTAGCATCTCATGGTGACAATAATAATTATAGAAGAAGAGGTCATGATTCTAAGAGAGAGAGGTGCAAAGAGGGTATGGTGGTGGTATAAGAATGATTGGAAATTACCCCAAAACAATGTATTCATGCATGAAATACTCAAAAATTACATATAAAATTACTTAAAAAACAATAATGGCCTTAAAAGTAATAGGATCTTACCAAACAACTTTATATTTCAAGTAATTAGAAAAATCACAAAAAGTATAGGAAGAATATTAAGAAGAGCAGATATAGATGGAATAGAGGCCAGAAAAGTAGAGGAAAATGTTAACAAAACTGAGTTGGTTTTGATAAAATACACACAATAGGGAAATCTTTGGGTAGACTGATGAAAAAAGATATGTAAATTATAACTGAAGCATGAGTCACCAGAATTGATTCCAAAACAAAACAAAACAAGAAAGAAAAAAATTACAAAGGATCATAAGACACTATCTTATGAAACTATATCAACATGCTATGTATCTTTGAAGAAAGGAGTACAGTCCTAAAAACATACCAAGATTGAACCAAGAAAAATATAGAAAATATGAACAGATCAATAGTGAATAAGAAAACGGAATTGATAATCAGAAGTTTTCAACACAGAAAGGTTTATGACTAATTGACTGGAGAATACCACTTAATATTTATATAACTAAGGCTAAATCTTCTCTAATTGTTTCAGAAAATTAAGGAGCAGAAAATCTTTCAAATTAATTCTGTGAGACCATCATTATCCTAATACCAAATTCAGACAATGACACTTACTATTTCAAGTGAGAGTAACCAGGGCATGGTAACAATTGTGTGTGTGTGTGTGTGTGTGTGTGTGTGTGTGTGTGTGTGTGTCCATTTAAATACAGACCCACATTTTATCCACTGAGATTACATAAATGGATGACTCTAGTACAGTTTCCACAACATTTCTGTTTTTCCTCTATTCCCTCCCACATTTTAAAGATGACCAAAGTCATGTTTTAGAGTCTCAATATTCTCTCAGCACAGGCCTATTCTATGGGGTGCTATGTTTTGACTTAGTATAATTCTGGATTCTGCCTTCATAGGAAAGTATTCTCAGCACTGTCTTAATTACAGTCAGATTTCTAGCTGTCCCATCTTGGATAAATTAAATTAATATTTAACTTGTAAATTTCTTTGCAGGTTTACTTTACTATCTGTAGTTGGGAAAAATAATCTAAACCCATACCCTAGAGTTATGAAAACAATTGTGATTTGTTTATACAGTAACAAGGAGGCACTGATTAATATTAGCAGGGGAATGATTCAGCTGTATGGATGGTGTACCCCAAACCAGCAGCAGGTATGGTATTTGGGGGCATAATATTTTTTAATTCTTCAAGTGCTATGGTGAGAGCCTGCAGATGAAGATATGACAGAGCTCATAATGACCTAGGCATTTCAGCGGCAATGTCTTTTTTAAAAAAGATATATATTTGAATTACAAACAAGATTGAATCACACGACAATCCCATTTCCCTTCTCCCTGCCTTCCATGGACAGATCCATGGAATATTTACTAGTTTCCTCCAGAATGAAAAACAAAACAGAATGAACCAAAGTTAAGGACTGATGTTGTAATGTTCTTGGGTTTTTGTGCAGGCTCATGGGGATGCTACAGTGGTCTCTGTGGGTGACATTGGTAAGCGCTGATGGAGAGACAGGGTATAGTGGCACAGTAAAAATCACACTTCTCCAACTCTCTCCAGTTATCCCAGAGACAGAAGGATCCATGTGAAAGAGGCTTGGAGAGTGTGGTGTTCCTTCCCCTACATTTTAGGAGCAGAGAGGACAGTAGCAAGAGCTGCCCATATGGGCACCATGGGTGACTCCTGATTTCTGAGTAGACAAACACCATATCTGATGAGCTTCCTGGAAGTGTTGGCATATCCTCTGCTCATCTGTAAAAATGAACTAAAGAGAGTTACTGTTTGAAATGAAGGAAAATGAAGAGACTGGTGAAAATGCCCACAGTGGATAAAAATGACACAGCCATTCATTTTCCATGAATTATTTTCCATTTAACTTCTCTTATAAAATGAAATCCTAAATCAAAGGCCTTTAGAGGAGGGAGGCAGGGAGGCAGACACAATCTTCCTCGTCTCAAATGTGAGGCCTTTAGTGAGTGTGTTACCTACTTTGCATTGACTATTCAGTTCTGTCTGTAGGTAATTTTATTTCCACCTTCCAGATTACAAAAATAAGCCCATTGAGGGATTGTCAGACATCCACATTGACCAGTGTAGTAGGTGAAAGGTCCCTAACTTTCAACTAGAGTACACCAAGGAACAAAATACTCAATCTTGATTCAAGTGATCTTTGTTTAAACAGCAGCAGCAGGGCTGTTGGCTCCTCACTGAGTACTAATTAATTCCAATACAAGCTTGTGTATGCAACAAAATTATTTCCATTTACCATGTCAGTAGACTGAAGCTACCAGGCCTATGGTAGTTCACACAAGAAATAGTGCTGTCAGAATTTGGTTTCACGCCATCTAGATGCAAAAACTTTGTTCCTGCTTAAGTATGATATCACTTACTCATGATAGGGCTAGGTTAATCTCCATTGTATTTGACCATGACACTTTTCTACTGTAGGCTTCAACTTATTAATTGCTGAGATGAGGAAATCATTTAGATAAACTATAAAATCATTTCCATGACTATGACCCACAGATCTAATGAATGCTGTCATGAAAATCCCTGGAGACCAATCCCTGGAGTTCATGCCCATGGCTGCTACTGATTGTTTACTGAGTTTGTAGGCAAGGGCAACCATGATCCTCTTCCCTTTACCCTGAATGTTGACAAAGAACTAAGTTTCTTGAGTCCCAGTGACAAGCATTGTCTTAACTGTAGGGGTTTTCTGTTTTCTGCTCTGTTCTTCATTTGTCTTGTAATTTTCTTGTCAAAGTGGAGCTGTCTTTCAATGTAGGCAAAGTCAAAATATGTTTGCAGAGTGGGTTATTGCAGAGGCAGAGGTTGGAGAGGCACCAGGCAAGGCCTCATTTCAAATTTAGTATAATGAAATCTCTTAATGATACTTAGGTTTTCATCTTCATTAAAAGACTGACCCACAGAATTTTAGTCTAAAAATTTAAGGTTAAAATACTGCATCTTCAGGAAAAGAGTATTTCCTAAGGATTTTCTTTCATTCTACTTTTATATTCAGTTTAACATGGAATTTTAGAAATTTATCATCTTGTGCACAGCAACAAAGCAAGCCAAATGCCTTCCTCTCCAAGACTTTCATTCTCCTCTCTCTCCATCTCTTGCATCATTACAATCTTTCTTTCCTAATTTTCCAATTTCATTTCTCCCACTGACATAGAGTAATAGCATCATAGACATGAAATGACAAAAAAGCCCAGCTGGATCTTCTCTTGGACAGATCCAAGTGACTGTCACCACTGATACGTGTGTGTGTGTGTGTGTGTGTGTGTGTGTGTGTGTGTGTGTGTGTTCTCTCTCTCATCTCCTTGGGACAGTGTTTCTAATTGAACATGGAACTAAACTTGTACCTATCAAGTCTCAGAGATCCTCCTATCTCTTCCCCAAGCCGCAGCAGCAGCTTACAGCACATACGGCCATGCCCAACTTGTTTTGCTATGTTCTGGGCATTCAGATTAAGGTTTCCATGCTCACAGAGAGAGCAAGCTTACTTGCTGATTTATTTCCCTAACATCAGCTTTTTGTATTGAGAAAAATAAATTATGTATACTTCTGAGTGCGTTGTGCATTTGAGTGGAGGTGCTAATTGAGCCCAGGGATGTCAGATTTTCCCTCAGTGTGGAGTTACAGGTGGCTGTGAGGTTCTTTTTGTGGGTCTTGGGAACTAATTTCTAGTCCTCTGGAAGAAAGATAACCATTAAGCCCTGGCTACATCTTTTAAATGACAACATACTTGATTCAGATTCATATTTGTAAATACTCATTTAATTTTGATAAAAATTACTTTTATTTATGAATTCAATTAGGAAAATTGAAACTTGTTGAGCAGAGTCTTACTATCCTGCTTAATGGATGTTATTTGGGTCCAGCCCTGATTACCTTTGCATTTTCTACTCATTGCCTTTCCATTAAGAGAGCTGGCTTACAATTCACAACTGTTCTGATCCTAGGGAATTACTTACTGGCTGAGAACTTTTGCTTTTGCATCCCACTTCCAATGCTATTCATTACAGACCAGATCACATCAGACTACTCACTTGCCTCAAAGTGGAACTAACTCAAGTACAATGTGTGTTCTTTGTTATCACAGGAAAGTGTGTCTGTCTTTAGTGGAATTTCCATTTTTCACTCATGCTGCACTTGCATTCTTCTTGAAGACATTCTCATTCTCCTTTCAGGCTTTGCTTCTAAAACCAAGGCATCTGGTACCACACATATTCCTGGCATGAGCTTGTAGAGTTAGGTCCTTCATTGGCTAGATGACACTGAGAACCTTGTGAGTCTATGGTGGGTCAGCACTTGAACGTCTTTGTCATGTGCTAACAGTACAGTTGCTAAGATATATGAGCTGGGATAAACACAGGAAAGGATGCCTTGGCTGGTGCCACATTTTGGGCAGTTGAGATGTACAAGGAAACAGAATCTGTAAGGACTTAGAGAATTAAGTATCAGGAGAAAATTTCATTTTAAAAAGAACACTGTCTGACGGGGTATATATGTTTCTCTTATTGATTGATGAATACAACACTGATTGGCCAGTAGCTAGGCAGAAAATATAGGCAGGGCTAGGATATGAGGAGAATTCTGGGGAGAGGAGCAGAGAGAGGCAGTAAGGAGACACCATGTAGTTGTGGCATAGATAGGGATGAGCTGGGTGTTCTCTGGTAAGATAAGGCCATGTAGAAATTCATAGATTAATAGCAATGGGCTAATAATTAAGACCGAGCTAGCCAGTAAGAAGCCTGAGCCATCAGCCAAAGTGTTTCTAATTAATATAAGCCTCAGTGTCTTTATTTGGGACATTAGGGAGGTGGGACCAGTCAGGAAAGAAACTCCATCAACAACTGTCTTCTGCAGATGGAAAACACATATGAGAGTCAGGAGCAGGATTTAATTAGATGGTAACTTAATTTCCAGAAATTTACAATCAGAGCCTAAGTTAAAATCTATGCTCAAGTTAAGGCCATTATAGAGAAGGATTGGATTTCTGAGATGTGCAAAGTAGGTGGGAATGTCCTCCAGAGACTAGAATCTGAAATGGTCTCTGGTCTCTTCAATCCTATAGAGTTAACTTCCTTCACTTTGTTGGTGATGGAAGACCATATCCTACACCATTGTTTGAAGAGTATGAGGAGTTTCAAATGAAGCAAGATACCCTACAAATGACGCAGATCATCTGATCCCAGTATGGAAAATGAAGCTCAAAACACAGGATGATCCAAATCTTCTCCTAGTGTATTACAGGATTATATGAATATATGCTGGCTGAGACCAGAGAGTAGTTCTCTGAGTGGCCCTGGGTACTGCTGTGTTGAGGAAGCAGAGCAGGAACTTTATCTATATGGGAGACACTCTTCTGTGGCACAAGATTTATTACCTTGGAAAACTGGGCTAGCTTTCTGAAGTTTGGAAATAAGCAATAGATCATATTAGACAAAAACCAAAGCCATGTAGGAGAATTGTTGCAGCAAACTGTAGAGACAGGAAGAACACTACAGAAGACTGGAAAAGTTAAGGATCTGGGCATGTTCCCCACGATAGCCTAAAAAACACTATTTGCAACATGGTCAGCAATGTGTTAGTTATGTGAAGTTCACTAGCATGAACTTCCAAGAACAGATATAGACTATGTGCACTGCTTATCTAATTAAGCATCACCCTTAAAAATAACATATGGAAAATTCATTAATTAGATATTTAGTCTTGAAAGAAATCTATCCTTCTGGTACTAACAATAGTCTAGCAGGTCACCTTTGTATACTTGCAGTGCCCCAGTCAACCCCATTCTCTATGATGTCACAGAATATCCCATTCCTGGGATCTCCATAACACTATCTATTCTGCATAAAAGGAGATATAATTGTGCATTCATCATTATAACATCCACTGGTCCTCCATCCTATCATAACATCTCAGGAACTGTAAGCTTGTTGATCAATGCAGTAAACCCTTGTCACAGCTGAAGTACAAGCTTTGAGAAGCCATTATGAAAGGCAAGGGCATATCATCTTAAACTATGAATCACTGTGTGATTTGAGGGTTGTGGGAAAACTAGATTGTGCCACTACTATTCACACTCAATATTAAAACAATACAGAATTGCTGCTTTCCAGAATTTATTTATCTGTGAGATTGGATATCTTTGGTCTCAGGGGAGAATACTTCCACCAAGGGACACAGAAAATTTTCTTTTTTTACTGAAGTTACAACTGCCACCTGTTTGCCCTGCCCATCATCAATCTCCTAAGCCATTAATAAAATATTTGAAAATAATTTCAATAAATGCATGGTAGCTAACCCAGATTATTGTGATGTGGTAGGATTTGTCCTAACCAACACAATCAAGAGCTATATTTGGTATTTGGATACCTTAGTTGCTACAGGTTGGTAAAAAAAAATTATGGTTCAATAGTGCATCACAATGAGGAATTCACAATGCCCTGGGGACAGGAATTCAAGATAACTATCAGGCAAGTCACCTAACAAAGAGTAGTCTTGGAGAGTAGAAAATATGAATTGGTATCAAATGTCAGAGACAGCAAATATTAGTTATGCCTCAATAGTGCAGCTGGGGCAATAGGTAATTTCAACCCATAATACCTTATACGTTCTCTAAAAAAAAAAAAAAAAATGGAATCAATCAGGATGGAATGAACTTAAAGTTAGAAAGAAAGGTCTGTAATTAGTACAGGGGTGAGCGTTTAGCATGGATTCTGCTGCTGCACCCAGGGCTTTAAACCAGCTGGTGTATTCATAACTACCTGCCAGGGATGCTGACTAGGACTAATATATAAATGTTCTACTTTCCCCAGAACCTCCTTATGCTAAACTCAAGTCACTGGCCTTCAGAGGCGATGCCGTCTTTCTGCTTGAGATAATCTTCAGTAAACACATTGGTTTAAGGATTTGAACAGTAGGTCTTCTGCCCCAAAGTGGCATGAAGTCAGTGCCTGTGGCATCCGGACAGAGCATCTCCAGGTGAGACAACTTGTTCCTATTCCTTCTGCCTAACACACCTCATAAAATCTCATCTTCCAAGAATGCTTCCTGAATTAGACAATTAAACAAAATTATAGGAAAGTTTACCCAACACACCTTGTGGCTCTTATATCTCTTAGTTCTTTATAAAACTATGGTCCTTCAGATAGCAAGAGAATCCTTAAAAGACAAAGAGAAGAATGATGTAGTGTCATGGGTTAATGTAAACTCATTTACATTGAGAGCCCCTTATGAGCACCTCTGACTCTACTTCCTTGCTAGTAGTCTCCCCACAGTTGTGCCTTAGTTCTAGGATGACTTAAGGAGAACTGACTAAGAAACTTCTCAGGCCTCATGTCATGTTTACTTTTTGGAGACTTCTACCTTCCACTTGGCATTGTTTTGCTCTGACCTGTGTTCCACTTCAAATCACTGAGGTACAATTGCCTATGCTTGAGCCCCCCACCCCACCCCAATCTGACAGCTTTCCTGCACTGTCTACTCAAGAGAGAAATTCTCAGGGTTCTCAGGAGTCTTACTGTGAATCGGTCTTCTGGCCCTACAGTTTATTTCTACAACGGGTGTCTTGTTTCATGTCACAAGTTCCCACATACACTAAGTACTTAGTTTCCTTTCCAGTCTCCCATTTTTCCTCTTCTAAATTGGCATATGATAGTTCATCTTCCAACCTGACTGGATTCAGAGCTACCTAGGAGATTGGATTATCATCTGAACTTAAACATTGACCACTACCAGGGAGGGTTATGCGATTCAGGAAGCTAATGTGATTTGTCTGCTCAGACGGCTCTCTAAATGTGCAAGGTTCCCAAATGCCCTCAAGGTTATATAAACAATAATAATTGTTACATAAACAATAACAATTGTTGAAGGAATGGAGCTGCCTTCAAATTAGGCAAGGAACTCTAGGGATCTGACATTGAACTTTGTCATTCATCATCATTGTTGCTCCTGCTAAGGAGTTACACTTACTTCTATAAATAACTGCAGTAAGCAGATTAGCTCACCAAGACATTCTTAGAGGGAGTCAATGTTTTTAGTTTTTCATTGGTGCCTTGTCTGGAGTAAACAGATATTGGTCATGTCCCTCTAAGAGAAAGATCTGCCTTGAAAATGATGACTCCATACTATGTGCTGGGTACTTAAGTGAAATGAAAGGGAAAAGGAGAAGCCAGCAAGGTATGTATAGAGACAGCTTTCAGTCTTTGCATCAGAATTGAGGGCTTGTAAATACAGGGTTGTATCAATAGACACTATGTGCTCCAGTTGTTCCTGTCAGTCTTCTTCATTCTGAGTTTCATTACAGATTTAATTTGTTAAGAATCATGTAAAGGGGCTGGGAAGATGTCTCAGTTGGTTCGGTATTGGATACATAAGCATGAGGGCCTGATTTTGGGTCAACCATGGGCATCAACTTTTGTTGGTCATCCTAGTGCTGGTGTTCAGCATATAAATATGTGGATCCCCAGAGCTTGTTAGCTAGTTAGCCATTTAGCCTAACAGGTTTGGGTCATGTTCAGTGGATTGCCTGTCTTATAAAATAAGGTTTATAGTACCTCTAACCTCCACATGTGCATAAACAAGCATGTACACCTGCACACACACACACACACACACACACACACACACACACACACACACACACACTAAAATTAGGAATCTTATTCCCAATAATCTACTGAGAGAAGACTGTGAGGATAGGGTAATTAGAGGAAGGCTTCACAGCCATCCTGGGAAATTCTGATTTGTGTTGCTATGTTGTAGGAAGTAACTCCAAACCAGGGCACAGATCCTTTAACAAAGGCATGCTGAGAACTAGGCCATAGACATCTTCATGCAATTTATTGCTAAGGTTCTCAATGAAAGTCAGAAAACAGAGATGGACCTTGTGGAAGAGACCTTGTCCCAAGTGCTTTTAATCACTGAGTCATCTATCTAGCCCCAGTAGGGCAGTTCTTCATGGGTCTCTCTAACTACAAAAGAGCTATGACACAATTCCTCATTTTCCTGTTAGGCTTCCTAACTTGATCATTTGGACCAGAGTTTGTCTGTTTGTTTCTTTCCTTCCTTCCCTTCCTTCCTTCTCTTCCTCCTTCTTTCCTTCCTTCCTTCCTTCCTTCTCTCTCTTTCTCTCTCTCTCTTTCTTTCTTTCTATGGTTTTTTTGAGACAGGGTTTCTCTGTATTGCTTTGGAGCATGTCCTGGAACTCTCTCTGTAGAGCTGGCCTGTAACTCACAGAGATCCACCTGCCTCTGCCTCCCTAGTGCAGGGATTAAAGGCTTGAGCCACCAGCACCCGGTTGGACCAGAGTTTCTTAGTCATTGTTTAATTGAATATTCTGATTTTATTAATGCAAAAACACCAAAGTGTGAAGTGGGGGCCCAGATTTTTTTCAGAAGAGTTAGTTTTCTGCCTCAGAGCTTCAAAGTCTTACTTCTATAAGCTGTGGTTCCTGTCATCTTGCTAGTTAAAGTATATAAGCAAACCATACACATGGAGTGACTAGTCATACATACACACAAAGAGAAAAAGTGTCTCAGAGAAGTATGTACTCAAATAGACACAACACAGACAACACACACATAGACAAAACATAGACACATAACAACAGATATATACAACAGACACATATAGATACAGCACAGACAACACAGACACACACACATAGATAAAGCATAGACACATAACAGATAGACACAACACACAGACACAACATAGACAACACACACACATAGATAAAACAGACATGTAACAACAGGTAGACACAACACAGACAACACAAACACACATAGACAAACACAGACACAACATACACACATACACACCACTTTTAACCTTAACTGTTGCTTTAGGAAAGATGGAACTGTGAATCTGGCCTGTACACAGTGATGGACTGGGTTCAGGGAGGGTTAAAAACTGCACCCACTTCTTCCCACAATGGAAATGAAGCATAAGCTTTATGACTTTCTAAGCTCTGAGGGGAATATAGAGGCTGCATGTTATAAAGCTATTTTGGGGGGTTGTCAGTTCCAATAACCATGTGGAGCAGAAGTATGAGCCAAGCACTAAAAGCTTTGGGTAGAACTCTGTCCCTCAGAGCTTTGTCACTTGACACTGTGGAAGCAAAGCACTCTGCTTCAGAAGTTTCAAGAAGTTTTTAGAAAGTTCTTGGGAGAAATAGATTTTAGTGTTTAAAAATTTTATGCACATATATTTCTTTAGATGTAGATATTGATATCTGAATATACTATTACCTGTGTCCTGGCCCAACACACACTTTCAAATGAATAAATAAAATCCCTTGGAGAATTGACAGTAATATACACTTTCACTTTCAACTCAGCAAACATACATTATCTGTCTACTATTTGAATTATTAGGTCCTTTGAAGGGGTTCCTACCCTAAACAGAGGTATGGAATCTCACAAGCATCCAGGTGGCATGCAATGACTAACCCCCAGAAAATCATCTCTAGAGCCAACAGGCTGGAAGAGACACACTTTGCTTTCAGAATTATCTCTCATCTTATCTAAGGTCCCAGGACTGGTTAACAGCAAAAGAAGGACTGGGACTATCCTTTGGGTTCTAGTTCAATGTGTTTCCTTTAGTATTGTCCTCTATAGATCAATTTTGTCTTAGAATGTGCAACAGGGAGAAGCCTTGATCAGTTGAGGTGTTGCATGTTCTGGTTAATGGTGCTTTGCTTCTTCACTTCTTCCATTGTCTCAAATATTTATCAAACACCAGCTGTCTTTGTACAGTCCACTTCACTCTGCCAGGAATTAAAAAGAGACCCAACTGCTAAGAGTAATTCAAGGCCTCCTGCAGAGAACTCTCCTAACTCTCTCATGCCTTCAGAGCTATCCCACCACATTATTTTGTGATGTCCTTTTATCACTAGGAGTCTTATGAACTCTAAGGTGTTGGGGGCAGCACCAATAGCTCACTCATCCTTTGGCATACTCCTTCTTCCAAAAAGTTATTTTTGTATCAACTGTATCTCAAGATCTATTTGTGAGAAAAGCACACCTTGCAAACTCTCTACCAGTGTTAGAAATTTAATGCAGCCTCTTCCCCGCACAATGTGTACATTGAAACCCTCATCAGGGAGGGGAGCTTTTTGGGAAGGATTATTGGGAGGTGACTAAGGCTAGGTGAGGTTATGAGGGAACAATACTGGTGCTATAGAATTAATTCCTTGGATGAAACCAGGGAATTTTTCTTCTTTCTTTTTTTTCTTCATAGCCTACGCCAACAGTCCAAGGAGAGTCAATACAACAAAAGGGAAGTTTCTGCAAGCCAGGAGGAGTTTCCTCACTAGACCCTTCCAGATATCCAATGCCTAGCCTCTAGAACCAAGAGAGAACAGCTTCCTGTTGTTTAAACTACCCAGCCAATGATGTTTTGTTACAATAGACAGAGCTAACTAATGCATTATATAGTATAATATATCATTATAACTATTATGAAAATCAATGTCTTTCACAAAATTACAGTATCAAACACATGCAGTATGTCTTCATGCTGTAATGCTTTCCTGAAGAAATGAAGCCCCTCCTTCTGCCATTATCCACCAGTTAATAAAAGCCTGGCTAACAGAACAGACTTTGCTTGGGGAAGGGTCTTTGGGATTTTAATTTCTTGTGGTTAATGAAATGTATTGGTTATTATTTCTGGAGGCAGGGAGTCTAAAGCCAAGGTGTCAGCCAGACCATGGTCTGTTCATAGCCTTGGTACCACTACATCCCCTGGCTTGGGGCTCTACATCTTCAGTTTATCTCAAGTTCTATTATCATTCTCTCTCCTCTGTAGCTTTTTCCCCCTTTGCTTAGTTCTGTTTGTTTCTTTTCCTCTTTTGAAGACACAGTTGTGTGGGATGAAGCCTACTCTAATGATCTCATGCTAACTTATTTATAGAGAGCTTTACTATTAGCAAGTATTGCTTGTTAAGACCTCAACAAACATTTTGGGTGACATATAATCTAACAGAACAACAACCTTTACTGAAATAGCATTTTTTTTCCTGCTTGCCATGATAGTATTATCTATTACTAATTGTGACTGCATATTATGTGGCAAACATGCTGCTTAGCATTTAATTGTTTCAGTTTATCTTTTCAACAAGCCCCAGGGGTAGGAAGCATTGTAATTGCCAATGGCTGTGAAATTGGGTCTCAAGGAGGTTAAACGCCTCACACCAAGCCTTATAGTAAACGGAGGAGCCAGAATTTAGCCTATGTATCCATTGATTTTAGAGGCCATGCTCTTAAACGTTATGCAACTGTTCTCTGTCTCTCCCGTACCCTATGGTATCATAAGCTATTTTTTTCTGCTCTCTGTGTCTGATAATTTCAATATCTTATTCAAATACTGGCATTGAGTATCTTCTATTATCACCATAGCTTCATCCTAAGAATTTACAAATAGGCACTGTAAGGCTCCCTCAGGTTCCCTCAGCTCCACTCTGAATTAGGCTATATGACAATATCTTGTTTCTCTTCATTTGTTCTGATAATGCATGCCATCCTTGGAAGAATTTCTAGATGCTGAAGAGAAACTCAATGGCCCTCTGAAGGATCTGTCATTTTAGTCATAGCTGTAGTCAGTCTCTGTGCTAACAGAGCCTAACATTCATCTTGCCCCATTCAGTCACTGTATCTTTCAAACTGATTAAACATGGAGTTTGATCAAATGCCCTGGATTTGGAACCTTAACCTCCACTTCTTTATTCCACATTTTTTTTTTTACCCTTATTCCCCAATCAGACATATACCTGTGTGCCAGTCTCACTTAGCTTAGCATGGACTTTCCCAAGGCACTTGGAAAACTCAACAAATTATTTGTAATTGTATTTCTACAGTTTGGAGCTGTTTGAAAAATTCCAGATTGATTTTCAGCCAGGCTATGCAGCTTCAATCCTAATAAGGTTCAAGCTCTGAAAAAGTGCAGCGATGAACCATTGATTAAGTTGACACTACAATCTATTTTCCCTGGCCAGGCTAGGCTGGGCTGACTGCTTGTACTTGAATTTGTTAAATGTTCCAGGCTTTTGTCTTTGTGAATAATCTTATCTGAAGCCAGGGATGGTCCTGGGCTTCATTCTTGTCTGGGTATCTGTCAGTGCCTCATTCCAGAGCTGTGAAAACGAAAGCCAAGGAAATTAAGGAAAGTGCACAGGGAATTCTCTAATCTAAAAACTCAGTGCATGGCTCTGCTACTGTGCACAGTCTCAGTTGTAGAGCTGCAAAGGAAGATGCTGGTTAGGAAATGAACATATCCACTGGGAAATAACGGCAGGAACACACAGTATGGGGAGACTGTCAAGTTTAGGGCATGAATGGCCTTTGCACATTAGGAAAGTCTCCCTGGACAGTGGCAGCTGTTGCTTACATAAATCATCAAGATACACAACACCAGATCCCCTTACTACATGTCAACATGCGGCCCTTTTCAGCTTCTTTGAAATAATGTGTTTCACATTGAATCTGAGCCATGAAAATCCCATTCTCTGTGAACTTGGTAATGATGCCAAGTGTAGCCTCCATCTCCTCATCCGTAAAATGGGTATTAAGCCTGTGTGTGGTATTCTCAGTAACATGAGCTTATGACCATACGGAGTTTAGTATACAGTAAGTACCCCATAAATCAAAACAAGGGTTCTACTTGAGATTGATTAAAGCACACTGAAAGAAAATCAGCCTGTATCAGCATATATATTTTAACATGGATGTATATATGGACACATATTGGTCATATTTAAATATGTGATAAAGCAGTGGTATAGTGCATTCTGATAATGGGGTTGATGGGAGGGAGAGACTTTGTTGTATAGCTCCCTTAAGTTGAAGAGTTAGTTCTCTCTTGGAGAAAGAAGGGGACTCAGTAAATACATGAAGATCCCAAGTTTCAGGTTCTTTTGGAGCTTACAGGATTCAGAAGGTCCTCTTCAAAGTTGTACAAGCTGTAACAATTCCTGGAAAGACAGACTCTGACCTGTTTTGGTGTTGCCTGAAAGTAGTGCAGAAAGCTCCTTGGGTGCAGCATTTCTGAGTTCTATCCCAGGCTAGAGTGGGGTTTTGCTGACAGAGATGTCTTAAGTCACCCCTGCTGCATAATGTTGACACAACCTCTGTAATTACTCTGGTTCATTGAGGTGGACTTGCATGGGATTGTTTCATTGGTCTATTGTGGTGCTCTACCTGGGGAGAACAGAAATTTGTATTTATCTCCCTGGGGAAAGTCACATGACAGACTCCCTAGAGAGCAGGCAGCTGGGACCACAGAGTCAGGGATTACTTCCTACACCAGCAGTTATGAGATGAGAAGAATCACATGTCATTCACTTCCTCCTATCTCTTGCAGTTCTTACCCAGAAAGGACACCTTGCCTGCTCTCCTTTACACAAAGTCATTTTTAGTCACAGAATGATTGTTCAAACATGGTAAACATTAAGTCTTTCAAATCTAATGTGGATGAATTTTAATCATGCACATGGAGTAAATACGTGCACACAGATCTATACATATATTTTATTTGCCATGAATATTTATGGGAAACTTATAAATGATGCAGGCACGGTCATTCACATCCTGGGAGGATGGAGCTGTATGCTGTTCTTTGCTCTGTAACCTCTCCATCCCATTACAATGCAAATAATCTAACCCTAGACTTGTAATTGCTCAGACAACACAGGCCTTCCAGAGCCAATTCACATGTGGAGCACATATCCCCAGACATTCCTATCAGTCAGCTTCCTCACTGACAGCCCCTAGGCATTTTCTACCAGCTCCATGCCTGCTGCCAGATGATTCTGAAAAATCATAGCAGCCATGATTGTGCATTTGAAAACACCGATGTATACTGAGGAGACCTGGGGTTAGATCCAGTGAAGTTGCTGCATCGACAGCTCAGATTGAAGGGGATTGCTTAAATAATACTGCCCAAGAGAAATTTCTGCAGCAGAAAGTCAGAGATGACACATGGCTCTGAAGCACTTGATCCATGACAAGTGTGAGTAGGGTATTGAATTTTTTTTCCCAATAAATTACTTTTTATTAGTTCAAATTAGAAAGAAGCCTGCTTCACATGTCAATCCCTTCTCCCTCTCCCTCACCTCCCCTCCCCCAACCCCCACCAGCCCCCTACCTCATGCCCCTTCTGCTCCCCAGGGAGGGTAAGGCCCTCCCTCAATGGGGGTTCTCCAAAATCTGTCATATCATCTTGGGCAGAGTCTAGGCCCTCCCCAGTGTGTCATGCTATAGAGCAAAGGAGTACCAGCCTACAATTCTCATCACGAAAGGAACTAGGAAATAAGAAGGACTCTAAGAGAAGAATGCATGGATCCCAGAGAAGGGGAAGAGGGTATTGAATTCTTTTTTTTTTTTTTTTTTTTTTTTTTTTTAATTTTATTTTATTTTATTAGTTCTAGATAGGGAACAAGCTTATTTCAAGTCCCTTCTCCCTCTCCCTCCCCTCACCCCCAAACTTTCTCCCCCACCCCCAGCCCATCCCCCCAACCCCATCCACCCACTACTCCCCAGGCAGGGTAGGGCCCTCAACGGGAGCTCAGCAAAGTCCACCAAGTCTTCCTATGCTGATCCTGGGCCCTTCCCCATGTGTCCAGGGCCAGAGTGTAACCCTTCATATGGGATGGGCTCTCAAAGTCCCTTTTTGCACCAGGGAAAAATACTAATCCACTACCAGAGGCTCCCTGGAGTGCAGAGGCCTCCTTATTGACATCTATGTTCTGGGGTCTGGATCAGTCTTGTACAGGCCTCCTGGACAGCATCTGGGGTCGATGTGCTCTCCCTTGTTCAGGCCAACAGTTCCTGTGGGTTTCTCCATCCTAGTACAGACCCCTTCGTTCTTCATTCCTCCCTCTCTTCAACTAAATTCCCGATTTCGGCTCATTGTATATCTGTGGATGTCTGTCTCTGTTTCCATCAGCCACTGGGTGAGGGCTCTAGGATGGCATAAAGAGAAGTCATCAATCTCATTTTAGGGGGAGGGTTTTTAGGTTATCCTCTCCACCATTGCCTGGATTGTCAGATCGTGTCATCCTTGTAGGTCTCTGGAGATCTCCCTGGTTCCTGATCCCTTCTCGGGCCTACAGTGGCTCCCTCTGATATCGTTTCTCTCATCTTGCTCTCTTTCCTCTATTCTTCCCCCAACTCAATGTTTCTGCCCCTCCATTTCCTCTCCTCTTCTCCTCTTCTCTTGCTCTTATTGTAGCAGCTCCTTCCCCCCCCACCCTCATGCCCCCAATTAGTTCGGGAGTTCATGCCATTTCCATTCCTGGGGACCATTTAACCCTTAGAGTCCTTCATGTTTCCTAGTTTCTTTGGTGAAGAGCATTATATACTGGTAGTCTTTTGTTCTATGTCTAAAATTCATATATCAGTGAGTACATACCTTGCTTGTCTTTTTGTGACTGGGTTACCTCACTCAGGATGGTTTCCTCTAGTTCCATCCATTTGCCTGCGAATTTCAAGATTCCATTGCTTTTTTCTGCTGAGTAGTACTCCATTGTATAAATGTACCACATTTTCTCAATCCATTCTTCAATAGAGGGGCATCTAGGTTGTTTCCAGGTTCTGGCTATTACAAACAATGCTGCTATGAACATGGTTGAACATATGTCCTTGTTGTAAGTACATGCCCTATTTGGGTATATACCCAAGAGAGGAATGGCTGGATCTTGAGGTACACTGATTCCCATTTTTCTGAGCAACCGCCATACTGATTTCCAGAGTGGTCTTACAAGATCGCACTCCCACCAGCAATGGAGGAGTGTTCCTTTTTCTCCACATCCTCTCCAGCATAGATTGTCATTGGTGTTTTTTATTTTAGCCATTCTGACAGGCGTGAGATGGTATCTCAGAGTTGTTTTGAGTTGCATTTCTCTGATGGCCAATGATTTTGAGCACTTTTTTAAGTGTCTTTCAGCCATTTCAGATTCCTCTGTTGAGAATTCCCTATTTAGTTCTGCACCCCACTTTTTAATTTCGTTGTTTGGTGTTTTGGTGGCTAGCTTCTTGAGCTCCTTATATATTTTGGAAATCAGTCCTCTGTCAGATGTGGGATCGGTGAAGATCTTTTCCCATTCTGTGGGTGGTCGTTTTATCCTACTGACTGTTTCCTTTGCCTTGCAGAAGCTTCTCAGTTTCAGGAGGTCCCATTTATTAATTGCAGACCTCAATGTCTGTGCTTCTGGCGTAATGTTCAGGAAGTGGTCTCCTGTGCCAATTTGTTCAAGGGTTGTTCCCACTTTCTCTTCTAGAAGATTCAGTGTGGTTGGATTTATGCTGAGATCTTTGATCCATTTGCACTTAAGTTTTGTGCATGGTGACAGGTATGGATCTATCTGTAATTTTCTGCATGTCCGCATCCAATTGTGCCAGCACCATTTGTTGAAGATGCTGTCTTTTTTCCATTGTATAGATTTAGCACCTTTGTCAAAAATAAGGTATCCATAGGTGCGTGGGTCGATATCAGGGTTTTCAATTCGATTCCATTGGTCTATCAGTCTATTTTTGTGCCAATACCAAGCTGTTTTCAGAACTATGGCTCTATAGTAGAGCTTGAAGTCGGGGATGGTGATGCCTCCAGAAGATCCTTTATTGTAAAGAGTTGTTTTGGCTATCCTGGGCTTTTTATTTTTCCATATAAAGTTGAGTATTGTTCTTTCAATGTCTGTGAAAAACTGTGTTGGGATTTTGATGGGGATTGCATTGAATCTGTAGATTGCTTTTGGCAGGATTGCCATTTTTACTATGTTAATTCTACCTATCCAAGAGCATGGGAGATCTTTCCATTTTCTGGTATCTTCTTTAATTTCTTTCTTTAAAGTCTCAAAGTTCTTATTGTACAGGTCTTTCACTTTTTTGGTTAGTGTTACCCCCAGATATTTTATGTTGCTTGTGGATATTGTGAAAGGTGATGTTTCCCTGATTTCTTTCTCATTGGATTTATCATCTGTATATAGTAGGGCTACTGATTTTTTTGAGTTAATTTTGTATCCTGCTACCTTGCTGAAGGTGTTTATCAGCCGTAGGAGTTCCCTGGTAGAGTTTTTCGGGTCACTAATGTAGACTATCATGTCGTCTGCAAATAGTGAAAGTTTTACTTCATCCTTTCCAATTTGTATCCCTTTGATCCCCTTTTCTTGTCTTATTGCTATAGCCAGAACTTCAAGTACAATATTGAAGAGATATGGAGAGAGTGGACAGCCTTGTCTTGTTCCTGATTTTAGAGGAAACGCTTTGAGTTTCTCTCCATTTACTTTGATGTTGGCTATTGGTTTGGTATATATTGCCTTGATCATGTTTAGATATGTTCCTGTTATTCCTGTTCTCTCCAAGATCTTTATCATGAAGGGATGTTGGATTTTGTCAAAGGCTTTTTCAGCATCTAGTGAGATGATCATGTGGTTTTTCTTTTTAAGTTTGTTTATATAGTGGATTACATTGATGGATTTTCGTATGTTGAACCATCCTTGCATCCCTGGGATAAAGCCTACTTGATCATGGTGGATGATTTTTCTGATATGTTCTTGTATTCGGTTGGCCAATATTTTATTGAGTATTTTAGCATCGATGTTCATGAGGGATATCGGTCTGTAGTTCTCTTTCTTAGTCATATCTTTGTGAGGCTTGGGTATCAAAGTGATTGTAGCCTCATAGAAAGAGTTTGGCAATATCCCATCTGCTTCTATTGTGTGGAACAGTTTGAGGAGTACTGGAATTAGCTCTTGTTTGAATTTCTGGTAGAATTCTGCAGTGAAGCCATCTGGCCCTGGGCTTTTTTTGGTTGGGAGGCTTTTGATTACTGCTTCTATCTCATTAGGGGTTATAGTTCGATTTAAACTGTTTATCTGATCTTGATTTAATTTTGGTAAGTGATATTTATCCAGAAAGTTGTCCATTTCCTTTAGGTTTTCCAATTTTGTGGAATACAGGTTTTCAAAGTATGACCTAAAGATTCTCTGGATTTCCTCAGTGTCCGTTGTTATGTCTCCCTTTTCATTTCTGATTTTGTTAATTAGCATGCTCTCTCTCTGCCTTTTGGTTAGTTTGGCTAGAGGTTTGTCTATCTTGTTGATCTTCTCAAAGAACCAACTCTTTGTTTCATTGATTCTTTGTACTGTTTTCCTAGTTTCTACTTTGTTGATTTCGGCTCTCAGGTTGATTATTTCCTGGCGTCTACTCCTCCTTGGTGAGTTTGCTTCCTCTTGCTCTAAAGCTTTCAGTTGTTCTGTCAATTCTCTAATGTGACTTTCCTCCAGTTTCTTCATGTGAGCACTTAGTGCTATGAACTTCCCTCTTAGCACTGCTTTCAGGGTGTCCCATAAGTTCGGGTATGTTGTGTCTACATTCTCATTAAATTCTAGAAAGTCTTTGATTTCTTTTTTTATTTCTTCCTCAACCAAGGAATGGTGCAATTGGGAGTTATTCATTTTCCACGTAAATGTAGGTTTTCTGCAATTCGTATTGCTGTTGAATTCTAGCTTTAATGCATGGTGGTCTGATAAGATACAGGGGGTTATTTCAATACTTTTGTACCTGTGGAGGTTTGCTTTGCTGCCAACTATGTGGTCAATTTTTGAGAAGGTTCCATGTGGCGCTGAGAAGAAGGTATATTCTTTTGTGTTTGGATGGAATGTTCTATAGATATCTGTTAAACCCAGTTGTGTCATAACTTCTTTCAGATCCTTTGTTTCTTTGTTAAGTTTCTGTCTAGTAGTTCTGTCCAGTGGTATAAGGGGGGTGTTGAAGTCTCCTACTATAAGTGTGTGTGGTTTTATGTGTGGTTTGAGCTTTAGTAATGTTTCTTTTACAAAAGTGGATGCTTTTGTATTAGGGGCATAGATGTTCAGGATTGAGACTTCGTCTTGATGGACTTTTCCTGTGATGAGTATGAAATGCCCTTCTTTATCTCTTTTGATTGCTTTCAGTTTAAAGTCTAATTTGTTAGATATTAGTATTGCTACCCCAGCTTGTTTCTTGAGCCCATTTGATTGGAAAATCTTTTCCCATCCTTTTACTCTGAGGTATCGCCTGTCTTTGAATTTGAGGTGTGTTTCTTGTAAACAGCAGAAGGATGGATTCTGTCTTCGTATCCATTCTGTTAGCCTGTATCTTTTTATGGGTAAGTTAAGACCATTGACATTCAGGGATATTAACGTCCATTGTTCATTGGTTCTTCTTAGTTTTGGATTTATTGTTGGTGGTATCATTGCGTGTGGATTTTGCCCTTCTGTTTCTTTTTGTGTTTGGTGAAATTCGATTAACTACTGACAGTGTTTTTGTGAGTGTAGTTATGTTCGTTGGGTTGGAGTTTTCCTTCCAGAGCCTTCTGTAGTGCTGGATTTGTTGATATGTATTGTTTAAATCTGTTTTTGTCGTGGAATATCTTGTTTTCTCCATCTATAGTGATTGAAAGTTTTGCTGGGTACAGTAGTCTGGGTTGACATCCATGCTCCCTTAGTGCTTGTAGGGTATCTATCCAAGACCTTCTGGCTTTCAGAGTTTCCATTGAGAAGTCGGGTGTGATTCTGATTGGTTTGCCTTTATATGTTACTTGGCCTTTTTCCTTTGCTGCTCTTAATATTTTCTCTTTATTCTGTAGATTTGGTGTTTTGATTATTATGTGTCGGGGCGACTTCTTTTTGTGGTCCAGTCTGTTTGGTGTCCTGTAAGCTTCTTGTACTTTCATAGGCATATCCTTCTGTAGGTTGGGGAAGTTTTCTTCTATGATTTTGTTGAATATGTTTTCTGTACCTTTGAGCAGTATTTCTTCACCTTCTTCTACACCTATTATTCTTAGGTTTGGCCTTTTTACGGTGTCCCATATTTCCTGGATATTTTGTGTTAGGGTTTTGTTGGACTTGAGGTTCTCTTTGGTGGATGAATGTATATCCTCTAGCGAGTCTTCAGTGGCTGAGATTCTCTCTTCCATCTCTTGAATCCTGTTGGATACACTTACATCTTTAGTTCCTGATCGTTTATCCAACCTTTCCATTTCCAACATGGTCTCATTCTGTGTTTTCTTTATTGTGTGTATTTCAGCTTTCATGTTTTGAACTATTTCAAGAGCTTCCTTCACTTGCTTGGATGTTTTTTCTTGGCTTTCTTTGGATTCTTTAAGAGATTTATTTATTTCTTGAATTTTTTGGTTTGTCTTTTCCTCCAATTCATTTAATTTTTTGTTTGTTTTCTCTTCTATTTCTTTAAGGGATTTTCTTGTTTCCTCTTTAAAGGTCTCTATCAACTTGCTGAGATAATTTTTGAGGTCCATCTCATCTTCATGCTCTGTGTTGGGCTTTTCAGCTCTTGCCGGAGTGGAGTCCCTAGGTTCTGGTGGTGTCATGTTGGTCTTTGTGTTGTTGAGTGAAATCTTATTCTGTCTTCTCCCCATATCCTTTTAGTGGGTGCGGGTGGGTTCTCTCTATCTCCTCTTGTGGCCCAGTGGTGTGTGGGGGCTAGGAATTCGATGTCCACAACTCTAGATGATCTCGACGCTCCTGGTGGTCTCCTCGCTAGTTCCTAGTTTCTTGGTCGTTCGGCGGAATGGAAGAGTGGGGTGCTACCAGATTTGGGGCACAGGGAGCTCCTCCCTGCCTGGGCTTGTCTGGCCCAAGCCGGCAGGCTCAGGAGGGGGTGGTGGGATGGGGGTGGTGGGGTGTTCTGGCCTGGAGTCGGGAGCGGGCAGGAGCTCACTCACCTAGTTCCAGGTCAGTCTGCGGCGGCGGAATGTAAGAATGGGGTGCTAGCAGATTGGTGGGGCAGAGGGCTCCTCCCTCTCTGGGCGTGTCTGGCCCAAGCC
Source organism: Cricetulus griseus (assembly GCF_003668045.3). NCBI lineage: Eukaryota > Metazoa > Chordata > Mammalia > Rodentia > Cricetidae > Cricetulus > Cricetulus griseus. The sequence goes on from NC_048597.1 coordinate 130,007,333, forward strand.
GGCAGGCTCAGGAGGGGGTGGTGGGATGGGGGTGGTGGGGTGTTCTGGTCTGGGGTCGGGAGCGGGCAGGAGCTCACTCACCTAGTTCCAGGTCAGTCTGCGGCGGCGGAATGTAAGAATGGAGTGCTAGCAGATTGGTGGGGCAGAGGGCTCCTCCCTCTCTGGGCGTGTCTGGCCCAAGCCGGCAGGCTCAGGAGGGGGTGGTGGGATGGGGGTGGTGGGGTGTTCTGGTCTGGGGTCGGGAGCGGGCAGGAGCTCACTCACCTAGTTCCAGGTCAGTCTGCGGCGGCGGAATGTAAGAATGGAGTGCTAGCAGATTGGTGGGGCAGAGGGCTCCTCCCTCTCTGGGCGTGTCTGGCCCAAGCCGGCAGGCTCAGGAGGGGGTGGTGGGATGGGGGTGGTGGGGTGTTCTGGCCTGGAGTCGGGAGCGGGCAGGAGCTCACTCACCTAGTTCCAGGTCAGTCTGCGGCGGCGGAATGTAAGAATGGGGTGCTAGCAGATTGGTGGGGCAGAGGGCTCCTCCCTCTCTGGGCGTGTCTGGCCCAAGCCGGCAGGCTCAGGAGGGGGTGGTGGGATGGGGGTGGTGGGGTGTTCTGGTCTGGGGTCGGGAGCGGGCAGGAGCTCACTCACCTAGTTCCAGGCCAGTCTGCGGCGGCGGAATCGGTATTGAATTCTTAATTCAGTTTACTTTAATGTTGCCTGGTTGAAATTTAAGTAGATATGTACAACTAGTGGATTCACCTAGCCTGGCTCAATTTATGTGAACCACACAGCAAAAAAACATGGCTGTGCAGGCATCTGAATTGAATGCTGTCTTAGAAGCCTTCTGGGATATTCCCAGAGTGGTGTACCTGGATCATGTGGTGGGCCTCTTTGTAGTTTTTGCAGGACACACAAACTGCCTGTACCAGTTCAATTTTCATTGACAGAATGCAGGCTTCCTCTTTCTTCCTATCAACACAAACCAAGGAAGAGACTATTAAAGAGAAGGAGGCTCCTAAAAGGAGAAGAAGAGTCACATTGGGGCACACTGGGGAAAGAAGACAAACAAGAACAGAGCGATGACACATACACATGAAAATGCCCCACTGAAACACAATAACTTCAATGCTTACAAAATAAAATTTAAAATTTAGAAAATTAAAGAAAATCTCCAAATCTCTAAGACCCTACTTTCTATCTTTCCTTCCTTCCTTTTCTTAATTTTGGTTTTATGAGACAGTCCTGACCATCTTGGTACACACTTCGTAGAACAGGCTGGCCTCAAACTCACAGAGTTCCACCTGTCTATATCTCCTGAGTATTAGGATTAGTGACCTGCACCAAAAGCTTCAAATCTCTAAGACCCTATTTTCAAAAACATCTTGTGTGGTCTAGTTTTGAAGCCATGAGGATTAAGATTTTAAAATGGCATCAAGGTCATCATTCACTAATGGCAAGCTCTGACTTGTCACTTTGCATCTCTGCTATATACTCAACTGGGGCAGAAGAAATTGTAAAACAAAACAGAACAAACTCAGAATGTTCCCCCTGAGTATGAATAGTCTGAGTATCAGGCATACACCAGAACCACCTTAAAAGAATGATTTACTTGTGTGTGTGTGTGTTGGATGCCCTTAGGGAACAAGGTGATCAGACATCCTGGGGTTGGAGTTATAGACAGTTGTGAGCTACCCAACTTGGGTGCTAGGAACTGAATTGCTCTTCTGGAAGAACAATAGCAAACTCCCTTAGCCTAAGAGCTATCCCTCTATAGCCCAGGATAGCCTTTTATATTTCATATTGGAAAAAAATGAGTGAATGTTAGGAAAAACTACATCATGTCCTGAGAGATTTAAGTTTTTATGACTGTCTTGAAAACTCAATTATAATGGTCCTAAAAAAAACATAAAACAGGACTCTCTGGAACAGTCTTATTTGTCATTTAATGATAACCATGTGGTGAGGATTATTGGTTTTCAATTCTTTAGTCATTCCAAGTTGCCCTGAATCTGGCCAAGGACAGGTGGAGTAGGTTTCTCTTCTTTGTGATATAATCCTCGCCCCAGTGGGCTATGTTCTTGGGGCTCAGAGCTCCAAGACTGCTTTGCCTGTATTATTTCTATATTGTGTTTCTGTTATTTATAGCCCCACCAAAGATCCAGGAATGAATGCAATTGTGTACACCGGCTGCTCTCTTGAAGATAAATCAGAACTCTAAATGTTTGCAGACACATTGGCCTCTGTGACTACTTCCTGTGACAACCACTGTCACAACCACATGGACATACTCTTTTGTTTAGGGGATGGTGTATTTTTGTTTTGTTTTGTAAATCAAGGAATCCTTTCCTCTTTATTCTCACTTCCTTTATGCATCTACTATCAGTTACCAGGCTCTTCATATTTGTCATGGATGGGTACACAGAAATGCACAGAACTTTGCAAGAATTTACTCATTTGCTAACCACATGGTGTAGCCAAGTGGTCAAAGTGATGGATGTTTGAATAGGCTCAGCATTATCTTCCTTTCTCAGCCTCAGAACACCAATTAACCATTTCATGCTTAAAATAGAGCCTAGGCCCTATCCCAAAGGATACGATAGATTCTGATGCCACCCTATTGAAGGCCTCACCATCCAGGGGGAGCAGAAACGATATGTGATAGGTAGGATTTTATTTGGGGGAGGGGTGGTAGGAGAGGACAGGAGGGACAAGGGAACTGGGATTGTCATGTAAAACAATCTTGTTTCTAATTCAAATAAAAAAAATCTGAAAAAAAAAAAGATACTGAAAAAGAAGTGGCTCACTCAGGGTAAAAGCCTCGGGACCTCATAGTAAGTGTTCAATGCATATTAGTTATACTATTGTGGTTATAGAATTAACTTTCAAAGGCTATTTAAGGTTTAGTGTTGAATTATATAATGCACAGGCAAGTTTGAGTGATGCATATTTTGCTTCAATTTGTTTAGGAGTTTTAGGAGATGTAGCTTTTTTTTTTTTTTGAGGGTGTTTGTCACTGTAGGCAGGTTTTGAATGTTTAAAGACCTATGCCATTTCTAGTTAGTTCTGTCTGTTCCATGCTGTGCTTGTGCTTTGAGATGTGACCCTTCAGTGTCTGCTTTCAGTATCCTGTCACCTGCTGCTTCTGTTCCATCATCATGGACTCTTATCCTTCTGGAACTATAAACTTTCTTCTATAAGTTGTCTTGATCATGGTGTTTTAGTATTGTTAGGGTTTAGTGGTGGAAGGAGTACCTTGGTGGCTTGGGGCCAAGGTATGTGGCAAAGATCACACCACAACAACAGATCTCATGCGAGAGATTTATTGGGAGGGAATATACAGAGGCTGCCTCTGAGAGAGGGTTAAGGGAAAAGATACAGAGAAGCAGATAGCTAGAGACAGAGTGAGACAGACAGACAGACAGACAGACAGACAGACACAGATAGAGACTGGGAGGCATAAAGCAGGCTATAATGGGAGACAGAGAGTGAGCCACGATGGCCTGGACCTTTTAATGGGTACATGTGTCACATTTGGGAGCTGGTGATGACATGGTTGCTGGTGCAACTTGCACCAGGGAACACCTGGTTCCTATTATTTTTCCCTTTTGTTTATTATAAAAGGTATGGAAATAGGAAGGAGTGATGGTGAGGTCAAAATTGAGGTGCCATGAGCTTTAGATGGCTTCCTGTTGTCTGGAGGTTTTGGCATCTTTGGGGACCCAAGAAAGCTGATTTGCTGGCCAAGTCCTGGAAGAACAGAGTCTTTCACTTACTCTCCAGGCTCTGTGGAACCATCTGGGGCTAGGGACTTTCAGAGAGTAGTTGGAGCAGTTTGTGAGGTTGGACTATATGGGCTAGCCACTTTAAAGCTCTTTGTGATGCCAATTATGACAGGACACCTGGACCTTGAAGGATGCAGGAACAGATACATATTAGGTGCAGAAGATAAAGTTAAGGAGTTTAGAAAGACATATTTTTCTTCAATATATATTTGATAATTTTAGGCCCATAGTCCTGGTACTTGGAGAAGGAGAGTCCCAAGACTAGGGAAAGGGGGGCAATCCTATGGGGGAACAGGATGTTGTTTGATAGTATTTTTCTAGACTCCATTTGACTCATAAGAGGTGGATTCAAGTTGATTTCCTAAAGTTTACAGAACTTTTTTTAAGTTTACAAAAGAGATAAGTTTTAGATATGTTAGCATTAACACTGTTTGTAATCTGTACTGAAATCTACACTGTAGAAAAGGCTGTGGACTCATATCTTTGAGTCACAGCAAAGTATGGAGATAAAAAATTATTTTGGGTTGAAAGTGGGAATAGTCTTTCCTCTGTCCAGGAGACTGGATTTACTAGATTAGGTTGATGTTTATAGCATGATGACAAGCACTTTCAAATCTATACTTAGAAGATAACCAAAGGGAATTTAAAATCTTGAGCTTGTGACTATGATAATAGTAGTCAGTGATTACCAGAACTAGATTAATAGCTTATTAGAATTTTGTTGATTGTGTAGTTTAACAGAATTGCAATGATTGTATAGCTTATCATAACTCCATTGATTGCTAAAATTCTGAACTGTTAATATAACAGTTGCATGAGGCAGGGAAGAAATCTTAAACACTTCTCATTTTTATTTGTATCTTAAATCATTTTCTTATACCTTTACAAATTGCCTTTACATACTTTAAACCATCTTCTTAGACCCTCACAATTTAAGCTTTTACAACCTCAGACCTTTATAACTTGCATTACCTATCTTAAAACATTTTCTTTTATCCTCACAACTTAAGCTTTTGTATTCTCAGACCTTCCATAAACTTTATAATTTTTCTATCAAATCATTTACCACAACAAACAAGTTGCTGATGTCTGAAAGCAGTCATTGTAAAGCAAGTTTCTTTAAATTGAGGAATAAGTTATATTAAATAAGTTATATCAATAAGTTATATTAAAATCTGTTTAGTGAGTTTGCCTCTTTGTAGAGTCTGGTAGCAAGGTAAACTGTACCTAGCTCTAGTAGTAGCTCTAAGAATATGAGGTCCATGGCTTGATTCTTACATATGAAGAAAACTGAGAAGGCAGCTGAAACCTTGGTTGCTGTTGTTAACCTGACAAATCTATCACTACCCTAGTTGTCAGTGCTATCAGAGATCCGAGAGAGATAAATTTTACCCGAGTAAGCAGGAAGTGCAGAACAACCAACTCCTGAATCTGTTAAAATGACAGACTTACTGACTACCTGGATAATCACCCTGGGTTCCTCTGTGGTCATTGGGGGAAGAAGTCCCAGGGCACTGTCAGTGTCCAGCTGACAGGCCTAGAGGAGCCAACATACATGGAGGAGGAATTTGAGGAGACTGGCCTACCTTGTATAGGCAGAGCTGGGAAATCAACTCTCCAGTATCCTCCTTATCTATAGTTTTCTCAGGGTCCTAACGGTGGTTAAGGTAAAGGACAGCTTTGCCACATTTAAAGCAGGCTCTAGTTGGAGTTCCTTTGTATTCCATCATCTTCTTTGGAGGAGATTCTAGGGGTGCTGCCAGGAGCTAGCACTTCTCCCGATCATGGAAAGCTTTCTTATTATACATTTTAAATGCCATATCTAGCAGATCTCTGAAGTTTTTGAAGACCATTATCTATTAAGTATATCCAAATTAGATAAACTTTGCTTGTTTCTAGTTACTTGTTTTAGGCTTAACTTTGAAAATATATACAGGAGGCCAAATAAAGCTTATTCATGTAATTAATTACACTGGTACATAGCATAATTATAACTATAAATATTTCTGAACACATTAAAGATATTGATCATCCATAAGGTGACTATTAACTTTTATGATTTAGTTATCAATAACAGTTTATAACAAGTTAATAGTTTCCAAAGACTAAGGCTTTACATTCTATCCTTGTTAGGTTTAGTCATAAAAATAATTTTTTTTAAAAAATAAACTCTTCTAATATCAAAATGAAACTTTAAAGTTATAGATAAAGTCCATAGAGAGTCTGGCAAATTTACTGATATTTTTATAGTAGACCATTATAAAGCATTGTTGTTTATTTATATGGCTTGGTTTATTCAAATGGCTAAAGCTTAAAGTGATCAAAGACAAAGAAGTTAGACAAATATTAATGTGAACCCCAGTAGACCTTTGGAGTTTATAAATCTTGATTATTAAATATATATTATTTATTCAACATATGTTCTTATTTATCTAAATTTTTAAGAAGCTTAGTGTTGAACAGCTAGAATAGATATAAATCATCAGGCATACATCTTAAATCAGCTTTTGTTAATGAGAATAGACCTTTATAACCTTAATATTTCATCATCATGTAAAGTATATACTAAACAAGAAATGAAACTCATATATTGTATGCTGCAGTAAATGTAACCTTAAATTTTTATCATCATACAAAATCCATACCAATCCAAAATATTTGAGAATTGTTGTTGCTTCCTTAGTGTAAAAAGGATATACAATAATAAACATAGAGCTCATTAGGACTAGGAGGTTTTGCAATTGCTTCTCTATGCCACATGGTCATCTGAAGATGGTAGAGTCACATGGCATGTACTCTTTAATCTCAGTAAAGATGGTTGCCAGCTATGTGGCTGCTCACATTTTAATGAGGACATCAGCCAAGATGGAGGTGAGCCACACCATTGCTCTTAAAAAATACATGTTTTCCTAACACACACACACACACACACACACACACACACACACACACACACACACGGACACAGAGTTGAATCCAAGTTACATACAGATATACACACAGAATTGAATCCAACTTACACACACACAGACACACACATATCCAAAACAAGAATAGAATCATAAACACCTACCCACATATAGATGTTAATTAGAAGCTTTTTGTTATAAGTTTAAAACCAAATTTCTGATATATAGTTTACAGCAGTCTTGAGAGATATTTGTAAGAGTACAGTGTAAAGAAATCATGGAGACAATAGATTTTTAAGAATAAAAAGTAGAGAAAGTGTAAAGCAGAGCAAGTTTAGATACAAGATATTAGGGGATTATTTGTCTTCGCAGTAGCAGTTGTTATGATTTGTGAGAACTTGGAAATCAAGTTCTTCAGTTTTTGGTTATTGATCTGTACTGAGGCCAACCTGTTGTAATAAAATCTGAGTCTGTGGAAGACAAGAGAGAAAGGATCTCTGAATGGAACACTATGTGGGTGTGTTTCTATAAGCTCCAATGGGGAGTAGAGAGCTGAAACTGTGGAGATGCAGGTTGGAACCAGAGACAGCCAGGAGAATGCAGAGGAAAGAGGAGTCAGTAAGTATCTTTAGTAGAGATATTTATAGGGGTGTAGAAGGTCAGAGCCTAGAGAGAAAGTTGTCTATGTGATGGCCACACCAAGGGCATAGAAGCTGGTTCCAGGAGCCAGAGAGCCACATAAGGCATAGTACAAGGAGAGAAATGGCTAAGGGATAACAAGAAATAACCAAGAACTGAGAGGCACAGCAGGCATTTCATAGTGGGAGGGAGACAGGGAATTTACTAAGTAAAGGCCTAGCATGGCACAAAGAGAGATAGAGCAGGTAGCTTTCAGTGGGAGGAAGCAAGGCAAAAAGGGACTGTAGCTTTGGGCCAGGCTGCCAAAGGCAAGACTCCAATTCCTAGGGGAAGGTGAGAGGAAGCTAGGAAAGAACAGGAGAGAAGGGGAATATCCACTTGAGTTCAGCAGGCAAGAGGTGCAGCAGGCTGCAGGAGCCAGAGAAGTAAGTGCACAGGTGTCCATGTGAAGGGCACAGCAGGCCCAAGGCAAGCAGCAACTAAACGACTGAACTCTAGAATCTAGAATCAAATTCACAAACAAATGATCTGTACATACCTTAGAAGACTTGGATCCAAGCGGGTGATCTAGGGGAGAATAGATGTGTACAAGCTACAACCGGCTTGCTCCCTGCCTACTATTGCTAGTAATGACTTCCCACATAGCAACAAACTTAGAGATCCACCAACCATAACTTAAAGACAGGGTATTTACTAGACATACACACACACACACACACACACACACACACACACACACACACACACACACACAGAGGCTTGGAGCAGAAAAAAAAAAGAATTAGTGAATAGGAGATTTCTCTCAAATTCCCCTATTGCTGGCAGCAGTTGTAGAGGTCAATAACAATGTTGGAACCTAGGGCACTGCTAGGGAACCAATTTGATTATCTAACGGGTATTATTAATGCCAGATTCAACTGCAAAAGCAGGTAAGTTTAGAGGCCCTTAGGTCTGGCACTAGATGGAGGGATTGGAGGCTTGCTAAGAGGAATCCCAAAGGAGAGCCAGGAGAGATGTATGACACACTTCCCATGGCACGAAAGGGTATGTGGGGGGCAGTCCATGGTCTTAAGTCCAAGGCATCTCTAGGACCCAAAGGTATCAAATCAGGAAGGCACAAGCTGGACAGTGGGTTGTCACCTCACCAGACCAGGGCCAGACTTTTTAAAAAAGTCAAGGAGACTCAGGTGCTTGGTACCAAGATTTTAAATGAAGCTGAAAGGTGAAAACTGAGCTCAAAATGAAATCTCACCCAAGGGAAATGATCAGAGGCTGGGTTGGTAGAATGGGTCAACCATAGCCTTAAAGACTGTGGCTGGGGATACTTTGGCCTCCAAGAATGCCAAAGGGATGCTGGGCACTCTATGCTCATACCTTTAGATACAGGGAAATGTTTATGCTGACCAAAGCTAAAACTTACCAATTAGTATTGTGGGATAGGGTGCTCAGGAACAGTGAGTCTACTGCAGGTGGACTGAAGATAAGTGGTAGGTTCCCAGTGCAGCTTAGATGCCCAAAGTATGAAGGGCTGACAGGCACTTGGATATCCTACTGAGTAACTGGAGACAACATTAGGGTTTTATTGGTGAAAGGAGTTCCTTGGCAGGTTGGGGCCAGCAAAGATCACACCACACAACAAATCTCCCATGAAAGAATTATTGGGCTGTGTGTACAGTGGGTGCCTCTGAGAGAGGGTAGAGGGGAAATATACAGAAACAGATAGCTAGAGACAGAGAGAAAGACAGAGTGAGGCAGACAGACAGACCGACCGACAGAGAGACAGACAGACAGGGAGACAGGGAGACAGAGAGATGGGGGAGAGAGAGCAGGTTGGGATGGCAGGGACATTTAAAGGGTATGTGTGTCATATTTGACAGTGGTGGTGATGTGGCTGCTGGTGCCGAGTCTTTGAAAGCAGGCTGGGCATAACGATAATAGCAAAGAAAGTAATTATACAACAGGCATTAGAGATGTGCTTAAATTATTTTATGTTATGTGTATAAGGTTTTTTCATGCATGTATGTCTGTGTACCAGGTGCATTCCTGGTGTCCAAAGAGGCTAGAAAAGGGCATTGAATCTTCTGGAACTTTAGTTTTTGAGCCACGTGAGTGCTGGGAACGGAGCCCTGGTCCTCTGCAAGAGCAGCCAGTACTCTTAACTGCTGAGCTATTTCTCTAAGCCCAATAGTTTTACTTCTCCTGGGATTTGATGAAATCAATTTTTATGAAAATGTTAGGTAGTCATGAGGAAAATCATGTCTATTGACAGAGAAAGGAAACTGAGTCACTTATACTCCATCAATTATTGTGTGAACCTTAGTAGGTATTAAGCTTTCTGTGACTCGTTTTCCTTACCTGTGATAATGGTACATAAGTTACAGAGTTGTTTGAAAATAAGAGTATGACAGGTAATAAAGACTCAGCGGCTGTTAGATATTGTTAGTTAACATTAACTTAACATGAACTATTTAAAATTATAACTACAGTTCTTTTCAATATACTCAAGAAGTCTCAAAGTGGTGAGAACTATAGTGCCATTTCTGCCTACATTCTTAGGAAAACACCTAATATAGAAGGTTAAAATTTAGCCCTTGTAGCTGAAAAAGAAATCCCAACTGTATTATTAGGCTCTTCTTTAAGCTGAGAGATTGGAGAAGTCATTTACTCTCTCAAAAGTCTTGGTTTTCTCAAATTAAAATGAAGTCAATGATTTTCATCGAAGTTTTCATTTTTTCAGAAATACAGTTAAGGGCTAAATAATGCAGGTTTATTTGGGAGCAGAGCACTGGCAATAAAAGAGGACTTGTAGCTGGTAATGAAGGAAGATGCAGTACTTTGTTGCCACATGGCATGTTGAGTTACAAAGAGCTCAGCTGGTCACTTTGTAACAGCTCTAGCTCAGCCCCATAGATGCCTTTAACAAACAATTCAGAATGATCACCCCTGGTATGAGACAGAGGGTATTCATCTGCTGGCTCCCTGCTGAGTCCTGTTGGTAACCGGATCCAATTAGTCCCTGAGAAGAACCTACTCTAGCAGCTGCTCAGAAAGTCAGACTTCATATTCTGCTGTTTGGCACTTCATGGGAGTCTGGAAGTGGAAATGGCGGGGGAGACAGAAATTGCGGCAATGGGACTAGTTGGCCTGAGCAGGCAGAGCTTCTCAGTAAGCACTTTTCTTGGTCTGGGAAGGACCATAGTAAGGAAAAGTAGTCAGGGGCCCAGGACTCTAGATAGTCAATGAGAGACATCTGTCACAAGTCTGAGAGAGGATCCAGAGCTGCATGGATACCAGCTATTCTTTTAGGCAAGCCTGGCATTTCACAATGATGACAACAGGGCTATGATGGAGTGGATTTCTATCAGACAGGGGGCAGTTCTGAGGCGCCTATGAGTTGTAGGTTTTCATATTCTCAGATACTACAGTGCCCACCATGCACTGCTTGGATGCAAAATCACCAAAGGACTTCGTATGCAGAGTTTCATTTCCTTAGCTGCAAAGCTGGCAGGTCTGGTACAAAGTTAATAGAAGCTATCAGCAAAATTATGAAACCTTCACTATTTGAAAAGGTTTGTAATTTTAGATCCCTGATAGTGAATTCTCACAAGGTGGTCACACCAAGGCATACTTCCCCCAGATGTTGTCAAATATGACTTGGTCTTCCTTTGCAGAGGGTGAGGTTTTTGTTTCATCCTTTAACACCCATAGGTCTTTCTTGCTTTTTTAGCCAATACAACAGAGGGACAGTTTTCCAGAGTGGCTTTTCAGAGGACGAATGATCCTGCCTTGGTACTCTCTTGGGTCATAAACCTTGAAAACCAGAACAATATATCACAAGTCCAGGGCACAGGAGGCTGCTTGCTGGAGAGATTATGTAGAGAGATGACAAAGAATGAGCTAACCTGGAAGCTGCAGCTGTTTTAGCCCCAGGCTTCAGCTGTAGGAGTCATCTCTCAGTCTAGGCACAAAAAGCTGTGTGAAGATGTCTTTGGCATGACCTCACCCTGCCCCCTCTGCCTGCAGCCTTCTGAGAGCCCAGGAGCCAGAGCCAGAACCACTCTGCTGAGAATTATCACATTCCAGGCCTGTAGAAAATATGACAGGAAACACTTGACCATTATTGTTTTAAGTTATCACATTTTAGGGGTAGTTTCTTTGCAGCCACAAAACTGGTACATCTGCTGTAGCCACAGTTACCACTTTGAGAGTGTTTCCTTTGCTTTTGTTTTAGTAATATTCTTGTGTGTGTGTGTGTGTGTGTGTGTGTGTGTGTGTGTGTGTGTGTTATACATATGCATTCCTGTGGGTTTGTGTACATGTGCTTTTGAGTCTGTATGCCTGTATACATGAGTATATATGAAAGCCAGAGGTCAAACCTGGTGTCTTCCTAGATCTCCAGCTTAAATTTGAGACAGGATTTCCCATCTCAGCTGACTGGTCTGCCTGGTGAGTGAATGACAAGAATTCATCCTTATGGCACCTGACTCTTACTCGGGTGCTGGAGATTGAAGTCAGTCATCACATTTGAGCAGCAGACATTAAACCAATGGTGTCATCTCCATAGTCCCCTCATTTTGTTAATCAGTGATTCCATTATCAAAGATGACTTAAAACATTGTACAATTTTCCTTTGTAATTCATGATAAAATTTCAGTGAAACCGTTTATCCAGAAACACACTTTATTGAGTTTATTGAGTATCTACTCTTTCCCTAAACTGATATACTCGCAAGGGATATAAGTAAGAGATCCAGACTAGATGGTAGAAAGAACTGGAAGCTAAGAAGTATAACAGCAAGGACACGGAGATGGCCTGTGTTTCCTAAAAGCTGTTCTCCCTCTGGAGATAACAAAAATATTTCTTTGCCAGGAAGGAGACCGGTAATAAAATTACTGAACTTTAAGCCCCAGAAAATTCACTTGTAAAATGCTTCTTTCAGAATCTTGCCAGCTGTAATAGTCTAGATACACGGGCCTGCTTGCACAACACACACACACACACACACACACACACACACACACACACACTTTCTCTCTCTCTTTCAAAAAAGATATTTGAGATAAAATATTTGCAAACCATGTTTCCCTCTACCCTGCCATATCTCTCTATTCTGTGTGTGTGTGTGTGTGTGTGTGTGTGTGTGTGTTTTTCCTTTTTTTTTTTTTTGTAGTGGTGGTGATATTGGAACAGTAACAGAAGTTTCTTGTAATCAGAATAAGAGGAGGTAAAGATGAAGGTACTTTAGATTTGTGTTTAATGAAATCTCTCTCTCAATCTCTCTCTCTCTCTCTCTCTCTCTCTCTCTCTCTCACACACACACACACACACAGAGAGAGAGAGAGAGAGAGACACCAGGTCACCTGTGATGTTTGGCAATGTTCTCCTTTGACTTCCTCTTCCCAACTTGGGGATAATTTTGAACAATACAAAGGCCCACTAGGCTGTCTGAACTGATGCCATGAGATGAAGTTCAGAAGAGGAAGCTGTGCTGGTGTGAGAGCACAGCTTCCCCTCAGCTCCAGTTATCAAGACCTCAGGGAGTGGGGGAGGAGTAGCAATTGTTGAGTGAGACACTGATGTGAACCATTCTGGGTAGCAGACACACACTGACTTGTGAATCAGTGCTTCACTGCTCTCTGCTGCTTGGGTACAAAGAACTGATTGGACCCTAGAAGATGCTCAACAATGCAGTGTGCAGTTTGAACAGTTTTGAATGTAATTGGCTGAAAATTGACAGTGAGCTCAAATACCATGGAATCCAAACATTAGCAAGGTGTTTTTTTTTTTTAAATCATTTAAGTGACAACTCATCAATAATTAAGAATGTTTAGTCAATGTGGTCCCTAAAGACTAGGAGTTAGACAGACTCTTTGTCCTGTAAACAGGGAAAGGAGCTATGGATTGGCCACATAAGTAGTGCATTTCCAAGATGGCCTGCTTCTTCACCACACTCCTGACTGGAGACAAAATTCTAGCAGCATCAAACAAAGGCCTTGTAAGCTTTTGTCTTCTGCCTGCCCCAACCCCTCCTTGCTAGTGGACAGGTTCATTTTTCAACGCCTGCTCAGGACATTTCCCACAACAATTCTAGACCAATCAACCATCCTAGCCTCATTCAAACTGACCAACCCTAAATTAGGGGAGGAGAACTCCTCAGAGGCTTTCAAACCAAAGCCCCACCCTTGAGAAGTTAGTGGATTTTCTGCTGTCCAAAACCCCGCTCTGCTTGGAGAGTCTTTTTCTCTGTGTTTCTGCTGATTCGTGTGTTTCCTCACCCCCCAATACGAATCCTTCTTCAACTGCTCATTGTGTCTGTGGTTCTTGAGACTTCTCTGATGCTACATGTTATACTTCAGATTTTTCCTACCTTGTAATTCTCTGACTGACAGATAAAATGAACCTGTAAAGACTCCTAAACTATATCGTTTCTAGATGCCTACACAGTATCAGTAGGATGGTTAGTTGTCCTGGTAGTTGGATTATTAAACAATTAGAACCCTATTCCTTATGGATATTCAGAATTCATTCTTTCCTCTTTGTCAGTTGCTGCCTGGTATATGATCTGAAATAGAATTATAATAACTTTTGTTAACTTAAACACTTATTTACTTTCCATATTTTATTATTTTTTACCATAATTTCTAATATACAATAATAAGCAATTAAAGACAACAAAACTTATATGCTGTGATGTCTAGATTCTGACATTCCCTTTTTTTAAAATCCACTTGCATGCATTTTAATTTTGGCCAAATTGTGGGATGCTGTAACAGAACCTCAACCTTAGTAGGAACTCAGACTTTACCACAACTGACTCCATAATGGAAATGCCATTCAGGCAGTAAAACTCAGCATGTAAACAATACCACCTGCCAAAACTAAAAGAAAGACTTAATCCATCAAAGCACATATAGTTCTGGGAAAGCTTCAAAATGTTCTAACCTTGCTTGTTAGCTTCTGTAGATCCACTTTTGGCTAACTTGTTATTACCTGAAGCATGACAATCCAGAGCATGGATTTTGTGCTTAAAAGTTCACCCTGATAAAGGACTGGAGGTGTCCTAACATCCTGAACACTCAATGCCATCACTGGTGGGCAAATAAAGACATTTTATTGACTTAAACCCATGCTGTAGTAGTCTTCTCTACTGAATACCCCACAATAATGCCTAGAGAAAAGAGCCATCTCCTTAGGATGTCTTGTGTGGGTGGCTTCTCAGAAGGTGGGTACCATGGGAAGAAGGTCAGTACTGGATGCTGAGTGGAGTCTGGATGGTGTAATGGGGGAGTAGAGAAAGAGGCTTCTCTCTGTGTTCTAGTCTTCTGCTGCTGGTTTCCTTGAAATCAGACACCAGGTTGTTTGTCTTCTGGATGTTTCCACTGGTGGAATTATCATTAGAGTCTCTAGCTCTTGAACTGAGTCTCAGTATCACCTTACAAAGGTAATGTTCAAGCTCTGGGTCTGTGTGATCCAGCTTAACAAATCCATGCACCCTACTGCTTCTGTTTCTCTGGAAAATTCTGAAAACTTCAAATTCTACTCTTTTCAGAGATAATGATGAATATGATGATGGTGGTTGTTGTAGTTGAAATAAAAATGGCCCCCTAGCCTCATAGTTACTGACACTAGTAGGAGGTGTGGCCTTGTTAGAGCAAGTGTGTCATTGGGGATAGGCTTTGAAGTCTCAAATGCTCAAGACAGCCTATTGTGATAGTCCCTTTCTGCTGCCTGTGGATCCAAACATAGAACTCTCAGCTATCACTCCAGCACCATGTATACCTGCATACCACCATGCTTCCCACCATGATGACAATGGTGGGACACTTGGACAAACTGCTGAAGTGTAAGACAGTCCCAAGTAAATGTTTTGCAACATAAGAGTTGCGGTCGTCATGATGTCTCTTCACAGTGTTAAAACCCTAAGACAATGATGATAATTATAATTTTAAAGTTAACATAGAAAGTGAGGGGTTTCATTATGTCATTCTCATACATATATGTCATCACCATTGCTTTTGTTCACCTCTCTTCTCTGCTGTCAATCTCTGTTCCTCCTCCTCAAGTCTTGCTGGTCCTCTTTCTTGCCTCTGGTAAATCCCATTTCTGTTTTCATGTAGTTTTAATGCTTACTATTCTGAAAAGGGACATGAAATTGTGGAATCCCAGGGCTTTACTTCCCTGCCCCCTTGCCTTGCTGCAGACAAGAAAAGATGGGTGGACTTGTCATGACAGTGGTGTTGAAATGTTTGTGTTCTCACATGCAGATTATGGTTGTCAGAGCATACCTACTTACATTAATGTTATATCCATTTTATACAGAAAAATTCGACACACACAGATGCCAAAAGCAAGATGAACAGATAATAGTAAAGTTAGAACATTTTCCTATTGCTTGAAAATGGAATAAAACATTACACACACAGAGACACACACACAAAAAAAAATCCAACCAATTTGAACCTTGAGACCACAGCTATATATAAAGAATCCTTTACTTTTTCTGGGAAGAAAATGTCCTTAATGTAAGTACCTTCTTGCCCTAGAGGGAACAAATTATAATTTCAGTGATTAAGCTTTTTGAGTCAGTATTTCCTTTGAAAGACTCTGTCTGGTTCACCTGCCAGCATAAAACCGAAGCTATCAAACATTTGGTGCCCAGCTGGCTAGAGAAGATTAAACTCCAGAAAGTCATTTAAATAAAATTTAAATAATTCATGACTTGTCTCCATCTGAATGTCAAAGGCCTTTCTGGTAGAAATAGAGGAAGTAGCCATGAACCCTTCAATGGAAGATGGAGTGATGAAGGACGCCACTTGACACCTGGTTCCCAGCTAGATGATCACAGGCAAGGAGAGCTGATGCCACGACTCTTCTTCATAAATCTCCATACTACTCTTAGAAAATGATTAAAAATCAAAATAGAGTCCCAATATACATCCTCAGTGAAGGCAGTCTTGGTTGCCATATGTGTGTGTCGGGGGGTGGGAGTGGGCACTGGGAAACCAGAATTGTGACAAGGCCATTATAAGAAACACTGAATGTGAGTGACAGTTGTGTGACGTGGGCAGTCTGTGAGGCCGCTAGCAGTGGGAGCAGGATTTATCCCTAGCGCTTGAACTGGATTTTTGGAGCCCATTCTGTTTGGAAGGATACCTTGCTCAGCCTAAATATAATGGAGAGGGCCTTGTTTCTGCCTCAAAGGATGTGCCAGACTTCTTCTCATGGGAAGCCTTAACCTCTCTGAGGAGTGGATGCGGTGGGGTGGCGTGGGGTAGGGAGTAACAGGAGGAGGGGAGGGGGTGTGAACTGGGATGGGTATGTAAAATGAGATAAGGTTGTTTTAAAATAAAAAATCATGCCTAAGAAATGAAACCATTGAGGAATCAAGAAAGCTCAACCTTATGGTACCTAAGGAAAACATAAATACTATTTCTTTCAATAATTTAAGAGTATTTTTAGGTCTAGAGTAGGTTTTTAACCTGTGGGTCATGGCCCCTTAGAGGGTTGAACAACCCTTTCACAGGGATTGCCTAAGACCATTGGAAAACACAAACATTTACAGTAAGAGTCTTAACAGCAGCAAAATCACAGCTATGAAGTAACAAAGAAAATGTTATGGTTGGGTTTACAATTTACAACAACATGACGAAATGTATCACAGGTTATCACAGCATTAGGAAGGCTGAGGACCACTGTCCTAGAGGGTCCTGTTGCAAAGTAAAATCTTCCCAAGAAGAATTACTCTCTACACCTGATCGGGCTGGTCTGGGACATGCCTCCTTTTGGTGTGAGAAGCAGTAGTGTGGATGGTAGCCAAAGATGCTGTTTTCTGAATTCTTGATCTAGGGGTTGGGAGCTGGACTGTGAAGCAGATGAGGAGTCTTCCATTTCTGAGTTGAAAGATGAAGTGGGCATTGTGTTGGTGACATTTCTCAGGCTGCAATTCATCTGCCCATCCTCTCCACCCTCCCCAGTTTAAGATCTTAGCTCCTGGATGGGTCCTGCTCACATTTACAGCAGACATTCTAGAAATTCTAGACATGACCAGATATTTGTCTTATAGGTAAGTCTAAACCCTGTCAAGTCCCCAAACACTATCAACTATGATGGAGATTAACTATCTCCCCACTGAAAATAGACACCAGGCCTCAAGGGAGGGTGGCTCAGTGGGTAAAGTCACTTGCTGCACAAGCCTGCTGACCTGGGTCCGGATCCTCAGATCCCATGTAGACCTCACAGGTAGTCAGTGAAGGCCAGTGCTGGAGGTTGTTCTCTGACCTCTGCATGCCTTCCCTCACACATGAACATGAACACTTATACAAAAATAAATGAATGTTACCAAATCTAAACAAATATACCACCTCAAAGTACTGCTTAAGCAGAAAACTATGACCTGTTCATCTGGCTTATCTTAAAGGGAATTTGCACAGTCGATTGGCTGCTTTTTCCTCTCCATACATTTTGTCTCTCTCAGACTCCTTCTACACAGAGCAGAATCAGTCTAGTGCGCTTACTTCGTGATGCTGTTGTGAAGATTTGGCTGGGAAAGTAGATGTTTACTGTTGAAAGCCTCCATGTGTTGATTTCCCAGTAACTATAAAGCACTGTCATCATCATTTTTATTGTTATTGCTGTATTTATATTTACTCTGCCTTAAAAACTTTGTAAGGTTAGTGATCATCTCTATTTAAAAAATATGGCATTCCCAATTTACATGACAAGATTATTCACTTGTCATTTAAAATAAAGATAGGCATTAGAAGATTAGGTTAGATGTATTACTGCAGGTTCCATAGATACTGAAATGGACATCTAGTGGCTCTGTTGCTCACAGCAAAGTCACAACAATTCCTGTGGTGTTTTGTGTGCCTCCAGAGCCCTCCTTTTGTTTTAGGACATTGTCATGAAGATGACCCTGCTTTAACATTTTGATGTCTAATATTTCCGAGTTTCAATAGAAGCAATATTGTGGCTTTGTGTGCATGCCTACACATACATACACACTCACATGCAGCCTCCCCCAGTGGAGTGGAAATGGTTTTAACATGACTCTGTTATTTGAAGCATCATTTTCTGATGGCTCCAGCAAAGCCTTTGATCAGGCCAAGCTGTGTGGCTCAATGGAATGCATGCACAGAATCCTATCTAGCCCCAGAAAGATTGCATCATAGAAGCTGAATGGCTCAATTGCTGTTATTCTAAAGCCTGCATTCTGGGGAAGCATTACTATTCACCAACATCAAAAGAGTCACTAGAATGGAAATTGACCCTGCCTTGTAATATAAACAGGTCATCTGTGGGAGAGCGCTCAAAGACAGTTATGATGTAATATCCTCCAGCCAGTACTCCCAGGCTAATCTGTTTGGGCTTCTCCTCTGTCATTTCTCTTTCCCAGGGATAAAATAAAAGGTAAAGTGAATACAGATAAGGATGAGAGCTTCTCTCAGGCCATTTAAGGAATAAGCCTATTGTGCAGCCTCCACCAGGAGACAGCGAGGCTGGTAGAGTCAGTATTAGCATCACATCATGGGGGCTGTTCCCTGGAAGACTTCCCTTTCTTTTCGTGTGTGATCTTTTTCTCTTCTGATTTATTTTTTTCTAAAGTTTTCATTGTTCATCAGTGTGCATTACAGCAGACACAGCTAATATTTATGCAGGTGCAGCTGGCATTTAAAAATAGAAATCAAAGATAAAGGTAGACCTTATTTTTAAATGTATTTGTTAAAGTTAGCATACAAGGTATTATTATCATTATGACATTTTCAAATAGCGTGTGTCAGTAATTTCCTCTGAGATCCACCTTCAGATCATCCGACCTCTTTTCCAGGTTCCTGTCAAATGAATCTTTCTTCTCCTCCCACCTCCTCAGCATCTCTTTTATCCATGATTGATTGCCTCCCTAGAATTTTAGGTTTTACCCACAATTACAGCTCTTTGGAAATTTATATACATACGTTATAGACCCAGAGAGCGAGAACATGCTGCTTTTGTTATTGTGAGGCTGGGTCAACTGACTTATAGTATGCTTCCTGATCTACCGATCTTCCTGTAAATTTCATGATATCATTGATACGGCTGAATAAAATTCTGTTACATGTGCGTACCACATTTTTCAGTATCTGTTCATCAGTTAATGGTCATATAGGCATTTAGGTATACAGTTCCATTCCCTTGCCAATAGAGCCACAATAAACATGGATATGCAATATCTCGAGTGAAGGCTGTGGAGTTCTTTGAGTGTATACCCAGGATGGTATACACGTTGTTTATCTAGCTTAGCCTTTTGTTTGCTGACATTACAAGTTCTCAACACCCTCAACCCCTAATCCCAGTCTGAGAATTCTTGGTAAGCATAAAAACTGAGTGAAGAATTAATTTTTACTGGAAAATGGAAAGTTGCACTTTTTTTCCAAAATGACATTTTTTTTTATGCAACTGAAGATGAAAAGCTGTTTAGGAAATTGAAATCTGCAGTAATGTTGACTTGATTTAATTCATTTATGTGACAGCGGCAAGGTTGAACAGATAGCTGTACTGTCTTAAGTGTCTAATTCAGGACAGGATTGCTCAGGGCATGTTTGATCTGAAGACTAAATGCCACCAAATTGGCATTACTACTCCAGAGCACCCAGCACAATACCTGCTTCAAAGAGGCTCAGTAAATATAGGATGACCAGGTAGGTGGACCAAGTAAGCCTGTCTCAGTTTGGCTAGGAGCTTCACATTCTGAATCAGATTCAGAGGCCCCTGAGGTTCCCACACTTGCTGGCCAGTTCCTACTTCTCCCTTTACAAACTACCACAGAGCTCTGAATCCATTTCTTGAAAATATTTACTTCATCATTCATAATCTACAAAATTCTACTTTTTGAAAACTCTCTAAATATACATTTTGAAAACAATTAAATAGAAAATAACACCTTATTATATGTGCTTTGCTTATTTATGACTATTGACTGTAAGTAATGCTATTAATAGCAAAAAACTTTGTTCAACTAAGCATCATGTATAAGCTGTCACCGGTTCCAGGGTTCTCTTTGAGAATCCTATAGCCACCCTCTTCCACTAGAACACTATCAGGGCTTGCTTGTCTGCCAGAGTTAAAGAGTTTCTCCTTGTTGCTGATGTAGTTTTATCCTGTCATTCCTGTATTCCTAAGCATTGTAGCTCTCTGGGATCCACTTCCTCAAGAGACATAAAGTAGCTCAATGAAGTATAAGACCCACAGTCAGAAAATCCAAACCCAGCTCCCCAGCTCCCCAGCTCTGCTGCCTGCTCCGATTTTCTTATTTTCTTTGGTGATAGACTCTGAATGTGAAGTAGGGAAATGTTTGAACTGTAAAGACAGTGTCCTTTTCCTTGTGAAGAAAGGGGAAAGGTTCTGGAGACATAGACAATGATTTGCTTTTTCCTGGTCTATATGGTTATATGACTTGCTGAAAGGGATTCTTTATTGACCTAAAGGAATAAACTATTGATGGTGGAAGATTAGAGCACAGCAAATGGAGGAGAGGTATTGTTAAGAAAAATTCTGGGCTGTTTAGCCCTGTGAATCTCTTCTTCATGTGGACACCAAGTGTATCTGTGATTTTGTTACTACAGAAAAAAAGAATGTCATAAAATTGCCTTAACTAATACCTTCCATATGCTCAGTGATCCTGATTTTAGGAAATTAAGATCATTATTACTTGATCTAATTTAATTAACACAACCTACCACTTTAGTGCCCCTAGGCTTCTCTAAAGAGAATGTGAATGAAACAATTAAATTAACCTACAGTGAAGATTCCCATCAGAAATGGAAGTGGAAGGAATTATCTGATTGAAACTGAAGTCAATTATATGCCTTAGGTGTTTCATAAAAATTCTTTTGACTTTACCTGGGATGAAGTGGAGAAAAGAAAGCTTAGTAAATATTATTCATTTATAGATTCATCATGCATCCATCCATCCATCCATCCATCCATCCATCCATCCATCCATCCATCCAATTCATCCAGTATTTTCCATGTCTCTCTTCTGCGATAGACAGTGTACTGGGTATTGAATGTTATAAGACTGAATGAGATTTATCTTCTACTTTTGTACTATAAACCTGGAATGAGACAAAAGATGATCCATAGAATTTAAATGCAGAAAACATAAAGGTGTGCCTCATAGAATGTGTAGTTATAAAATATGTTATAAACATATAAGATCAAAATTTCAATCTGCAGCTTTCTCTCTGAGTGAATGGTTATTCTGTGAGTGGGAGGTATTGAATCTAGGCCTCAGAATTAAGATTTAACAAAATGGCTTCAAAGGTTTTTGTCAAATGTTTAACATACATCCAGACCTACCCCTTGCTGGCTTTAAAAGGAATAAGATCATAGGCCATCCTTACTAGCAGGTTGTTATTATTTTCTGTAGTGCCTGTAGACCAAGGTTAGATTGGACCACCTAGCAAATATTAAGTGAAATAATGCATATAAAATAATATCATGATAGCGTAGAATTAATTTTTCTCCTGTGTTTCATTCTTCACTGAAACCGTCATATTTCAGCCCCGCCATTTCAATTTCACTAAGGAAAACATCTATCAATAAAACCTGGAAGCTTTTTAGCACCACTGGAGAGGGTTAGAGATTTTTATTTTGTATTTAGGATATTTCATGATCTACTTTAAACCCGAGATTAAGTCTCTGCATAAGCTAGGTTCCAGTTTTGCTAAGGTGTGCTCTGTGCTCTACTGACATTTGAGTCTTCACGCATATCTGAAGGAAAGGCTTTGACTCTCTTTTCTTTACTCTTCTTATTTTCTGGAATTATATTTAAAACCCAGGTGAATCACCATCTCCTCAGATGAACTTTCCCAACTCATTGTCTCTTTTAAAGAGGATGAAACAGAGTGTAAGTACATTCTGAATGACTTGAATCAAATCTAATTATTTTAGCATGACTTTCATATAAGAATAACAAAGCTAAGAATTTCTCTTTGGAAAGAAAAAAACCCTTTATAACTGAGTCACCTCTGGAATTTCTCCCATGTCTGTCCATTTTTATGCCTTCATCATGATGTGTTTTCTGTATGAAGATCAGCTCTGGGATGAGCTTTGGTATTGTTGCAATATGGATTAGCCTGTATGGGTTAGAGTGTATCTCTTGTTTTAATCCCAGCACTGCAGGAGAATGGAATAGGATATGACAGGATAGGTTAGAATGGAAAGAAGTAGAACTTATTCTCTCTGTCATTTAGGTTATCTTATCACTACTTTATATATGATTATTACATTCACATAGTGATTTATACATCACTACCATTCTTAAAAGAGAATTGTCTTAGTTAGGGTTTCTATTGCTGTAAAGAGACATCATTGACTATGACAACTCTTATAATGGAAAACATTTCATTGGGACTGGATGACTGTTGGAGAGGTTTAGTTCATTGTCATCATGACAGAAGTATGGCAGTGTGCAGGTAGACACAGTGCTGGAAAAGGGACTGAGAGTTCTATATCTGGATCTGCAGACAGCAGGTAGAGATGGTGATACACTGGCCAGACTTGGACATCTGAGACCTCAAAGCCCACCATCAGTGACCCCCAACTCCTCCACAACTACTTCAGCAATGATACACCTCCTAATAGTGCCACTGCCTCTAAGTCAATAGGGGTATATTTTCTATCAAACCTCCACATTCAATAGGCATATAGATACAGATATATAATAATTCACAATTGCATCAAGTCCAAATTTAAAAGTTCCCTTAGTCTATAACTGTCATAGCCCTATAAATGTTCAAACTCCATGCAATCTCTTAACTGTAATCCCCTGTAAAATATAAAAGTTGATCGAATGCTTCCAACATATAATGGCACAGGATATACATTACTGTTCCAAAAAGGAGAATAGTGAGGAAATACTGGACGAAAGCATGACTGAAAACTATCAGGGCAAACTTCAAGCTCACAACTCTATGTATGATGTCGAAATTTTCTTCAGATCTCCAATTCCTTTCAGCTTTGCTGACCACAACACACTTCTTTCTTTTGGGCTGGTTCCACTCTCTGTTAGCTGCTTTCCTTGGCAGGTATCCTGTAACTCTGCAATTTCCAACATCTTGGGATCCAAGGTAATTACATCCAAGGAAATCTAGGCCTCACCTTCACAACTTCAAGAATGGCTTCTCTAAGCCTCTATGTAGGGACACCCCTGACACATGCCTGGCCTCAGAAGCTTTCCTTAGTCATAGAAGGAATATTCCATAACCCCTTTCTTCGGTCCTTGACTCTAAAGCCAGAAACACCTGACCAATGCTGCCAAGTTCTGCTGCTTGCTGAGGCTGGAACATACCCCTTTCTCCCATTTAATTGTATCTTCATAAACTTCCTTTAAAAAATTTCCTTTACTGTGTAAACTTGGCCATCTTGTCTGGCAATCCAATATGTAGACCAGGTTGGCCTTGAACTCAGAATTCTACTTGCTTCTGTCTCACGAGTGCCAGAATTAAAGTTGTGTACCAATATACCTGGACCCAAACTGTTCTTCAATTCCTTTTTACAAGTTGTAAGTTTAGCTGGGTGGGGTGATGCTCTGAGGTTCTGAGGTTTGTCCCATTAACATCAAGCTTTTCTTTTATCTGTTTACCTTCTTGAACACAAGATTTAGCTCCATTCCACTTCCCAGTGCCCATTTTCTCCCTGAAATGTACATTTTGTGTTTTTCCTTGCTTATTTTGCTCTTTCTCATTGCAGCTCTTCATTAGGGTAACACTAGTAACCACAAGACAGAGTCAATATTAGGCTGTTTTGAAATTTCCTCTTCCAATCCTACTAATCTAAAGCTCTTCAGTTTAGCCTCAGGCAAATTTTTGGACAAGGGCAAAAAAGCAGCTATTTCTTCTGTAAAATATCAAAAAAATTGATATCTAGTCCACACATTGATATTATTCTCCTTTGAAATCTCTTGAGTCAATCCCCTAAATTTCAAATCATCCCCCAGTACCACTGTATACCTTGTTCCTACTAGTACGACCCATTAAACCACATTGAAAGCATTCAACCTGTTTTCTAATCCAAAACCCCAAAATCCACATTACTCCAAACAAAAATATTGTTCAGTCTATCACAGTAATACCCCAGTCCCTAGTACCAACTTCTGTCTTAGGGTTTTATTGATGTGAAGAGACACCATGACCATGGCAACTCTTCTAAAGGAAAACATTTAATTGGGGTTGACTTATAAGAAAGTGCAGAAGTTTGTCCCATTGCCATTAAGGTGAGAAACATGATGGTATGTATACATAGTACTGTAAAGGTAGCTGAGAGTCCTATACCTGGATCCACAGGCACCAGGAAAAGACTCACACTAGGTCTGACTTGAACATTTGAGACCTTGAAGCCTACCCCAACAACACACCTACTCTAATAAAGTCGTACTTCCTAATAGTGTCAGTCCCTATGAGCCAGTGGGGGCTCTTTTTCTTCAGACCATCACATGAATAAATAATTTGGAACAACATCTTTTGCTTACTAAGTGCTTAACTTGAATCTTATTTTCCAGTGCCTTGGAGGACTCAATGAACACTTACTGAATAGCTTATAGAGTGTTCTGTCCTAGGGAAAGGGTAAAGATTGGAAACATGGCCTGAGAGTTTAATGGTTCCCATGCTTCATATAGATGCTCTAAGCAATCAAAGGGAAACCTCTTGGTTTTATCCATCTCAGAGTCAGTAAGTTCATTCAGACATTTAGGGAAGTTGTCCACTCTTTCTATACTTCTTCAATATTTTACTTGAAGTTCTAGCTAGAGCAATAAGACAACAAAAGGAGATCAAGGGTATACAAATTGGAAAGGAAAAAGTCAAACTTTCACTATTTGTAGATGATATGATAGTCTATATAAGTGACCCAAAAAATTCTACCAGGGAACTCCTACAAGCTGATGAACACCTTCAGCAAAGTGGCAGAATACATGATATATACTAAAAACCAATCAGTAGCCCTACTATATATAGACAATGACCGGGCTGAGAAAGAAATCAGAGAAACATCACCCTTCACAATTGCCACAAACAACATAAAATATCTTGGGGTAACTCTAACCAAACAGATGAAAGACCTGTATGACAAGAAATTTGAGTCATCAAAAACAAGAAATTAAAGAAGATACCAGAAAATGGAAAGATCTTCCATGCTCTTGGATAGGTAGGATCAACATACTAAAAATGCCAATATTGCCAAAAGCAATCTACAGATTCAGTGCAATCCTCATCAAAATACTGGCACAATTCTTCATGGATCTTGAAAGGACAATTCTCAAATTTATATGGAAAACAAAAAACCCAAGATAGCCAAAACAACCTTGTACAATAAAGGAACTTCTGGAGGCATCACCATCCCTGACTTGAAACTATACTATAGAACTATAGTAATGAAAACAGTTTGTTTTTAGCATGAAAACAGACAGGTAGACCAATGAAATCAAATTAAAGACCCACACACTTATGAACACCTGATATTTGACAAAGAAGCTAAAACTATACAATGGAAAAAAGAAAGCATCTTCAACAAATGGTGCTGGCATAACTGGATCCTGGCATGTAGAAGACCGCAGAAAGATCCATATCTATCACCATGCACAAAACTTAAGTCCAAATGGATCAAAGATCTCAACATAAATAAAGCCACACTGAACCTCTTAGAAGACAAAATGGGAAGTACCCTTGAATGAATTGGTACAGTAGACCACTTCCTGAAAATAAAGTCAATAGCACAGACACTGAGAACAACAATTAATAAATGGGACTTCCTGAAACTGAGAAGCTTTTGTAAGGCAAAGGACACAGTCAGGAAGACAAAATGGCAGCCCACAAAGTAGGAAAAGATCTTCACCAACCCCACATATGACAGAGGTCTGATCTCCAAAATTTACAAAGAACTCAAGAAGGTAGTCTCCAAAACACCAAATAATTCAATTAAAAAGTGGGGTACAGAACTAAATAGAGAATTCTCAATAGAGGAATCTAAAATGGCTGAAAGACACTTAAGAAAGTGCTCAACATCCTTAGTCATCAGGGAAATGCAAGTGAAAACAACTCTGAGATACCATCTCATTCATGTAAGAATGGATAAAATCAGAAACACCAATGACAGTTTATGCTGGAGAGGATGTGGAGAAAGGGGAACACTCCTCCACTGCTCATGGAAGTGCCAACTCATACAGCCACTTTGGAAATCAGTATGGTGATTCCTCCTGAAAAATGGGAATCAGTCTACCACAAGCAATTCCACTCTTAGGCATATACCCAAAAGAAGCACATACTTACAACAAGGACATCTGTTCAGTGATGTTGATAGCAGCATTATTTGTTATATCCATAACCTGGAAGCATCCTAGATGCTCCTCAACTGAAGAATGGATAGAGAAAATGTGGTATATTTATGCAATGGAAAAAAAAACACAATGGAATCTTGAAATTTGCAGGTAACTGGATGGCACTAGAAAAAACCATCCTGAGTGAGCTAACCCAATCACAAAAAGACAAACATGGTATGTACTCACTCATATATGGATTTTAGACATGGAGTAGGGGATTGCCAACCTACAATCACACCACCAGAGAGTTTGGGAAACAGGGATGACCTTAAGAGAAACAAGCATGGTATCTCAGATAAGGGGAATATTACAAGATCTCCTGAGATAATTGGGAGTAGGGGAGAGGGAGCTGGGAGAAAGAGAGGGGAGAGGAGGACATGGTAGAGAAGGAAGGTTGAATCAAGGAAAGGATAGAGGAGATAAAGATAAGCGACATCATAATAGAGGGAGCCATTATAGGTTTAAAGAGAAATCTGGCACTAGGGAGATTTCCAGAGATCTACAAGGTTGACACCAACTTGCAGTCTAAGCAATAGTGGAGAGGCTACCTTAAATACCCTTCCTAGATAATGAGATAGATGACTACCTTCTATGCCATCCTAGAGCCTTCAACCAGTGGTTGATGGAAGCAGACACAGACACCCACAGATAAACACTGAACTGAACTCCTGGAACCCAGTTGCAGA
Organism: Cricetulus griseus; assembly: GCF_003668045.3. NCBI lineage: Eukaryota > Metazoa > Chordata > Mammalia > Rodentia > Cricetidae > Cricetulus > Cricetulus griseus. The sequence continues at coordinate 130,034,685 of NC_048597.1, forward strand.
GAGGGAGGAGTGATGAGAAATGGGGTCAAGACCAGGCTGGTGAAACCCACAGAAATAGCTGACCTGAACAAGGCAGGTGATCAGGGACCGCAGACTGATGGCTGAGAGGGCAGCATGGGACTGATTCAGACCCCCTGAACGTGGGTGTCAGTGAGGAGGCCTTGGCAATCTATGCAGCCTAGGGTAGTAGACCAGTATTTATCCCTGGCACACAAATGGACTTTAGGAGCCCATTCCACATGGAGGGATGCTCTCTCTGTCGGGACACATGGGGAAGGGCCTAGACCCTGCCCAGGATTATATGACAGACTTTGGAGATCCCACATGGAGGGCCTCACCCTCCCTGGGGAGCACAGTTGGGATGGGGTGGGGTTTTGGGGGGGCTGGTGGAGGGCAGGGGAGGAGGGAATGGAGAGGGAACTGGGATTGACATGTGAAGCATGCTTGTTACTAATTTAAAAAATATAATAAAAATATAAAAATTATCCAGAAAAAAGAAAAAAAACAACATTAGGGTTCTAAAGGAGAGACCTTGAGGAAGTTTGGGGTAGTTGCTTCCACTGGTCTGACTCTTCCAGGATGAAGAAGGCTAGAAAACATTTCAGTAAGATGGCAAATCCTTAGGAATTGGCTGATTGCCAGGGTTTGTTTCTTTGTTGAGGATTCAGTTGCAATGTGTTTGGCAGTAAGCCTGGTATATTATAGCTTCTCATTAAAAATCAGATTGATTTCTCCTTTCTTTCCCTCTGCTCAGTCATTTTAGTACCACTTAACACACATACAATTAAAGCCATGTTCAAGTTCTCTCTTGAATCACAGTCGCCATAGCTCAGGGTCTTATCCATTGCTAATGCAAACTCTGCTCCATATCCATCTAAAATCTTCTCAAGTACAATGGCTAGATTCTGTTCAGCCTCCTGAGTAGCATCACTCAGTGCATGGATTACAGACTGATGCTGCTTCTTCAGTAAAGTTTGAAGATGAGCACACTCCCTGCTAGCTGTTGTTAAGGATGTGAAGGCTCTTCAGTCTGTGACTCTGCTGTCTTCCATCTTCTGGGCATCATAATTTATGACTGAAGGAAGGACGAGTTTGACCAGGAGTTTGGGTCTAGTCTACTTCATGAGCTTTGGAGGAGACTGAGATTTGACTGTAGAGTGGCAAACGACAACAATAGCGTTGATGAACTACAGTTAACTTCAAAATTAAAACAAATATACTCTGCATTTGACTCTTGAAATAGGAAATAAATCCCATTTTTTTGCATATGAAATGAGCATCTCAGTAGTGGAGAAAAGCAAGTGAGGTCTAGGCCATTTTTTGTGGAGGAGATAATTGAAACAAGTTTTTTCTAGACTGGGAGATTCTGTATTTTAAAGAAAGGTGAGTCTCTATGCTTCCAGAGTTCCCTGAACCCATTAGTGTAGATGGAATTTCAGAGCTTCTGAGGGCGAGGGAGGTGCCCCATGTTCTATCATACATTGCCAAGTATGCTCATACATACTCAATATATTTGTTACAGAGATTGACAGACTCTTGTAAGTAATTTATTTGTTTTTATATTCTTTACTTTCCTGATAAAGGGGTAAAATGACAAACATCCTTGGCTATTCTTTGGGAAGAATACATGGTCCATACCTGACTTCTGCCCCATGCAGACTTGTCTTACAGGGGTGTGAGTTGAAGAATGAATGTGGGCCATGGTTTGTGCAAAAGAACAATCTTTGAAAAGATCCAATTATCCCTTAGGCTTTAGCTTTAAAAATCTTTCCACTGATTAGAGATAGTTCAAAATTGACAGCAGGTGGTTTTTAAAAACAAAGGATTTGAGAATTAATAACACAAGAAAATAAAACAGGTGCTCTCTCTTTAGGCAAGAGGTCTAAAAATTACAAGCAAAACATTAAGAATTTTAAAATGACATTTTAGATAATGGATTTCATCACAAAACTTTCATACACATGCATTGTGTAGCTAGATTGTATCCACTGTCATTACCCTCCCCTGTTTCCTCTCAGTACCACTGGCCCTTTTTTGTCTTCCCATCTTGTTGTTTCCACAAATGGCCTCATTTTGCTTTTCTTTATGGTTGACTAAAATTCTATCCTATGTACACACCACATTTTCTTTATATGATCACATGTTGTTAGACATCTAGGTTGATCCCAGAACATGGTTATTGTGCAAAGTGCTGCAGTAAACATGCTTGTTCATGTATGTGTGGTGGGAGGTTTTTAAGGCTCCTTTGTGTGTTTTCCCAGGAGTGTATAATAGTGTCATATGCCTTGATGATAAAAATGGAGATGTTTCTATAATTGGCAGTGGAAAGGTATCTTGAGCAAATATCATCTGCAAATATTGGTCATGGCATCCCTCAGTAAATTCAGAAATCTTTCAACTACCTATTCTAAGGCAAACCAACTTGTTAAATATACTACATAGGATGACCTGAATGTGAAGTTATTGTATACTATTGTTGAAATAATAAATAACTTAAAACATCTTTACTGGAATGAAATTTACATAACAAAATTTCTTCCTTTCAATGTGTTCAATGAGATACTTTTTAGTTTATTTATAAAGTTGTACAGTAAAACTTACTACTTAAATTTTAGAATATCTCCAGTGATCCCTAAAGAAACACATGGAAGATACCAGTTATCTATCCCTCCCTTTCCTCTCAGGCATATGTAACTCCAAACATATTTATTTCATTTTAGATTGAAAACAGAATCACACAATATTTGACTTTTGTACCTTGACAATATGTTTTCAAGGCTTATACATATTTTAGCCTTTCTTTGAATAAACCAATTTTTTTATTTCCCTTACTATTTTTTCAGTGCTTGGACAAAACTCACATAGGCTAGGTAAGAGTTCTGACACTCAGCTAGAATCCCAATTTGTTGAGTATTATAATGTTTCCATAAATATGTATCTGCAAGTTTTTGTGTAAACATATGTTTTAAATTCATGTGTAGTCATTGTATATAAATGTTTTAAGTTTATTTGGATACACGTATTCATATATAGTATTAGAATCACTGGCTGATGTGTCTATGTATTTAAAATTAGAAGGCTTTGCAAAAATTGTTTTCCAAAGCAATCACACCATTTTATGTAGGCAATAACCCTTATCTTTATTGAAGTATAAGTGCAGATAGAATTGTGCATATTTAAGTGTAGAGTATGATGTCTGCACTCTCATACACTATTCACAATACCAAAGATGTGGAAGCAACTAAGATGTCCATCAACAGATAATTGGCTGAGGACAGTTTGCTATATTATGAGGAACTTGGTAGTCACCTATAGTAGGAAATTACCAATACGGAGTCAGGTAGAAATATAAGGGTATTTAATAGGGAAAAGCCTTACTTACAGAGCGAACCAGCCAGCCGGTGGTAGTCTGTACAGCAAGCAGCAAAGAGAAACCGAAACCGAAAATGCAGACCCCCCACTCACTCTGACCACGCCCTCACAAGCCTACCCAGGTACTCCTGTAGCCAGCCCCTAAGAAGGCGTGGCTACAGCTTCCCCTACAGTCACCCATAAAAATAAGGAAAGCCTAACACTGTTGAGAAAACCTATGAACCAGGAAGGCCGTATAAGACACAGGTCCTCATGTGTAGCATATGAAAATATTGAGTCCCTCAAAACAGAAGATAAATGTGGTGATCATAGATCAGGCATAGGGAAATGGGAAGATAATAATACCCTATTTTAATATTATTTATTTATTCGTGAATGTGTGTGTATGTTTGTCTTTCTCTCTCTCTCTCTGTGTGCGTGTGTGTGTGTGTGTGTGTGTGTGTGTGTGTGTGTGTGTGTGTGTGTATGTGTGTGTGTGTGTGCATGTACATGCTTCAGCACAAATGTGGAAATCAGAGGGCAATTTGCAAGTGTCTCCTTCTACTATATGAGTTTTGGTGAGCTGACTCAGGTCTTCAGCTCAGCAGCTGGGCTTTTACCTGATGAGCCATCTTGCTAGACCCCAGGAACACTGTTTTAATCTCCAGTATTGATGAATGGGTTATTCTGGCTTGGACACTGTATTGTCTCTACAGTTTGATTTTAAGGGTACAACATACATTGAGGATAGAATTTGTATAGTAGTTTGTTACCATCCTGTTTCTTTCTTGCTTTGGATGTCGGGAGTTATTGTTTTAACACTGGTTAGATATTATTTTCTGTATTCTTCCTCCACTAGGAAGTCACCGCTTCCCTTTATCACACTAGTATTACCTAATTTGCTTGCATTAATATTCTGCTATCTGAGCATATACTTTGTCCCATGTTCTATATCCATTCCTGGGGAGATAATTTGATATGAGGGTACCATTTCATCCTGTCTATGTAGACTCAAGCATATGGTTTGAAAAAGATGAAAATATTTTTCAAAGGTGAAGTCAAGTGGAGCTGTGTCTTTCATTTTGTTCACTCTCAAAAATGTATACTAATACTTTTTCTTATCTGTGACTATTTCATACTTGTTGTACATCCATGGATTCTACCCATTAGGCAGTGGTCATGTCTCAAAGTGCAACAGTCAGAAATGTTTTCACTGTTAAATATTCCCTGGGTGATGGGTGGGAGGGATCTGCCTTCAGTTGCATAATCAAGGATTTAAGAGAACATGAACTGCAGAAAGTGCTGTTGCTCTTCATCTGTAAAAGTGATAATAACAATAACTCCCTCTGGTCATTGAAATGAAAACTATCTCCCCTAGATTTATTTATTTAAACACTTGGCCTCTAATTGGAGACACTCTTTGGGGAGGTATGGAACTGTGGTGGTTTGAAAGAAAATGGTCCCCAAAGGGAGTGGCACTATTAGGAGGTGTGAGTTTGTTGTAGGAAATATCTCACTGTGAGGGTAGTCTTTGAGGTTTCATAAGCACAAGAAACCGCCCAGTGGGTCAGGCAACTTCCTGTTGCCTCTAAGACAAGATATAAAGACTGTCAGCTATAGCACTCTGTCTACCCGCACGATGTCATGTTCCCTGCCATGATGATAATGGACTGAACCTCTGAAACTGTAAGCCAGCCACTCTAATGAAATTTTCCTTTATAAGAGTTTCCATGGTCATTGTGTCTCTTCACAGCAATGAAAACCCACAGTAGGACAGCAACCTTTAAGAGGTAGGGTCTTCTTGGAGGAAGAACATCATTGGAGGTAGGTTTTGGGGTTTTAAAGCCTTGCATCATCATTTGCTGCTGTTTTTTTTTCCTTCTTGCCTGTGTGCAAATGGATAACTTTTCATTCAACTTTCTGCTCTGTGGCCAAACCACACCTTCACTGCCATCCTATATCCTTACTACTCCGAAACTGAAGGCCAGACAAACTCTTCCTTAAACAGCTTTTTGTCATGGCATTTTATCAAAACAGAAAAGTAACTAATGCACCTTCCTATAGAATTATTGTAATTGTTTTATAAGATCATTAATATAGAACAACTTTACAAAGTACCTGGTACATGTGAGCTAATTTAAAATATACTCAAATCTACATATCAAATACCTCCTCCCACGTGTTGGGTGTGAGGTCACAAAGAAGTGCTGGCCCACCACACCTCAAACTATGAGTGTTGTTAACAATCACTCAACTCTTACCTGAGATAATAGCTGGCAGAAAGTTCTAGATTGTAGATGTCAACACCAGAATTCCACAACTGTAGCACCTCTTCTTTCTGAGCTGCTTCCCCATCTCTTATAACCCTATAAATTTTTGTAGCTGGCTGCTGTTCATCACTGTCTGAAGCAGCTGAACAGTTTTATTAAAACTGTTTTTTTTTCTGTTCACAGAGAATGGATGTCTTTGGTGGTTTCTGTCTGTGCCTGCTAATATTTGGTTCCAAAACCAAGAGCTATGCCTGGGTTCTCCTTTGGGGATTCTGTGCCTCTTTTAACCATACCAAAATCTTCCAATTCATCCTTCCTCTGGTAAAAATCATTTGCCACTGCTTGCCTCTGCCACCCACACATCTGATTCCAAATTTTAGAGTCTGTGTCTTCAGCTGTTACTCTCCTCCACCTACTCTATCCATTCATCTCTCCTTGCCTACTTGAGTATCCCACAGAGCCCTTCCTACATTCTACTTTTCTATAAAGTCATGGTGTATGCTACTCTAAATTCTCTTAGGCACCGTCACCTGGATAAGGATACCAGTCTCCTGTGATCTGGGCATTCTATTGAGAACCACAATCTTTTGGAGGGATGCCCACACTTAATCAAGTTTCTGTCCTACACTCAGCATCCACCACCCTTGAGTCTCATTGTCCATCCTTCTGATCTGCAATACCTATCTCCTGATGTTGGTTTTCTTGTGCTAGCTGGTCATCTAGTCACAGCTCCAAGTGACTGGACTTGGAAGAAAAATGTCTTTTAACCATTTTATATCTACTCTTTCCCCCAATTCTGGAATTCTATGCTGTCCCACCCTCCTCAGTACTCCTTCTCACTGACAATGCTGGTTTGCCCAGCCTAAGTCAGACACACCTCTTACCTGTCTCTTTCTTCTCTTGAAGTATGTGATGCCATTAATCTCTGGCATCTTATTTTCTACTACAATGTGACCTTGCCTCAATATGAGCTTGATAATCAGTGGCCAAAAAGTGATACATTCAACTTCCAAATTCACACAGCTTGTAACAACCTCTGTCACCATGCAAAAAACCATCCAAAACCCTTTCTCTGTTAGCTTTCTTTAGTCTCTGCTCTCAAAAATCCCTTATTCTCTGCCCTTGCCATTCCCTCTCATCACTGGATTCAGCCTTACAAAGATGAAAATGCCTTTTGGGTATAAATAACATTAAAAGGTTGCCACATGCTGTTCCATGCCACCAAAAGAGCTGGCTCTGATTTGGATTTGGTTCACCTGGCATAGACCCAAACACACTTCTTAAAAAGTTTGCTTTAAAGCCTCTGTCCTGGGTCAAACTGGCCCCCTGACTCTGTCTGCGATAGAAAAAACACAGACACCATTTATTGAGAATAGCCTTGGGAAAGGCTGCAAGGTAGAGGTACTGGGAAATGAGTGGGATTAGGGTACACGATGAGAAATATCCAAAGATTCATATAAAAAACCCTTGTAACAAAAGATTTGCTAGTGAAAACATATAACAAAAAAGATTGGAAGCTCAAAATCCAAGTATCGTCAAGACAGTATAGCATACTTGTATGTAACTTGGATTCAACTCATATTTAGGAAAATAGGTTTTCTAATGGAATAGGAGTCAACACCAGGCTTCTAAGATATTTCAGATAATGATAGATTTTTGTATAATGATTCTTTTCCTAAGAATAAAGACAAAAATAAAGACAAACCCATAAACAAGGTTTTTGGTAAATAGGTTTTACAAATAATTTATGCTTAATGATTAAAGTTTATGAATTTTTAGTTTTATTTTTCTCTCGTACATTGCATCCCTGCTACAGTTTCCCTTCCCTCCATTCTGTTCAGTTCTCCCACCTTCCCTCTCCCCCAGATCCTCTCCTCCTGTTTCCCTTAAGAAAAGAACCAGAATCCCAGGGTTATCAACAGAATACTGATCACAAGATACAATAAGAATAGGTACAAACCCTCATATCAAGGCTGGACAAGGTAATGCAGCAAATGAAAAGGGCCACAAGAGCATTCAGAATCATAGACACCATGCAGTCCAACTGTTAGGTATCCTACAGGAACACCAAGCTGCATGAACATAAAATATATGCAGATGACCTAGCTCAGACCCATACAGGATCCCTGATTTTCACTTCACAATCTGTGAGCCCCTATGAGTCTTTCTTAGTGTATTCTGTGGGCCATGTTCTCATAGTCTCCTCAACCCTTCTGCCTCCTACAGTCCTTCCTCTACCTCTTTTGCAGGGTTCCTGGAACTCCACCTAATGTTTGGATGTGAGTCACTGTATATGTTCCCATCAGTTGTTGGATGAAGCCTCCTTGATGACAACTGGGCTAGGTACCAATCTATGAGTATAGCAGAATAATATTAGGAATCTTTTCACTGACTTTTTATTTTTATTTTTTCAGTTGTGTTTGATTCTATCCTAGGTCTCTAGGCTATCTGGCCTGTGGTGTCTGGTCGTTCAGGCAGTAGCCAATGTGGATTTCCTCTAGTGGCATTGGGTCCAAGTTGGGCCAGTCATTGGTCACTCCCACAAGTTGTGTTTCACCATTGAACCAGCACATCTTGCAAGCAGTCCAAATTTTAGGTCCAGGGTTTTGTAGCTGGGTTGATGTCCTACTCCCACCACTGGAAGCCTTGCCTTGCTATAGAAGATGGCTGGTTCAGGATCCATGTACCCTATTGCTAGGAGTCTTTGTAGATTCCAGAGAGTTTCCACTGCTCTAGGTTTCCATATAACCTCTAGCTGGCCCCCAATTTCAGCATCTTTCACATTACACTCTCCCTCCAACAACCTCTACCTATTCTGTTCTGTTTCCATTCCCACATGCTCTCACTCCATCTGCAAAATTTGTTCTATTTCCTCTTCCCACAGAGATCCATTTATTATGTCTTAAGACCTCCTTGTTATTTAGCTTCTCTTGGTCTGTGGATTGCAGCATGATTATCTTTTAGTTATCAACTAATACCTACTTATAAGTGAGTACATACCATGTTTGTCTTTCTGAGTCTGGGTTAACTCATGCAGGCTGAATTCTTTTCTAGGTCCATCTATTTGTCTTCAAATTTGGTGATGTAATTGTTTTTAACATCTGTGTAATACTCCCTTGTGTAAATGTACCACATTTTCTTTATCCATGCTTCAGTAGAGGGGCATCTAGGTTGTTTCCAGGTCCTGGATATTACGAATAAAGCTGATATGAACATAGTTGAGCAAGTGTCCTTTTGGTATGATTAAGCATCCTTTGGGTATATGCTCAAAAGTGGTGTAGCTGGGCATTGAGGTAGATCAGTTCTCAGTTTTCTGAGAAACCACCATATTGATTTCCAAAATGGCTGCACAATTTTATGCTCCCACCTGCAATGGAAGAGTATTCTTCTTGCTCCATATCCTCACTAACATGAGCCCTCCCTTGTGTTTTTGGTCTTACCCATTGACAGGTATGAGAAGGAATACTGAAGTAGCTTTAATTTGTATTTGCCTGATGGCTAAGAATGTTGAAAATTTCTTTTAAGTGTTTCTCAGTCATTTGAGATTCCTATGCTGGGAATTCCCTGTTGATATCTGTACACCACTTTTAAATTGGATTATTTGGTCTGTTGATGTCTAGTTTCTTTAGTTCTTTATATATTTTGGATATTAGCCTTTTGTCAAATGGGTTGGGTGGGTCGACACTAAAAGAATGTGGGTAGTCTGCTGGAAGGTAGCCTATCTGGAGTTCTAGTGGCTGGCATCACTTCTGGTCAAGTAGGAGGCCTCCTCTGTAGTTCAGTTTATGAATTCTTTAGGTCTACTTGGGCCAACAGAAACTGACAAAGATGTATATTTAACCATTTATCTTGTTAACCTTGGTAAGGTTTATCAATTGAAAGTAATTAAAATCATATAAAAACTGTAACACTTTATAATAGTACATTATAAAAGGATAAAAAAAAAATTAGGTTTCCAGTCTCTCTCTGTCTACTTATAGCCAAAAGTTATTTTGACACTGTTGTAACCCATCTTTGTGGGGCTTCAGTAGGATCCAGTTGACTCACTCAGGTTGAACCTGAGGTGGGGTAGATTGAGAAAGGGTAGATAAAGACGCAAGGAAAAAAATCAGAGACGCAAGGAGGGAAATCCAGTGAATACTAGAATCCTCAAATTTATTCTTCAACATTCTTAAGTACCCCAGCCAAAAGGGGAACATGGCAAAAAGACTTCTTTATCATATATAAAGAAGAAACAGACTTTCTTCCTTAATTCTCCAAGCATTTGGTAACCAGAGCTTAGACTCAACTTTTCCTTGTCTGGCCTTGAGGGTTACAGTTACCACACCTTAGACCAAGTCTGTTGTTATTTAGATAAGACATCCATGGCCAACATCAAACATCCTACAGTTGTCATGCCTTAGACCTTTAGGTCTTAACGTATTTAACCTTGGAAGGGTAGGGACAGTTTTGAACTCTCTGACCTTAAATCAAGATGAAGCAGAGCTCTGTGGGCCCCAACATAATACTAAAGGATTTGCAATAAAAAAATACAAAATTTTAAGGCTTAAATTTAACAAATAAAATTATAAAATCCTAATCTTAGTAACTTACTTTAAATTGTTAAATATAGTTAAAACATACAAGTTTCTGATCACTCACCTTACAAAGGGCTAAATTACTTAATTCACTCAGAGCTATGATTCTAGCTATGCTAAGTACAAACTTACAGACAAACTTTAGCCTTCTGCATATGATGTCAAAGTTAAGCCTAGAGCAAGTGATTAAAATAAAGTATAGTTTGTTTAATGTAAAATAATGTGATGTTTACATAATGTGTAAAATGGACAAAATCAGACACAAAATAATGGCCCTCAAAATTCTAAGAGAGTTCTGCTGAATATGGCATTTAAGAAGTTTGCTGGAAGGGAGAAATAGGAAAAGGCTTCCCATGGTAACAAAAATACCAGCTTCTGGCAGCAGCCTTGAGGTCATGTTCAAAGAAGGTAGGGCATCTGCAGGTTTCTCAAATTAAAGCTCTCAAATTTATATCATTAACAAGCAACATATCCATGTTTTGCACCTGAATTATCGAAAAGCCAGTCTGTCAGGTAAAATTTGATGTTCAAAGTTTCACCAGATAAGCACGAAATTATTATGACTGTCAAAGCATCCCTGTAGTTTTTAATGTATTTACTTGATATGGAATAGAAAAATGTATTCAATTTCTATTAAAAAAGGTAAACTGGAGCAACCTTGCTTCAAGCTTGTCAACATGGGCTATTAGGAAAGAACTGCCTCCATGTATTGCCCACCAGCAGTGGTCACATGTCTTGCATCTTACACCTCCTCTTTACTTGATTCTGAGTTGCTCTAAGGCAAACACATGTTTCTTTTTGTAAAAAAGAAACTTATTGTATTAAACAGCAAAGGATAAATCTATGTGGAAATTGTTTAAGTTTGCTTAAATGCTTCCATGGTAGATGTTTGATCTCCATCAAATGCTACCATTTGAGGTGTGAGTTGACAGTTGGCCCTGTTTCTGCAACCCAGCTCCAAATGGTGGTCATTCACTGAGGTATGGCTTTTGCTTTTGATGAACAGGAAAGCACAAGCTTATTGTTTTCTCACATAGCTCTTCATGTTCCTCTTTACTTGATCTTGGGATTTGGATTTCCCCTTGATCAGGGGAAATCCAAAGAAGCAAACAGGTGGGACTCTATATATTGAAAAACCTTGGGCTAATGGATGGGGATGGGGTACTAATGGGTGACTCTAACTAGAAACCCATCCCTCTCTGCCTCATTTGCTCAGTTCCTGACTCAGTATTTGCTCATTTAAACCTTCACAGAACATCTGTCTAAATTGGTTGCCTGTCTGCCTAATGTGGGGCTACCTGGCTCCATTTTAATGATTCCATTCTTGCTCACATCTCAGGGCTTCCCAGTGTCCTCTGTGCTTGTGGGAACTCTCATGCTACATCTCCTAGGCATTGTTGAGAACACATTTCAATCTTGGTTCTTTCAAGGAACATCCTTGTTCTACTCCATCCCAGATTCAAGTGTAACCCATAGCTTTGAGCCATGAATGCTCATGAGCTGCACTATTACATCAGAACGTGTCCTTGCTAGAGACTTACCTCACCACTGTGACCAAGTGTGAAAAAGAACCAACCAAGATGAATGAGATGGAAGGAAAGGTTTAAGTTGCCCCCTCTATTTCATCATTGGCAATAGGAACAGGTCTGTCCACAGCAACAGGAGTAGATGGCAGAGAGCTCCTACATCTTAGAGAACTAAAGAGCAGAGAGCTGGAGGTATGGCCAAACTAAAGAAAAAATTTTCTGCATTGTTCACAGGATTCTCTGGCTTTTCTTTGGTGATTTAGAAACTGTTGCAGTGATGTTGACCCAGACCTGCAGGGATGCCAGGAGAGTTCCTCACACCCAGGATTCAGAGTGACCATGCCACTTAGTTGAAGGTGTTTATCAGCTGTACTAGTTCCCTGGTAGAGTTTTATGGGTCACTTATGTAAGCTATCATATCAGCTGCAAATAGTGAAAGTTTGACTTCTTCCTTTCCAATTTGTATCCCTTTGGTCTCCTTTTGTTGTCTTATTGCTCTAGCTAGAAATTCAAGTACAATATTGAAGAGATATGGAGAGAGTAGACAGCCTTGTCTTTTTCCTGATTTTAGAGGAATCGCTTTGAGTTTCTCTCCATTTAGTTTGATATTGGCTGTTGGTTTGCTGTATATTGCTTTTATCATGTTTGGATATGTTCCTGTTATTCCTGATCTCTCTAAAACCTTTATCATGAAGGGATGTTGGATTTTGTCAAAGGCTTTTTCTGCATCTAGTGAGGGGATCATGTGGTTTTTCTTTTTTAGTTTGTTTATATGGTGGATTACATTGACTGATTTTCGTATGAACCATCCCTGCATGCCTGGGATAAAGCCAACTTGATCATGGTGGATGATTTCTCTGATACGATTTTGGGAATTGATTTGCCAGTATTTTGTTGAATATTTTTGCATAGATGTTCATGAGGGATATGGTCTGTAATTTTTTTTTGTTGTGTCTTTGTGTGGCTTGGGTACCAAGATAATTGTAGCCTCATAGAAAGAGCTTGGCAATGTCCCTTCTGCTGCTATTGTGTGGAACAGTTTGAGGAGTACTGGTATTAGCTCTTCGTTGAATTTCTGGTAGAATTCTGCACTGAAACCATCTGGCCCTGGGCTTTTTTTGGTTGGTAGACTTTTGATGACTGCTTCTATTTCAGTAGGGGTTATAGGTCTGTTTGAATTGCCAATCTGTTCTTGATTTAATTTTGTAAGTGATATCTATCCAGAAAATTGCCCATTTCCTTTACATTTTTGAATTTTGTGGAGTACAGGTTTTCAAAGTATGACCTGATGATTCTCTGGATTTTCTCAGTGTCCGTTGTTATGTCCCCCTTTTCATTTCTGATTTTGTTAATTAGAATGCTCTCTCTGTGTCCTTTGGTTAGTTTGGATAAAGGTTTGTCTATTTTGTTGACTTTCTCGAAGAACCAACTTTTTGTTTCATTGAGTCTTTGTAGTGTTTTCCTAGTTTCTACTTTATTGATTTCAGCCCTCAGTTTGATTCTTTCCTGGCATCTACTCCTCTGGGGAGAGTTTGCTTCCTTTTGTTCTAGAGCTTTCAGTTGTGCTGTTAATTCTCCAGTGTGACTATTCTCCAGTTTCTTCATGTGGGCACTTAGTACTATGAACTTTCCTCTTAGTACCGCTTTCAAAGAGTCCCATAAGTTTGGGTATGTTGTGTCTTCATTTTCATTGAATTTTAGGAAGTCTTTAGTTTCTTTCTTTATTTCTTCATTGACCCAGGAGTCCTGCAGGCAAATGGATGGAACTAGAAGAAACCAGCCTGAGTGAGGTAAACCAGTCACAAAAAGATAAACATGGTATGTACTCACCCATATATAGATTTTAGACATAGAACAAAGGATTACCAGCCTACAATCCACACTGCCAGAGGAGCTAGTAAACAAGAAGGACCCCAAGAGAAGATTGCATAGTACCTTAAAGAAGGGAAGGGGAAAAGAACCCCTGAACAAAGTGGGAGCATGGGGCAGGGGTGCAGAGGAATGAGGTGGGAAGGGAATGGAAGAAGGGGATGGGGAGGAGAACAAGAGGGCTGAGACAGGGGATGAATAGAGGAGGACAAGAAATGAGATACCTTGATAGAGAGAGACAGTACAGGTTTGGAGAGAGGTCAGGCACAGGGGAAATGTTAGGGGATCCACAGGGATGACCATGATGAGGAAGCATGGCTCATCCTCATCCTAACTTGGTCTTGTCATCTTAAATCAGAGCTTTCCCTTTTACTTTGTTAATATAGACTAAGGAGTAAAAATCTTTCTTTTATTCCCCACAAGTCATACACTGATTTTACCTCTTAGCAGTGTTACAATATTAATTCTTCAGTTTTTAGCATTTTGTCCTGTGGACCAGTGGTCTTTAGTTTCTTAAGTGCTTTCTTTTCTACTTAAGAGAATCTTTGCTTGGCTGGCCAGCAACTTACATCACTTTTGAAATTTTTTGTTTGTTTATTAGTAATAGAAATAAGGGGTAAAATTATAGGATAAAAAGGATGAGAAAATACTTCTAATAAATGTAGAATTTCTTCTTATACCTATAAAAGTCAAATTCAAAATATGTATATTTGGCAAGGAATCTTTAGACTGAGAGAGTTGGCAGGGTTTCTCCTTCTTTCAATGAAAGCTGACAACCCCTATCTGGGTCTGTGCACAGTGAGATATTAATATAAATGATAATTCTATAAATAGTCCCTTATTCTGTGAAATAGTAATCATGACTGTCAAATTGATTGCATTAATACATGCCTCAGACATTAGTGTGGCAAACCTTTGGGTGTTCATGAAGGTTGACTCCAGAGACATTTAACTGTGGAGAGAAAAACTTGAAGGTGAGCAACACCAAGTAGAGATCTTGGAACAAATATAAAGGAGAAAGCCATCTGAGCACTGGCATTAATTCCTCTCTGCTTCCTGAATACAGATGCAGTGTGACCACCTGCCTCCCACTCCTGTCATGAAGCCTTCCCTGCCAAGACAGATGGGATCCTTGAACTGTGAGCCAAAGCAAACCTTTAAGATGCTTTTTGTCAGATATTTGGTGACAGCAATGACATAAGAAAGAGATGCACTCTGCAGAGTAGGTGCTGTGTGGCAGTTTCCTTTGAGACTGAAACATTTCACCCAACAGGGAATCTCCTTAAGACAGGCTGCGCAGAATGCTTCAGATTCCTAGCTTTTGGAAGCTATGGCCCATCCTGTGAGTAGGTTTTGGTCATGCAATTCTCTCTTTGAGTCATTTTTGCTTCTGTATTTACCCCTTCACATATATTACCCTAAAATACCCCTAATAAAATTTAGGGTTCACCAAGATGTACTTTGGTTGTATCTGTAGTTTAGTCTGCCATGCTCTTCTTATTTGAGGTGATTGGATGTGTGTGTGTGTGTGTGTGTGTGTGTGTGTGTGTGTGTGTGTGTGTGTGTGTGTGTAGTTCCCCAGAAAGTCTGGCACGCAAAACTGGACTTTCTTGTGATTTGGGGCAGTGACAAGTCTGGGCTCACTGAGGATGAAAGTTCTGCTTCCTTTTCTGATGAATGAGCCAGGCCTTGCTAACACTGTTGCAGCTGCCAGTGACCAGAGGTATATCTATTCATAGTTTCCTGGAGCAGTGGCCAGACATGCAGAAAAGCTAAAATCTCAGGCATTACTAGGCATATTTATGTCTTGTTATGGAAGAAACTTGTTGTTGCTCTGGATGAGACAACTAAAGACCAATTAATACCTTGCCTAGTGTATGAGGAAGAAAGAAGAGCGGTGGAAAGAGTGGAGCAATTGAGGGGCCTCCATTCTTTTTCTCCATGGATGATGCAATGGAAGTGAATGGCTGTATTTTTCCCACCGGTGTGCTGGCCTGGGTACCAGAAAGAGAGGAGCTTTAAGTGAGTCTCTATTAGCCAGCTGAATCATGAAATCTGAAAAGGCCACTTTGAGAATCCTGTGGTAGAAATGTCTTCCCTCAATGGAAGTATTCATTTCTGTTTACAGCAACCTGGAATTAGACTTGTTTTGTTATTATCAGTGTGTTTGTACAGTGGACTAGATAATTAAACCAAAATGTCACTACACCCATTGCATCTCTATACCCTATTTCATCACTGAAAGATCTATCCCATAGGAGTCCCTCAGTTTCTGTCAAGTTCAGTCTCTATCCAGGGAAATAAAACAAACACAAACTTGGCGTTTCAAACATTTTGCTTAGACTTAGACCTAGAACAATTAACTTATTTATACACAACCTTGATGTAGAAATAATGAGGTGATTCAAGGATTCTTAATGAGTTTTCATTTTCCAATTGTTTGACTTGATGTAGCAATACATATTTATTATTTTAATTATTGTTAGGCCTTAGAAAGCATTTATATTTTTAGGATCAGTAAGGTTTATGGAGGAATTGATTTAATGACTTCTTGATTCTTTCCTTACACCATTTGCAATTAGAATAATATTCTGCAGTAGAGAAATAATTCAAAAACTTTATTTAACCTGTTATAGACTTTGAAATATTTTCACATAAGATCTCTTTGAATTATAAAAGTAGCCCTTAAACACATGGATTTGAAAATGTATAACAGTCCCCGTGACATCTAAAGACATTTCATTTGTACAAAAGATAGACTATTACATTCTGGCACCTCATTCTTTGCCTAGTTCCCATTTAGGTGGGAAGGGGTAGCCCCATAAAGAGCAGGCCAACCCCTTGTGTGTGCTCTGGTGCTATGTTTTATCTCTTGTTCCTTTGCCCTGTTTCTTTAACATATATCCTTTTTTCACTCCAACTAAATTATACAAAATAGCCCATAAAACCCTTTGCCAGCTTTGCATCACCAACTCTCCATCTCAGAAGTCCACTCTTTCTGCTCACTCTCAAGTCATCTTTTCCTTCTCACCTATTTATCATGGCTGTATCTCATCTTGTTTTTTTAGTTCTTTAAGTTACAGACCTATGGAACCAGCAATCTTTGCCTCTACTATTCCTGGTGAAGTCAGGAGAGAGTATGTGTGTAAGTACATGTAGTTTCTCACTTTGTTGATTATTTTCTGATTTTCCCTTATGTCCTTCTTTGGGGTGATTTTTTTTTTGTGGTGTTACTGCATCACCTGTCCCTGTTTGCCTGAATGAATGATGGCTCTCAAGAACAATTTCCTTTGTGCTTGTATGTGATACTTGAGTTTCATTTATTTTCCAACAAGGCAATATTTTATTCTACACCAGAACATATAACAAACATATTTCTAAATTACATTTAAAAATGAGCTATTGTTTCAAAGTGAATCTGGAAATACTGAAAATTTATGAAGTGGAGGAAAAGATGAAACAGAGATATTATATGAGATGTCTACACTGCAGGGGACATTCTACTTCTTAGAAGATCCTGAGATCTCAATGAAATCATTGCATAATTTACACACGTTCATAAATAATCCAGCTCTACCTTTTTGTTTAAAGTCAATTTGCAAGTACACAGACTAAGCAGTCTTCATGACCCACTTCAGCATGAGATGGGAAAATATGTTTCAAGTTTTAAAAAAAAGACTGCATGGCTTGTGGTTAATGGAATATTTGCCAGTTTCTTTATGGAGGCTAAAGGACATTTAAAAACACATACTGTTTGATTATTTATTAATATACCACGCCCTGTGTCTGTTAAAATAATTTTCTAATTTAAAACACTGACTTATGAAAATGGAAAAGCATAAGAGGATTGGCTGAGCTGTGAGAAGTGCTTTTACTATTCTTGCTGTTGTGTGCCTCTCACACTATAGTCTTCCTATAAATAGACACAGTTATCGACATTGCATTTCTGTTCCCATTATCAGAAAAAAAAAAACTTTCAGCAGAGGTGCTAAAAGGATACTGATTTTTTTCCCCATCATGTGATTCAGAGTCTACAGAAGCAAACACGTGGCCCATATCCAGATTCTAGTGATCCCACCTCCCTGAATTCCATGCTTTAAATATAATTGCAAATACTGGATATCAAAGATTTCCTTTCATTGGTGGGAAAAGTTCTGCCATAGCCAGCATAAGATTCTTACATGTGCCTGGAAACAGGATTAGCCCCATGATGACCAGACATGACTGACCCTGTCTTCCCAGGGAGTTATTCCATATGTGAGGAGATAATCTGTCATCAGTAAAACCAGTTCAGCTCCATCTTCTGACATGTGCGATTGGTCTTCCAAATGTGAACATCTGGAAATCTTATCTAGGATCACTTAATTTCTGGCATATGAGTGTGATCTCCGTGTAAGTGAATTCAGCTGAAGGGACCTTTCCTTCCGCTACTGCCATCTGAGACTTGGTCCTACTGAAATCACATCTGCTAAGTTTTACCACCTTGAGATGGACAAGGGACCCCCACTGATGCCTTCATGAAGATGACAGATATGCTTGTTGTTGATACAGCTCTGCAGTTCTCAGTTCTGTGAGTCAGTTCTTGTGATCTCTTGGGCAAACAAGGGCATCTTCAGATTTCACAAAGAAGTCTGTAAGGCAGTACAGATATCACAAGCAGGTGCAGAATATGAATTGTTTGTTATCATCCAAGAACCACAACAGTTGGGTGGGGTATTACAACAAAACCCTAGATATTTTAGAGGGGTGGGATGTTATTGCCTTGACTTACAGACATCAAATATAACATTCAGGGGTGAAGTGGGCATCATGTGGAGTGTCAGTGTGAGAATTTAATTATCTCACTGTCATTTCATGAGCTTTTCTTGTAACATTGCTTTGGGACCTCAAAACAGCACAAAGAGGCATGTATGAATTTTTGTTGTTGTTTTGTCTGTTAAGTTCATAGAGGGAACATCCAGAAAGCCATCTCTATTGATGAGAAGTGGTACCACATGGAGTCTATAGGGCAGCCGGACTGCTGATAGCCTGAGTCACTGAGAATTCTATCTGGACCCTTTTATCTGTCCTCTCTCTCCCTGGTGTTCAGTGGCCTCTCAAGTGGGAGAGCAGTAAGATGATTCTGATTTGGAGTGGAACATGCAGCTTTTTTATTTTGAGCTTTTTTCCAGTCAGAGCTGCTTGTAACTTCAACCATGAACTTACAAAGCTCCTGAGCCTTTGCTGAAACTGGAGTCCCTTGGAAATAACAGGTGAAAAATGGAGACATCACCACTTCTAGACAAAATCACATTGTCTCTGAACCTTCTAGAAAACAGAACTTCTCGGTGTCCTCAGTTTTCTATTCATTGTATCACATTAGTTAAAAGTGTGGGTTGCTCTCCAGTCACACATAGCTGCATTTACATGCAGGCTCTTCTTAGCTCCTTGACCCTGCAAATTGTTTAGCCTCTTTGAGCTTCTTTCACTATCTGTAATATATGGACAGTTGTATAGTTATTTCCCCTTAGGGATGCTAAAATGGTGGTTGGAAGTCTCTTAGTACAGGGACTCAACACGTTGGTGTTGGTGCTTATTTTCTATGTTAATTCAATGATTTAAAACAAAAACATTCCTTAAACACAAAACAGAATAATTTACACACAATTGTTGCAATGATATAAAAGTATCTCAATCACACCTTATCCCAAGGCTCAGGGATCATCACAGCAGAGAAGGCAGAAAGGATGCAAGATCCAGAAGCAATGGATAACTACAGTGAACAGTACCTTCCCAGCACTGCATGGTGACTGCACATATGCAACTGAACTATAAAAATGACCTATGCAAGCTCAAGACAGAAAATCTCAGCATGGAGAAGGGAGGTGGCATAAAGTCCCAGCACTAACTGAAGAGCATTGGCATTTGACAGCTATTTGGAGAGGAAGAGTCTGTTTCATTTAAGTGTGTACCCCCTGGTAAGTTGACTATGCTCCAGTGGAAGGCCACACATCCAAAAATATATGAACACACAAACTGACCTTGATGGGGAAGGGAATTGAGCACAGAAGAGAGGATGTAGCTAGAAAGAGCTTGATGAGGAACTGAATCTGATCAAATACATTATATATAATTCTCACATAGTTAAATAGAACTATAAATGGAGACAAAATAGCTTAGCTTCACACATTCATCTTTAGAGTGATAGAACAAGGTTCAAATAACTTATCTCTGATCTTTGAAGCATTTGTGTAACCTACACAATTATATACATGCACAAATAGTTATCATTGTTAATTTTATTTGGTTTAGCTTGGTTTGGTTTGGATTTCATGAGAGATCTCATGTAGCCCAGACTTGCCTCAAAGTTTTCCTGTACCTGAGGCTGTCCTTGAACTCCTGATCTCCCTGTCTCAGTCTCTCAATTGCAAGAGCAACAGCTCTGGAGTGAAAGATATCCTGATTGTGGAAGACAGGTTATACCTGTAACTGTCACAGTTATGGAGGGGAAGGTATCCTGACTTGTCAGGAAGTCGGGCTATATTTACAGTTATGAAAAGAGGTATCCTGGATATCTACAGCTGTGAGGAGAAAGGTAGCCTGACTTGTTGGGAAGTCAGACTATACCTGAAACTGTGAAAAGATACCTTCAGCTCTGGAGGGCAAGGTATCCTGACTTGTCAGGAAGTCATGTTATACCTGAAGCTGGGTACTGGGGGGATGTTCTCCCCACAGGATTTGTCAGTCCTGCTCCTCTCTAAGGGAGCTACTACAGCTGATTTCTGCTTTGCTTCCCTAAGGAAGTTTCCCAGCAGAGGTATCCCCTGATTCTCTTCTACACTTCCCTGGGCAGTTCTTATCAGCTGTGGACCAAGTTTGCTAAGGAGGGAAATCCCTGCAGAAATGTAGCAACCTTCCCCCGCTCCAGCAAAATGTCTTTTCTGACATGCTACCTTAAGAGAGTTTCCCAGCAGAGGTATCCATTGCTTCTCTGCTCCATTCTGCAAAGAGAGTTTCCCAGAAGAGATTCTGCTCCACTCCAATGAAAGAAGGTCTTTACCCAAGACTCTTTCAAGAGATTTGTTTGGGAAGGAGAAATCCAGGAGAATGGTTGCCTCTACCAGGGTGGAGAAGGGCAGTTGCCAACTGAACAGTATCAGGGCTTATATAGGGTTTCTTGTGGAAGGGGGTTTCTAAGGAGAAGATTTTCAGGGAGGGAATTACTCAGATTACAATGCACTTGAGCTTGGACAAGCTTAGACTGGTTAGATTTTGCACTCAAGGTTTGGTTGGTTTTCCTGCTCAGGGATTAATTAGTTTCATGCTCAGTTGGTCAAGGGCAGATTTGCCTATAGATTTGGGCTCAGGATGTATTTTGGTGGTTCTGGTTTCAGGGCTAAAGTATGTTTCTTTTACTGGCTCTGGTTTCAGGGTCAAAGTGGGTTTCTTTCATTGACTCATTTCATTCAGGGTAAGGGTGGGTTTCTTTGGCTGGCCTGCTTACCCACAATAGCTGGGTTTCAATCAAGCATCATCACACTTAGTTTTTGTTATTGCTTCTGAGACAGGGTCTTGCTCTTTGCTCAGGCATGTGTTATACATGTGCTTTCAAATTATCTCACTGACTCAGCCCACTGAGCTGTTGGGGGTCATGTGCCTTACACAGCCACACCATCATGATGTTTTAGTCACTCTAGGCCTCAGTTTTCACCCATGGAAAGGGCAGTTAATTATGAGCCCTGGGTCATTAGGATGCTTAAGGGATTCAATGAGATCCAGTCCCTGGCATATAGTGAGGTGTCAGCAAATGCTATACATAGCTGAGGAGGATTAATGATGTCATCAGTATTTTCCTTCTTTTATTATTTTAGTATTTATTATTACTGAGTAATGGGTTTTACTGTGACATTTTCATACATGTATGCCACAACACTTTGTTTTTTCTCTCCCCCTATTTTCAACTCTTCCCATTTCCCAGCTCCTCTTTCCTTGTTCCTTTCTACCCCAAAATAGTCCCTCCTTCTGCTTTCACGTCACATATAATCCCTCTCCCTCACTTTTTCCCACACAAAATCTCTTCCTCCCCTCATACACTCCATATCTCCTTTCATGATCTCCCCGGAAACACACATATGCAAAACAATTTAAATCTAGATTCCTCTCATGCAAGAGAAAACATGATATTTTTGTTTCTGGACCTATCTTATTTCTAAGACTTTAATGTAAATAGAAGTTGTCCAATATAATCATTTCCTTAATATTAACATGAGATCTCCTCGCAAGAGTCAATGTAATCCAAAATTGTCTTTAGATTTAGAATGTAAATTATATTTAGGATTAGAATATTTATGTCCCATAAATCTTATGACCATTTTGAGGGCTTACAGCCTTATCTAAGGAATCCACCGTGTGCCAAGACTACTGAAAATGACAGAACAAAGGCGGCCAAGTGGGAATCTGGGAAGAACTGCTATGGAGATACAAGTGCTGTTTTGGAATGTGCTTGTGCAGATGAGGAAGAGACATTCAACTGAAACCCTTTCCTTTGCAGAGGAGTGTCTTTGAAACTCACAAAACAAAGAAACAGGTGACAGTTCCAGACTAGCTTACCCATGTGCATGATGCTTCTGGCCTCCACAACTGTGACATGGACCCCAATGTCCGAGGCAAGTCCCACCCAATTCAGAAAACCTGCCTAACTGCATTTCTAGTGCATTGCTAAGTGCACTTACTGTTATTTAAACTCCCCCGCTCAGCTCCTGGTCCCCTTTCTTCTCTGCAAGAGCACTCTTATCCATCAGGCTTAAAGAAATCACCTGAGTGGGCATGGTAGGCCATGCCTGGAATCCCAGCAAAGGGATCATGTGTTCAAACCATTCCTGCGTACACCGTGAGTTCCAGGTCAACTATCGAAAAACAAAAATTCAAAAGTTAAGATAGTGTAGGATGTAAAGAATGACCCTTATTCCATGCATGGGGCAGGTGTTGGGTCAGGAGCTCTCTGACTCCAAGAATGGAGTAGTATATTGAGGGAGGTGGTGACTGTATTATGAGGATTCACCCTCAGGAGTACATCAGTCTTTGGTGGAGGAAGTGTTTAATCATCAGGTCTCTGAGGCTATGAGTCTTAAAGACTCTGATGCAATGAATGGCAGTCCGTTTGCAGGTACATAGATTTTGGGTTTCTGGAAAAGAGATTTGCTATTAAGTCTCATCTATCTATGGGTCTACCTTTCTTTCTGCTTTTAGGTTGTCATGAAGTCAGTAGTTTGGATCTACCACATTCTCTAGGCCGTGAAGTTCTTGACTAGCCACAGGCCTACGGTAGTAAGGACCACATAATCATTGATTAAAACCTTTGAAAGTAGGAACAAAGCTAAACATATCTTCTTTTCAACTTGATTAGTTTGCTATAGATAGAAGAAGCCAACTGACATATCAATTAAGGTATTTGTAATTATTCCTTTTTCATGAATGAGGTCAGTTAAGCTGAAGGGAGTGAAGTAACCTATTCACAGGAAAAAAAAAAAAAAAAACAATGCTTAGAGGCAAAAACTGAAACAATGTGCTAGTTTTCCAAGTACATTCTTCCTCTTCACACTACATTGGAGCTAAAATAACCTTTTCACCAAAGTGTGATACAACTTTGTTCACAAGCTTACCGTATCTCTTTTATTTCCCTCTGGATGTGTGGGTGCGGAGGGTTTGAGAGGGCTTCATTGATGAATATCCTTTTTGGTGTCAATTGATTTTCATGAATTGATGCACCGGTGAGATAGTATAGGTTAATAGGGTCTTTGAATCATTTCTCCAGCACTCCATCATTTATTCATTTCCACTGATCTGTAGACCAGTCACAAGTACAACTGAAGCTGTTTCTCTTTGTAATAAAACAGATGAGTTTCCAGACAATAGGGCATACCACTCTACAGCATGCATCAAGGCTCCTTTTTGAACAGGTGTGGCAGCTTAGCCATGTGAAATTATGCAGAGATCCCAAATTATAGTGCAGTCCCCATGGAGTTGAACTGGAAGTGCTACATCAGAGTCTAGGGCTCCCTTTGAACCCTAACATCTGCCCTCAGTCCATCAGTCAAAGAAAAATTGGCTTGTTGATTTTATTGTGGTAAATGGCTTTGCTCACTGCCCATCTTTCACTCATTCATTCATCCATTTGATTAACAACTACTGAGAATCTATTGTGGCAACACATTGCTAGGAATCTGGGTGTTTTATTGTATACCTATACTTAATTCTACCAATCAACTGACAGAGGCCAAAGGATTGTGAATTCAAGGCCAACTTGGGATGGATAATGAAACTCTGTCTCAAAATAACAATAGCAAAAACCCATCAAACAAACAGTTAGGTGACCATCTGACAGTGAACCTGGAATTCTGTGTATATACACAGAGGCAGTAGCTGGGGTATTGTTTTCTTATTCATCTAGTGGCATAGACATTGTGATGTGGAAGTATGATTGCATGATCAGTTACTTCAGTGTGTCACTCCAGTGTGACACAAGGCAGTAAAAAAAGCCAGCAAATTCTTGCTATTGACAACTTTTATATACCAAGCAGTGACAGGGTCCCTAATGTATGAGCTTTTCCTTGAGAGATGAACAAAAATCTGCTCACCGCAGATAATGCACCAGAAACAGACCAAATTACTACTCAGTCCTTCTATGGTGAACCAATGAGTTTAGTTAGGAGTATGTGTAGGACCATGGGTAAGGGGTGATTTACAGGATTGTGAGTGACTTACAAGCAATGATACTGTTGAAGAAATGTCTTGTTCAGCTACTGAAAGTTCTTTATGTATCCTCAGAGAAGGTCAGGGTCCCATGAGCCTGACAGATCCATAATGAGTCCAATCTTACAAGGTGCTCACTTGGGTGATCACAGATTCTGGGAGTTCAGGCCACAACACTGTCTGTCATGCTAAGCACAGTGTTTTATACTAGGCTCATATTTCTTTTAAACTACTGAGGTTACTTAGTTGTCTTTCCTATGCATTCAACTTAGTTCACTGCAGTACTTAGACCTAGAGAGTAAAGTCAGAGACAACCTTGGAGATGCCAGGATATTGGTCAGTTGGTCTGACCTATACCCACTCATGGGAATCTTGGGGACTTACAGAAGGTACCAGGTCTAGAACCAGACTCATGCATCTTGGACCTATCCCATAATAGCAAGTGATGAGACTTGATTCATAGCTACACAACTTCAGTCCCTTCCCTAAAAAAGGGTGTGCCAGTGTCTTACTGGCATGCCGAGGGCTTAAGTGAAATAAGCACCTCAAGAAGTTGCTCAGCTCAAATCAGGTCATTGTGTACGAGTATGAGACTCTTGGATTAAACATTCCCTTGAATGGGTCTGGAATATGTTGAAACCTCACGTGTACAGAGAAGGCATTATTCCCATCCCAGTGTGTACATCTCTGCTTTGTCCTTTAGACATACTTTCTGAGATCTTGTGGAATGACCATTTGAATATTTCCATATTATATCAAAATAGATCTATAATTCCCTAGTTCTGGAGTTTTTCCTTTAAGATAATAATATATGGAGATTTTATATCAAGAATGCCTTTTAAAACCTTTGGACTGTCAGGGTTGGAGAGATGGCTCAATGGTTAAGAGCATTTTGTTACCCTTGCAGACAACCCAGATTTGGTTCTCATCACCCACATAGTGACTCAGAACCTTGTATACCTGCAGTTCTGAAGATCTGACACCCTTTTCTTTCCTTTGTGGGCACGGTACACATGTGGGGTGCACATACAGATAGGTAGGCAAAATATACGAGTAAGATAAACAAATCTACAATTGTTTGAAGCACTCTTTATTATCTCGGGTTATACCCATTTGATTATACAGCTAGAAGGGAAACTACTAAACCTTGCAGCTTGCTGGCAAAACCCATAAGGCTAATACCCGATTATAAAATCAAGTTTGCCACAGTCAGAACACAGCTTGTGTCAGCAGACTGTCTGTAATGAGAAGGTAATTTTAACTGACATGCTGGCATTGTTTTTTGTACTCCAGGTCTGATAATGAGGCTATTTCTTCATGCTTCATTCAGCCATTTTAAATCCTTATAGTAAAATGTCTTATTCAAATATAGCATTTTTTAAATGAATTCCAAGTGCAATAAATAAACTTTTGCCTCATCATTCCTATATTAAAGATAAAAAAAGAATCAAGAGTGAAATGAAATGGTTCAAAGAAGCTTGTGAGCTTCTTTGCAAAGATTTAATGTGGTTGAATGAAGAATGAAGATATAGCCTTCCATTACACTCAGAGTACACAAAACAATGCCAGCAAGCAGATTTGAGCTTAACTTACACTGGGAATAGGATTATAAATTTATGGAAACTATGGATATCTGTATTTCAAAATACAGTATCCTTATTTTCAATGACATAAAATTACTCAGACAAAACTTTTCCTCAATACAGTCTATATTATGAGTTATAATTAATTTGACAATCTGAGAGAGGCATTTCAATTTTTTACCCTTTTATTGATTCTTTCTGGATTGCACATCATGAATTCTGGCCCCACTTATCTCCATATCTCCTCACATATGTCCACTGCCTTCGAAATGCCACTCCCACCCCATGAATCAAAACCAAATTAAAAAATACAGCACAAACCCAGAAAAACAAACAAACAAAACAAAGAAGAAGAATCTTGTCATGGAAGCTGCAGTGTGGCTCATTGAAACACTCTCTTTACCCTTTAGTCCATTCATCTTTACTTACAGTTGTTCATTGCCAGGAGTCATTGGTCTGACTCAAGGTCTCCAATTTCTGTTATACTATTGAAATTGGGCTCTACTGGTTATGGGGGATGTTTCTCTTATTGGTTGATGAATAAGACACTGTTTGGCCAATGAGGCAGGAAGATAGGTGGGGTGAGGAGACAAGGAGAATTATGGGAATGGTAGGCTGAGGAAGACCGTGAAACAGTCGCCATATAAGGTCCCGGAAGAAAGGACACACCAGGAGTTCTCGGGTAAGATAAGACCATGTAGAAACACATAGATTAGTAATATGGGTTAATAATTAAGATAGATCTAGGCAATACAGAAGCCGTAGCCATCAGCCAATAGTTTTATAACTAATATAGCATCAGTTTCTTTATTTGGGGCTGAGGCAACTACAGGGCCAGGAAAGAACCTCCAGCTCCTCCTGGATATCTGTTGTTGTCCTGTGTCATGGAGATCCTGCTGTTTTGGATCTGGAGGTTTGTCCTCTTCACATGCTTCAACAGTTCAGATGAGGTGGATGTTGAGGTGAGCCAACTCATAACCCGGTGTGGTAGCTGGGTAGGTCAGCTTGGTAGCTTTTTCCCATCATGATTACCCAGGTGAGCTCTCCAACATGGAGAGCTAGCATACTGAATGCAGCTTACAGCAAAGATCAGGGCCGGTTCTGCTCTCCAGCTCTCAGATCCAAGTCCCCCTCACTTACATCGCCAAGCCCAGTTCTACTGTTTTCTTCAGGCAAGGTCCATGGCCCTCTCTCCCAATTTCTGTAGTGGGTATTGAAGGTGGGACAGAGTCAGCCCTTCTGCTCTCATGACCTCATTGCTGACTCACATATGGCTCCCCTACCCCAACAGGGACAGCTCTAGTGTGCTGCGGGGAGTGGGGAGGGAGATGCGGGACCTGCTCTCCTGTGTGCTGCAGCTAGTGTGAGGCAGTGCTAGTTCTCTCACTTTTGTGACCCTGGGGAAAGCTCTCTCCAGGTAGAAAGGGGCAGAGGGGGAAGAGCGTATTTCCCTTACCTATGCCACCACATGGCAGATGGGGGTGACAGTTATAAAATACACAGATGTACTCAATCCCTGAGGTCTCACCTCTAATAATAATAGTAGTAATAGTAATAATACTTAGAAATGATGATTAAAAGTTATAGCAGATACTGAAAAGAAATGACATGAATATGATGGTGTCTGCTGTGGTTTGATTGTGTATCACATGATCAAAGTGTTGGGAACTTAATTTCCAGCACAACAGTACCAGGAGAACCCTAATGACAAATACAATCACTAGAAAGAGAGAGGACTGTGATTTGGGTTCCTCCTGTTCTCTTGCCTCTCCACCTTGTGCCACAAGGTAATCAAATACCTTCCCTCATGCTGGGACCAAGTTGTGTGACCTTCCAGTTCTCAGACCCAGAGATGCATGAGCCAAGTATATTTCTTCTCCCTGGCACTCATCCATTCCTGAGTATACTGTTGTACAAACACAAAGTGGACCAAGGTTCTAGTCTCAGGACAGACACAGGAATTTAACTCTTGTTTAGTCTTGATGCCTTCTTAGGACATCCCTGAGCATAGTCCCCACCTGAAGACATCAAAGCAAGACACAGTGACTTTGTTTTTTGGGACTTTGGTCCTATCACTTGAGCTTGACCACAGCTAAGCCAAAAGGTTGCCTTTCTCCACTCCAAACCCTGCACTGCTGTTTAGGGTTAGATAGCTCAGAAAGAAAAAAAAATGAGAATGTAACATTTTTCTTGTTTTAACTATGTCAATGATATTTTTAAAGTTTAAAGATGGCAGGTTAATAATAGTAAGTCATTCCTTTTATATGAAGATGCATGTCTACACATTAGAATAGCAAGCACAAGCATTAAAATCCATACAAACTGTTAATAGTAGAATAAAGAAATGTTTTTGCTGAGAGTAAATTTCAGACAGGGTTTCTCTATGTAGCTATGACCGTTGTTGAACTTTCTATGTAGACCAGGCTGATCTCAAACCAATAGAGACCCACCTGTCTCTGCCTTCTAAGATCTAGTATTTAAGCTGTGCACGCTATGCTCTGCTAAAGAAACTTTTTGGTTTTATTCACACCAATTAGTACTTCCTAGACCTTTCTTTTCATGTGACATCAAATCAAGAAAGGAAAAACCTGATCACCATAAGATAGCTACAACCAGTTTTTGTACACAGAGATTAGCTTTTCATAGTTTTGCTAGTCCAGACCAGAAGTTACTATTTCTTTTGTTAGGAGCAATTGAAAACAAATTAAGCTGGTGGAAGAAATGCTATTAGAGACAGACGGAAAGATGGCATCACCAGAGTTGAACTGGCTTGTTTCCTTAACCTGTGGCTATAGCACCCAGTAGAACCATATGGTGTTTCTGGTGATGATGTAGGAAGACAAAGGAAGAGATGAAAAGAGAAACAGGAAAACAAGAGCAAAACAACCTGGAGCCCTCTTCTCACAGATCAACTAGAGAATTAGGTCAAAGTAGATAAAATGGTCTTTCACTTCAACCAAGTGATTCCACCCAGAGGCTTAGTGACAGGAAAAGATCTATATGACTGCAGGCTTCTCCTTTTTGGTCACAGCAAGGAAAAAGCCACACAGAATCTGGCTTCAGGTCACCCTCAGAGCCTTGTACACACCTATCTCAGCAGCTAGAGGCTGAGGGTTAGGATCTGGATTTATGGATGCATAAACTGAGTTTCAAAATGGTGAAGAAATTTGCTGAATTGGTAGAGATCTGGGGATCCTTGAACAGCTCATCTGAGAAAAACTGCCAAAGCTAGAAGGACCACATGTCAAGGGCCAGCAGGTGCTCACTGTGTGACACTGAATAAATACACACTGCATGAGTAAATGCCAAACCAAGTGCTCTGGTTTGTTGATGCAAGGGTAATTGACCAAGTCCACAGTTAGGGCTGCTGTAAAGATGCAATGATATTAAATGAGTCGACTAAACATTCTTCTGTTGGTGACCAATTCCTCTCTGGAATCATTACAAGTGAGGGCTTGTAAAGGGCATGCCAGTGTCTGAAAGGGGCTATGACCCTCCTCCACCTCATGTATGTGATCATTCTTTACTCCTTACACAAACGTGTCTATTCCAGGTTCAAAGATGAATCGTCACCCACCCAAAGTAAGTAAAGGTAAAGTGAATTATTCTTAGATACAGTACTCTAGGCTCCTAAGTGCTCCCAAGATGATGTCAATTCAGAGCAGATGCCAACATGGGATGCAGGTGAAGGATCAGGGCAAGGGAAATGGCCAGTTAAGCTTCTGCTTACGCTGAACCTTTTTGGCAGGACTTGGTTCCCTTTCAAATGGCTAGTCTGTCTGTGGTGTTTAAATTATGACTGAATTTGTGGGGGACTCAGCAGAATGGCTCAAAGATATTTATGGCTTCATCAAGGCATACGTAGATAATTCAATCCAGGACTCTCAACATATATTCTATATGCTAAACTATCTCACTTCTCCCACATACACTGTTTTTTAATCCTATAATAATGCACCTTTTCCTGTTTAACCACATATGAGTCAAACAAAAGGGTGTTTTCCATGCCTCACCCTTTCTAAGAAAACTAAGAATATATACTGATTCTAAGAAAAATATTTTAGCACAAATATTCTCCTTCATCTATCAAACTTATTTTTGAAAAGGCCCTTTTATTCTTCACTTTCCATTGTACTTTCTGTTCCACAATACATTTCCCTTTTCACAGGTGAACTCTGAGGGAAAAACTGTCACACATTGTTTGAATCTACCTGATAATATTGCTGAGAGAATCCAAGCCCAGGTGTTGATCTTCTCTGAGCTCCTTTTAGAAATTAGTCACCACCCTTCGGAGTTACCCAAGGCAAGACACCACCTTTGTGAGCAAATTTAGGTTGCAAATTTCAACACTGGTTCCCATATTTTATTCATGATTTTGGTATTCCTCGTCATTATTTCAGTAACCTTCCATTCATGGTTGCATGATAATGGATAGGATAAATCTGTCTGCTAATGACATCGACAGTTGACTGGCATGTCAGGGCCAGCCTGTGACAGACTCTAGGAGGCTTTCCTTGGCAAGAACTGCAGCTAAATGTATAAAATGACTCAAAGGGACTTGAACTATTTGCAGGGAAGGATACTCAACCAACTAACATTTTCTCAACATGAGTCTTAAAGATCAGGTTGAAGCAGGCTTTCAACATGCTTGCTCATAACCTTCCTTTAGTGAGGACATTTTGGTTGAATATTCGTGAATATATTTTGTCAAGGTAACTGGTACATTCTTACTCATAAAAGACCGAACTGTAGTTACTGAGCTGGAAGACCTATTTTAGATGCTGACATGCCAGTAATTAACTGTATGACCTTAATTAATTTAATTAACTTCTTTGTGAGTTAGTGTACAGATGATGTTTTGCATACTTTGATAGCAGATGCCCAACAGTTCTGTTGAGAGGAGTGTGTTTGGAATTGAATCCTAACATGCTGCTGAGGTTCAGTTTGGCCAGGATCCAAACTTATACATTTTTTTCCTGCTCATTCTTTCTAATCCCTTCCTTTAGTTCAGAATGTCATAGTGTCTCTCCAAGATTATGTCAACTATTTTTAAGACTCCATTTGGATATTGCTACTGTGTGTCTTGTTGATAATATGGTGAGAGCTGTTTCTGAAGCCCATGTTGGATGGCTCACAAATGAGTAAACTGTTCCTTTAATGGCTGTTTTCTTTGCCTTAGATCATGCCATCACTTAGACCTGGCTCTGTTCTACACTTTGGACTTCCAGACTTTGATTACCCTTTTTTGGAATACTTTGGCATTCTAGGTGACTTCTCTTATTAGACCCCTGGAAAACTCAGGCCTCCGGGATCCCAGCCCAGGACTGCGGTCACCCCAATCACCAGGCAGATTCGAAAACTTGCTGCAAACTGCATGAGGCTTTATTGTTGTTTAATGAGCTAACTCCATGTTAGCTCTTTCACCCACCCGCCATGGCGGATGGCTAGCAAAGACAGCTCCAACCAGCTGCAGAGATATCTTGTAGGGCAGTATAAGGGAAGTGTTTAGGGGTATGCACAGGCTCAGGATTGGTGCCTCCAGGCTTGGAGGGATTGCACTGTGTTGATTGGCCAATTGGTTGTTATGACCCATAGGCTCTCCCAGGGTGGTTGCTATGCTCTGCTCGTCATTGCTGTGCACTTGTCCGTAAAGCACACCCAGAGCTGTAAAGCATAGCACCGCCAGCTAACTTCTGATTGGTTCCTTGCTAAGAGGCATGGATCTGACTTTCTAGTGACTAGGACAAGGTCAGACAAGCATGTGTTCAGCTGTTATGGCTGCTGACAGGGGCAGGCATCTGACCTTAGTGACTAAGACAAGGTCAGAGGGTCAGACAAGCTGTTACGGCTGCCGAAATGGGGAGCTAGTCCCTTCACTCTTTGTACAGGACATTTTTTTTCTGCTTGTTGGTGAAAACCTGGCTCTTTGTATCTATCCTTTAGATTGCACTTTATATGTGGCTTTTGCTGATGTCCTCAGCTTGCTCCCAAGCCTTCCTCTTTGGTGTTCTTGTGCTCGGCAATATGAACAGGTTAACCCTATAGTATATTTGTTTGTTAAGAGTCTCAATTACAAGTCCTACTGAGGGATAGAAACTACATTTGCCTTAAGTACCATTGAGTCAGCAGTCTTCAGCAGCATGCCAGACACATTGCATAAATAAACAATAACATTAACTGGATTAGGAAGTGCTACATTTGAGTGTACTGTTAAGCTCTTTTTCATACTTTTCCCAGGGAACAAGAATGTGAATTTGTTACTGTGGACAGCTTTCAAATTTTTTTACCCCTTTTCATATAAAATGCTTTATGACTTTAGAGAAAAAAGGATAATGTGTTTGTTTTAGAGCATAATTATATACTTTATCATTCAAAGAAAAAAGATATCTAAATAAAGAAAGTGACACATGAATGATCTCTTTCTTGCTGTTTGCTATGCAAGCATAAACAAACTAGAAATGATTAGTCCTTGAATATCTTCATACACAAATTGAAAAATTTCATTAACAAGCTATCCAAAGCATTAAAGGAGTGAGGGAAATAGTACCTATGGAGAATTATATTTTCCAAACAATAAAGCAGACATTCCGCAAACACTTATTTTTATTTTGTGGTTGTGGCCCGGCATGTCTCAGCTCCAAGTCACAGCAGCCATGAGGTTTGGCCTGTGTGGGGGAGTGTGGCCTTGGAAACTCCTAGCAACCCAATGGCGATAGACAAGAACAAGCACAGGCATCTTGTCATCTTTAGAGAGCTCTCAGTTCCATGCTGTAAAACTGGAGTCTCTTGTTTATTGAGCATCTTCCTGGCTGTTTTCTAACCATGCTTCCAAAGCCACGAGGCTATTTCAGTCTCCTTCCTCTCCCTGATCGCTAGCTCCTAATGTCTGTTCTCACATGTTACTCATACACCTAACCTGCCCAGATGCAGGACTATTCAAATGCTTAGTCCTGAAGAGATGCAAACTAGGAGGCATTCTACACTGAGGCTATGCTATACAACAGCAGACTTTCTTGCATTAGCAATACAATTATAGGCTGGAGATCCTGGGTGCTCCTGTTTATGGAAACCAGAGGCTGGGCCTGAAGACATTCCATAATGGAACTTTCTTGACCCCCAACATTTTGTTGAATGTATTTAGAAAATGAATAAGACAATTGCTATTGATGGCTCATATGGATTGCTTTATTTTATTTTTTTCTGTGCTGGAAATATCCATAGGAGGAGGAGGATATGGAATAGTGGTTAAGGGATATCACAGCATGGTAAACTATTTCCATAGATGTTTCTGGAATAACTGGTTTCCTGAATTAATATTTTGAAGGTAGAGCCCAAAGGATTGAGAAAACCAGGTGTGGAATAAAGTTAAACCTCTCAAGAAATCTTATAAGCTCTGTCCTCACAAGTTAATCTATGTGACATTGCTATCTAGAAGGACAGAGAAGATCAAAGACAAAGCTAGTCTTGGAAGAAGATGAGAAACTTTCAGCTGCCTATATGGAAGGTGAAGGTCTTACCAGCTTGTGATTGAGATTCTGAGTGGTCCTGGATAGATGATTTCATGCGGGAGGAAGTGAAGCTCAAGGTGAGCATAGTTCTCAGGGAAGGTAAACTCATCAAGCCAATGACAATAGGGGAAGGCTAAGAGGAACAACTATGTGGGGGCTTCTTAGTGCCTTTAAAAAATGGGAAAAGGCAAAACAAAATTATGAAAGGAGTGTGGGACTAAGAGGCCAGGGATAGGGGTGTGTTGTGTAATATTAGTTCAAGTGTGTTACATTTGTTTATGTTCTGGAATATTAGTTTAGTGATATGAAGATGTGTTGCATTCTTTTATGTTGCATTTGTTTAACTCTGTAAAGCTTTGTTACTTTGTCTTCCTCAAACACATGATTGGTTTAATAAAAAGCTGAACAGTCAATAGCTAGCAGGCAAGAGAAACAGGTTAGGCTGCCAGCAGAGAGACTAAATAATAGAGTAGGGAGGAGGAAGAATAATAGACAGAGAGGCAGATGCCAAGGACCAGCCACCCAGCTACACAGCAAGCTACAAAGTAAGAAGTAAAGAAAGATATATAGAATAGAAAAAGCTAAAAGCCCAGAGGCAAAAGATAGATGGGATAATTTAGGAAAGGTTCATAAGTAAGAATAAATCTCTGTGTATTTATTTGGGAGCTGGATGGTGGGCCCCCAAAGAGTAAAATAATAAACCACAGGGGTGGATTGTAGAATGATTGTAAAACTCCATATCCTTATTCTGTTATGGTAGTTTGAATGTAATGGCCTCCATAATCTCATAGCTAATGACACTATTAGGAGGTGTGGCCTTGTTGGAGGAAGTGTGTCACTGTGGAGGCAGGCTTTGAGGTCTTATATGCTGAAGATACCACCCAGTGCCTCAGTCTACTTTCTGTTGCCTTCTAATCAAGCTTTAGGCAGCATCATGTCTGCCTGCATGCCACTATGTCCCACTGTGATGATAACTGACAAAACCTCTGAAATGTAAGCCACCTCAATTCAACATTTTTCCTTTATAGGGGGTACTTCTTAGGGGGTATAGAATTCGTGGAGTAGGTATGGTCTTGTTGGAAGAAGTATGTCACTGTGGAGGCTGGCTTTGAGGTCTCATCCATGCTCAAGAAATATCTTGAGCCCAGTGTTGGAGACTACTTTCTGTTGTCTGCAAGATACAGGACTCTCAGTTATTTCTTCAGCACCATATCTGCCTGCACACAACCATATCCCACCGTGATTATAATGTACTCAACCTCTGAAAAGTAAGTGAGCCACCCCACTTAAATGTTTTCTTTGTATGAATTGCTGTGGTCATAGTGTCTTTTTCACAGCAATAGAAACCTTAACCAAGACATATGTATTCAAGATAACTTTTCACTCAGTTCTAGGGGATAATTTCTGGGTTGTCAGATAATTTACTTTGCATTGAGTTGGTTTTGTTTCCTTACATCCTAACAATAGGCCCTCCTTGTGAAGAAGACTGTGCCTGAGCAGCCATAAACAAGCATGTGCGCTGTGATAGTCATGAAGAGCACTACAGCCTACCTATAAGCTCTTGAATACTGGGGTCTTGTTTTAAATGGGTTGGTCATGAGCATCTATCTGCCTTTAAAAAACTATGAGGAGGGATCTCATGTGATTAAGCTTGGCCTCAAACTTGGTGTGTAGTTGAAAATGATCTTGTACCTCTTTTCTTCATCTGCCAAGTACTCAGATCACAGGTCTGTGCTATTGCTCATTGCACAATGGGGTTCTGGGACTCAAAGCCTAATATATTTTGGGCAAGCATTCCAACAGCAGCCAAGCTATTCATCATGCCCTATATGTACATATTCTGTATGCAGATATATGTGTATACACATATCAGAACATAGTCTTGTAGGTGCTACAACTGAGCTTACAGGTGAAATACCATGAACCCAGAGACCAGGTAGCACTATGCTATTTGACATTTGAATGATATATTTAAGCCACACAAAGTATTCATTAGCTGGACAAAAGTGTTCAGATCACATATGACAAGAGACCCAGCAGCTGACAGGAGCCACATATTGAGGGTAAAGACATATGCTTCAGTAATGTGAGGTTGGGGTGTTGGGTGTATATAGTATGCAGGCCATAGTGAAGATGGTTATTTTATCATTAGTTTAAGACTGAAAAAGGCTTTTGTAGGTAAGAATATCTGTCATATTTCACAAGGTTTCATCTTTGTGAGTATGTATTTTGTGAATGTGGTCATGTTTGAATGTATGTGTGGCTGTCCATGTATACAGATTCACAGGTCACAGGTGGATGCTGGCTGATCTTCTTGATCAATTGTCACTTTACTTTTTGAGATACAGTGTCTTACTGAACCTTGTGCTTGCCATTTTGACCTTTTCTGCAGAAAGTCCAGAGAACTGTGTGTCTCTGATTCCTTTGTCATAGAATTACAGGCACATGCTGTCTTGCCTAGCCCTTAACATGGGTTCTGGGCTTCTGAACTGAGGTTTGCATACTCATACAACAAGTATTTTACTGATTAAATTATCTTTCATACCACAAAATTACATCTTCTAGTATATTATTAGTTAAAAGATTAAATAACTACTTAAATAAGTATTAGTCATTTCCTTAGTAAGACATCAATCAATTTTGAACATCAGTTGGTGAATGAGTCTGTTCATAGCACCATCTGTCAGTCATATGGGAGCACACCATACCCTGGGTTGAGACAGAAGACTCTATGGCATGTTCTTCAAGGGTCATAGTAGTTACTAACATCTGTACTCTATTTTTCTAACCAACTCCTTCCTGGATCATTTTGCAATCATAACTACATCCATGACTTAAAAAGGATTCCTGAATGACCTCATTTAGACACTAGGAGGGTCAGTCCTAGTTGATTAAACTATAGATTCATTGATCTCTTTCTTTGAGATGCCAGCCCTTACTGTGGTCCCTATAACTCAAGTTCTGCCAGAGTAGCTTCACTTCTTGTAGAACAGCTACATCTCTGACATGGTCCTGTCATCCTTTTTACCAGTATATATCTTTTCTTTGTATCCAGCAATCTTGTTAACAGAGCTCCAAGTAGTGAAACTTTTGATGGGACTTTCTTCTTAGCTTCTTGGGTAGAACTGCAAAATATCATTTCCAAGCCTTGCAATTTAACCTCATTTCTTTCATTCTAGTTTTGATACTGAATTACTAAAATTTATACTAGGAATTATTATTAAATTGTGTCTCATAAAATATGACAAAAGTTGGTAACAAATAGAGTCTCATCTCCATCTCCAAAGAATGCATTTTAGTATAATTTTAACTTTCTAAAGTATGAGTCAGTCAATGTGAGTGACTTGGAATGTAATTTTTACTTTTGGTTTATAATTCATGAAATAATTAGGTCATGGTTTCCTGTGTTGATATTTGCATCACAGTGATTCTGATATCAGATAGTTTAATTAAATTTTTATGTGTCTGAAACAGATTGTATATACTAACTCCCCCATCAATGTGGAAATGTTAGTCATGAAAATTCAGGGGCAAGTGCTCTCTCATCATTCATTCTTGTGATTCAGGGCTATAGTTGGGGTTCCAATTGGCTCACTTAACAAAAACGTGGGCATTAATCACAGGAATTGTGTGCTTAATTATAAGTGGCTACCAAAATAGATATTTTGAAAAACATCCTTAAGTGTGATCCACACTACTTTAAGAAGTTATTTTCCCTAAATAAAGGGCAGAAAATGAGTGGCCATACTTCTTATTGGCCTATGTTTGTTAAAAGAAAAACTCAGGATGCCAAAATTATTTTGCTCTTTCTCTTGATTAATGTCAAAGTATACTGTGTGTATTTTTGGTTTAATGACTGAAATTTTGGGGGCAAAAGAGATGCACGCATCTTTCAGAATCAAAATAACATTACCATGAATTCTAATATAACATATGGAACACCTAGAATTTATAGTAATTATATGCAAACTTATAAATAATGGAAGAGACTTAATCACATTGACCTTGCTCAGTCATAAATAACAACACTGCCTTAAACTCAGTCTAATTTCCCCTTCATTATACAAAATCTTCAAACTCCTTCTCTGCCATGGGATTATGTATAAAGAACTAGGCTGTTGGATTTCTCTTAGGAAATACTATTCTCCATTCTGCCTTGCTGCTTTGATCCCTCTGATATTGAGTCCATTATCTCCCTCACCAATCTGTATCTTATTCAAAGAAATGACTCTCTCAGTGTCCCTCACGGAAGCTCTGTGGACCTGGAAAGGTTCTCATGTAGACATACTCAGTGCCTAAGCAAGGGTAAAAACAGCTCTGAGATACCATCTTACTCTTGTCAGAATGGCTAAAATCAAAAACACCAATGACAGTTTATGCTGGAGAAGATGTGGAGAAAGGAGAACACTCCTCCACTGCTGGTGGGAGTGCAAACTTGTACATCCATTTTGGAAATCAGTATGGCAATTCCTCAGGAAAATGGGAATCAGTCTACCACAAGATTCAGTCATTCCACTCTTAAGCATATACCCAAAAGAAGCACATTCATATAACAAGGACATCTGTTCAACTATGTTCATAGCAGCACTATTTGTAACATCCAGAACCTGGAAGCACCTAGATGCCTGTCAACTGAAGAATGGATGGAGAAAATGTGGTACATTTACACAATGGAGTACTACTTATCCACAAAAAGAAATAATGGCATCTTAAAATTCGCAGCAAATGGATGGAACTAGAAGAAACCATTCTGAGTGTGGTAACCCAGTTAACAAAGACAAACATGTTATATACTCACTCATATATGGATTTTAGATATAGAGCAAATAATTGCCAGCCTACAATCCACACTGCCAGAGAAGCTAGGAAACAAGGAGGACCATAAGAGAGACATACATGGTCCCCTGGAGAAGGGAAAACAGACAACATCTCCTGAGCAAGTTTGGAGCTAGGAGGGAACTAGGAGAATGAGAAGGAGAGAAGAGGGTGGGTGAGGAGGACATGAGAGAGCAGAAAGTTTGAGTCAGGGGACGAATAGAGGAGAGCAGCATAAGAGATTCCATAATAGAGGGAGCCATTATAGGTTTAAAAAGAAATCAGGCACTAGGGAAATGTCCAGAGATCTACAAGGATGACACCAACTAATAACCTAAGCAGCAGAGCTTAAATGCTCTCCCCTGATAATGAGATTGATGACTACCTTATGTGCCATCCTAGAGCCTTTGTCCAGCAGCTGATGGAAGCAGACACCCACAGCTAAACATTGAACTGAACTGAAATCCAGTTTTAGGGAAGGAGGACTGATGAGCAAAGGGGTCAAGACCAGGCTGGTGAAACCCACAGAAACAGCTGACCGGAACAAGAGTGAGCCCATGGACCCCAGACCCCAGCTGGGAAACCAGCAAAGGACTGATCCAGACCCCATGAATGTGGGTGTCAGTGAGGAGGTCTCAGAAATGTATTGGGCCTCTGGCAGGAGATCAGTACTTATACATAGCATAGGAATGGGATTTGGAAGCCCATTCCGCATACAGGGATACTCTCTCAGCCTAGAAACATAGGGGAGGGCCAAGCCCTGCTCCACATGATATGATCGACTCTGAAGATCCCCATGGAAGCCCTCATCCTCACTGGTGTGCAGAAAGGGTATGGGATAGGTAAAGTATTAGTGGGGGACAGGGGAGGAGGGGAGTGAGAGGGAACTGGGATTGACATGCAAAACAATCTTGTTTCTAATTTAAATAAAATTAAAACAAAAGAATTTCAAAATCAAAATGGCCACACTGCATTAATAAGGGTTACTCTAAATGCTGTTAAATAATATCTGAGAAACAAGGACTGTGCCTTATAACTAGCACAAAGATGATCTCAATTGCTTGCAGCTTGGGGAGATTTTTTGGTTGGAAAAGTCAGTGTCTGCTGTGCAAACATGAAGACTTGAGTTTGGAGCCTCAGCACCTAGGTAAACAAAACAGGAATGTCAGCAAATCTGACAGAACAACAGTGCTGGGAAGACAGAAACAGGCAGATTCTGGGGCTGACTGGCCAACCCTCCTACCTGAATGGGTAAGCTCCAGGTGCAGTGGGAGAGCTTGTCTTCAAATCTCAGGTGGAGATGGTTAACATCACATATCCAACATCAGTTTCTAGTCTACACAGGAATACACATAAACCCACTCACATGTATGCCTGTACACACACACACACACACACACACACACACACTTTGCAGCCACACCACATGCATATATGAACACTCCTATCAGTACACATATCATATAGTACCATACATATATACCCCCTCTATATACATTTTTAAATTATTTATTTTGCTTTATGTGTATGGCTCTTTTGCCTGCACCACACACATATATTATGCCTGAGGAGGTCAGAAGAGGGTGTTACACACCCTGGAATTGAAGTTATAGACAGTTGTAAGCAGCCACGTGAGTGCTGGAAATGGAATGCAGGTCCTCTGGAAGAGCAGCCTGTACTCTTAAGTGCTGAGCCACCTCTTTATCACCCCCACACATTTTTTAAAAATGACCTGAGGCTCAAAGATATAATGCATTAAAATGAAGTTAAGATATATTGCATTGCTTATATAATATGTAAAATAATTTTAGCAGAAGAAATAACTAAATAATTAATTAAATAATTTTAAAAAGCTGAAGTAGAGTAAGGATACCCCTGAGTCTCTACTGAGTCATTTGAAAGACATGTCTGATTTTCAAAAGGATCCATCCATCTGTGTTGAGTGAGAAGCTTTTGTCTTTAAGTCATATGTATAGATTGTATACATATTCATACTTAACCCAATAAGTATGCATGTATTTGTAAATACATATATACATAAATATATACATATGTTTATAAATCTTAGAAATCAAAAATGGCTTAAATATTAACAATACAAGCAATATTGTGGTTATGAAATATCTCCTCAGTATTTTTGCTATTTTCAATATTCATTGAATATGGGGGCATCACTTACGAATTATTAAATGATTGTTGAAATTCAGAAGGTTATATAAAATTTGTAGCAACACAGCCATGATCACTTACATGTACAATACATTGACATATTGTATTAGTCAAGTTTTACTAGAGAAAAATAGAATTAGTATCTATACACTCATGCACATACACAGATATATGTAGGATTTATTTATTTATTTAAATTGCTTACAGGCTCTGGGGCAGCTAGTTCAACAATGGCTGTCTACCAATAGAAGATCCCTAAATCCAGTAGTTGTTCAGTCTACAAGACTGAATATCTTAGCTGGGCTTTACTATATGGCAGAATCCTGAAGAAGAAGTAATGGACTAACCAGCAAGATATGAGCAAATGGTGAAGTAAACTTCCTTATTCCCTGTCCCTTATATAGACCACCAACAGAAGGTGTAGCCCGGATTAAAGTTGGTTCTTTCCACCTCAAAAGATCCAGATTAAAAGTGGGTTTTCCTACTTCAATTGATTGAATTAAAAAAAAAATCCCTCATAGGTGTACCAATACATTTGGGGTTTAGTTAGTTCCAGATGTAGTCAACTTGACAACTAGTAATAGCCATCACACATGTGCAGGTTGGTTTGGTTTGAGTTCTGTTACGTGAACTTCTGCTGAATACCATGGACGCTAGATGTCAGAAACTATTTATGTGGCCTGGTCTCACACCTCTGCTGTGGAGGAGGACCCACTAACATCCAATTACTCAACTACCATTTGTTTCCTGCAGGTAGCCCACTATGGGGCCAACAGTAAAGAAGGCAATGACACAGTTATCATAAAAGATTGCTGTTGTGCTGTTAACGGTTTGCATTTTTCATTCATGTGACTTAGGCATGAATAAGTAATGGACACAGACATATTGTTTTTCCCTATCCAAGACTTTGTTGTGAGCCTGCTTCTCTTATCTGTGGAATAAATTGGTAAGTGCTGCAACAGAGTCTGTAGAATGAGCAATGAGAGCCTGGGTCCCATTAGTTTCACCTGTTATTCCCGCTGGCTCATAAGGCTTATGCTGGAAGGGTTCCCTGAACTTATTACTAGCCACTGAACAAATACCCCTGGTTAACAGCAAAATTCATCAGTAAGCAAATGGGAAACAAATCAGCTTAGCAATAAAGTTGAAAAATAATCGCAGCCTTGTAGAGGAGCCTGCAAGGTGACTTTACAGTAAGAGTGAGCAAAAAATCACTGGGATGTGACTCGAATTTACACTGCAAATGACTGTCATGGGGCCATACTGCAGAATGCCAAATGACTGTGTGATGATTGCGGTGCAGAAACACATTTGAGTTTTCCAACTATAGACAAGAATTCCAGGTTCTCCCTGAAAGCAGAACCTCATGGTACTTTGTCATGTGCTACTCCAGAGTGCATACAGTGTGCTTTTGCTCCCTGAGGCACAGCGAGTAAACAGAGCAAAGTCCATTTCATTCCCAAGTGCTTCCTGAGAGTCTGATGAGATGATAAAAAGGTGGTTAAACTTTGGTGTGAATTTTTATTGGCTTGTCATAATGTGCTTGCTTTCAATGTATAATATACCATCTTCTAAATCTGCAGTGTCTATGTACCAGGGATTTTGAAATGCTTTTGACCATGTTTCCCAACCACAGGTTGCATAGATACCTGGGCTACTATTTGGTTATATATTTGTTTGGGGACTTATTTTTGTTATTGACACATAGTTAGTTCTTATTATTTGGTTGATAAGCTTGATCATCAACATCTCTGTGTTTATTGAATTTTATATGATTTTTCAGTTTTGTACTTGATATTCTCAAGCTATATATAATAAAATTTAGAAAGTTGTTTCAAATACTGTGTGCTGGACACTATTGTATATGTCTATGTGTGCATATATATGCAAGCATACACATGAAAGGTATTTATCAACCTGTTATTTTTCTATTATATATCTATCAATTTATAGCTTACCTGTTATCTATCTACCTACTTAATATCTATCTATCTATCTATCTATCTATCTATCTATCTATCATCTATTTACCTATCTCATTGTTTATTTTCTCTTTACTCTTTTGAGTATTGATTGGGGGTCTGCCAAATAACTCCCAAATAAATCACACAGAGGATTATCCTTTTTTATGAATGCCTGGCCTTAGCTTGGCTTATTCCAGCCAGTTTTCTTAACTCAAATTATCTTGTCTACCTTTTCCATTTAGGCTTTTACCTTTCTCTATTTTATATACATTTATTTCTTACTCTGTGCCTTGCTGTGTAGCTGGGTGGCTGGCCTCTGATGTCCTCCTCCCTTGCTTCTCTCTCTCTCTTCCCAGATTTCTCCTTCTATTTATTCTCTTTGCCTGCCAGCCCCACCTATACTCTCTTCTGCCTTGCTATCAGCTGTTCAGCTCTTTATTATGCTAATAAGGTGTTTTAGACAGGCAAAGTGACACAGCTTCACAGAGTTAAACAAATGCAACATAAAGGAATGCAACATATCTTTGCATCATTGAACAAATATTATACAGCATAAACAAATGTAACACATCTTAAAATAATATTCCATGACACTGTCTATCTCCTACTTATATATTCATCCACTTAACTATCATCTTTCTATTCATCTATAATATTTACCATCAATCTAGCTGTCATATACCTGTACTATCTATTTATCTATCACCATCACCATCATCATCTATATGTCATTATTTGTATATTCTCACTAAGTAACCTCAACAACCTAGGATATATGTACAATGATGCAATATTGTAACCCCACTTACTCTAGATGCTGAGGCAGGAGGACTGCAAATTGAAGGCCAGCCAGGGCAACAGAGTAAATTAATGACCACTTTGAGCAACTTAGCAAGACTGTAAAAAATAAAAAAGTAAAGAAGTTTGTGATATAGATCAATGGCACAACACTTATATAGCATGAGTGATACTATGGGTTCATTAGGTCAGTCATAAGCAACATCAAACACACATGGACAATGGATTGTTGTGGGATATTTGTACACTGTGTGAAGATGTATTGCTTTGATTGGTCTAATAATAATCTAAATGGTCAATACCCGGGCAGGAGAGTATAGGTGTAACTTCCAGGTAGAGAGAGAACTCTGGGAAGAAGAAAGTTGGAGTCAC
Source organism: Cricetulus griseus (assembly GCF_003668045.3). Taxonomy (NCBI): domain Eukaryota; kingdom Metazoa; phylum Chordata; class Mammalia; order Rodentia; family Cricetidae; genus Cricetulus; species Cricetulus griseus. The sequence continues at coordinate 130,078,218 of NC_048597.1, forward strand.
TATCCAGACTCTGAAGAAGCAGGATGAACAATATGGAGATGAGTTAGCAAGCCTAGTACAAGAACATAGATTAAAATATATCAGTAAGTTTAAGTTATAAGAATTAGGTAGGAACAAGCCTAAGATAAGGACAAGTTTTCATAATTAATAGTAAGTCTTCAAAGAAAAATCCTGCTACATATAGCACCCAACATAGGACTTGAATATCCAAACACAGGGCCCAAAAGAAGCTAAGAAAAGTTCTGGACATGTAGCTAAACATGGCTTCCTAGTCTTGCAGTCTCTGAGGTGGGCCAGTGCTCAGCATACAGAGGCATAGCTACCAGTTGTTACCTGTGGGCTTGAGCCAGCCACCAGGACATAATTGCATGGTAGGTAGACTGGCTCTCTCAGTCTTGGCTCATATGTTCAGAGGATGATGCAGATGTGGAAAAAGCCAGGTCCAGACAAGGAAACCTCTAAAAAGTACACTGTGCTGTTACGATAAATCTTTCTACCAAAAGCCGCCGAACCCCAACATGTGTGTGCTGTACGCCAGCTGCCCTCCCCTCCCCCCGAGTTAGGGCCCAAATTAATACACAGAAACTTGTATTAGGTTCAAATACTGCTTGGCCAATGACTAGGATTTCTCATCTGTTAGCTCAGTCTTAATTATCATAAATCTATATATTTTATAAGACTTATCTTATAGAGGATGCCTTTCGCTGGTGCCCTCTCTTGCTGGTGGCTCACATCCAGCCACTGGAGAAGGCGAAGAGGAAAGGGGACACTTCCTGTTTCTCCTTGCTTAAATATGAGTCTCCTTGCTATGTCATTTCCTGCCTGGATCATCACTTCTCTACTACATTTCCCAGAATCCTCTTTGACTCCTAGTCCTGCCTACCTTGTTGCCGCATTGGCCAAACAGTATTTTATTCAATAATCAATAAGATGAATATACACAGTACATTCCCCATCATTTCCTCTTTTCTGTCTAAATAAAAAGAAGGATAGCATATCTTTTATAATAACTGAAGAAATCTATAAACATAACTATCTGTCTTCAACTCTATCAAAGCCCACAGAAGGATAATATATAAACTCTAGAATTGACAGATATCTTTCTACCTAGACAGTCACCCAACATTCCTCTGTAATGTTAGGGCATCCATCTTCAGCCTATAGGCCACAGTGTGTCTGGCACACTTCTCCATTTTAACAGGAACCCTTCAGTACTGTCTTGTTTTGTAAGTTCATCAGTCATTTTCTTATGGGTTGTGCATGTCCAGTTTATATAGCAACAAACAATCCAGGCAAGAGCAGTTTCTTGCCCAAATGGCTAATCTTGCCATTTGGAAAGCAAACTCCATAATGAGTTTCTTCGATGCCCATCTTCCTCTCTGACATAATTGGTGTGCCAGGAGCAGTTGTGTCTCACTGCCAAGAAAAACCCTAAACCATTTAAATGCCATATTTCTGTAGGTCTTTGAAAGGTTTGAAGAATACCTAACCATCTCAAATATATCTCTGTAAATCTAGAAAACCTAACTAACCTAATTATAAGTTCTGACTATCATAGGCAATTATATAACCTTATTTAATTATGCATATCATTTTAAAAGATCTGTATAAACATAATACCTAAACAAGAGGAGACATATACATATCACAAAATTGACCTTAAAGTTGTATCAATAAATGAAAATCCATACCAATGCAAAGTATTCATTCCTATATCCTATTTCCCTCTTTTTTTCTTTAAAAAGAGATTGACTATGTTCATTATCATGTATAACCGACCCCATTTAAATGAAAACAAACATTTATAAACAATAATTGGGGATTTGGGTGTCGTTCATTCTAAACTGCTTCCTGCTGATTGGGGGAGATGTTCATGCCATATGGATCATGATAAAACATAGAAATTTGTCCAAGTCCTTATTTTTTAGTCTTAAAGGCTGTATCGTCTCAGCTTCAGGGGGTGTTGCTTGACCAAACCATATTAGTCTGGAAGGAATCCATATCTTTTTATTTCTGTGGAAACACAAACAGAAATTCTTTTTCCAAGTAGCCTGTCTTTAGACTTAAATTTTGAAGTCAAAGCATTTTTAAAATGTATAAGTTGGATTAATTTAGCAGCATATATAATCAAATGTATTTTAACAGCCGTAAGTCTTTCCTCGGCAATCAAACAATTTAAAGACAACAATATGGCAAAAAGTATCAAAATTCTCTGTGTATTTTCCATCTTTATCTGGCTTTTTTATTACTTTATTTTTACTTTCTTTTGTTTCTTTTTTTCCAAGACAGAGTTTCTCTGTGGAAATATGCCTGCCTCTGCTTCCTTCAGCAAATCCTACCAGAGTGTGCCACCACAACCAGCTACTCTATTTCCTCCTATTATTTTTTCTCTCACAAGCCTACATATATTTTTTAAAGCATTGTAAACCTTTAGAGGTTTTTCTTTATATGGATCTGTCTCTATCATCTGGGGAGTGCAGAGTCCAATCCCCATAAGCATGAACATATGGAAGCTGCTCTGATGCCTCTCAGCAGCCTGACAGGGCAGGCTGTGGCAGCAGATTTCCCTCTTTCTCTGGGACCCTTGGGGCATGGGGTCATCCTCCTCACTGACACCATTCTGTTACAATAAATCTTTCTGCCATAGCCTCCTGAACCCTACCACCACATGGGTGGTCTCCGCCAGCCGCCCAAGTTCTGCCCGCCACGTGGATGGACAAAATAATACAGAGACATATTAGGTACAAAGCAGCTTGGCCAATGACTAGGATTTCTCATCTGTTATCTCAGTCTCAATTATCATAAATCTATATATTTTATAAGACTTATAGAGGATGCCTTTCGCTGGCACCCTCTCTTGCCGGTGGCTCACATCCTGCCACTGGAGGAGGTGAAGGGGAAAGGGGTCACTTCTTGTTTCTCCTTGCTTAAATATGAGTCTCCTTGCTATGTCACTCCCTGCCTGGATCACTACTTCTCTACTACATTTCCCAGAATCCTCTTTGACTCCTAGTCCTGCCTACCTTGCAGCCTCATTGGCCAAACAGTATTTTATTTAATAATCAATAAGATGAACATACACAGTACATTTCCCATCACTGTCCTTTAAAAGGTACCTAGGTGCTGATTTAAAAAATGGGTATAGACAGTCATGAAAATAATTTAAAAATAATAAAGTCTATAAAGAATTTAAAGTCTTTTAAAGTCTATAAAAAACAAGCTATGTAAAGATGGGAAATTCCATTACATAGGGAACTGTGGATCATATATAGTGTTTTGTTAACTTTAAATATTTTAAATGCTAACACACAAAAAATAACAGCTACTGAAAGGCATTGGATTGTGGGGAAAAAACTGATTAATTAAACCAGCCTATACATTTCAATAAAGTCTTAACTTTGATTGGAAGTCAGGAAATATGTTGCACTGGAGGAGAGTTTTACACAAGAAACAAATTCCTATGGATTTCTTCAAAATTAATAAATATCAGATTTGATTGGAGAAGACCTCCTGAAAATCTTGGCTACAGACATGAAGAAAGAATCCCCTAAAAAACCCTTACAAAATAGGAGATATATAAGCTGATCTCTCTATGTGGAAACAACTGTCTGACTAGATGAGACGTGATAAATCTTGTTGGCTACAGAGTACTCATGACAGTGTGACTATGTAGTCCAAGTTGACCAAGTTGACTTATAAAGTTAACAGGGGCCTTTTACCTGCTCAAACATAAAACAAAAAGTCATCTTTATCTGACTTGAGCATACCACACATTCCATACTTGTGTTAATGCAGATATTTATGTTACCTTTAAAAGTTTGTGTGTTTTAAGCACAAAAGGACTACGAACCAATGAAGACAAGACAAATAGCCCAAGTGATCCAGAATCTCAGAGTGCTTCTCTTTCAGTTTCCTCAAAAATCTATATCTAGAACAACTTCAAAGCTGCTAGCTGGGATGGTCCAGCCTCGAAGACTTTCAAGCCAAGACATAAGATAAGCTCTACACTTTCCCATCATACAGAGACTAAACTAAAAACAATCCAGCTAGCTTTCTTAGGACTTGACCATTACTCCAATTCTCCCTGGGTCCCCTACAGATGTCATTACCCCTAGACAACAGGAAGTAGTCTAGAGAACATGAAACCCACATTCCCAAGAGGTGGGGTGCGTGGTTTACCATCATTCAGAGGGTTATAACTGTTTGCCATTGTTTAAGGGTTTTGGTTGCAAGTTGTTACTAGTACTGGTCAGGAAAAAACTAAACAAAGCAGGTTGGATTCATGGATCTTTTTCTGAAGATCCATGAAGGCAAGGATATGATAAAAGGGTAGATTATTGAATATCAAATATGTTACAAGGGAGAATTTTTGTGTATCGATACAATATTAAGGTAATTCTGGTTATCCACACTATATATTTGTTCCTATTCTTCTTTTAAAGTATTTTACCTATACAGCTCATTTTAAAAATGTAATGGAAAGTTCTAGTCCTGTAAGGCTATTATTACAAACTGTTTAGGATAATTAAGAAATGAAGGTTAGTAGTTAGTCATTTATAACAATCAAATTTGTAGTCATGCAGGTATGTAAGTATGTTCCCAGGTCAAACAGTGATGTATTTTAGATAGCCAGATGATCTTCAAACTTTTCAGCAATCTACAGAATATGACATTTTAATATTTTAGTAACATATGGCTTTTCATGTCAGACATGTCTACTCCTGGCATTACCAATTTACTTCAAATGAGGATGATGGGCATTGAAGAACCTCCATATGGAATTTGCTTTCAATGTGGCAAAGCTAGCCATTTGGACAAGAAACTGCCTTTGCCTCTGCTTCTGATAGTATACTCTCCAAATTAGACAAGCAGGACACAAAATAGTGACTGCTGAACCTTTCCAAGACAAGGTAGGAAAGTCTTTCAAAATTTTCTGCTTCACAAAAAGTCTGTCACATATTCTAGGCCTGTAGGTCAAAGCTGGATGCAAAATGTGGGAGAGAAACCTTGCATGACTGTCTAGGCAGCCAGCTGCTTCTGTTATTTCTATAGTTTTGGGAGCTGCTTGCTCTGCACTTCTTGTTTACTTAGATAATATTACATCCTTCTCAGATCTTTGATGGGGTTGAAGACTAGGAAGTTGCAGTTACCAAATTCAGGAAAGAAACTTATGTAAGAGATACAAAGTTTGTAAAGTTGAAAAAGAGAAGCTTAAGCTGTTTATCTAAAAACATGTCTTAGGGTCTAAAATATATATATTTTTAGGATGGTAAACAAATTATGTTAAAATTATTTAGATAAAAAACTTTAAATTCATCAAGATAGGATAGGTAATAGAGTATTTCTCTGAATATGACAAATAAAATGAAATGGATATTGTTAATGATGTTTTACCTGATAATTATTCATATTGTAAATAGTTTTATTATGCTCAGTTAAAATTTTCATCTTTTTAGAAAAAAGGGTAAATACTGTGGTATATTTGTATACTGTGTGAAAATGTATTGCTGTGATTTGTGTAATAAAGAGCTAAATAGCCAAAAGGTAGGCAAGAGGATATAGGTGGGATTTCCAGGCAAAGAGTAAACTGGGGAAGCAGAAAAGTGGAGTCACCATCCAGATGCAGAGGAAGCAGAATGGATAGTATAGTGATGAGGTAGCAAGCCTTGTGGAAGAATGTAGATTTAAAAATGGGTTAATTTAAGATATCAGAACTACTTAGAAACAAGCTTAAGCTACAGATGAGCTTTCATAATTAATGATAAGTCTCTGTGTTGTTATTTGTTAAGAAAAATCTTAATATGATAGATAGGAGATACAACTTACTCAAGATGTTAGAACCAACAAACAAGGGAGCTGGGACTCAGACTCTAGTTCATACTATTCATTGCTCCAAGATTATTGACATGAATCAACAAATCATTCACTCACTCTTCCATCACATACAACATGGACCACTTGTGCTAACTACCCCCATTGTTCCCTCCACAGTGTGCCACAACAGTCATTTAGGAGGACAACAGACTGTCAGACTGACTGTGGGTTTGAGTAAAAGAGAGATATAAGGGAATTTAATTGGTGTTCTAAGGATAGTACACCTAATCTATCCACACTCAAATCTGAATGTGCCTAACGTACCACACAGTTCAGTAACAGAAACCCTGAGCATGAGCTGGATAGCCTGTTGTCCAGCTTCTTTGTAGTAGAGCATAATTGAGGAGCAGGAGGACAGCCACACTGCTTAGGCCATGAAAAGAGAGAAAAGAAATGAAAGACAGCCTGGAAAGTGGTATGAGGAAAACGCTAGGGAACATGGATTGAGAAAGATGAAGTGTCATCTGGACATTTGTTAATTTCCAAAGACTCTAAGAACAGGAGTCCCCAGTACATAGCAGAGGGGGCAGTTAGTGTGCCCTTGGACTTTGCAATTGGTATGTTTTATGGAAGAGTGGTTATTGGGGTCCTATGTGAGCATCTTTCTCCTAAAAGCAGGCATATATGCTTCATCAGACAGGGAAGGGGTACATGGTACCAGATGGGAGAGAAATCCCTTGTCCTGCTGGATGCAAACAACAGGAAGGACAGCAACCTCACATTTGTGATGTGTGGCCTCAGCTCAGACAAAAACAAAGCAAAACCTCATCTTTTAATATCTGAAAAGAAATGGCCAAAATGATAGATAAATTTAAACAAGTGCCACACTTCACAGGTACACAATAACTTTGGCTTTATTTTATTTAATTTATGCCTTTCCTTCATCTATCACTTAGTGAGTACTATTTGGGCATGGTATCATGCCCAAGAACAAGATGATGGATGAGGCAGTTGAGTTCTCTGCTGGTTACTAAGTAGGCCCCAGACATGGGTCATATCCCTTATTCAGAGAAAAGAATCCATAAAATCTTAAATGCATTTGAAGAACACTTGAATTTGAGATTGGATGTGCTGTGTTTCCCCGAGTCAGGCTGTGGTGCAGCTGTCTGCTTAGCTATCTGAAAGAAAGGTTAGATTTGCCCTTGTGGCATTTCCACAGTAGGCCATTTATGCTCTGAACTTCTTCAGTAATCCAGCTATGTTATCTTCCTAGCAATACCTTCTGTACCCTTGTTCTCATTTTTCTTTGCTTTTGCTTTCCAGCCCTTTCCTAGGGCATAGGAGATCAAATCACAGTTGGACCAATTCTTAATCGGCTGTCTGGAATATTCCAAGTGCTCAGTAAAGTAAAGTAGTATATTATCAAAATAAAGCAGTCTCAGCTCAGGTGGATAGCACTTCTGTAGGGCTGCTGCTGGGCACTCATGGTCTGGAGGGAGAATGGATTAGCTGACGGGACTCCAACTTTCCCACCCAAACTGAAGCTTCTAAATGACCACACAAAGAAATTCCCCAAGAGCCCAGAAATGGTCAGTAAGTAGAGCAATAAAAGAGTATTCAGGGATTCTGTTTCCAATCTAAAGAAAGCAGAGGCAATGTTTTCTGATACCATCACTCTTTTAGATTTAATTTCTCATTAGAGAGACATTTCAGAGAGTCTAAAGAAAGCTTTCAGTGGCCTGACATGTAGTGAATACACACTATTGTGCTACTAAAGTGTTTGTTCATGTCAGAAAACATAAGGTATGGGAATCTTTGTTCTGCTGATCCACTTTAGATATCCCTTGCATTGTCTCAGGAAACCTTTCATCATGGGCCCTCTCTTACCTTCTCTATAGTGCATCAGTTACAGGGCAGGTGGGCTTAAGTGTAGCCCATTTCGATAAAAATGAGTTATGGACTCATTTTTATTGTTGAATTTTCTAAGTGGATAGTTACCAACAGAACTATGGTGTGGGCAGCACCACCTGAAGCTGGACAAGTAAGACTTTTGAAAAAACACCTGTAGCCACAGTGAAAAATCAAATAAAACACACAAAACCACCTGCTACACACACACAATACACACATACACAAACACACATGAAAGAGAGAGGGGGGAGGGGGAGGGATGGAGGGAGAGAGGGAGAGATAGAACAAGAATAAAACTGCAAACCTCTATAAAAGGCAATTTCACCCTCTATCTCAGGCAAAGAATATCCAATAAACCATATATAGTTTTTGGGCTATACCTGTGTTTGTTTTAAAATGTAAAATCAGATCATCTTTTAAGGCTAAGAGCCTTTAAGCTCAGAAAGTATTTAGATTATAGTAAGGATGGTAAAACCAGGAAGCCAGCAACTTGCTAGCCTATGGAATACCTGTCACTCAGGTAGGACTTCAACATTGTTGTGAGTGCATTTTAATGTTAGTCCTATTTAATGAGAAACAGATGAAAATGAGGCACAACTAAGTTTACTTATCACCTGAGACAGGGTGGTATCAGAAGAAGCAGTGTAGGAGAGTTTTCCCTTTTATTCCAGTCACAATTTCATCTGATCAAAATTGTAAATTCTGGCCCCCAAGTAATCCTTTAGCTTTATGTGTGAAATACATGCCTATGGAAGGTCAACAATGGTTATCATCCTCTCATGCTCTCTACCTTATTTCTTTGAGGCAGGATCTCTAAATGAACCTGGAGCTCATTGACTTAAATAAACTAGGTAGATAATGGACTTCGGATTCTGTTTTTCTTTGTCACCATACCTTGTTACAGATGCACACCACCATGTCCTGCTTTTACATGGGTGCTGGGGGTTCTAACTCTGGTCCTCATTTGAATGCATCAAGCACTTTACCAACTGAGCTATTTTCCCACCTCTCTCAATATATATGTTAAGCGTGGTAGAAGAAGAATGTGAACAGACACCATACATAGGATCTTATTCCGTGTGGATAAATGGCTTTCTGGTGAAGAACTTACTTGTTCCCAGATACCGAATTGACTTCCTTCCTTCCTTCCTTCCTCCCTCCATCTTTTCTTCCCTCCATCTCTCTTTTCTCTTTCTCCCTTCTCTATTTATTTTATTTATAGGTGGTTCTATTACCTTTCAGATGATCCTCATGCCTCAGCTTTTCCTGTACTGAAAGTACAGACAGAAGTCTGGTTTTCTTTGAATATTTAATGAGTCACCTGTGTTTTCTTTGTATTCTTAATTGGGTAGTAAGCTCTTTGTGGGACTGGTAATAGCTATGTTTCTATATCTTAGCGTGTTGCCTGCTATTTATGAAAATCCAAAACCAATGAATAAATGAGTGAAGGAATAGTTGAATTGGAAAGGCTTTGGGTCCAAGTTTCTTCTGTAAATGAAGATGGAGTGATGGTTTGAGGAGATAGCATTGGTTTATTTTCAGATGCTGATAATAAAATAATGTGTTTATGGCACAAGTCACAGCCTGAAGGCCAGCTCTTCCCTGGTACATACACACTGTGATGTTGGTCGGTGACTGAAGACAGCAGGGTCATGAAGGTAGGGATGAGGAGGAAACCTGGAATGCTGGGAAGATGGAGAGGGTCCTTAAAAAGAAAGCAGAAGTTCTCAAAGCCATATCTTCTTAATCTGCTTTTATCCACACAGTGCCAGAAGCAATGTTTCAATGGTAAATAGTCCTTCCTTGACAATAAACTATCACTTTGAAGGGTGATAATCATAATGCTTAAACTATCTTTCTTTTTGCATCAAGAGATCCAACAGTTTTTAGTCAATTAACATTGCATGTTTATTGTTCATCACACAAAGATTTGAGGTGTATGCGCTTTGTAATACACATCAACATAAAGTCTCCAGTTTTAGGTGCTATGGAAATGTTAAGGATCAGAGATAGAGATTACTCAGTAAACTTTGAATGTACAGTGGAGTATGATTATCCTTGTCACTATGGTTCCATTTGTTCTTAAATTTCTACTTTTGACACATAGCACATATACAAAAACCAACTAAAAAAATGGACTAAAGACTAAATGCAAGAACTAAAAGTACAACCTTCCTGCAGTGGTTTGAATAAAAAATGCCCCCAAAGGCCCATAGAAAGTGGCACTGTTAGAAGGCCTTGTTGGAATAGGTGTGGCTTTGTTGGAGGAAGTGTCTCACTGGAGGAAACTCAAGTCAGGCTCAGTGGCTCACCATATCCTCCTGCTGCCTGCCAGTCTGTTTGTGGATCTCTCAGCTAACTCTCCAGCACCGTGTCTGCCTGCATCCTGCCATGCTTCCCACTATGATGGCAATGGACTAAAACTGAATTGTAAGCCAGCCCCAATTAAATATTTTACTTTATAAGAGCTGCTATGGTCATAGTATCTCTTCACAGTAATAGAAACTCTAAGGTACCCCCACAACTTTATTATGATATTAAATGATACAATGATTTCTTGGATATTCTGATAGTGAGCATTGCTTGTCAACTGGACACAACCTAGAAGTACCTGTGATGCAAGCTTGAGTGTGGCTTTGTCTATATCAGGTTGACCTCTGGGGACTATGGTGATTGCCTTAATCGATGTGGAAGATCCATTTCTAAATGTGACCACACTTTCTGGTAGTATCCCAGATAAGAGAACATGGATGAAGGAGTGCTTTTTCTCAGTTAAACTTTTCTCTTGTCACTGATATTAGAAGCTGCTTCTTTGGGTTGCCCATGTGGACAGGAGATCACCAGCTCTGGAATCCTCCTGGCCTTTGGTACTAGACTGGGTCTACTGAAGCATCCAGCCTCCTGGAATAAGAAACTACATTTGTCAGCCTTTCTGAAGAGGCTGCCATTGCTATAATATTCTGTCCATATCATGTAAGCCAATATAATGAATCATCTTATTTTTTATTTTAGAATCACTCTTATTTACGTATCGATCCCCTCAAAGAATCCTCTTTTAATGTATGTTAATTCTGTTGGTTCTATTCCTCTGTGAATTTGACTGAAGCAGTTTGAATAAGAAATTCCTCCAGAGGTTCATGTGTTTGGACATATAATCCTCAGTTGGTGGAGCTATTTGAGAAGTTAATGAACCCTTTAGGAGGTAAAGCCTTGTTGCTTGAAGGAAGAAGCATATTCCTGGAGGAGGGCTTTGAGGGCTTATCACCTTCCTTCCTTCCTTCCTTCCTTTCTTCCTTCCTTCCTTCCTTCTTTCCTTCCTTCCTTCCTTCCTTCTTTCCTTCCTTCCTTCCTTTTTTCCTTCATTTTTTTCTTCATCTCTTCTTTCTCGTCGTCTTTCTTTTATGTGAAGATGTGGTCCTTCAGCTTCTTGCCTTGGCCAGTTGTAGTCATGCTTATTTGACTATTTTAGACTGTCTCTGGAATGGTAAGTTAAATGCGCTCTCTCTCTCTCTCTCTCTCTCTCTCTCTCTCTCTCTCTCTCTCTCTCGGTTTTTCGGGACAGGGTTTCTCTGTGTAGCTTTGTCGACCAGTCTGGCCTTGAACTCACAGAGATCCTCCTGCCTCCTGAGTGCTGGGATTAAAGACATGTGCCACCAATGCCCGGCATTGCTTTAAGTTGCTTTTGGTCATGGTGTTTTATCACTGCTACAGAAAAGTAACAATATACACAGACTAATATAGATTTAAGATCAAAAGTAGCAAAATGGAAAGTTGGACACTACCAAAGATTTTATATGTGGCAAGTTTAAATGCCATCTGAGTGTGCTATGCTTTCACATGTGAGGCTAAAGAAGAGTTCTGCTACATTAGTTATAGAATTTTTCCTATATCAGTTTCACAACTGAAAAGATTCTGAACAATGCTTTTTTTCAGGACTTTAGAGCTTAATGAGTAACATATTTTTGGGTGTACAAAGTTAGGGTACTGCTGTATCTTTGGGTTTCATTAATAGGAATAGCACCAATTCATATTATAATAACCAAAAATGTTACTTGTTGGTATGAGTGGGCCCTCTTCTGTGACTTTTCTTGAGGAGTTGAGAGCAAACATGCTTACTCCACATATGCCTTTGATAAAAGAGCAAAGGGATAATTCTACCTAAATACATCTTAGTGAACTGACGTGCCTATTGAGATTACATAAAGGAACATAGGTGATCCCAAAGCAACTGGATTACCACAAAGGCCATCCCAGCAGGTGTGACAACTCATAAAATCTGTATCCATGAAATTCTGTACAAACTTTCAAGAAGCGCTACTGAATAATGTCTCCTATCTACAATTATTCTCATGGCCTGTATAGCGTTGGATATACCCTATGAATCTTGTTAGCTTCAGAATTTCCTTAAATCTTTTAAATTTCACTAACTTCCTGAATTTTATGAGACTTTCTCTTTCCTCTGGGAGAGAAGGTTTCAGTTCCTCATATGAAATCCCTGAACACAGCTACAAAGACAAAATTTTATAAAGCCATTAAAGGATCTGGAAGCATGGGACTTTGTGCAGAATCTGGGTAGAGCAAGCTAATCATTAGATAACTGCTATAGGAAGGAATCAGTCTTCCCAACATTACATATACTTAATATCTTATTGACAATAAGTGAATGATGAATCACACAGCCTTCCACCTGACAATGCAATTTCACATTTGTATATGGTCCACAAAGATTGCTTAGAGATAAAGTCCCAGTCCTAACAAACGAAAGATGGAATGTTCTTTTCAGAGAAAGGAAATAAGCAAAAATTCAAGAAAAAAGAGTGTACATTACCTGTGAATGTATAATGATGCCAATTCACACAGACATGGTAACAGATTAGATTCAAAAGGAACATAAACAGTAACAAAATGATGCTGAAGTCCTTTCTCCATCTGATTTTTATTCCTGTGTAAAGCCATCTGGACCCTACTTCAAGCTACAATCAGATAATACTCATGCATCAGAATTGGAAAAGAATACAAGAAAACAAAAAAAAAAAAAAAAAGAAAAAAAAAAGAAAAAGAAAAGAGCCAGATCCTTGCACTCATACACTCAACAAGCCCATTAATAACAAAACAAACAAAACACCGCCCCAGGAGCTGAAAGGGGACAGGATAGGAGGTTACTGGGGGAGCAGGTGTGGAGAGGTGGGAGAGGGAACTGGGATTGACATGTAAACATGCTTCTTTCTAGTTTAAATAAAAACTAGAAAACAAACACAAAAACCAAAAACCAAAAAACAAAAAACACCCCCCAGAAAAAAACTAATGGAAAACATAACATATATGCAAAGGGCCTGTATGATAAAAAGATAGAAGGAAAATACAAACAAAATAAAAAATAATAAGATAAAATTTTAGAAAAAGGAAGAGCCTTTACATTAAATTATGAGAAAAGAACACCCCAAAGAGACCATTGAATTTATTTCTGTTGGGTGTCTACTGCTGGGCATGCAGCCTAATGTTAAGAATAGTTTGTTTCCCCAATGGCACTCTTGAAGAAAATTAAATTTTCATTTGCAAGTAGTTATCAATTGGTGATTGCTTCTGGTTTAGAGATGGTGGCATGTTTCTACTTGTACTTTCAGTTCTATGATCCCAACTAGTGTAGACCCATGCAGGCTCTCTGTATGCTGCCTCAGTCTCTGAGTTCATGAATGCATCCATCATTCATGTTGCTTTCCTGGGTGTTGTTTTCTTGGCGTCCTCCATCCCCTCTTGCTCTTAAATTCTTTCTGCATCATCTTCTAAAAGGTTCCCTGAACCATGAGAAGAGGAATTTAATGGAGGCACCCTGTTTAGTGCTGTGTGTCTTAAGGTTTTACTATCTACATAAAGCCAAGCTATAGGTCTCTATTTGTTTCCATTTGCTCAGGAGGAAGCTTCTCTGATGATAGTTGAACAAAGCACTGATATTTGAGTACAGCAGAATGTCATTAGGGGCCATTCTGTTATTTTTTTATTTGTTTATATTTTAGAGCAATAGCTTTTGATTTTACCCCAGGTCACCAAGTTATCTAGTCTCAAGTTCTTGGACACGCAAACAATGTAAGCAGGGGTTACATCTAATGAAGTGGTCCTTCAGTCAAATCAGATATTATTTCAATACACTCACAGAACTTGTACCACCACTGGACTAGTGTATTTTGCTGTATCTTGCAGGCAAGACACAAAGCAAATCAAAGGTTTTGTTGCTAGGTTGGTCTCTACATTTTTCCTTTGGTAACCAGCAAAGTACCCTTCTGTAGCAAAGCTGCTAGCATATAGGGGTAAAGACTCTATGCAGGCACCAGCTCAACTTCTCCATGTTTGATGAGTTGCATAGGTGTTATCTTCAGCAATGTGGTCTTGTCTTCTGTTTGTAGAGACCAACTTATATCATTAACAATAGTCTGGACTATATGAATGTTCTCTTTGGCCAACAAATCATTAGACACTGGAAGCTTAATTTGGTGACAAAAGATGGCCAGTTGGGGCTCTGACTCTACAATTATTTGGTTGTTGCATTTAGGTAACCTTTATATATGCATATATTTTAGAAATCTTGTACTCATTTATGTTTCCATACTGTCCTCAATGGCCCTTAATTTTAGCTTTCCCTCTCATGTTCCCTCTGCTCTTGATAATTCTGCCCCATCTCTCAATAGCTATCTATTCTATTTCCCTTTCCTAGGAAGATCTATTGTCCTCCACTAGTCCTCTACTCTATACTTAACTTCTGTGGTTCTACAGACTATAACTTGGTTATCATGGACTTAACATCTAATACCCACATATAACTGAATACATGTCATATTTGTCTTACTGGCTTTGTGTTACTTGATTCAGATTATTTGTTCTAGCTCCATCCATTTACCTGCAAATTTCACATTTAATGGCTTAGTGATACTCTATTGTCTAAATGTGACACATTTTATTTACCTATTCTTCATTACAGGTACATGTCTATTATGAGTAGAGCAGCAATGAACACAGTTGAGCAATTGTCACTATGGAAGGGAGAAATACCTTTGGATATATGCCCAAGAGTAGAATAGTTGCATCTTGGTTTCCATACTGGTTTGCATACTGGTTTCCAGTAGTGGTTGTACAAGTTTGCACTCCGACCAGCAATGGATGACTTTTCCTTCCTCTTGCTCTACAACATTCCTTGCATGAGCTGTTCCTTGTTATATTGATTTTAGACATTTAGATGGCAAAGGACAAGATCATTTGGAAAAAGAATCAGCCTACAAAGTGGGAAAATATTTTTTACCAACTATACATGTGATAGTGGGATAATATCCAAAATATATAAAGAAATCAGAAAACCAGGTAACAAGAAAAAAATAACCCAATTTTCAAAAGCAGAAATTCATACACTAAGAAAACACCTAAAGAAAATTTTCCACATCTTTAGTTATAAAGGAGATGCAAATCAAAACTACTTTGTTGAAAGTAGTTTTCAGCTGCAGAAGTTTCCTGGCAGTTTTTTTTTGGGGGGGACACTTATGTATATGATCATATTATTGGCAAATAAAGACACTTTGATTCTTCCTTTCCTATTTGTATATTCTTGATCTCCTTTGGCTGTCTATGCAAGACTTAAGATTCTGTATTGAATAGGTATGGAGACAGTGGAGACCCTTGTCTTATTACTGACTTTAGGAAAATTGTTTTTAGTATCTCTCCTTTTAAGTTGATGTTGGTTATGGGATTGCTATAAACTGCTTTATTATGTAGAGTTATGTTTCTTATATTTCTTATCTTACCAGGACTTATTTTTTAATCATGGAGGGGTATTGGATTTTGTCAAAGGCCTTTTCTGTTTCTAATGAGACGATCATGTGTATTTCTTGTTATTGTTTTTATTTATCTTTAAGCTTGTTTATATGGTGGATGGAATACACTTACAACTTTATGTGTGTTGAACAATTCCTGCATCTCTGGGATGATACTTACTTGATCATGGTAGATGATGTTTATAATGTGTTCTTGGATTCCCAGACACAGAAAATCTTTTTTTTCTTTTTTAATTTAAATTAGAAACAAGCTTATTTTACATGTCAATCCCAGTTCCTTCTCCCTCCCTTCCTCCACTAACCCTCACCGACCCCCCTATCCCATCCCCTTTCTGCTTCCCAGGGAGGGTGAGGCCTTCCATGGGGAATCTTCAAAGTCTGTCATATCATTTGGAGCAGGGCCTAGACCCTCCCCAGTATGTCTAGGATGAGAGAGTATCCCTCTATGTGGAGAGAGTTTCTGAAGTCCATTTGTGTACTAGGGTTAAATACTGATCCACTACCAGTAGCCCCATTGATTGTCCAGACCTCCAAACTGACCTCCTCCTTCAGGAGTTCTGGAACAGTCCTATGCTGGTTTCCCAGCTCTCAGTCTGGGGTCCATGAGTAACCACTTGTTCAGGTCAGCTGATTCTGTGGGTTTCTCCAGCCTGATTTTGACTTTGCTCATCACTCCTTGTTCTCTGCAACTGGATTCCAGAGTCAGCTCAGTGTTTAGCTGCGGGTATCTGCTTCTTCTTCCATCAGCTACTGGATGAAGGCTCTAGGATGGCAAATAAGGTAGTCATCAATCTCATTATTAGAGAAGGACATTTAAGGTATCTTCTCAACTATTTCTTAGATGGTTAGTTGGGGTCAACATTGTAGATCTATGCACATATATGTAGTGCCAGAAGGCTCCTTAAACCTATAATGGCTCCCTCTAATATGGTATCCCTGATCTTGATCTCCTCTATTCTTCCCCTGACTAGATCTTCCTGCTCTCTCATGTCCTACTCACCCCCCACTTCTCCCCTTCTCTTTCATCTAACTCACTCTAACCTCCCCATGCTCCCAATTAGATTAGGAGATCTTGAGCCTTTACCCTTCTCTGGGGGAACATGTATGTCTCTCTTAGGGTCTTCCTTGTTTCCTAGATTCTTGGCAATGTGGATTGTAGGTGGTTACTTCTTTGTTCTAGGTCTAAAATCCATATATGAGTGAGTACATACTATGTTTGTCTTTTTGTGATTGGGTTACCTCACTCAGGATGGTTTCTTCTAGTTCCATCCATTTTTCCTGCAATTTTCAGGATTCCATTGTTTTTTTTTTTTTTGTTTTTTTTTTCCTGTGGAGTTGTACTCCATTATGTAAATGTACCACATTTCCACCATCCATTCTTCAGTAGAGGGGCATCAAGGTTGATTCTAGGTTCTGGCTATTACAAATAATGCTGCTATGAAAATAGTTGAACAGATGTCCTTGTATGAATGTGCTTCTTTTGGGTATATACCTAAGAGTGGAATTGCTGGATCTTGTGGTAGATTGATTTCCATTTTCCTGAGGAATAGCCATACTGATTTCCGAGTTGGCACTACCGCCAGCAGTGGAGGAGTGATCCTCTGTCTCCACATCCTTTCCAGCATAAACTGTCATTTTTTTTTTTTTTTTGATTTTAGCCATTCTGACAGGAGTAAGATGGTATCGAAGAGTTGTTTTGATTTGCATTTTCCTAATGGCTAAGGATGTTGAGCACTTTCTTATGTGTCTTTCTGCCATTTTAGATTCCTCTATTGAGAATTATCCATTTAGTTCTGTGCACCACTTTTTAATTGGATTATTTGGTGTTTTGGAAACAAGCTTCTTGAGTTGTTTGTAAATTTTGGAGATCAGCCCTCTTTTGGATATGGGGTTGGTGAATATCTTGTCCCATTCTTTGGGCTGCTGTTTTGTCTTGTTGACTGTGTCCTTTGCCTTACATAAAGCTTCTCAGTTTCAGGAGGTTCCATTTATTAATTGTCGATTTCAGTGTCTGTACTACAGGTGTAATGTTCAGGAAGCTGTCTCCTGTATCAATTCGTTCAAGAGTATCTGCCACTTTCTTCTCTAAGAGGTTCAGTATGGCTGGATTTATGTTGAGGTCTTTCATCCATTTGGACTTAAGTTTTGTGCATGGTGATAGTCATGGATCTATCTGCAGTCTTCTTCTTGCCAGCATCCAGTTATGCCAGCACCATTTGTTGAAGATGTTTTCTTTATTCCACTGTATATCTTTAGCTTCTTTGTCAAAAATCAGGTGTTTGTAAGTATGTGGGTTAATATCAGGGTTTTCAATTTGATTCCATTGGTCTGTCTATTTTTGTGCCAATACCAAGCTGTTTTCAGGACTACAGTTCTCTAATAGAGCTTTCTTTATTATGTATATTTGGGTTTTTATTATAATGTGGCAAGGGTTCTTTTTGTGGTATTCTGTACACTTCTTGTACTTTCATTGTCATGTCTTTCTTTAGGTTGGGAAAGTTTTCTTCTGTGATTTTGTTGAATATAGTTTCTGTACCTTTGAACTGGGTTTCTTCTCCTTCTTTTATACCTGTTATTCTTAGGTTGGTCTTTTCACAGTGTCCCATATTTTCTGCATATTTTTTTGTTACAGATTTGTTGGACTTAAGATTTTCTTTGGTTGATGAGTCTATTTCTCCTAGTGTGTCTTCAGTGCCAGATATTCTCTCCTCCATCTCTTGCATTCTGTTGGTTATACTTTCATCTGTATTTCCTGATCATTCACCCAGCTTTTCTGTTTCCAGCATTCCCTCAGATTGTGTTTTGTATATTGTCTCTATTTCTTTTTTTAGGTCTTGAACTTTTTCCTTAAGAGATTTGTTGATTTCTTGTTGTTCTTGGTTTGTTTTTTCTTCCATTTCTTGAAGGGATCTTCTCATATCCTCTTTGAGGGCCTCTATCATTTTCATGAAGTTGTTTTTAAGGTCATTCTCTTCTGCTGTAGTAATAGATGGAAGAAAATCATTTCCCATGTCTTCCATACACTATTATTGCCTAGATATTTTTCCTAAGATATGATATTTCCTTAGTATGATTTTATTTTGGAATACTACTTTATGGCATGAAAATGAATAGTCTAATATTTTTTACAACACTTGGCTTCATTTAGATTTTCTTTGTTGAGTACTCTTTGCAAATGGAATGTCTGTGTGGGGAATAAATGAGTTTCCTCCACTTGGAATAGCAAAGCAAGGGGTGGATATCCACTTAGTATAGTAACAGAGGAGTCATGTTTCCTGTCTGGAGTTAGGTTTGATTAAATGAAGGATTCTTTCCAACTCTAAGATTTATGAGCTTGCCTTTACCAGTTACATACAGATTAGAAAAAATAAAAGCTCAAAGTCAGTTGTAAGTAGTGAAAATACATTCAAAAAATGATTTATCCTCCTTGCTAAGAATCTATGTGTAGCATACACATCTGTAAGAAAAAAGAGTTTTGGAGCAAAATGGATTTGCTGTAGTTACATGGGCAAGTCTCTGGCCTTGAAATATCACTACCTATAAACCTCCATTTTCCATTTAAACTTTCCTTTATGCATTTTATTTATTTATTTAGGGATAATAACAATATAGCATCCATAGTCATCCAAGTGAGAGCTAATTCATGAAAGGACTGATACCAGGTGATTGGCAGTTTACTACTACCTTATAAATAAAACATGAAACATAGCAGCCGTGCAGTGTGAATCCAAGGTCCTCTCAAACATTAACTGTTTAAGGGAGCTATGCTTTTTGGAGGGAAAATTTTCTTCATATCTGTACACACAGCTACATAAGGCTGATAGTGTGAGAATGCAGCTTATGTGATCTCACTGGACACCATGTCGCATTGGACACCTCTGCCTCTGAGCTTCAGTCACTATCCTAAAATTTCTTAATTTTATTTTCAGTCTTGTATTAGCTTGGATTTGTGTGTGTGTGTGTGTGTGTGTGTGTGTGTGTGTGTGTGTGTGTGTGTGTGTGTTTGTATGTTTGTGTAGTCTGACAGGATAATAGGTTCAAAGAGCTATGTAAAATGTGAACATTTTCCATTTTTTAGTTACCCATTTGCACACAGTGCAGTTGCACATGCAATGCATGAGAGTTTGATAAGATACACAAACAAGAATGAAGTCTCATGTTCAAAGGATCAGGAACCTTGAGAGCCAAGACAGACCACACATTTCTTTTTAACCTGAATTTGCTTTTGGAGCAGGGTGTAGTGATGTGCTGAAAATTACTAAGGACCAAGAGCTCTATGGTATCCTTAACTGTTCCTGTTTTTCCCTACACTGCCACAGCCAACATATCTCTGAAAAGATAGCATCCAAAGAAGGGAAAAGAGGCAGAAACCTATGACTCAATTTCCTTCCTGATTTCTAATATGCATTTTCAGTTGGGTCCTGCTAATTGTCAGTCAGCCTCATGACCAGAATACTTTTCTCAACATTGGTATGCCTCTGTGTCTCAGTTTCAGACAATGGGATAGGAGATGCAATGGGCATAAAGAAGCCTTTTTAAGTTCTAATAATATTTTAGCAAAGTTAAAGGATGTCATTTCATCTCTATGTCTAGATCCTGAGTGGCTATCTAGTAACATAATTTGGGCTCTGCAATATGTGATTAATGAATGAACTAATGTGTATTTGAGCACAGATGTAATTCTGAGGTGACTTATGGTCACCTGACTTATAATTGTTTTACCTTTCTCTAAAGTATTATACAAGTTTTCCTGTCATGCAGTTGGGAGATATGGTGAAAACTCATCAGCTGTTTCACATTTATTTGGCCTCATCTCCCATCTAAAACAACGTTTAACTACAGTATGCTTGGCGAGCCCACTAGTGGCACTTATTCATATTTCCACCATCCCAGCATCCCTTTGGCCACCAAACAGATAATACAGAGTTAATCAAATAAGACTTTCTGAAGAACACATCCACATGGAGAGGACATCAAGGACCTAATAAGAAAGTAGTTGAAGGTTTGTTAGGATATACTCTTCAAAATAACAAGTTAGGAGGCTGGAGAGATGGAATAATGCTAAAGAATGCTTGCTGTTCTCTCAGAGGACTTGGAGTTTCAGTCCTGGCACCCATGTCTGGCAGCTCACAACTGCCTATAACAGCTTTTGAGGAATCTAATGACTTCTTCTGGACACACACAAAACAAATCTTTAAAAATAAAGAGTAATTTTTTCTCTTGTTTCTTCAAATATGAAAAATGTCATGCAAGAATTGTTTTGAATTTTAGGAACAGCACATCTCACACTTAAAAATCTGATTCAGCTTTATTTACAAAGAGACCTACAAGTTTTCCAGGTTTGAATAAGATGCAGAATAAGAGACAGCTCATATCTGAGTAAACATCCCTCCTTGAACCATAAAACCTAGATTACCTAGAGTTGTTGACCATATTATCCTGCATGCGAAAACTTCCTGGCACTTGCACAAGACACTGGTGGGAAGGCCTGCTACAGAAAGGACCTTCAGCAAACCTCCTTAACTGTTCAAGAGTTGATTCTTGCTGTGATGCTAGATTTAATGGAGGCTAAGTGGTTGGCTATGAGACATTAGTAACTTTGCAACTGGAATTGTCCATCAGAGGTATTGTCTGGCCTAATAAGTCCCTGTTTGAAAGACAGAACAGCAGTTGATTATAGGAAGGACATGTGTATTAGGAATGAGAAAGCTGGAAGGACAAGATTCAATATATAGATAGATATCAAGAGTCCCAGGTTACTGGAATCATGGTCTTAACAACTCTTCTACTTTGCTTCTTAGTTTTTCTAAGATAAAAGCCTGACTCAAAAATAACTTGGAGAGGGAAGGGTTTATTTGTCTAATAGTATTATAATCTACCATCAAGGGATGTCAAGGCTGAAACTCATTCACAAGTAGGGACCATGGATTCTTGTTGGCTTCTTCACCATGGCATGCACAGTTTGCTTTATTGTACAAACTAGAAATCCATGCTAAGGAGTGCTACATCCCACTGTGTCCTGGGCCTTACCACATCCATTATTAATCAAGAAAAATGCCTCTATGGACTTGCTTACAGGCTAATCTGATAGAAAGGTGAAAATTCCCACTTCACAGATGACCCTGTCTTGTGTCAGGTTGACGAAAATCTAACAAGTACACTATGTTCAAGCTACTAGCCATTTCTCTATGGAAATATTCCACATAAACTCTGTGGGACTTAGAAGAAGGGGAACAAGTCTCAGTGCATCAGTGGTCATGATTCTTAGTTATAAGCTCTAGGTCCAAGGTGTACATGTGTTTTCTCTGCATGAAGAGAATAGCAGCTTCAGCAACAATAACAACAAAAGCAGCAGCACAATAAAAACTAGATATATCACATTTGCATACACATACAATGAGTATTTACATACACATATGTGCATAATAAACACACATTCTTACCTTGTGTGATAGTCATGAGCAAACACTTTCTAAGTATAAGGCCCATTTTTCCAAAAATATACTTTTAAATATATTATATGCAGGCAGAATAAAACAACAGATATAATTTTTAAAACTAAACATACCATTGGAAGCAGAATATCTGAGCCTGGTTCATATATAGGTTAGCTTAATGTGAATGTGAGCTGAACGTTGATTGTGCTATATTAAACGCAGCCCCATTGAGAGGCAAATGGCAGCAGTGAGGAGCAATCCTCTTTATAGGAACATCTTTGAAAATAACCTAGTCATCAGCGTTCTGGAGGTGTTCCAAGGTAAGAATAAAGATGGGAAGTGTGTCTTTACTGTGTCTGGGGGACTAATATTAGTGTTGAAAAAATCTGCAAAAGAGACACTTGGAGATTGTCTAAGTTACTTTTCTATTGCTGGGATAAAACACTATGGCCAAAGCAACTTATAAAGAAATCGTTTAATTTGGATCTTGCTGTTTTACAGGATTAGAGTCCCTGACCATTATGGCAGAGAGCATGGCATCAGGCAGGCAGGCATGTTGGCTGGAGCAGTAGCTGAGAGCTCACATTTAGTATATAACCATGAGGCACATGCACATACCCACCCCCACAGGAGCAGGGCTGGGAATGGTTTGGAGTATTTTGAAACTTCAAAACCTTTCCCTAGTGACATAACTTCCCCCAACAAATCTAAACCTACTAATCCTCACCAAATAGTTCCACCAAGGCAGGACAAAGTATTCTAAAATAAGATAATACATAGGCCATTCTTATTCAAACCACCAAAGGAGTTGGACCTAAGAGAGTCTTCACGATGTTTGTGGAGCACTCCCTAGAAACTGCAGCAGGTAGATGCTGAATGTTGCCCCCTGACTGCTCCTGTTATCCAGTGCTGGCGTAATCTTCCACCATGATTGGAGGCTAGCTTCTGTGGTGCCCTACATCTGGTCTTTGGGTACCATAATGCCATATAGCTGAAAGGAACCAAATTCTCCCAAGAAGTGCCTCAGCTTGGAGGCAGAACATTCCGTATCCTCAGATGGGAGTCTGGTCCCAGCAGTGTTGGCTGTATCACACTTAAGGAAGGAAGCTCAGGTAAGTGTGCTTGCACACTAAGATCTTGCACCACAGATACTGTGAGGTTATAAATATGAAATGTTTTAAATTGGGTAAGTTTTGGGGTATCTTGGTGTGGAACAAGAGAGGACTTTGAGACTGTATGTTCCATAGGAAGCTCAGAACCCTAGATCATCAGTTGACTCACCCAGGTTGTGCCACTACAGGGCTCTACATTTGTGAGTGACGGAGTGCAAGGTTGGTATAGATGAAGACTGTGAAGGAGGTTGATCATCCTGGATCCTCTCACTAAGACTGAATGTCTGATCTTTCATATGGAGGAAACGTGGAGCCTTCAGTGCTGCAACCTCCATCCCTAATGAAGATCAAATAGCTGCTTGAGCCAGCTGAGCTTGGAGTGCCAAGTTACACACTAAGCTCTTGCATCTGAGACCCACAAGTCAAAGTCTTGGAATAATTTCTGTAAAACTTAGCTAATAGCAAGACTAATTATTACTCATGGCTTCTACTTAGTATATTCATTCTTTGTTCCTATAACTTTGCTATTAGAATGTTTTGGTCCTTTTACGTTTACTGACAGATTGGCACTGCAATTGCAATCACTTTCCTAAAGGCATTGAAGCTGATGTTCTCTCAAATTAATTAAGCAACTATGCAAACCCAGCAGCTTTAATTAAAGAGAAATACCGACAGTCTTTGGAAGGAAAAGTCTGTAGGAGGCGGGATACAATGTACTTTGTCCTATTGGTAGAGAATGCTCTGAAATGTAGGCTATTGATTTGTTCTGCTCAGTAAAAAGCAACACTTGTTCTTTTGTGGTTACTACCCTAAGCAAAACCCTTTGAAAGGAGCTAAACGTGGAGTTACTATTTCTGCTTTGAGCTGGAAGAATTTAACTTTCAATGTCTCTTGTTTGAGGCCAAATGCTATATATAATTCTACAGCTGAAAATGGATGATAGACATGTCATTGCTCTGTGTATCCATCAGTTCCATTGCTTCTATCCTCAATTTATTGACTCTGAGATCCCATTGACCTAGGCATTGTGCAAGATACACATCAAAGTGAAACCCTGCTCTCAAGGACAAGCCTTGGCAGCAGGCAAACTCTATATCAAATGGATTGCAATGGTAGTTTTACATATTGTCTGGGTCCTTGTGAGCAAATACTCTTTTAAGCTCTCTATATTCCCTAAAAAAGGAAATAGCAGTCACATATGGTTTTAGAAATAGAATATCAAAAATTACTTTTAAAAATCAATGTTAGTAGCCTATAACAAAATCAGCTCAACATTCCTTAATTAACACTTACATTTAAGAATCACAAAGTTTATAAACAAAAATCTTAAGCAAGTCTACAACTTGATAAAGCAGGAAAAAGGCTAATGTCATTTGGGTAACAGTTTCAGTATAAATACTCTGTAAAAAGAAAGAAATAAATGAAAAATTAATGTGGGAGAGCTATAAAACATGCACTCTGACACTGATCTTCACAAGCTAGATATGTCTATGCTTATATCTTTTCTTTCTCTGGCTGGAGCCCTGATTTTATGTTGTCTTATAGACAAGGTCACCTACAAGTGATTAAGAAATGCATCATTATTCTTTGCCAATTGGAAGGACAGTCAAGGAATCCTTATTTTAGGATGGTTAAAGTTAAGGAGAAGTGATCATGGAGGAAAGTGTTAGATATGAGTGAGGAATAATTGAGAAGATGAGAAGCCACATGAAATCAGAAGAATGGTAAGAGATGGTGGAGCTGAGTAGTAAAGGGCTGTGGGCTTTTTTAACCTTTGGAGAAGATGAAATGATTAGGTAAGGGGAAAGGAGTGTCATCAAGGTGAAGAGGAGATGGGTCACAGGATTAAGGGATGTAATCCTGGCAAGGCAAAAGAAAAAAAAAAAGGTAAGCTGAGAACACTAGATGAAGATGACCATAATCTGAGATGCTGCCATAGGGGCAAGAAAAAGAGTTCAATCAAAGTTCATGAGGTCAATGAAGACTGTTGGTCCAAGGATATTTAAAGCAAAAAGGATTAGTGGACAATATTAGAAGTCCACCAGAGATGTTGTGGAGTTATTCTAATGAGCAATTAGATCTATGAAAGCAACCCTGAACCTCCTGAAATCAATATTGGAAGTCCAGAAGGCTGAGCACTAAGAAAAAACTGCTTGCAGAATCCTAATAGCAAAAGAGAATGCACACTGAAAAGAGGTTCATGGAGTCCAGATGAGTTCTGCAGAGACACAAGCTTAGAAAAGTTGAGAGGGTTAAATGGCAGGGACATTGTAAAAAATATGTATTCCAGAGTGATGAAAGTGGGGTGGCTTCGGCGTTATCAGAGCAGAGGGTGGAATACAATTTACATCAGGCATTTCCTGTCAGACACAGCCATGGAAGGGTTACTGTGATAAAAAGGAATGGGGAGTTGTTGTCTGTGGAATTAAACTAGTTTGTGAGGGGTGAGGCTAACATGCACCTGGAAGGTCATTTATAGAGACTCAAGGTTGGAAATTTCTTAGAATCATGGTAATCTGGTAGAAATACTCTCAACCAGGACTCAGACAGACTTAGAATCAGTTGGTCTTGATTCTACTACAAACTAAGACATTTTTATACATTTATTTTCTGATTTAAGAAAAAAAACTCATTTGAGATTAGTTTAAAACTTCAGGACATTTGGATAGGATGGCACAGAATTTTTGTGTACACACATCAAAAGTCCCCTTATTAGCATCTTGTACTAATGGACACAATTTGCCACAATTAATGAACTACATATCCACTTTAATGGTACTATTGCTCTCCAGCCTCACAAAAGTTTGTCAAAAAGCCCTAGCTCTTCAGCATACATGCCTCTTATTGTTGCTAGTTTGCCTTATATTTTCCAGATTAGAAGATTTGCAGCCTCTTCCATCTTTAAAGTGTGCCATTGCCTTTGCTTCTGCTGTTTAAATGTTTAACTAATTTTTGCCTTGTACACAATGTTGAATCCAAAGGTCTTTGCTGAGTTTCAGATTCTCATTTGTAAAAATGTGAGTAATGACATATCTAGTTGGGTTACAATGGGAAAGGAGTTAGATGACCTTTGTAGTGCACATGTATGCTAAGCACGGAGATATATTCCTACTCTTCTTTCTACCTTTTATTTTGAGATCAAGTCTTATTAAGTTACCCAGGCAGACCTTGTATTTGAAATTATCCTCTTGTGTCCATCATATAATCCCCCAGCTTGGATTATAGTCTGTGCCACCAAATTTTCCCATAAAATGCTTTGCTATTCTTGCATTTTTTCTGAGTGTGACACTGCTTACTACATTTTGCCATTATATGTCAATTTTATTGTTATTTTATTAACATCTGTCTTAGTCAGTAAACCATGATACAGGGTGTCTGCAGTGGATAGCATTCTGTGTAACATAGAAAATAGACCCTGAAGAACAAAGAATGAGTCAAATATCTGAAGAGCTACGCTACAGAAGAGAACAGTGAAAATACCTTACTGCTACTTAGGAAAGAATAATGGTTCTTATGAGCTCAAAGAAGAGCTACCTCTGACTCAAGCAAATACATCTCTGACTACTAGATTATCTAAGTGGTGACTGAGTAAGGTCAATGAGCAGCAAGCAAAATGCTGCTGACACAGTTTGGACAGAGAATAGGAAACCATCTTCCACTAGCATCTACAAAGACTTGTCAGATTCATGTGGAGTCATAGGCTGAGTATCACAGTGCTCAAATTTCCACAGTGAGATGGTGGAGAGGAGTAGTAAAAGCCAAATGGATCCAGCTGAGACTGTACTTGCTGTATGACTATGGACAAATGGTCTTTGCTGAGTTTCAGATTCTCATTTGTAAAAATATGATAATGACATATCTAATTGGGTTTCAATGGAAAAGGAGTTAGATGACATTTGTAGTGCACTTAGCACAGTGTATGCTTTAAGCAAATGCTGAATAGATTGCAGATATTGCAGGAGGCCTATGGATCCCATTTAACAACACAAGAATGGGGAACACGCCTGTGAGTGGTGACTTACTATTGATCCTGGTAAACTGTACCATTTTGGAGAAATAAAGGAGGATGGATCTCAAAATATAATGCACAGAATTATGAAGGACTAATAAAATATATAATATATCAATAATTTGTCAAATATGTTACTTTGTAATTTGCAAACTCATTTTATACCAAGTCATATAAAAGTGACTGTACAGAATTTAGTTGCCATGTGGTGCCTGCTGATTAGTGCTCCTTAATGGCGCGTTCAAATCATTTTGAGGCTTCTGAGTGGTGTTGTTTTGATTTGTGGCTTGTACACATTGAGGGTGAGAAATAATGAACTGGCTTCATTCTGGAGGCTAAATAGGGGAATGGACAGCAGTCAGAATAGCAGATTCGGAGATGCTTTCCTATAGGTGTTCAATGCTAATGGTGAAGTAGTTTTTCATTACCCATAAATAAGAGATTCTACACCTTTTGACAGTAGTTTTGATTTGTAATTTTAAAAAATATACTTGTGATTCCAAACAGATGTTAGACTTAGGTAAGAGAAGATAATTCATCCAGTTGGTACCAGGTACTTCTCTTTAAATGTTTGGTTTTGAGATTCTATTGTCTTGTCTGGTATATGCATTGCTCTGAAAGTGTGACATATTTTGATGTGAAAAAATCAATAAAATAGAAATAATACTTTCTTAAAGAACTAGAAAATGTAATCACATCATTAGAAGGTCCATACAAAAACTGTGGAAAATTCAATAGACTCCCTCCTCTGTTAAACTGTTCATGGAACCACGGTTTCATGTCATCATCTTCATGAGAGCAGAGGCAGTAACATTCATTCAATCATTTGTCTTTCATTTGTCTATCCAGATACCCAGCAAATATTTATTAAGATTCCATGACGTCAAGAACCAATCTGTCAAGTGGGGTTAAATATGAACAAACAGCATTCTGAAAGAGTTTTATTCTCAGATAAATAGTAATAGTAATGAATACAGGAACCAGACAATAACAAAATAGACAAATAGGCACAGAACTTCAGGTATTTATGCTTGATGTGACTTATTAATTATTTATCTCCTAGTATATTCTAAATAATGGTTTGATAACGAATCACAAATCACATATCTAAATTAACATTTTCTCTGGGCTCAATGGACTTCTCCCTGTTGCCCATAACTCATTTGAGCTAATTTTTTTGCCTCAAATTTGAATTTTCAAGGCATGGTTCTAAACATTTTATTCACATATATTAATTGTAAAAGATATTGGATTTTATCAGGCCTCTGTGTATGTGAGTGAGAGAGAGAGAGAGAGAGAGAGAGAGAGAGAGAGAGAGAGAGAGACTACCATGCTACCATGCGAGGTATTCATTGTTACATATTGATAGTTGTAAACAAATATGCATCTTACCAGTATCTTTTTGGTTATTGCTGGATCAGAAAGAGGCATTGAAATGGAGCATTGGTGTGAGGAGGCTATTTGGAGCTCAAAAGCTCTGGATTCTTCTTTGTGTATGTCGCTTGTGAACTCAATCTTCCTTTGTTAAGTCAATATAACAAAACACTAGTTAGATGGGAAGAGAACTATGTGATTCTTTTATGATCCCTAATTCTGAAAACTAGGATATCATTCAACATGTTGTTCAATTTCTCTAGCACTATCTTGTTGAAAATTCTACTCAACTCCGTAGACAACTCAGTGAATTTTTTTGCTTATTTTCCTAAATGCTTGGTGAGATTGTACAAATAAAAAAAATGAAGGACCTCTTGAGGGGATCAGATATTTTTCAACAACTTGAAAGTTTTGATGCAAAATGTAATTCTTTGCAAAAAATATCTTGGTCTCAAAAAGGAATTGTTTTCTGAGACTTTAGCTCAGTAAAATACTGCATTGAACTGAGAATGCACAGGTGAGACAAAGATTCACCCTCCCATGTCTGTTTCTCACTTATCTTATTCAAGTTTGTAGAAGGAAGTTTAGCCACAAAGCATACAATATGACTTAATCAAGTATTTGATTAATCAGCAACTTATATAATGCTTAGAAATTTGGGAAATAATCTTTCTTTGGTAGCTCAGCTGGTAGAGTGGAGGACTATGAGCTGATATAGAAAATTGGGAAATAATCCCAAGTTTTAGATTGATGTCATTTTGTTTATATTGACTAATTTTTACACTATATATATATATATATATTAATATATATATATATTAACACAATCAGTTCTAAAGAAAGAGGGGACAGATAGTGGTACTTTGGACAGAGAATTGAACAAAAGAAGTACTGCCAAGAGCAAGGCATGTCACCATAGAAATTTAGAATGTTCCTCTGATCACCAGCACCCTTTTTCAACAGTAGAGAGATGGCTGAAATGAACAACACAGACCTGTTTCCCTGTTCTAACTTTGGTCTAATATTGCATAGTCCTTCAGTTTCTGCTTTTAAACACGAGGTGATATTTCTCTTTCTGTTACTACTTCAACTCTATTTAACATATTCTTACTCAATTTAAGATTTCTCTCATCAAATGATATCCATGTCATTTGTCTCCTGGTTATTAAGTACCAATTTTAGTTAGAAAGTTATCACTTTTTAAATTCCTATGAATTAATTATCATTCTCTCAATAAATTATTAGAAAGTAAAGCAGTGATTCAAATATTAACAAGCCCAAAGTATTTATACACATTTTTGCAGTTAAATATCTCCTTGAATTATTCAGCATATGATTTCTGTGTCTGCCCATGAAACAGAATGTATCCTTCTATTGTAATTTCTATAACATTAGAGAAAGTACGATTTTAAGCCATTTTTATGTGAAAAAATGCTGTTCAGTTATGAATTGCCTGAGGAAAGGGGGATACTTGGGTGTGCCCTAAGCTCCTGGGGCATTTCAGTGAGAGATAGGATACAGCAAGTGTGGTAGTCTTGATGCAATATGACATGAACTCACTGGATAGACCAAGGAGAAAATGAGTCTCCCCAGAAGAAAAGAGTGCTGAAGTAGAATCACAGCAACACATATGTCCCAAGACAGGAAGAGCAGGAACAATGAGAAAGCCTCAGCATCTCAGACAATGGCAGGTCTAACTTTACAGATGTGAAGTTGAAATCCCAAAGGAGTGCAAGAAAAAGCATTAGAGAAAAATTTGAACTTTTTTTCACACTTGAAGAAAGTGTATATACAGAAACTAAAGAATTTTAAACCAGATGTGGCGGTTCTCACCTGTAATCCATCCTAGTTCTCAGGAGGTTGGAGCATAAGGATTATTGGAATTTGAGGCTAACCTGGCTTATGCACTGAAACTCTATGTATTAAAAAGATACCAAATAACTTGAAATAGTAAGCTTTAGAATTGACCATTTAAAGTAATTTTCTATGCAAAGAAAAATTCCACAGAGAGGGAGAAATGATTAATACTGTATCCACACTATCTGTATAAAGAAAAGGGTGCCAGGAAACAATAGAAATATGTCTTAAAAGTGATTAAAGAAAACTTTCAACACTGAAATCTATCTCAATCAAAACTGTATTTCAAAAATGAAACCCAATGAAGACTTTCAGAAAATAGCATCTGACAGAATCCATGCCTTGCAGACCTGAACTATGAAAAATATTAAAGGAAGTTCTTCAGACAAAAGGAAAACAATACCAGATGGAAATATAAACCTGCAGAAAAGAATACAAAGCAGTAGGAAGCAGATCCACCATAGACATTTTTCCTTTGTTCCTATATAAGATAACTGACTATTTATAGACCTCAATACTAAAGTATTATATGACTTATAACATAAGTGGAAGAAAAATGCACTAGAATATTAACAAAGGTGGAGAAGGAAGAAAAGCATGTTTTAAACTTCTTATTTCTTTGTCATGCGGTATAACATTATTTTAAGTTAAAGATATCCATGGATTTGATTACTAGAACAATCCAACAAAGCCAATAGTGCATATAGAAATAGAACCATTAAAATGCTCTTTAGGGCTCGGAAGATGGTTTAGTGGTAAACTGCTTACTGTTCAAATGGGAGGGCCTGAGTTTGAATCCCAGGGACTGACATAAAAGCTGAGAACGGTTTCACAGACTGTAATCCCTATGGCAAGAAGAGAAGAAATGAGGTGCTCATATGCCAGCTAGCCTGACACAGGTGGGAGTAATCAAAAGACCCTGTCTCAAAGAAGGTGTAAGGTAAACAAGTATACTTAGTTGTCTTTTTTTTTTTTTTTTTTTTGTATATTGTAGGTATTTATTTAGTTGACATTATTTTACTTTTTTTCTTGGGACTTTTTTTCAAATTTTTTTTATTTGAATTAGAAACAGGATTGATTTACATGACAATCCAAGTTCCCTTCTCACTCCCATCCTCCCCTACCAACCCCACCCCCAACTAAAACCCTATCACATATCCTTTCTTCCCCCTGGATGATGAGGCCTTCCATAGGATGTCATCAGCGTCTATTGTATCCTTTGGGATAGGGCCTAGGCCCACCCCCGTGTGTCTTGGCTCAGGGAGTATTCCTCTATGAGGAATGGGCTCCCAGAGCTCACACCTATGCTAGGCATAAGTACTGAACTATTACAGGAGGTCCCGTAGATTTCCGAGGTTTCCTGACAGAAACCCATGATCCTGGGTTCTGGATCAGTCCCATGCTGCTATTCCAGCTATCAGTCTGGGGAGCAAGAGTTCCCCGATGTTCAGTTCAGCTGTTTCTGTGGGTTTCACCAGCCTGGTCTGGACCCATGTGCTCTTCACTTGTCCTTCTCTGAATCTGGGTTTCAGTTCAGTTCGGGGATTAGTTGTGTGTGTCTACTTCTACTTCCACCAGCTGCTGGATGAAGGCTATAGGATGGTATATAAGTTAGTCATCAATCTCATTATCAGGGTAGGGCATTTAAGGTAGCCTCTCTTCTGTTGCTTAGATTGTTAGCTGGTGTTATCTTTGTAGATCTCCAGACTTTTCCCTAGTGCCTGATTTCTCTGTAAACCAAAAATGTCTCCCTCTATTATATCTCCATTCTTGTTATCATCTATTCATCCCCTGACTCAACCTGAGTTGTCTTCTGATCTACACACCTGTGTCTCACACACACACACACACACACACACACACACACACACACACACACACACACCACACACACAGAGAGAGAGAGAGAGAGAGAGAGAGAGAGAGAGAGCAAATAAATAAAACTTTTCATACAAAAGTAAACAGGAAAAAAGA
Source organism: Cricetulus griseus (assembly GCF_003668045.3). Taxonomy (NCBI): domain Eukaryota; kingdom Metazoa; phylum Chordata; class Mammalia; order Rodentia; family Cricetidae; genus Cricetulus; species Cricetulus griseus. The sequence continues at coordinate 130,110,523 of NC_048597.1, forward strand.
ATAAAAATTAGAAAAGGCAATATGAAAGCAAGATTGATAATATCATTAATTGTATATTGTCTTAAATGGTCCATTTAAAATCAGAATAGCATAGTGGATGAAACCATCATGTCATCTCCATTCAAATCTCATTAACTAGGAATGTACAAATGAATTCAAGTTAAGTAAAGATGAAGAGCAACAAAAGCAAGATAGCTTGACTCTCAATTGGACCAATATTTTACAAAGTGAAATGTTAATACATATGATAAATTTTCTAATGAGTAAACAGCTGAAGAAGCACCATGAATTTCATGGAGCTTAATAACAGAGCTTCAAAACATGTGAAAATTTGGGTACCTGAAATGTAGAAAAGTTAAAGTCAACATTGTGTGTGGATACTACAGAGTGCTGATAAGTTTAAAGTAGAGGTAAAAATAAGAAAGAACAGAGTAGCCTTTAGCTTGACTGGCATTATGAAGCATCCCTATTTGCAGGCAGAATATAAATTGTTTGCAGTTGTGTCAGGAATAATTCCACAGCAGAACATGTTCTGTTCTATTAAATGATACTTTATTAATTTAAAATATTTTCAAAAATATTAAGGCTGTTAAGTGCATTACTTAAAATTAATATGGTCAACTGTATAGATATATTTTTTAAATTTAAATTTTTATGTCTGCCCTATTCTTGATTTTAGTATTCTGACTGGGATAACATAAATCTAAAGTAGTTTGAATTTGCATTTCCTTAAGAATTTCATACATGAGTATTGTGTTTAGTTCAGTTTACCCTTCCCTGTCTCCTTCCTACATTCCCCGTTCCTCAAATCCATGACCTCTTCTATATTTATTATTGTTGTATATATTGTTTTCTGCATGCAGTACTGTTTCTCCTGTCTTTATGTGCTTAGGGTTGATGACTGGAGGTTCCCTGTAGAAGACAGACTCTCCTGCCTTACCAGTTATTAATTAATTTTTCCTGGGGTTGCACCTTTTGAAGTTTATCACATCTATTATGAAGAATGAATTAAAATTAGCAAATGCATTAAAATCTTTGCTGGGCACTGGTAGCACAGGCCTTTAATCCCAGCACCAAGGAGGCAGAGGCAGGTGGATCTCTGTAAGTTCAAGGGCAGCCTCGTCTACAAGTGAGTTCCAGGACAGACAAGACTACACCTAGAACCCCTGTCTCTAAAAACTACCCCCCAATAAAACCAAAAAAGAAAATCCTGTGTGTGTGTGTGTGTGTGTGTGTGTGTGTGTGTGTGTGTGTGTGTGTGTGTGTGCTTGTACTTGTATGTGCATGTGACAAGAGGGGCCACAATTTCCCCTGGAGCTGAAGTTTCAGGCAGTTGTTAGCCAGTTAATATGGTCACTGGCTGAGGACTGAACTCTGGTCCTCTACAAGACAAGTGCTTTTAAATGCTGAGCCATCTCTTGATCCCAAATAAACTTATTTTTGTAAGAATATGTAGATTATATAGTAGGTTATTATTGAATTAGAATATCTAGAAGTTTCTCACATTTCAGTCACTCCCAAAAGTATTTATAAATCTTCAAATACTTTTTAAAAAAGAACACTCACCATCCTACAAAAATTTTCCCTTTAATGTGTGTTTGACAAATTCTATTCTAGTTTAATGAGAAATTCTGTCAAAGGGAAACATGAAGTAGTTTTCTCATTTTGTATCAGTGACAGAAAAACTTGTTTTGGGGGATCTTTGACAAGAACTGAAAAGGCAGCTGCTAAGGAAATTCTGCAAGGAGTTAGAGAGGGAAGCAGTCATGATTTCTAGATCTCATGGAGTTACCAGGATTAAACCATGCATAGTGGCATTGTTTCTTTCTTTTGTGTGCTGGGTTTGTGCAGGCATGCTTAAATTTGAACATGATGTCAAAGTCATCTTTGTGAATAGATAGATACACAAGGAAGGCTCAAAGATAAGAAGGGTATTCTAAATATTTGGTTTCTAATTTTATCTGTACTCAAGTGACTGAAATGATGGTGTGTTAATATTCAAAGGAAACAAAGATATGGAGAAAGATAACTGTGCTGGTTAGTGTGTTTTTAATTGCTGTGAAGAGACACTATGACCATGGCAACTCTTTTTTTTTTTTTTTTTGGCTTTTTGAGACAGGGTTTCTCTGTATTGCTTTGGATGGTGTCCTGGAGCTTGCTCTGGAGACCAGGGTGGCCTCAAACTCACAGAGATCTGCCTGCCTCTGCCTCTAGAGTGCTGGGATTAAAGATATGCGCCACCAATGCCCAGCAATCATGGCAACTCTTACAAAGAAAACATTTAATTGAAGTGGCTCACTTACAGTTTCAGAGGATCTGTCCATTATCATCATGACGGGGAATATGGTGGCCTGCAGGTAGATGTGATATTGGAGATCAGAGTCCTACATTTTGACTCAGAAGCAGCAGGAAGTCGTCTGACTGTCACAGTGAGTGAAGCTTGAGAAAAAGAGACCTCAGAAACCTGCCCCCACAGTAACACACTTCCTCCAACAAGGCCACACCTCTTAGTAGTGCCATTCATTCCCTTTGGGGAGCATTTTCTTTCAAACCACCACAATGAGTTATGTCATTGGTTTCCTAATATGATAACCATGCTAGGAAACTATGGTATGTAAGAAAATTAAATAATTTTCACAATTATAGTATGTTACTTGGTAAAATAGCTGAATAAAAAAGGAAATTAATAATAATTATGATGATTGAATGTCCATTTTGCATGAGATATTGCTAAAATTTCTTATCCCATTTGTCAGCAAATCTCATTAATTTAATATTATTTTTGTGACTAAATTATTTTATTTAATTAATTGCATAATTTCTAATTCTAAAAGGTAAATAAACACTTTCAATAAATGAATACAGTTAATAGCAAAGCTTTCATCTTCTTTATAGTGCGAATAAGAATATTTTGTTTATGATATGCTGCCTCAAAAGTTTATAATGCATTCAGCTGATGACTTCCATGTGGCATTTTAATGAGACGTCTCAGGGTTAATTCAACACTTACTAATAACAGGTTCAATGAGAGTGAGAAGGGAAGAAAAGGAAGGATGCAGAGGTCATGAGGAAGCAGAAATTTTGAGTCAGGTGTAGATTAGAAGAAAGGACATATGATAGGTAGGATTTTAGTTGGGGGGTGGTAGAGGAGGAAGGGAGGGAGAGGGAAACTGGGATCGTCACGTAATTCAATCTTGTTTGTAATTCAAATATATAAAAAATAAAAAACTAAAAAAAACAATGGCCAACTCTAAGAAACATATAAACTTGTCATTATATAATGTGAAGTTATAAGGTTCTCCGGATGCAGGTGTGTTCTAGCCTTGTATCTCTAGTCAATTTTGTAAATAGGCATCAAATTTGATACTGTAAACTTGAATTACATTTTAAAAATAATCACCATTAGCATGCATTCTGTTAACAACCTACTTTTCCTTTCAAATGATGCTTGGTTTTGGCAACACAGATGTTTAAAGTTGATTTTCTTACAAGCAATTAAATGTAAGCAACATTTGATTAGCACACAGAATAATTCTGAACTCATTTTTGTCATGTGTAAACTTTCATCTTAATGAGGTTAACTTTTCCGTGGCACTGTAAGTGTTGGCAATGGCTTACTAAACTCAGACAGACACATATTTCTTTGGATCCACCCCCTCCTCTTTCTGACTGTGATGTAAGCCCAGGTTGCACACAGTGTACAAACTGCTAGTGTAAGAGCTGTGAGAGGAAAAAGCTATTGGCTCCCACTTGGAGTTTTAAACTGGCTGAGAACCAAGTCTTAAGGAAACACACTCTAGCACTTTTAGGGCACAGTCATTAGGATTAAGATATGCTTTTATGCAAGGGACAGTAAAGGGACACAGAACTAGAGAATGTGGAAGCTGAAGAGCCATATTGGAGTCATGCCACTAACCATCACTCCAAGGAGGCATTGCACCTTTCTTCTCCCCTGCAGAGTGAAGCTAGGACTAATAAGCAAAAGACATGAGTCCAGATCGAGCTAGCATCAGTCTGGGTTTTCAAACATTGACGTGCAAAAAATATACAGAAATTTCTGAGTGGCCTTAAGTCAGTTAAGTGGCACTAAAAGTACTAAAGCATAAGGTAGTTGATCTCTTAGCTGGCTATCAACATAGAAATGTTCAGCCAAATTGAAAGGCCCCTTTCTGTATGTGGAGTCCTAAGTTTTATAGAAACAGTGATACATTTAACAAGTGAAAGCATTTCTTAAAATGTAAGTTTATTAAATTAGATTAAGTAGATTAAAATAGAAACCCATAAAAGCCCAAACAACAACAAAACAACAGCACCTGCAAAAAAAGCAGCCTAACAGTTGTAGGTGAGAAAAAAAATAATAACAGAATTTTATCTTTCTCAATCCACTGTTCCCAACACTCACCAAACAAGAACTCTTTAGTCTTAAATAAAGATATTTGGTGTGTGCTTCCAATTTTGTCAAAGGAGCTGACTGCTCAGTTTTCACCCCCACATTCAGTGTGAGTATTTGAGTCTTGGCAAAGGAAAAAGTGAAGGGAGACTTCACTCCAGGGAAAGTGTATGTCCTTGGCTGTGAAGGAAGAAATTCTGCAGATACGGCACTCATTCTTTCCATCCAACATATTTGGAAGGTCTTCCAGGACGAGTTTCCAGGAGGTCATGTCTCATGTGGTCTCTGCAACAGCTGCTGGATTCTTGGTGAAAGGCAGGTCTCCATGCAGCACCCTCTACAGATGAGACTTACCCCACCCAAAGCCCAGCTTCCTACTTTTTAATTATCTATCGCATTATTTCTATTTGTAAGAAAAGCATCTTGAAGAGCTCCCTTTTTATATTTTATATCCTTGCTGTCTTGGATTCATGTCAACACCCACATCAGCAGCAACCTGTTTTAAATGAATATGCTTGGGCTTCACTCCAGGACTTGGAAGAAGACCTTGCAGGACAGTAATGTTTCCCAGAGGCTTATACGCATGATAAAGTTGAGATGCACATCCCAGCCTCTCTGTTCTTAAGAATTGTTCATAAGCATGTTTAAGTTTTGGTGTCATGGAAGACTGTGTGGTCATGAGGCAGGGGCAGGGACTCAGTCTGATAAAGGGAACTGAATCTGTTGTCTTAGGTTTAGAAGGCAAGGGTAGGATTGGGTCTCAGTCACTAGACATGTGGTACCATATTAGATCATAACAACTTGCTTTGACACTAAATTCTTTGGGAAGAACTCTGGAGGGTAGATCCTGGGGGCTATCCTAATGGTTCCCAGATTTATTTATTTATTTATTTATTTATTTATTTATTGGTCTTGGAATATATATAGAACTTAATTTCTTTCTTTCCCTCCACTTCTTATGCCCATCCCCCCATTTCCTTCATTTCTTCCTCTCTCCTTCCTTCTCCTCTCATGAATTCTCATTGATTTAGAAACAATGAATAGTTCTTTATTATGTTTGTAGTTAAGGTCAGAGGACAAATACACACAGTTGGAGACAGTTATTCATTGTTAACTGAGATTTGAACCACTATCTGACAGAGGTGTCTAGATACTTTCTGTAAGTAAGTGCAGTGGTTCTGATAAAAAACAATACAGTTTTAAATTGAAGACATAATCCACAACATCGGAATGGAAGCTGAAAATCTTAATTACTAAAATGTGTCCTTGATTTGCTTCATCTTACAGTCCTAAATCTCATTTGAAAATCCTTCATTCTGTTCAAAATTTAATAGGGATCAAGAAAAAAATGTTCTTTTTGTGGATTCTAACCTGTCTTGGAGGACTCAAACAGACTTCAAGACTTCACTGTGGAAGAGCAAGATCTGCTGGCTTCTCCCACTGTTAATTTATTTATGTTCAAAGCATGGTTGCTCCTGACCCTTGCAGACTACCTTAACACTAGGTGGTTAGTTATCATGCAGGAGATTGGAATCTTCCAAGTACTATATTCTCAACTTCATCTCTTCTGTAAATGATAAGATGTCCCCATTATCATATGTGAGTAATGTCTTATAGTTTACAGAACGGATATTCCCCATTATTCATCTGTTCATGAGGACCATAGTCATGAAAGATCCCCTGAGGGGCCTGGGTTCTATTTCATGTCTTTGGTACTAATTTCAAGTGAATATTCTCAATTGTCTGGAGTCTCAGCTGCTAGATAGGTAAAATTATGGATTTTGACCATTTACTGTCCACCATCCTTTCAAGGCTTTCAAGTGGTCATCTGGGTACATGTCTATATACAAACTCTACTTAAAGTCAGAATTGAGTATAATTAACAAAGCAGAGTGCTACAGTTTGGATTTTAAATTATTCACAAAAGCTGTATTTTGGAGGTCTTGTTCCCTAACATGAGGAGAGACTGAGAATTGCTGGAAACATTAGGAGTCAAGGACTTGTTGCAGGAAGTAGAACATCAGAAATCTGTATCCTGATTTATATGGACCAGCTACTTCCCTTAGCCACTGGGGAGTGAGCCACTTAAAAACCCAAGACCATTACTCAAAACCCCTCCTTTCAAGTTGTTTACTTCAGATATTTTGTATGCATGCTGTAAATCTGGATAACATGTCAATAGAGACTCGAGTAGTGCTGGTGAAAATATTTCAAGGGCCAGAGAACATAACTTAAGAGGCTTCACCTCAAGTGTCTATCATAGTTCTAATACCATAAATGATGACTGGAAATTAGGAAAGTTCAATTAGTAAGTGCTACTATGGGAAAAGTTGTATCATTATAAATAAGGTAGAAGGAGAAAACTTTGGAGATAATTGGGAGATCTGAATTTGAATCTTTGTCTGACCACATACAAGTTTCTCTTTTTTAAATTTTTTTCACAAACAAGTCTCTTAACACAAATTTTAAGTCTGAGCTTCAGTTTCTTATTTTGTAAATTGAGAGTTATGATGAAGTTCTTTTGAGAATAGGATGAGGTGATAGGATCTAAAAAGTTATCACATGGACAGATTATGTATTAATACTGCATTTCCCCATGTCTATACATGTCTGCTACTACAGGTATAAAGTTCTCAGGACAAAAATCTGAGCAAGACCAATAAAAAGTCCCCATATTGCATCACTGGTTCAGCCAATGATTCTATGACCCAAAGTGCAGGAGGGAATCTTGATAGAATCAGGTCCCACTCCCTGTTTCAGAACTGCCTGGCTCTTTCTACATACTTTCATTGATGAACACAGTCAGGGAGGCCCAGTCACACACCGTAGATGCTTTGTTTTCCTTCTCCCATCATCCCTAAAGAGTGCAGGAGTAGCTGCCAAGGGATGGGGTCTCTATGTTCTTCCTAGCAGCTATTGTTTATGTATGACGTCTTGTGGTTTTTAACACCTGGTTCTATATTTACCAATGAAGACTTCATCATATTCTCTGACCTTACTCCCAGATTGGAACTGTCCAGAAAAATGACACCTCGGGGATTAGTATGAACTATCCCCAGAGCCAATCACTCATTGTTCACAGCCCTTCCCAAGAATCTTGCTTCAGACAGCAGATTCTGTATGAGGCCTGCCATCACTCTTACTTGGATTCTGGACACTAGGTATCCAGAATGAAATAATTAAAAGAAGCATGTTCCAAGCTTGTGGGTAATGAGGCAACGACAATGAAGTGTCTTGTTTGCCTTACTTCTTTGCTTTGTTTAAGAGAAGAAATAAAATAAATAGCATTTATATTCAACTCCAGTGCAAAGGCATGCTGATAGAAATTCTGTGAATAAATAGTGTTTCAGATCTGCTCTTTCATTTCATCAACCACAATCAGTGGCATGTGGCTTATGTTATTGTCCACATTTAGGGATGGTGAATGGAGCCCTCAGGGCATTCTTTCACATTTCTAACCCATTTAAAACATCCTGTAAAGTGTGGAAGCAATGAAATGATATAAAATGTGTGACTTGGAAAAGAAGCATACATGGCCCTTTAATGGCAACATATGTTGGTAGAACAATTGCTTTAATCCATTATACAGATGAGAAAACATGGTCATCGAGGATGTCTTGATTTGCCCAGTTATATGAAACACTTTTTAAGTGGTGGCAAGGAAGTTTCTGAACATTGCTAAAGTATTTCTGGAAGAGAGTATGCCATGGGAATACAGAATGCCCTCAGCTAGGCCTACCTGTGGATTCTTGCTCCATATGTTTATGTACTGTGCTGCTGTGATCCTTTCACAGCTGCCATCTTTTCTGTTAGTTGCCAGTCACTCTGAGCCTAAGTCTCATCCATGCTAAAAGAAAAGGTGGAAGAGAGACAGCAATGTTGCTGAGTTGGTAAAGGTACCTGACACCCAGTCAGAGGACCTGAATTCACTTCCCCAAGCCCACATTGTATGAGATAACCAATTCCTGTTGCCCTCTGTTCTTGGCAAATGCATCCACACCCTACTGAATGTATAGGAAATCCAAATACATAAAATTAAAATGGTAATTTTATATATCACTCTTGTGCAGCTTGATATATAGTAGGCCAAGAACATGGTAGAGATTTGCATGTGTGTGTGGTGGGGGTGGTCACAGTAGGTGCACAACAATAGGAATGTCCTCATTAACACTATTGTAGTTTGTATTTCTGTCTGGGCCTCTGGGGGTTGTGAAGAGAGAAGAATCCTCTTGAGTCAGGGTCTCTATCCCAAAATGTTGACATCTCAGTGTGTTCTCCTGCCTCCTGTGAACTAGGATCATATTGCATTTGGAAATCTCAGCTTAGGAACCATGGATGCTGAACCATCTCCAGGTACCTATAGCATGAAGGGCAAAGCACTGATCTTCAGAACAGAGCCAGGAAGATTCACTTTTCATAGCAACCTTTTCAGGAATTCCCATGGAAGAGAATTCTCATGAGTATTTGAACTCTTCCTTTGAAACACGAGGGGTTCACAGAGTTGTCTAAAGTAGCCCATAATAGTTTAGAGTTTGGGAACACATAAAATTGGAACAGAGTAACATCAGGAGAAATTCAAGTTTCAGACAGCTTTGTTTATCTTCCAGAATGTCCTGTTGATTCATGAAGTAGGTTGGGATTAACCCAAAATAAAATCCAGCAGAGCTTCATGGATGTAGTCAATTCCATCTTTGTTAGTGACTTCATGAAGTTCCCAGGATCCTTTCTTGCCCCTCCCACACCCAGGAGTCTCTATGTGAATCACTTTTCTTCCTATCATTTTTATAATGTTTGATTGGAAAAATGAAAGGGATCCCCCGGAGCTAACTTTTGCCACAGTCTAAGATTTAACCCTCTGTGTATGTTAGGGTTAGAAACCACTGCCAGATGAAGGACCCTGCCTGTTGTTACAGTTCTTAGTAAAGTGGATTCTGGAGTTGCTTAATCAGATGCTCCAGCTCTTTGTGGGTTTCCACTGAGCCACTGAAAACCATAATCAGGGGCTATTCTTTGAGCCTCAAAGTCTTCACATGGCTCAGATAGCACAAGCCTTAGAGAAACCATTCAGCTTTGGAATTCTGAGACTGTTCAGTTTATCTGAAGCAGTACAGATGTCCAGTTATCCAGTTCTAAGAAAGTCATTGTCCTGGAAACTCTTTAACAACCAGGATCTAAGTGTCCCCTTCGGGAAATTGCCACATATTGCCTGGAATGGCACTGGGACGTTAATACCCTTACCTGTGGGATGCTGCTGTCCACCATTGTCACACTTAGAATAGCCTATTAGCTACATGGTGAGGCACATTTGCAACTGCATATTTCCTAGTAATCATTTTATTATGAACACACTACACAATGAGTCTTTATCACATACTAGGTCTTCAAAATCTGCTGTGTACTTGTTTACACACAGTGTACATAAAAACACTGGTAAGACATGTCATCTCAGTTATCACTGGCCTGAGTTAAATACTCAAGAGAAGCTGTAGCTATGACTCCCATGCTGGGAGTCACCACATTTCTCAAGCACTTCTCTAAAAGGAAACGGAGTTTGTATTCAAACCCCACCTCTTCAGTATCTCTTCACCTTGAATTCAACATGTATGAAAATAAGAACCCAAATGAGCCCAATGACCAGCATACGGTATGTATTTAAAGTTGTTAAATGTATTAAAACTTTTTTGTAAAGGTTCATATAAGTGTTGTACAAGATGCTATATAAAAGCCACTATAGAAGTAAGTGGTATACACTGTCTACTTAAAAAAAATTCCACTATTAAAACTGTATCTCAAAAATAAAGGAAAAAAATTCACTTTGTGTCTGTTGGCCATATGTTTCCATCATTTCTACCCATTCTGTAGATGTATGCCCATTTTATACTCCTTCTTTCTCTGAACCTAATTCTTTTCTTTGAAGTTCCCTGCAAATCCTTATGATACTTGAAGAACCTTTGTCTGTCCACCTCCTCACAGATTGCATGCAAATGGCATCACCCTGACTTATTTACTAGGAATCCACATTATCAGTAGGCATAAGGCAAGTGTGTGGTGGACATGTAGAAATTACAAAATCCATTTATTTAGAGCACTAGAGGTTGAGAATTCTTCCAGGAGGAACCTGTTAGTTTGTTTTTATTTTGAGTTTGAGCTAAATATAATAGAAAAATGTTCTTAGAAATAAAAGTAGTTTTAGCTTTGCGTTTTCTCTCAAATATTTGTTGAGCTGATTGAAATTCACTGAGATATGAAAGGGAAAATTAGCTACAAAAGGGTGGTGTCTCTGAGGAGAAAGTGGAGAAGAGAGCAAGGTCATGACATTTCTGTAAAAAGGCCCTGGAATCAACATAACCAGCATGTGCAGATAACTGGCTTCTCTGGGTGAGTCAAGCCATGTAAGACACTAGCTACTAATGAAGAATGCACAGTTATTACTAGGGTGAGTTTCAGAGAAAGACAAAGGAAGCAGTTGCCAGATACAGAATGAGCCCAGGAACGATAAGAGCCAGGCTCTCACTTCACAGTCCCTTCTCACATCACACAGTCCCCTTTTCCACTTGGGGTAAGTAATGACCCTAAGTAGCTCTCCCTGACTATTGCCTTCTGGGCCTGTTATTCATTCCTTAACTTCCCAAAATAGAATGGAAGCAACTCTGCGGTCAGAATTACTGAGGTTAGGCCAATCAGTTAGGGGTATGGTAAGATGGTATAGTAAATGCTAAAATTTTGTTCATGCTTGCTTTCCATTCACACTTTTTCAATCTTCTGGTACAGATAAAGCAATAAAAAATGGATGAGTCAGTCTAGGTGCCATTGACTGACACTGAGATCCGAATGACTATACTAGGCACAAGGGCACAGTGACAAATAAAAGTGTGTCAGAAGAGATAAAAATCCTAAGACTGAAAGCCTGTATTGTAAACACAGTAGATGGATATTGCACCGATTTCTCTGATAATACATAGTAAGAATAATTAAGTATTGTTAGGTATCACAGAAATATTGAAAAGAAAATTCCTGTGATCTGCCTATTGTTGGCCAGGTAATCCTAAGAGCTAAGTGAGTCTCCCTGAGCAGGCTTTACTTCTGTAATGTGAAAATGATTAAAGCAATTTTTCTGTGAGTAAAGTTGACAGGGGGCACAGGAAAGATGGCCAGACAGGAAGACAAGTTGCATCAGCATGTAGAGAGCTTGGTACAGTGGTGCCAAATGGATGCTTGTTTTTCTTGATGAGTTTTTAAATGCACTGGCCTATGCATTCTCTATGATGGAATATACTATGATTTTCCTTCATATAGAGTTAAGAAAATTTGATGAGAGTATAAAAATTTGTGTGTATTACATGCATATATACATACAGTTACACATATGTTCAGATCAGAATTTTCCAATTCAATTCAAAACTTAATGAGAGACTAGAAGGACCTTGTTTGGTCAATATTAATACATATTAAAGGTTCTTTAAGCCTTTATTGATGCAAGAACTATTGCATATGGGCTGGAAAGATGGCTCAGCAATTATTAGCAGTGGCTATTTAATAGAGTACCCAAGTTCTATTCCTAGTACCTACATGGAAACTCACAGCTATCCTTAATTCTAATTATAAGGGTGTTGATGCCTTCTGCTTGCCTAAACAGGCACACAGCATGCACACAGTACACAAACATACAAGCAGATGAAACACTCAAATACATAAAAGAGGAGAAGGAGGAAAAGAGGAGGAAGAAGAAGAGAAAAGCCAGGTGTGGTGGTACACACCTGTGATCTCAGCATTTGGTACATGAAGATCAGAGGAAGAAGGCAGTGAGTTTGAAGTCAATATTGGATACAATGAGAGCTTGTCTCAAACAAGAATAAAAACAAGTGAATAATTGAATAAATCAATGAAATGCAATAATTCAAAGGAAAGTAACATATAATTATCTTCAACAAAGAATAGAATGTGTATTGCATTCTGTCAGAAAATTTACTATTGCAGAATGAAAAATCAACACATTTCTTTCAACAAAAGCCTACTTCAAGATATAATTCATGTGTGTGGTTTTAACTTAAAATATCAAATTAACACACACAAGATAATGCATATTATCTTTGGTTGGAGCAATGACTTCATTTTCTTTTAATCTGCGTTACAACTTCAGATCTTAAGTATAATTTGAGACCTTTTGAGGTCTACCTATCTCTTTTTCTCACCCATGTCCCCTTTACACTTTTTTGTGTTCGTCCCTCAGAAGGTAGACTTCTCTAGGTTTCTTGAATGTGCTGTACTTGTCCTGTATATCTATGGGAATTTACCATTCTGTGTGCACAGCTTGTTTGTCCTCTACATACCCTATACCCCAAGTCTCAAAAGCTTTGGTCTGACTTGAGCCAATATAGCCATCATTTTATTTATTTGACATCATTTTTCAGGGTCTTTGCACAACACCTTGAACCTTTTCCTTCAGAATTATCCTCATGTGTCTTGCTAATGTAGTGTGTATCTCTTCATAGTACATAAAAGGCCACATCTGACCAGCCTTTGTAGTGTCAGCTTTGTATTTATCTGACCACTGCTGGACATATACTTGCTACTTAAAAAATGTTAGGCCAAGTAAATTAAACAAAACAACATTAAAAGTTAAAACTAAAGAAAATAGAAAATGCTTTAAAACAAACAATATCAGCATCCAAAAATTTTGCAAAAGCATAAAACATTTCAGAAGATAAGTGATTATTTCAAAATGGTGGAATGCAAATGTATCACAGCTTTCTATGCTCATCAAAAGAGAACAGGAACAAAACACAACACACAAATCCATCACTATAAAATGGTAAATGGTCCACAACAGAGAGAAGTTAGAGTTCAGTGCTGAGAACTATGATGCCAATGGGAAGCAGTAAGATTCACCCCTTAAACTTTATAACCAGAGGGTGGAACTGGAGACTCCTATCAACAAGGAAAGGATGGGGAAATTGAGGAATCAATTATCTCTTTGAAAGTCTTTATAAGGAGCAGTTACATGTCCTCATGTTTCTTCCTACTCAGAATAAGGCATTGGCTATTGTGGAATCAAGCTCAGGAGGAGGGAGGAAACAGCAGACACAGTCACATGGGGTACCAAACCCAAGGCAGGTAAGGCAACCTATGCGGGTCTCTCCTGAAAGTACTCCATTTCAGAGCTTGTTGGCCAGGCTGATTAGCCTCCAGAACTGGGGATCCAAGAAGAGCCCATATGATTTTGGATCCTGGGGAATTTGTCCTTGGAATTAAAAAATGCTCTCAAGTAGAGACCCAAGCTGAAGTCTTTGGTACTTTGGTACTTTTGGTATTTTGGTACTTTGGACTGTGAGCATGGATTTCTATCACACTGCCTCTCAATGAGCCTTCTCCCTGTTGCTGCTCTAGGGTAACAATTGACATAGAGTTGCTTCTTTTAAATCTAACTACAGGTAATAATTCTGCAGCAATAGAAGGTAGCCTGACAATCTTTATAATTCCACAGATCTTTTTATACAGTCTTTCTTTTACTTCAACACTGCCATGAGGGAATTCTTTTACTCTTAAATTATGTTAGGCTTGGAAACTGGGGATGACTTGTTCAAGCCCATAGGAGAACAAATCCTCTGTAATAACAAAAGTTACAAAATCAGAATGGAGATTTTTCAAAACTAAAAATAGAAGGAACATATTACCCAGCTGCACTACTCTGGGAACTTCTGCACATATACCTAAAGGGTTCTGAGTTAACTTAGCACATAGAGAACTTCAAATTTCTGTTAATAGTTGCACTGCTCAAAATATCTAGGAAGTTAGAATCATGATGACTGCAAGGAGATAGCTGGAGTTGAATGTAGTATGTTAACCAAAGTAACCTTGGTGCACAATGCTTATGTTCTGTAATATCCACATATTATATGCCCATATATTTGGAAATATAGTTTACTAAACAATAAGGAGACCCATGGAAGAGGGAAGACGTCTTAGTTGGGGGGGAGTGAGAAGATAGTGGATTTCAGGTGACATGGAAGGAGAAAGGAATCTAGTAGAGGCTGTGAAGAGACAAGTTAAAGGGGAAATGGGGGAAGTGCCCAACAAAAATAATGTGTGAAAATGCCATAATAAAACCCTTTTATTTTTATGCTAACTTTTAAAAAATAGCTAATAAAAATGGAAAATAAGCTTATTTCATTCCTGCTTGCTGACTTCACCAACCAAATTTCTTTGTTTGGATTTGTGATTCTCATGGGCAGATGTCTTCTTCATCTCTGTTGATGTACACAGGTTAATAAAAAGCTTGAGCACTGGAAGTTTAGCCTCCAGCCCAATTACTCTGAGGGTTATGGTGGAATCTTTGTCTCTTAGCAAGTTTTTGATATAACCATATAATTGGATCATGAAGCAAGTTAGAAATTTGAAGAGAATCTTCTGAGAGAAGTTTTCCTGAATGTAACCGAGTTCCTAAAGTTTTTGTGATTTGCTCAGTGCTAGATGAGTGAATTCATGAGGACCATCGATGCTTATTACAATAGTGGGGAGCATGGGTAGCTATGGCTCACTATCTTCTGTTTCCTGCTTCTCTCTAAAATTGGGCATAAATCAATTGCTACCTTGTCTCTGTGACTAGGATTCTGTCTGTTATTCAATCTCTCAATTAATCCCCTCTTGCCCTTCTCTGTCTTATCACACTTAGAATGACCTTGAGTGATTCTAAATAGTATTTTTCCATTGATTAGTTCAGCATTATGGTGGAACGAGGGATGGACTGACTGGCAAAGAGATTGAGTAGAGTCTGAATATGTTCTACAGACTGGACAATACCTGTGTCTGGGAATTTTCTGGTCATATAGATGA
Organism: Cricetulus griseus; assembly: GCF_003668045.3. Lineage (NCBI taxonomy): Eukaryota > Metazoa > Chordata > Mammalia > Rodentia > Cricetidae > Cricetulus > Cricetulus griseus. Next base: position 130,125,746 of record NC_048597.1, read on the forward strand.
GCATGTTTTCCATTTTCATATCTTAAGGGGCCTTGGATCTTGACTTCTGCTAGAGTCAGTTCAATTAACATTAAAGTAGGATGATTGTAGGCACTTCAGTGAACAACATATTGAACAAAAATTCCAGAGGTACTTCTGCAACAGTGAATACCTCTTTATTTGTCTTGGTTGTACAACTGCCTCCCTGACTATTGAGTTTATATACTGTTAGCTAGCTGCCACTGGCATAGGATTCAAAGACAGAGACCCAAATTCAAATACCCGTAGGTAGCAAAAACTTTTGGTGAAATGATTTGCTGTTTCAATTTATCCTTGGGTGAAATAATTGTGTTTGTTGTATTTGCTTGAGAATTAGTATGTTACAGGATACTAGTGTTTGCTGTAACAATTGCCCACTAGTGTTAGCCACACGTAACAGTGGCCAGGAAAGCTTTAAAAATATACTAATACTTATACTACTCCAAGTTGATCAAGCATCTCTGTTTTGGGGATACAGGGATCAGTATCTTGTGGAATCTTCACTAGTTATTTGACAAGTGACCATGGGCTGAGAACTACTGTTTAGATATTTTCGTCTGCCTGAGCTAAACATATTCTTTTTTCTATTTTATTACTATGGTAAGGAACAGCAGAATGGCTAAATTAGAAACATGAAGGATTATCATGCTGGTACAGAACATCAAAGCTGTAAAATATGTAATTCAGACCTCCTGGGCTAATTGATCTCATGACATTTAATACATAGGTAGCATAATAACAGGAGTTTTGTTGTCATTAATCAAAATAAACAGGACAATGTAATGGCTTATTGTTTAATATCTCCTACAACTCATGGCAGTTAACAGCTTCATTACAAGAACTTTAATTACAGCAAACATTTTAAAATCAAGGTTCACATCTTTATAAGAATAAGTCATATATCTTGATTAAAAATTAATAGTATTTATCTATTTGAACATTGATTAACAAAAATTGTTATAATGAAAAAGATAATAAAACTCTATTTTCAGTCGCGTATACTTGTATTTGGTTATGTGGAAGAAAATTTATTATTTAGCACATCTTAGTTACTACTGAACTCAATAGATTGAAAATAAACTGTGGAGTACCACCCATTAGCTTTATGTATCCCCATTACATCGTTACTTGTGTAAATGTATCATGCATCATTATTGGTGTAAATGTAACCCAGAGAAATATAAATTTGCCTAGTAGTACAATAGATTCATCATTGTACTGGGAATACATCCTGGCTTCCAGAAACACAACCATGACATTTTTTTTCTGTTAGTCATGTTTTCTATTTACTATACAACCACATGGCTCAAAACCAGGCAATATCAATGTTAAACTTCATGCATTTATATTTGTAAGGCTTCACATGAGCTGCTATAATCAAGGCATTTTTAGATAGCCTGTCAGACACTTGAACCTTTCTCTTATACTTATAGGTTATATTGTGTGTCTAGCTTATATATGGGTGAGATTGTTAATGTCTGACGTGGCACTGGAAGGAAATAGTTAATTTATTGCTGACTTCTATCCAGTATTAGAACTTTAAGTCCTGGAAATTTTTTAAATTAGAGTTCTAATAATATAAATTAATATCATTTTATTTTATTTATTAGTTTAGTGTGCCTGCAAGGTTGATGGCAAGCAAGGCAATTCTGCATAATCTTTGTAGTTTGTCAGATAATTCATTCAAGGGTATGTACCCATGGCAGCCTTTGGAAGAAAATGACCTGAGGAGTATTTCTGTATGTGTGATTTGAGCCCAGGGACCTGCCTGTGAACAGAAATCCAGTGATTATTACACTGAAGATCATGGAGGCATGCTGTTCCTGGACACAGTACAGAGCATCTGAAGGGCAGGGGGCTTGAGCTGGAGTGTCGGAGAGGCTCCCTCTGGAAAAGGCATGTGAAGGAACCAGCAAGTTCAGCCTCAGGAGCAGGAACAGATGAGACTTAATCTTGGCAAAAGCAACTGGGTTCATCTGAGACCAAATAATGTAAAACTCAGACATTATATGGATTAGAGAATCCTGGAAAGCTCTGAAGGTAGAAAAACCTTAGGGTCTTGCTAGTGGGTGTGATATATTAGATTTGGACTTATAATAGGCAAACAAAATAAGCTCACACTATTTTTGGCTGTAGAGGCTAAGTCAAGTACCACATTTTCTGAGATACATATCTAGTACTGTAAAACAGTCTATTATTCTTAGACTAGAATTTCCCTGTTTTCCCAATTTATGCAGCCTACCTCCATTGCAATTTTCTCTGATGTTGGAAAGAACAGTTGCTCTTTTGGGGAGACAGAGTTTTATTTCTGTAATATCTCATTTCACAGTCACATATATCATCTAGTGGGACAAGAAAGAGCTGTTAGTCTAAAAATAATATAAGAAAGGCAATCAGATCCATTTTCTGGGTGAAGAGTGGTTTTTACTCCTTGCTGGTTAGACATGAAGAAATAACCTTTTCTTATCTGGGGAAAGGTCAGTTTCAGTAGAAGGCTTAACAGAAGCCCACTGGCACTGGACATGTATTGGGATGCCATCTGGCAGGAAAAGTGGGCTGAAACGTTCAAGTATGTGGAGAAGATCAACAGAAGACTTTGGAAATGTTTGGCCTACTGCCCCCATCTGTCTGAAGAAATTCATGTTTACTCCTGAGAACCTGAAATCCAAAATTCCAGTTTGCCTAAGGAGATTGGGCGATTCATTTTTCAGCTGCATTTTGACACATACTGACTTTTCACAAGTGAGTCATTTATAGTAAATATATAGTAAATATTTCTCTATCACATACTTTCTTGTGTATGTACATGCACATCTTCTTGAATCTGAAGGGCTGGCTGAGGACACTAAGAGTGAACTTATAATAAAAGTAGTCAGATAAGCGTAAAGATTCATGGCCAGTTACGCACTGAGTCCTTTCATGAATTCCTATTTATTCAAGGAAAGTCACCATAGATGAACAACTTTAGAGAATTAAAAATCATGGAAGCCTGACACTTTGTATGCTAGGAGATACTATGCCATTTTTCCTTCTTCACTGTATTTGATGGCATATCTATATTGCCTTAAAATTAATTTCTTTATTCACCCCAGTTATTAAATATTTTTTAACATAAACAGTAGTACACTTGGCCCTGTGGTGAATGAGTACAGAGAAGAGTAAAACTAGATTCTTCTACTGTGGTGTGCTGATTAGTGGAAATTGCTGGTGTTTATTTGTTATCTCAGAGTTTCTGCTTTCTCATGTGCAATGGATGAACAGTGTGCTATTTGTTCCATAATTAATTTAATGATGTGTCTATGTGATCATGTGATGCCTGATAACTAGCTAACACTCAGCATGGTTAACTGTCTTTTTAAAGAATACTACTAGACAGTACATGATCATTATTGACAGTACTGGTAAGGGAAATATTTTGTGTAAAATAACTAAAATCATAAGAGAAAACATTGCTTAAGAAGTAGAATCTCAAAGAAAGAAAGACTTAACATAAATACAGCTTAGATCTTACCTGATAATGTCGTTCCTTTAGATCTGTGAGTGAGCCTTGTAGAGGAGAAGAGACAGTAGTACAGAGTTTTAGTCCTATGCTTAGACAGCAGAAATAACTGAGTTCCCTTTTGGTTCCATTAATCATTTGTCACGTGATCTTGGCAAGTTCAAGACCTCTTTGAATATCATCTACTGATATCAAGGGAAGCCAGTGAGACGTCTTCCTAGGCTCAGAACAGGAACTGGACTTAACTATGTAGGCATTAGCACCTGTGCTCTTCTCTGAACTCAGAATGCAACTTGAATCAATGACAAGCCCAGAATATAGGCTGGTGTATGCTAAGAAACTGTGTTAAACACACACACACACACACACACACACACACACACACACACACACACACACAAACAGTTGTGCACCTTCCCCAGCACCATGTCTGCTTGCATACTGCCTTTCTTCCTTCCATGATGATAATGGACTAAACCTCTGAAACTGTAAGCCTGCCCCAATTAAATTTTTCCCTTTATAAGGGTTGCCATATCCTGGTGTCTCTTCACAGCAATAGTAACCATAACTAAGACAGAAGTTGGTCCTGGGGACTGGGGTATTGCTGTAATAGCCTTGACCATACTTTTGTTTGGAGAAATTTGGACTTTGGGTGTTTGGGTTAGGAATGCTTTAAGCACTGCTTAATGGGCCACACTAGGAGGAACATGGAAGACAGTGGTGCTGAAGTTTATTTGAAGTTTCAAAGAAGAATATCAATGTGTGGCCTAGAGATCATTTTGTGGTATTTTGGTGAAGAATTTGACTGCATTTTGCCTTTGTCAAAAAGTCTTTCAGAAGCTAAATGAAGAGATTTGGATTTATTCTGTGGGCAGAGGAAATTTCAAAACAGCCTAGTATTGACTCTGACTCTGTTGTGTGGTTATTATTGGTCATTCTTATACAGACCTATAATGAAAAGGAGAAAGCTGAGCCAGAAAAAATATAAAATGTGCAGCTTGTGGAGAAAAGGAACACCAGGAAGTGGGATGTATCTAAAGGATATAAAGGGATTAAGAAAGGATTAATAAAGGAAGTGGTGACCTAATAGCCAGATCTCACCCAACTAAATTCCAACTCATGAAAAGGAATTAAAGAAAAGCTTAGATCCTAGATGAGTGCAGTGGTGCATGCCTTCAACCCCAGCATTCTAGAGGCATAAGCAGGTGGATCTCTGAGTTTGAGGCCAGCCTGGTCTACAGATACAGGTTCAAGAAAGACAAGCTTAAGCACTGAAGGAAAATAGGAAGTTGGTGAAGCTGTAATTGAATGAGGTGCGTGTTTCAGCACAAGCAAGCAGCAGAACTTGGTAGATTAGGCCACATAGTTCTGGATTTAGAATCAAGGATAGAAGAGAGGGGTTATGAAATCTTCCTCCAAGACTAAGGAAAGCTGATGAGTCCAAGTATGTGGTAGGGATGTCCCTGAATGGAGGTCTAGAGAGGCCATTTATTAATCTGTGAAGGTGATACCTGGATTGCCTTTGATTGCTCTGAGATGTTGCAGATGCCAGAGCTATGGAATACCTGCAGAAGAAAGCTGATACGGAGTGCTATCATCCCCAAAAGAGGAAATATGTTGCAGTCAACAAAGCTGAAAAGAGTTGGAGATCTGAGGAGTGTTTTGACATCAGGCATGGACATGAAGTTTGGAGTTTGTCCAGGTGGTCTGAAGTCTTGCTTTGATCCAGTGTTTCCTCACTGTGCTACCTTTTTTATATTTGGAAACAGTCACACTTATCTTGTGCCATATGTTGTAAGTATGTGATCTGTGTTTTTATTTTGATCTTATAGGGGATTACAGTCAAGAGATTCCATGAATCTTAGAAGAGAGTTTGAACTTTGAACTTTTAAACATTGTTGAGACTGTGATAGACTATGGGAACTTTTGAGGTTGGACTAAATGCAATTTGCATTATTATATTGGTACAAGCTCATGGGGGCCAAGGAGTAGGATGTGTTAGTTTGAATGTATTTGACTCCCATATACACATACCGTGTGACACTATGAGGAGGTGTGGCCTTGCTGGAGGAAGCGTGTCACTGTGGGGGCAGCCAGACTTTGTTGTCTCCTATGCTCAAGCTATGCACAGTTTTAAAGACAGTTCACTTCTTGTTGCCTGCAGATCGAGATGTAGAACTCTCAGCCTCTTCCCCAGCATTCTGTCTGCCTGTATGCTGCCATGCTTTTCAGCCATGATGGAAATAGACTACACTGTTGGGGGATTTTCAGTCATACTGTGAACTTTGAGTTTGCATTTGCATTAATTAAACAAAATTAAATGTAGGTCAGAGGCTGAGTTGGCAATTAGTTGACAGAAAGTAATCATAGAGTATCAGAGGGCATCTGGAAGATATAGAGAGACACATTGGAAGTAAGGGGGAGGGATTTGGGGTGGCATGGCTTTTGTGTTTGGAGGTGTGGTAGGATACTCCTCTGGGAGACCCTAGAAAAGAGAGGTTAGTTAGTTGTGACTCAACCTCTCTGAGCTAGCATGTTTTCACACAAGTCTTTGAATCTCTACTCTTATTTGTAAGTAGAATGATAGAGATTTAGTTAAAGCTACCTTTAGCAACAGAGCCAGTGCCTATGGAAACAGAATTCCTGCCAGGCTGTGGCCTGAGTGGCCAGGCTGCTGCCAGAGATTCAGGCCTGTAACTGCTGAGTCTGAATTGCTGGCTGAAATAGCATTAGATTAAGGCTCAGCCACTGTGTTGAATGAAAGCAACACTAAACTTATGAAGTGTTAACAGCCTTACTACCTATTGCTCTCATAGTTAAAATTTGTTTTTAACATATCACTAAGATTGTAGCTGTTATTTTTAAAAATGTAAGTGAGCTTAGAAAGGTTTAAGTGAGGTAACAGAAAAAAATAGATTTTTGAACTCACAGGAACACCCTGACAGGCAAGCAAATGGACATCTGTTCCATTTGTTAGTTCCTGTGGTCCTCACTTTCTGCCATGGGAATTCGCAGAGTCTTTCAGTAACTTCCCATATACTAAATCAATTTTGGATTAATCTTAAATTTCTGACAGAGTAGCAATTTTAGTCAGTACATTCCTATTTAATTAAGTGTACATGTTTAATAATCAAAAATTTGTATTAAAATGTCTCTTATAACCACTCTTTATTTGCTCATTGTATATGTTGTATTGATGACATTGAGAAGCCTTGCAAGAGACCAGTGGTTCTTGGCAGCAAATTCTGAGGCTGTCTGCATGCAATCAAGCCTAAGTTCTGCTGCTTTCCCTGAGAGAACACTGGAAACCAAAGAACTTCTTGGAAGAGGATAACCAATGATTACTCACACATTTTTTGTAACATTTAGGGGTTGAATTTGCTTTAATTTTATGTAGTTCCACAGATGTATTCTAATTTTCAATGCAGTCTCAAATTCCAGACTCATTAATATCTTTCATTGCTTTCTCCTTACAACTGAATGGAATATCCATAAATTAGATGTTCACACATCTATCCAATGATGTGCTTCCCCCCCTCAATTTTCATAAAACCATGATCATTGAACAAGAAAGACTGATAGAAAGACTAAATTGAATGCAGATATGTCTGATAATAAAATTCTTTATGTGTACAGAGTTTTTCTAGAATCTTTCCCGCTTTCTTTCTAGACACATGAATAGTTCTGGGACACACAATATTATAATGAGATGATCTATATTTTTGAAGATTTATTTTGCTCTCTCTCTGTGTGTATCTCTCTCTCTCTCTCTCTCTCTCTCTCTCTCTCTCTCTCTCTGTGTGTGTGTGTGTGTGTGTGTGTGTGTTCATGTATATGCACTTGTGTGTAGGGGCCTATAGAAACCAGAAAGCAGCATCTTATTCTCTTGTTTTGGAGTGAAGGTGGTTGTAAACTGCCTGATGTGGGTTCTGGGAACCCAAGTCTATTACTCTGGAATGGCATTAAAGGCTCTTAGTATCTGAGGCATCTCTCCAACTCAAAGACACATCTTGGGCTGAATTTATATAGTAAGAATGATGAATGGATACATAGTTTTATGACATTACAAGCTCAAATATATGTCAAGTCATTTGTAAAGGGTATGTACTTCTTTATGCAAACATATTTAAAACAACACTTCATGATTGTAAGGCAAACATTTTAGCATCTTACATTGAAGTTATTAGGAAAAGTAAATTTCTATTATCTTTCTTGACATAAAGTGCCTTATAATGACAGCTTTCTCTTCATCATCAACTTTCAGTTCTGTGGGAAATGATAACTAGCTCATGTCTAACTCCAAAATACCAGGTGCTTCTTAATAAAGAACACAGCCTGAGAGTGTTTTCAGAGAAGCAAAGCAGAGTCCAAGTGCTTAGGTATGAAGGTGCCTGCAACTGTGGACACAAAGGGAATGCCATTGCTCCAGCTGCGTCAGAGCACCTACCATAGTATTGCTAGCTCCTGTTTCTTTTGGAATTACAATAAACCCAAATTATCTTATTCTTGAAGACAAGAAATAAGCAAAACATGTCAATCATTGCTCTTTTACTAAAATATTCTAACATTTTTCAATTAATTTTAGGATTACTGGGAAATTTGTAAAAGTTGTTGTGTTGTTGGTTTTGGCTGTCAAATGGACAGGATTTAAAACTGCATATGTAACACACATCTAAGCATGTTTTCTAAAGGATACCCGAGGGAGGGAGGAGGATCTGTCTGCAGGTCCAAGGGTGGCTCAGGTATAAAGGGTCAGAAGAAAACCCTATGTTACTTACTTGCCCACCTTCACACCATGAGTGGATGTCTCTCTATGACACTGCCTAGCTTGTTTGACAACAGACTCCAGAATTCTTTGCCTTTCCAACCTGGATGAGTAGTAGTGATTTGGGGCAGATGTGAACACTTAGACCACAGTAATAATATTCAGGGACACTATTTAATATGATTTTCACTTGTTCATGTTAAAAGTTGCAACTTTCTAGATGAGCAGCCTTATCTGGTCATTTATTAAAGATGTATTTGTATTAAATCATCTAACTTGTATAATGACTATTAACTATCTGTTAATTCTACCAGCTTTAGCATTTCAAGTTATCTTTAATTTGGTGACTTTAAAAATTACTTTTATTTTAAAATGCTTACCTATGTGTATCTATTTTTCCATGTGGGTATATGCCATTTGTGTGGAGATATCTGCAGACAACAGATTCTCTGGGGCTGAAGTTGTAGGCTATTTTGAACTTCTGAATGTGAATTCTAAGAACCAAATTCAGGTCTTAGGGAAGGTCAGTAAATGCTCTTAACTACTGAGTCATCTTTGTAGCTCCTCCTCTTTATTAATATGTATTTGTTTATTACTAATTTATTTTTATTTATGTGTATATGTGAATGCATGCCATATGTCTTATTTTTATTGTCCAACTTAACACAAGCTACAGTTATGTGGAAAGAAGATCTTCAATTGGGAAAATGCCTCTGTTAGATTATGTATAAGCAAGTCTGTAGGGAATTTCCTTGATTAATTATTACTAGTCCTTTCCTTGTGAAGTTTCTTTTTGTCATAATGTTTTATTGCAGCAATAAAGGACCTAACTAGGACAACCATGTGACAACTTTTCTTTATTACACATTTTCTTTTATGAGTCTCTCCATGTGTATACTCAAATAACTATGCTGGATATTGTGTATGCAACATCCTACAGTATTTAAACTGTTTTCTTCTTCAAAGAGCTCTAAGTTTTGTTCTGGGAGCTATTACCTATGATAACTTTTCCTTCATCCTATTTAGTTATGTGTAGTGTTTGCTGAGAGAAGATTGAGAGCAGTTTAACTTGAATATACAATCTTTACTCCTAAGATGGACATTCTAGCAGTTCAGTTTCATTCTCTGACTTTAACATCATCCCTCTACTCTGTCTGGGCACAAATTTTATTTTCCTGAACTATTTCCATGAGACTACTCACTCTGCAACAGTTACCTCTTGGGACAATGTAGGGTGTGCCCAGTCATTTGCAGCACTACTGCTTCATTTCCCCAGGCATTCTCTTTTTCCAACTGTACAGTGCCCTCCATTCTGATGTCTTCTGTGAATTCCAGTCCTCCACTGGTTCTGTTGGATTGCTGTTGCCTTTATTTTCTGTAACCCATGGGCTGTGATGCATTTCATTTCTCTGTGCTGCATGAGTTGTGCCTAAGTCAGCCAACGGATCATGAAGATGACCCTTCCATTTCACTTTGAAGATGGTGCTGCTTTCTTTGTCCATCATTTTATCTGTGAGAACACCAATCTCATGTGTTTTATGTATTTGCTTGTTTAAGGCAGGAATGTTTGGTGAGCACCAGTTAACCAGAAGAAAGAGGGGGCTCTGTGTTTAATGATAAGAATGCACATTTTGCATCTGATTCATATGATGCTACTTTTTGTGTCATATAAATGAAGAACCCAGAGACATGTCTAGAGTACACAGTTGGTGCCTAAAATATTTATGAATAAATGACTGAATTTTTCATAGTCGATATTAGTTTTTCTAAGTAGGAGTCCTTTTTCATCGCATGTATACAACACCAAAACATTTTCAGTAGGAGAAGATGGTCACATGAATAGAATAAACACAGTAAATGTCCAGTAGACATTGCCATGCATCAGAAATTTATTTTTTTGTATGTTGTATATGATTAGGAAAAGAAAGAAAAGAGTTTATTTTTAATTGATAGACTATATGAATTATAGCTTATTTATACTTCCATCATTGCTTTTATTTTTATTTAAAATGAATCATTCTGACTGGAACAAGATTTGTTCATTTTTCTTTTCCTTACATACTCTGTTTTCAATAGTTTTTAAAAAAAATCCTCTTAGATCAGTTTCTAAGTTAACTGTAAATCACTTTTCTCCCTATAGTTATTGAAATATCCACTTAAATATCCATTTAAGCCTCTTAGATAGAACTGAAGTATAGAATTCTTGTTTGCTATTGCTGTGTAGGTCTCTTAGTGCTGTAACTATATAGATAACTTTGTTGCTTTTGACTTATGCTTTACTGTTTTGTGTTTTAGTAGTTTGTATATTTGAGTAAAAGTATTGAAAGAAAACATGAGTTGCTGCTTTTTCATTATCATGTCATAGACTGGTCTTCCCTAGTTTTTAATATAGTTGATTGACTTCTGGATTGCAGGCCTAGGACACATATTGCTGTTTCACTGATAATTTTAGAGTGTAAAGGCTCTATAGACTATTAGCTGAAAAGCCAAGACACCTTTTTGCCTTGATGTATCCCTGGAAATTCTAGTTCCTGGGACTTCGACTGAGTGCTCCACTGCCAACCATCAGCCCCTCCCCAAGTTGTTTTCTTAGTCACACATTTACACAGCAGCTTTTCTTGCCCTTGCGAAGCCATAAATATAGCTTAGAATTTCTGGTTCTGTGAGATGTGGCAATTTCACTACTGTGCCTTCATTGCTTACTAGCCATGCATCCTCTTGAAAGCATGGATTCTTCACTTTTAAAATTCAAATAATAAATAACAAATATAAATATGCCTTGCTGTTCAGCTGTGCATAGGATTCATGAGTTAAAGAACCACTTATGCAAATGTGAGGAATTTGTAATTTTTTTCACAGATTTAAGGCACAGTGCCATCGTGAAACTTGAGGGTAATGGGTTGTGTTTTCACTGGAATTGATTTATTAAAAAACTGCACAGTTTTCATTTCACATGATTATTCTTGGGAAGAGTGTTCTTCACACAGTTCCACCCATCACATGGCAGCTGGGCCTGGTGACCCTTCTCCTATTTACTAAGTCAAGAGTGCCACACATTACCCACAAAACCTAGCAACAGAAATGTCTCAGTAAATACAAATGTGGCTTTCACAAGTTCAAATCAGTCAGCATATATGATAGATCTCATTGAAAGTTCACTCTTTATCAAGTTCCTTGTATGCTTTTCATAAATATAGAACACAGACCCTGTAGCAAGAGAGGTTTAAATAAAATCCTGGGTTTCCTACTTGTCAGGTAGAAAATTACATTACAACTTATTTTCTCAATTCATTCAATGGGAACAATACTGCCCACCTTACATGTTGATTGTCATGATTAAATGGGATAGCTTGTGGGAAAATATTTACTTGTGGATTTTATGAAATGTCAACTCTTTCCATTTTTTTCCATCTTAGCTTTTTCCATCTTAACAAGTTTATGGATAATGACTTTATAATAATGATGAAATTTTATATGTCAACTTATTCATCCATTTGATGTAAAACATTTATCTTGTTTTATAGATACTTGCATTGCTCTAATAAGCCACAGTTACAGAATCCCTAGACAAGTACAATAGAATACAATTCCACAGAGCTATGACCACCTGATTTTTGTACAGATGAGAAAAAATATGACCAGAGGGGGGAAAACATGTCTTCAAAAAGTGGTGCTGGCAAAACTGGATATCAACAGAAAAATGGATTCAGATAACATAATTTCACCCTCTATACACATTAATTCAAAATGAATCAAAGACCTTATACTAAAACCTAAAATCTGAAACTATTATTGGAAAACATGAAAAATTCAAAATACAGATATAGGGAAGGGCTTTCTTGAAGACTCTAATTGCACAGGAATCAATCCCTACATCATAGAATGGGACTGTCTAAAACTGAGAATGGAAATAATGAGAGTGATTAGGTAGACTCCAGAATGATAGAAAGTCTTTGATAACTGTAACCCTGAGAGGATATTAATAACTAAATAATATAAAAATCAGTTCCATAAACCAAACAGTAGGAACAATAAATGGGCAAGTGAATAAACCAATGGTTCCCAAAAGGTGAAGTAAAAATTGTCAATAAATGTATGAGAATGTTAAACCTTTCAGTGTCAGGAAAACACAATCTAAATTGCATTGATCATCACTGTCAAGTCCATATGAATGCCTATTGTAAAGAAACCAACAACAAATGTGGGTGAGCATGAAAGGAAAGTAGCGCTTGCATACAGCTGGTTGGAATGGCAGCCTTTTCCTAGTTAGTTTACTAATGTTATGATGACATCACATGATCAAAAACAAGTTGTGGGGGAAAGGGTTAATTTGGCTTACACTTTCATGCCACAGTGCATCTGAAGGAAGTCAGGGCAGGAACTCAAACAGGGCAGGAACCTTGAGGCAGGAGCTGATGCAGAAGCCATGAAGTCCTTTTTAAGAATCTAGAACCTCTAGCCCAGTGATGACACCACCAACAATGGACTGAGTCCTCCAGTATTGATCAATAATTAAGAAAATGCCAAACAGGGTTGCCTACAGCCTGATCTCATGGAAACATTTTTTTTTAAATTGAGGTTCTCTCCTTTTAGATGACTTTAGCTGTGTCAAGTTGACATAAACCTGTCCAGCAAAATACTATGGAAATTATTACAAGGGTTCCTCAGAAAACTAAAATTGGAATTACAATATGGTCTAGCCATATCACTCTTGGGTAGTTGTAAAAAGAATCTAGGCATACCATAGGTATGCCCACTGTGGTAGTCTGAATGTAATTAACCCTCATAAGCTCATTAAGAGTGACAAAATTAGGAGGTGTGATTTTGTTGGAGTAGTTGTAGCCTTTGTGGAAGAAGTATGCTACTGTGGAGGTGGTCTTTGAGGTCTCTTGTGCTCAAGATATTCCCAGTGCCTCAGACCACTTCCTGCTGTGTTCAAGTCAATATATAAGAACTCTCACCTCCTTCTCCAGAACCATATCAGCCTGAATGCTTCCTTGCTTCCAGCTGTGATGACAATGGACTAAACCCTGAACTGTAAGTGAGCCATGCCAATTAAATGTTTTCTTCTATAAGAATTGCCATAGTCATGGTCTCTTTTAAAAGCAATACAAACTGTAAGACACCAATACCCGTGTTTTGGGCAGCACTATAATAACCACCAAGACATGGACCAGACTGGATGTCTACCAGCAGGTGAATGGATGAAGACAAAAATGTACATACAAATCACTCATATCTATGTATATGTAGTCATGTGACACAAAGTAGAAGAAGGACTCTCTGGGAAAAGTGACTAGTGGGCAAAGAGGAAAAAAGGAGACAACATTGATGGTTATATGTTTTAAGTGCATGATAAACTTGGATCAAAGTGTTTTTATGAAACTCGTTACTATGCACAATTGATATACACACAAGCAAATAAGTGAAGATAAACCAGAATTTAAAATTTTCATTTGTATGTTTTCACATGAAAGTTTCCATGTGATTGAACTAGACATAGCATGGAACATAGCAGAGAACTCTCTTCCCAAGAAAAGACGAGTTATTTGCCAAATAAAAATTTTACAGGTGTTTTGGTTTTTCATAGTATAAATGAAAAGAATCCTTCCCTTAGCAGATAGGTGGAGAATAATAATATGATTCTTGTTGTGTTTGCTTACAAACATGAGCTGACTTACCTCAGCCCTGGGCCTTTACCTGTATTTGAGATGATAATCCTGTGTGGAACACAAGACAAGAGTCCAGTGATTTTTCTGCAGGAATTGTTAAAGAATAAAAGACCTTATTAAGATTGATTATAGCACCATAACTACACCTCACACACTTCATTATTTAAGGATGGCAATACAACAAATAGCTTAGTTAGTATTCAGAGTAGAGTTTGCTACATGACCATCTACAGGGTTACAGAGACTGACTCAATATCTTTTGCTGATCATTCTAGAAGGAAGTGAATTTTAATCCAGGATGCCCTATAGGAGTCAGGCCGTAGGATGAAATAAGCAAAGTCGGTTTCCTTTTACCTGGGGCAGGAGGCAGTTTGTTAGGCTACTGATACATAGACAGTACAGCCTTTCTTGGTCCATAAATGGGAGTCAGAGGTTGGCTGCAGAGAGATATTAAGAGTGAAACAGGGAGGTTGCCTTCTAGGAACATCTATCATTGCTTGGTCTCATGTAGGTTGTTGTAAACCATTCTCTTTCTTGTTTCTTTTCATTATCCAAAGAACATTGATTAACCTTCATTAAGGGTTACATATTTATCTTCCTCATTTTTTGAGACTAGAGTTAGTGCTGCAGCTATGGGTACCAATAAGGTCCCTGCTTGCTTCTGCCAAATTATGTTGTTTCCACAGCAAGAGCTGTGATGGAAATGGAGTGGGCCTGGTGGGAATTGTTGTGTGAATGTGCCATCGAAAGTACTTAGACAGACCTGTGTATATTATTCAAAGGCCAATTATCAGGAGCAAGGACTAAGGATGGTCTGTCCATAGGCTGTTTTTATTATATTTGACACCTCCAGGGAGAATTGAGAACTTAGTTCAGTGACAGGTAATCTTATAATAGTCTTGGATAAGACATTTATAACTTTATAATTATGAGACTTTATAAAAGTACTGTAAAGTTCTCTAATATCTAACCATAATGAAACAGAAATAGCATTCCACATTGTGGCCTTCTTGGATACACCCGTGTGAAGTGGGCAGAAGAGGTGACAGACTCAAATGACAAGACTTTTATTTTAGTGCTATTAGCATAGACATTGTTAGGAGTGAAGATTCCAGAGAAACTCTTTGGTGAAAGTCACAAAAGAAAGTTTGTAAAAGTATTTGATATAAAGACGGGGCACACACTGAACTATTTCTGCTGCATAATTAGTGCTAGTTCTCAAAGAAAATGTGTCTCTCTGCACTTCACTACCTTCTTAATCGGTTGGTTTTCAAGTCTCTGTAATATTTCTTCAGCAAGTATGCACTGCTGTGTTCTACCACTATTGATTATTTTCCTCTTTTCAGTGGAGCTTGAAAATAAACAGTTTTCTTAGGACTCCTGGATGCACTGAAATATCAAGAAACTAGCTTTGTTTTCACTCCTAGGATTCCACATTATACTAGGACAAAACAGCAAACACCACTGAATTCCCACACTAATTCTGAAGAGGCCATCAAACTAGGTTCATTTAAGTTATGTTGACTCTTCTCTAGGAGTAGAGTCTATACTAGAGAGTGATACTAACATTTAGCTTCCAAATTATCTTCCCCAAGTCAAGAATCTGTCTTTTGAATTTCCCTTTTATCTATAGGAGGTTTAGTCTTATGATCTCTTCCATCTTTGGGAATGTATAAGCCTGTAAAGTATTGGGACTGATAGTGTAAGCCTCTGCTCTTTCTATGTGAGATCAGTTGGTGACTGGAGAACCTCAGACATTGGTGGGAGATGCAGGCTGCTGTCTGCCGAGATAGTCGTTGTGATGCTGCCTCAGTTATAACTCCCTTGTTGTTTAGAAATAATGTGGAGAAAGAGGAAGTGACAACACAGTGGACATACAGCCACATTGCAACTGGGGACATTGTAAAGGACACAGCTGTGTGAGAATTTCAAACATGAATTGCTTCCATTACAAGCAGCCTAACCTCTTAGGACCATCCATTAAGGAGAAGTGAAACACTTGTTTATGTGCAGTACAATCTCTCATGGTGTTGTGGGCAGGTCTTCTCCCATCACTGCTGTATCCTACATCAGGGAAGTCTCCTTTGGTCTAGAAGAAAGGGTCTCATACTAAAACTTAGATAATATGGTAGACTATGGCTAGTGTTTCATGACAATAACGCAGTAATATACTCATAGCTACTCAATGTGCCTATCACCTCTGACTAAAATTATTGAAGGGATTTACCCCAGTGGGGGCTCACTTCCAGACCCTGGATTAGGCACAAACTTCGCTCAAACACCTGTTTTCATAGAGAGATTCTTCATTAACAGGAGAGAAAAGTTAACTTGTCTGCTTTCTGACTCAGGTAGAAAAACAGCAACAAATGATCTTGCAGGTATAATTTTTAGAGGAGAAGAGGGTAGGTCTGTGTTACAAAGGACTAGGATGTTGTGGTATAAGAAGTAGGGGACCAGGGAGAAAGAGAAAGGGACAAGGGAAAGGGGGAAGGAGTATTTATCCTGGAGAGACAAAGGACTACCTATGGATAGAGAGGAGACAGATGTGGTACATAGGCCAATTGTAGTTTATAAAGGTAAAGGGGGAAACCCTGTGATAGGTTGAGGTGTTTAATTTTAATTAGGCATGTTAATTAGATGAACCAAAGGGGGCTTTTGATTGCTGGATTTAGAAGTCAACCTTAGGTGGAAGAAGGAGCCAAATAAGGGAATAGACTTTCATAGCTAGCTTTAGGAATGTTACCTAATGGTTGTTTTTAGCAAGGCAGAGGGAATGGGGGAGAAGGGCCAGGCCTGCCAGAGGAGGCCTGGAGTGGGCTAATGTCCCTTTAGCTATAATCTGTTTCATCTTACAGTTCTTCTCACTGAGCAGTTCATGAGGTTATAGAGTAGATATTATTATCTCTATCTGCAGGTAAAGAAATCGACACACTGGGAATATTAAGTGCAATGCACTGAATACACAGTTAATTAATGGGACCATTTTATTTTGAGTTCAGACAAATTCCTGTATTAATTTCTACTGCTGTCACAGTAAATTGTCACAGACTTAGTTACCTTCAAGAAACGTGTTATCTTACAGCTCTGTGGGTCAGAAATCAAACCTGGCCTCTGATGAGGTAAAGAAAAGTTATTCACAGAGCTTCACTCCTGTACAACAGTTCCATGGGATAAACAATGTCTTTGCTGTTTACAGCTTCTTCAACTTATTATTGGTTTCTCTGTCTCAGGAGCAGCAGGGTGTTTCTCTGACCTTACCTGGGCATTTCCTCTTTCTCCTCATGGTCATGGAGTGTAGTAGTTGAATAGTAATGCCCCCAACAAGCTAATGGGTTTGAATGCTTGGTTACAAGATAGTGGCACTATTTGAAAGGATTAGCAGGTGTGACTTTGTTGGAGTAAGTGGGTCACTGGGGGAGGGCTTTGAGGTTTTCATAATCTCAAGCAGGCCCAGTGGCTCTCTGTTCTTTCTCCCTGCATATCTGGATGTAGAACTCCTAGCTTCTTCTCCAGCACCATGGTTGCCTGTGTGCCACCATGCTCTCACCAGGATGATAGTGAACTAAACCTCCAAAACTGGAAGGAAGCCCTAGTTAAACATTTTCCTTTATAAGAGGTGTTGTGGTCATGGGGTCTCTTCACAGCTTATAAAGACTGGGACTTTTCTAGGATTTTTGGAGCACTGTGTATGAATCTATAGTGTATGTCAAGGCAGCAACCACTCTAGCAAAGATACTTTGCCATAAATAAAATGCATTCTGTTGTACACTTGCAGTTATGTAGGTAATAGGTGTTCAATGATTAGGATGTAACTGTTTTGGGGGCCTTAGAGATGTTCATGACAAATTGAATACTCTTCCTGACATATGGTGAATATACAACAAATATTTTGATCAGATTAATAAAATACTTGAATTTGGATATGTTCCACTATTCATAAATAGACTAATTGTGACTGATTCAAGGCTAATTGCTTGTAACATCATTCTAGTCTCTTAAATTGGGAGATAAAGGTTGGTTTACTCTAAGGGGCAGAGATGAACATTCAGTGTGCACTTGAAGCAACAGAATGTACTTTGCTGTACATCTTGGTTAATTTGTTCACAGCACTAGTAAAGCATGCTTATTATGAGTATTATGGATGTCTGGCCTCTGTTTTAAGGGAAGTCCCTTGGTTTTGGATTCTTCTGGGGAAAAAGCATTCAGAAATTTCAAGTATGTTAAAGAATTCAAATGGAGAGAACTGATGAAATTTTCCTTATGATGTTATATTTCCCAAGCTGCTGCAAGTAGAGGCTAGGTTTAAGCAATTAGTAAGAATGCCAGAAACCAAGACCCTTATGGATAGAAATTAATTGCTGTCTGTGGGAATACTTCAGAAATGCTCCTGTAAATTAAACTCTTGATGCTAGCTAGCAAAAAAGAAAATTAATGCCTGAAAATGTGGTAAAGAATAATTGCATTCTGCTTTGGGTTAGCTTAGTTTTGGGGGGGTGGGTAGGAGGAAACTTGGAGATGATTGGACAAAGACAAACTGCATTGTAGAAGCTGATATGATTGCTGAGATTAGGCCTTGGCTTTCGAGCCAAGGGGTTCCCTTGATACTGCTGCAAACAACTGTACTGATGTACTAAACCAATATCCAGTCAAACAGTGAAAATAGGTCAAGGATCATTCAAGAGGCATGAGAATATAATTCCTTAATGAAGATTTGACAACTGCTTGCTATTAAAAGATCTCATTTGAATGTTATGAAGTAAAGGATGGCATACTGTCCTTGGCAGGATTTTAAAATACCCAGTTCTCTCTAGCAACAGGTACATATACATATATTTTACAAGCCAAAAGAGGCTGCTAAAGAAAGCAGGCAAAATACAAAGGAAAGATGTATGCCTTGAACAACAACAACAACAACAAAAAATACCCACAGGCATAAATTCAGACTTCCCCAAACAGGGATAAATACATGTATTTCTCAGTGACTCTGAAAAATAACTGTGAACATAACAACAATGTCACTTCAAATTGCTTACTTCTTGCGTTGGTGGAGGTGAATGTTTTATTAATAAACAAGTAAAAGAATTATTTGTTCTCTGAGTCTAGGAGAACCAGGGAGTCGAAGCTGAAACATTCAACAAGAGAAAGGATTAACTAATTGTGTGTGACTGACAGAGCTGATAGGGAAAGAGATTTTGCTTTGAAACATTGGAGAGCCACTAAATGGAGGTGGTTGAGGATTCTAACATTCAACTTTACCAAAATGGACAACATCCTCAGAGAGCTGAAAGGGGAGCAGAGTAGAGAAGGTAGGTGTGTGTGTTTTATTTCAGTACAGAATTGCAAAGTATAATTTAAGAACTGTATTGCACTCCTATCCATCACCAAATGCCTAATAATCAATGACTGCAAAGCACTTGGAAATTAGCAAGCTTTATATTGATGCTGAATAACAAAAGGCCTGGACTTTCATTTAAGATTGCTGTCAATGGAGCGACTTTGCAGAAATATGGGAAATTATTTGCTTGAAGAACCTAGATGATATTTGGACCTTCACTAAGAAGTTGCTGGTGTGGATGGGATGGGGTATGGCCCCCAGACACATTTTGGTTTGTGGTAATTAAGGGCATAACAATTTATCAGCTACCCCTAAACTTTTCTAGATTCTTTGTAACTTCATGTAAACTGGATCATGACATGACACACTGAAATGGAAGAGACTTCTTGATTTTCTTGCCATAGCTATAGTTTAGAATTGTCCAACTGATGTAATAAAGCCAAAACAATGACATCCAGCACTCACTACCAATGCAAGCATGACCTCCTACAAAACGCTTTAACTTTTTAAGATCACATGTCCTACTTGTTCTGTATGACCGTTTGTTTCCAGAACACAGTCTGATGATAGTTCCACATAAAGGGATCTTGGAAGATACACAAAGAAACAAACAAATACAACAACCTCACCATCTGATAATCCCAAACTCCCCTTTGAACTTTCAGCCTGTAAGTATTCTCCATCCACAAGTATACTCTATTTTGTCTCTACTCTTCAGGAAAAGAGGATAGCTCCACCTGTTTAGGAAATTTAAGTACTTGTATATTAATCTGTCAATTTTAGGTTTCTTGGTGAATTCTTCTTGCAAAACCAGCTGTAGCTAACAATATTGTAGCAGTGTTTTCTTAAGCAAACAGCAATGCCTTTGGAATGTGTGCACATAAATATTAATTAATAAGAGAAACAAGACAGCAATGAAACTGTTTCTATTAAATTCTGGCTTGTTTTCAAAGTTGGTCTTAGTTTCTTTTTCAGAACCTCTCTGCCCACTCTCTTTTCTATTTATGTGGTAAAGAGGTCTGAAGTCAGTAGCTAAATTTAGTGGTCGATTCCCCCCTGAGATTTTTTTCTCTTGTTGCTAATTTGTATCCATGATGAATAAGGAGAAATGACGGATTTTTCTCTGTTGGGCCAGATGGCCCTCCAGGACAAGCTGCCAAGGGGATTCCCAGGATTTCTTGGTTCTAATGGGGGCAGTTTCTCAGCAATTGTTGACATACAACTTCTGGGGGCTTTGAAAGTCTTCAAAGCTCATACCACTCTCATTAGAAAAAAACAAAATGAAATGTATGTATAGGTGCTTCTTAGTCACTCAGATTTACTCACCAGGGAATCCAGGGTATTATCACATAGTCTACACACCGAAGGATACATGAAGTTTGGTGAGAAGCCAGTTGGTGTCACAAGTTCATTTTGCTTTCTTTTGGTAAAGCTCTAGTCAGTTTGATTATTTTCCTGTTGTTTAATAATTTTTAATTTCTGGATTTAGACTATAGGAAAATGTTAGTAAGGCACAAAGAAGGTAAGTACAGTGGAGGTAATGGGAAAATATTTAACTACAGGTTATAAATGAAATGAAAATTATATGTGAACATACTATTTATTTCTCTGTCTGATTATTAAGAATTAAAAATAATCAGAGGATGTCTATATGTGCCACAGGAGGAAGGAAGAAGGTATCCTAATATATCTTTGTGAAGGCATAAATTGATTTCACCTTCTGAAGGGTAACTTCATGGCATGTGTAGAACATTTTGAAAATGTGTACCACCTTTGCGCAAGTATTTGCAATTATATGAACATATCTCAGAATTCATAATGTATAAAAATTAAAATACTCTAGAAACTATTTACCTATGTGGAAAATATTCTTAAAGAATCAAATAGAGTAAAATAGGCAGCTTTAAAAAATATTTCAGATTATTGTTCAGACAGAAAGCACTTGTCTAGCATGCACAAGGCCCTAGCTTCTAGAGAAAGATATAATTAGAGATGGGGGTGAGATAGCGAGCAAGAAAGATAGAAATATAGATAGAAGGAAGGAAGAGAAGGAAGAAAGATATTATATGAAGGTATGATGGGGAATTTACTTCTATATATGTTCATCTTATTGATTGTTGAATAATGTACTGGTTGGCCAATGAGGCAGCAAGTTAGATGGGACTAAGTGTCAAGGAGGATTCTGGGAAATGTAGTTAAGAAGTGGTGATCCAGGCAGGAAGTGTCATAGTAGGGAGACTCATATTTAAGTAAGGACAAGCAGAAAGTGGTTCCTTTCCCCCCTTGCTCTTCCTTCTGCTCTCTGCTTGGAGCCACCATGTGATCCCGGGGATGAGGATGCCAACAGAAGGCACCGATAAGTCTTATAAAATATATAGATTTATGATAATTAAGACTGAGCTAGCAGATAAGAAATCCTAGTCATTGGCCAAGCAGCATTTGTACCTAATATAAGTCTCTGTATTATTTTGTACATCCACATGGTGGGGCAGAACTCAAGTGGTGGAAAGATTTATCCTAACAAAGGTGGAAGGTGAAACCTAGTTTTAAGGGATATTGGAGATGCCAGGACCATGGTACACTGACTAAGAAAAGCTTGCTCATGCATGGTGTGGAGCTGGCACAAGCAAGAGTCCATGTGTATTACAGATGGCAGAATTAGAAAGGTGGGGCTATTTGAGTTAAAGGAACAAAAGTGATGCCAGCTCACATCATTATGTCAGATGTGTGATTCCATGTTTGGTGTTTTCCTGGCTAGATTTTCTTTGTCTTTGTTTGTTGTGCCCCCACCCATTCCTTCACTTGCAATGAGAATGTTTACCACATGCTATTCCAGATTGGAAGTGTATAGCTTGTTGGCTGATTCTATACAGGATCATGGTTAACAAATTTCGTTAAGAGAAGACTTTAGAATTTGAGCAATTTTGGGATTCTTAGAGACTCTGGAAACTTCTAGCATGTGCTTGTGGCCATGTCTGTAAGAGTTTGCCTTGTTATACAATTGATGCAGGAGGCCCAGCCCAATGTAGTTATCATCATCCCTAGGAGGGGAGCCTGGTCCGTATAAGAAAGCTAGCTGAATTGGAACAAGATATGGAGTCAGTAATCAACATCACTCCATGGTCTCGACTTTGGTTTCCTTAGTGATAGATTATGATCTGGAAGTATAAGATGAAATAAAATCTTTCCCTTCCCAAATTGCTTTTGGTAATTGTATTTAGTACAGCAAGAGCATAAAACAAACATTAAATTTAAAATATTTGAAAAACATCACTACTTGAGAACAAGGCTCACAGAAACACTCTCCAGGGCTTATAGGGAAACACAGAGACTGCATCAACAATCACAATGCATATGAAATGTCCTTCTTCACTCTCCCTGGGAAGCAGAAAGAGGATGGGGTAGGAGGTGGGAGGGGGCCGGGTAGGAGGGGAGAGAGACACTACTGGGATTGACATGTAAAACAAGATTGTTTCTAATTAAAAAAAAGAAAGAAAAATACAGAAAAATCTCTCTTGTTACAGAGAAAAACAATAAAAAAACAACATCAAAAAACAACACAATCCCAGTACCTGTATGGGTCTGTGCTAGGTCCTCTGCCTATGTGTTATGTGTTATGTTGTGTAGCTTGGTGCTCTTGTGGGACTCCTAATAGTGGTAGTTGCCAGGGGAAATCTCTGATTCCTTCATCTGTTCTTGGGATACTTTTCCTCCTTCTGAATTGCCTCCTTCA
The DNA here is from genome assembly GCF_003668045.3 of Cricetulus griseus. Taxonomy (NCBI): domain Eukaryota; kingdom Metazoa; phylum Chordata; class Mammalia; order Rodentia; family Cricetidae; genus Cricetulus; species Cricetulus griseus. Next base: position 130,148,768 of record NC_048597.1, read on the forward strand.
GCCATGATATGAGGATCTGTGCCTAGTCTTATTGTAACTTTTTATGAAATGTTTGGTTTATATCCCTCAGAGGCCCACTTTTTTCTTCCTCTTTTCTTTTGAAGGTAAATGGAAGAGTGGATCTGCGGGCGATGGAAAGTACAGGAGAGGACTGGGAGGGATGGAGGGAGGAGAATCTATGGTTGGTACGTAATATGTGAGAAAATAATAAAAAATAAAAAGAAACACAATTAAACAGTAAAAAGCTATCACTTGATATTGACATCTGTGTCAGATTTACTTATTGATGAAAATCAGTTCAGTCTTTCTGGGCAAAGCTGCGAGAGCAGTTGGCAGCATGTAGTAAAATGTTATATTGCTTATGCCACTGTATCTAGCAATATGCTTTTTAGATTCCCTTCATATTACTCCCAATACATAATATTATTTAAGTTTGACTCTCTATGTCAGGTGCTCTGCTATAGTCTTCATGGGCATTAAAGCATTCATTTCTCACAAAGCAGTGGCATTATTTCTATTGCTCAGATTTTGTAGATGGGAAGGAGTATGCATCCTGCTAAATATAAATAATTGTCCAAGGTCATATGATATTAATATATATAAAAATATATGAATATATATATATATATATATATATATATATATATATATATAAGCCAGTTAGTTATGATCCAACAGTATAGATCACTGGTAGAGTACTGGCATGCATGAGGCTGAGTTTCATTCTCAGCATTACAAAACCACATCACAAAATCAGGCATTTTGGAGCTAAAGATGTGTATCTGTCTTTCTTATTTTCTTGTACAAATGCCATAGTGTTGAATAATTCTGGCTGTTGAAAGGCTTCCAAGTCTCCCATTTGATCTATTATAAGACCACCATCAAAACATCAAAACACCTGATTTCACCAGACAAATAGATAAAGTTCAGAAATAGATGTCCAATGCTTGTCTAAAAATTTTTAGATGCTTCCATATTTGCCTTTCTGCTTTACCTAATACAAAGCACCATTCCTAGGGACCTGAACCTTCTTTCTATGCAGGTGTAGGGAAGGTCCTTATCCCCTTTCCTGGATTACAATACAGAATGGGATCAATCCCTGAAGATGTAGTAACAGGCTTATCTACTTTTTGTTTCCTATGAGGAAATGAATTCAAAATTGGAGAGACTTTTGGAACAGAAAATCTATGACAATCATTTTAGTATTAAGATTACGAAGAAGGGACTTCCTGTTTAAGAATAACCTACAGGATAGAGACATTTCCATAATCTGGAGCATTTATTTATTTAAGTAGCAATTGCTTCTCTGTTGTCATTTATAACTGCAAAAAATAATGTCTCCATGGTCACATAGTGGGACAGCTCACTTTAAAAAAATATTTCCTTTTCATAAGTGACTCAAGAGACCAACTGTTTTCTCATCTTTTTGTTTTGTTTTGTTTTTCAGGTTTTAAACCTAAGATTTCATAAAGAGCTCTGTTCTTCTCATCTTCTTCAGGAATCTGGCCCTGTGCAGCTGTCTCATTATAGCATAAACCAGAAGACCATACATAGCTCCCCTGCTCTGGGACTCACAGTGTTCTTGCCCTCTGGCCCTCACCGTCCTAGAACACTTGCTTCTGAGCTATTTCAGGTTCTAATTTTCTACCTCCAGACCTTGTGCTGAGATAATACAAAACTGTTAGCAACTACTGTTTTGTTTTTCTCTGTGCCCTCCCTTTTATTCACCATTCCCTGATGCCCTTCACAAGGTCTGATATCTAACCTCATTGGGAACCAATTTTGTTTGCAGCACCTTTTCTATAACACATATTTACATTTATACCATTCTTTCAGAGCCTGGAGGCCTGAATAACTCCTTAGAAACTGTCCTGCCTTGCTTTAACTGTCAACTTGATACAGCCTAGAGACATCTGAGAAGAAAAGCCTCAACTGAGAAAATTCTTACATTGAATTTGCCTGTGCACAGGACTGGGAGACATATAAAGAAGGGGAGGAAACATTGCTAACCTGTGTTTCTTGTCTAGCCACCACTTCAAGTGTGTCCTGGAGAGTTCAAAATGACACCTTCATTTTTGGCAATCCAACATTTCAGCAATTATGGATAGCAAGTCTTTCATTTTAGTTTGGAATCCCATAGATTTTTGGTACCCACCTCTGCATGGGATCAAGCTGCAGTAACTGAGACTGAAGAAATTGTCCCAGGTGTTAAGTAGCTACTGCTGATGTTGCAGTGGTCTTTAGGCAGTCTTGCTAATACCAGCATGCTTCTCAGATAACTTGGGTGTTTGGATAACTTAACTAGATTTAATAATTACAACCCTTGACGGTTAAGAGAATCTTCTGTGGCAAAGTCCCAAACGTGCGTCCGTACCTGTAGATCAGAAAGCCAGTTTGCAGGGGAGAGGGCTTGCACTGGGAAGGGGTTGTGCATTTAAAGAGGCAGCCATTGTTCAGATAGAACTATGAAGGTGTAAGAGTCCAGCATAAGTATTTTCTTCATATATTTCTTAAACGCTTAGATTTATGTTATCTGCTCAGATATCATGTTATAGTAATCAATGGAACTTAAAATAAATGGGGTAAAATGTTAGTGAGATGATTGGATTTTTTTCTAAAAATTTAAAGATCTCTAGCTTACACCATTACCCAAATAAATTATAAGTAACTAAACATAATTAGGTTTTAAAATTCATAGAATGACCAGAAATCATTATACCTGCTGATTTACATGACACAGTAGGGAAGATTTCTCTAAAAATTACCTCAAAGCCAGAACCAAAACTATGAAAAAAAATTTATTAGTAAGAAAAAAAACCTAAAGTCTAAAACTGCAATAAATTGCCATTATGAAAATTACTTTAAAATATTAGATTGGAAAATGTTAATATATTATATGAAACAGTGTTTTTGAAATGCTTGACCTGAGGAAAAACCCTTTCAGGATAATGATTAATTACAAAAATAAGTAAAGACTACAAGTTACAAAAATTCTTAGTCTCAGTGTTATTCAAAGGCTCACATGAAAATAAAACATGATTTTTAAATGTCAAATAAGATTTTAAACTTGGTAGGAAGCTATGTAGTAGGAAATTAGAAATCTAATACATTGCTAGTGGGAAGTGAAACCAAAAAAAAAAAAAAGATTTCTAGATGGTAGTTTGCCAAAATGTATCGACAACCTTAAAATCTGTTTAACTTCTGCTTAAAGAACCTGTTCTAAGCTAAGTATAAGTATATGTATGTGGCATAATGCTCATTCCTTATTTGCCTATTTTTATATTTATTCTTCTTTGTCTCACTAGAGGGTAAGTTTTTCAAGATCAGGGGCTCTGCCTACTTAATTGTGCTTTTTAGCTAAAAAATATCAGTCATGTAGATGATCCATACATGTTTGTGTAATATTTTAATTTTTTAATGCTAACAAGGGATACAGGCATAATACAGCATGCTTAGTGAATAATGACTTGCATGCTGAAGACATTTGAAATAGATTAGAAAGGATCAAGAGGACAGATCCAGAAGACGGGGCAAGGTAGAGGTGGAGAGATAGCTCATTGCTTAAATCACTTGCCTGGGAGCAAGCAGAGGAGAATTCAGATCCATAGAGATAAAGTAAGTTCTTGGTGGGTGTGGTAGCCCACTTGCATTTCCAGCCTCTAGAAGTGAAGACAGGGGATGCCAGGAGCAAGTCTTATGTCCAGAATAGAAATACTGGAGAACCTTGTATTTGCTTGCATTTCCTAAAATAATAAGGCAGTAGAGTAATCAAATGAAGATTCCAGTTATCAACCTTGGACCACTATATGTGAACACATTTGTGCTTGTGCACCCTCCAACACATGAGTCAACACACATGAAAGTACACACACACACACACATACACACACACACACACACACACACACACACACACACACACACACACACAGAGAGAGAGAGAGAGAGAGAGAGAGAGAGAGAGAGAGAGAGAGGGAGGGAGAAACTCCATATACCATGCATATAAGAAAAGAATGAGGAGAAAGAGTAAGATGGGGAGAAAGAAGAAGAAAGGTAGAGAGCAGAGCTTCTGATACTAGCCATCAAATACGTGACAGTATATGGTGTGAGAGGTTTAACACATGGTGGACAGCTACATGCAGAAACAGATAGTTCATGGAACTCTGTGGGCTCACTATCATGAGGTATTTTAAGTTAGAGAAAGTGCAACTGATCACCCGAGGGGGAGGCAATCACACTACTAAGACATTCAGTCTGAAGTACTTATGTGAATGAGTCACACACTGGGACAAGCCTCTCCTTAGTTAAATCCAAATTTCTTCCTCATAGATGTGTTCTTCATCTGCCCTCATATCACCTCTACTCTCGTTCTCTCTCAACTACTCATTCCTTCTTCTTCAGAACTCACTATGAACATTGCATATGTCTTGAGATCCATGCCTATGGTGTATCCCAATAAATTGCTGCTTGGTGGGCTATCACACTTCCTCCTTCTTGTCCTTTGAGTGCAATACAAATATCCCTTTTCCTGAGCCCCCACTAGACTGCAAGCTCCTTAGAGACAGGAACTCTTATCTTCTTTCTCTATTGTGTGTCATTTTGCCATCTTTTATAGAACCTGGCAGGGAGTAAAAATGAGTTAATCTTAGTGTGATGCATATACATGGTGAAATAATTTTATATTTCATTTCCTTGATAGGTGTTAAATTAAGAATTGTTCACTAGCATTCATTTCCCCCTTAGTTTGGTTTAGACATTCTGGTCCTCTGTGGTGTGTCTACCCTGTCAGCATACTGGCTTTTGAATCACTTGGAATTCTAAGGGAGGCACACAGTGATCTTCCCTTCCTACTTTTTTGCCTCCAGTTATTCTAGAAGGAACCATTTGAAGTCATTCCAGCCTCAGTCTACCTTAGCTGTTGGTCCAGGTCATGAGATATGTGTATAGTTATTCATGCTTGTTTGTGCACATGTGTAGGCCAGAGATGGACAGGATATGTGTATGTGTGCTGGGCGGAGGGCAGGGGGTATTCCTATTACTCTCTAGTTTACTTTTTGAGATTAAAGACTATAACTGAATTTGTATCAGCTGGCTATCAAGTCCAAGGGGCCCTTCTGTCTGTGCCTCCCAGTACTGGGGTAAAGGCTCCCTGTGCTCACTTTTTACATAGGGTTGGGGGTTTGAGCACAGATTGTCATGATTGGGTAGAGAGCACTTTTTCCATGGTGTCATCCCCACAATCTGGTCAGGATCTATTAGAAAGGAGAGTATATCAATCATAGGCATTAAAAAAATTCTTTAACATGGTGGTTCTCAACCTATGTGTCACAAATCCTCTGGGGTGTCAAGTGACCCTTTCACAGGGTTTGCCTAAGTTTAAAAAAAAACACAAAATTTGCATTATGATTCATAACAGTAACAAATCTACAGTTCTGAAGTAGCAAGGAAATAATTTTACAGAAGGGGGTCACCACAATTCTATTAAAGGGTCAGTCACAGCATTAAGAAGGTTGACAATCAGTGCCTAACAGTTAGTTCAGTGTATGGAGTTGCATGCTGAGCTCAAGTTTTCCCAAGTGGCCCCTTTGCCTTTCTGAATCAAAGTCAGTTCACTTTTGAATAATTATCATTCTAAAAATCAAAGATAGCTGTGAGATGAAATATAAAATGGTGCTGATGACCTAGACAGATGATACCATGCTTGGAAGCATGAACATCTGAGTTTCAACCTCCAGAACCTATGTGAAAATTTGGAATGCATGATGTGCATCTGTAACTATAAGGCTGGGGAGGTGGAGGATCCTGAGGCTAGCTGGTCAGCCAGTCTGGCCAATCAGTGAGCTACAAAACACTTTGGTAGATAGAAATGGAGGAAAACATCCAACATTTTCCTGGGACCTCCACATGCATGTACATACACATGAACAGATGAATCCACATACATTGCCCAGAGAAAAAGGAACTCAGAAAACTTGTAAAGGATTAAGGAAAATTATCCAACTATAGTTCACCTGAAGATGGCAAACATTACCATTTCAGTGTTTTCCTAGGCTTTAAAAAAGTAAACTCTCTTATGGGAAAATGACCATGTTACACCTTACTGGGATATATACTTTTATATGTCTAAGAAGTTTGTGATTAGCCACAGTCAGACTCTATGGGTAGAAACACTGCAATTCCTACATTTCCCTATCACCTCATGGTAACTGTAGTCACCTTTGCTCTGTGAGCTAAATGCCAAGACAACATACTGCTCTCTAGCATACCACTGCTGCCCTTGAAGTCAGAAAAGGCCTCTAAAACAGACAGACAGCCCCATTGTACTTTTCCTAAAAACCTCTTTCCCTCCACTGGCAGTAATAGTTTTTTTTTTTTTCATAATTTGAAAGAGGAAACTTCTGGAACTCTCAAGGAAATGTATTTCATAAACACCCAATAGATTTACTTTGTTGATTCTCTTCCCAGAGATTTTAAGTTTTCCCCTAAATCATGCTCATAATCAGGTATGGGACGATGGCTGGAATGGAAACTTTTGACTTGACAAAGAGGATTTTAAGGAGATGTGGCTCAGCAATGAAGAGACAATGTCATTCTCGAAGAGGACCAGAGTGTTTCCCAGCACCCACACTGGGTGGCTCATGACTACCTATAATTCCAGCTCCATGGTATCAAATGTCCTTTTCTGACTTTTGTGGGTAGCTGCACTCATGTATGCATTCATCAGGACACAAATATGCATAGAATTAAAAGTAAAAATAAAACCCTTTTAGAAGAAAGAGAGCTGCAGTCATAGTTCCCAAACAAAAAGGATGTGTAGAGACAGACACATGGGAAGTGATGATCAGTCAAGAGGTAGGAGCAGGAGCAAAAGCACAGGCCGATGCTTTCATTGTGGGTTTTACAGGATTAATGGGAAAACCTGTGAGGAGCCGCACTCACATTCGCCATTACAAGATGGCGCTGACATCCGCTGCCGGATCAAGTAAACAACATTGGCGTGCATGTGCCCAGTGTTTTTCCACTTGCCTAGCCTCGCCTCTTCTGTGGCGTCATATAGGGTGATGAGTCATCCACCTATCCCAGCTGTACACACACTGCTCGGAGCTTATGAGCCTTTATAAGGGGACGGGATTCTTGGCTCGGGGTCTCCCTAATAAGAAGCTGATCATCTGTCTCTCAAGATGCATTAAAGCTTTACTGCAGAAGGATCCGAGTGTCCTGTGTCGTTCTTGCTGGTGAGACGATCACGTGGGACAAAAACCAGAGTATTTTTGCTAAAAAGACACATCATTTGACTATCTCATGACCCCAAGGAGAAGAGCATCAGGGATGGCCCCTAGTTGAGAAGTACTAGGTCTAGGGTGATTTGGAGTTGTTGGGGAATAGTTTGGCAGAGGCGGGTGGGAGGCAGTGGACTCTGAATTGTTCATATGAGGCAGAGCTTACCTGCCTGTGGAAAATATCAAACATAATAAGCTACTACAAATTCATTTTTCCTGTAATATATACCATGGAAGCTCCAGCATTTTGAACTTATAAATTGGGCATTGAATTGGGAGCCTAATTAGATGAATAGGTTCAAGTTAGTAACTGGTGACACAGAGAATTGGTTATTAATTTTCATTCATATTTCACCATCGAGAAGATGGATTTACGAAGTAGTCCTATGGATTTCTTTCTGAGCCCTACCAGAGAGTTAGAGATCATGCTTTCATTTAAGCTCATTCCAGGTTCATAGTGGAACCCAAACTACAATGTGACTCATACACTCCCCTCTCTCATGAGGGAAGACAAAGTCAGGGTCACTGTCTTAACTCGTGAGTTATATGTCCTACAAGTCTGTCTATCACCTGCTTTTCCGTTTCATTCTCTAGCTGTTCTAGGTTTGTGCCCTTGACCTCTGGCCTCCTCTCCAGATTTTCTCTCTTCCATATATGTCCAGTACAGGTTAGTTAGGGCACAAATTAAATTAGCTTTCAATTCCAGTTTCTGTTTTTGTAAACTTTTAATTTTCTTTGTAGCTACATCTCTGGTTGTATTTTATTGGTTATTGTTTGAAATTGGCTTGGAATCAGTACCAATAATTTTAAACATGAGAAATTTTTATTGGAGAATCAGGGATGGAAGCCATTCAGCTTTTCAGAATTATTAGCCTCTGAATTGCATTCAGGAACAACCAGAACATTGGAGTGCTTTCTTCTAGATTTTGCAAGTTATTGCACTGTGGTTTTGGTGTGGGGAAGGCACAGTTCATGGCTTTCAGCTTCAGTTTCAAACTCTAATCTTCACAGAGGTCTGGATACCTTCCCAAAGGTCTGACACATTAAGAAAATTATGTTATTTTCTTTTTCAGTGGTGGGAACAGGTTTTTATGCCTGTAACAACTCTTCCCAGTAAGGTTCACCTTTCTATCAGGCTTGTCAGAAGTCTGCCTCTGAGTGAATTGGATTTGGCTCCTAAGTCTACACACAAGAACTGAATATGATGAGTTTTCCAAGAAGGATGGTGTTGAAGAATGAAATTCTGTTTATACCTTGTATTAGCACTAGGTGGAATATATGTCTGCCTGCAGAGAGCTCTAAAACATATTTACTGCCCACATGTCTTGATTTGTGGCTGTTGGCCATTTAGTCAGCAGGATGTGGAAGCCAACAAAAGAAAGTAACAAGCTCAGCCCTTCTAGAGGGCATCCGGGTGAGCTCAGGAAGCCCAGCACAGGGCAGAACTTGTGCTTGGCTGCACTCAGAAAGACATCAAGTGAAGATGACAGCAGCTCACCATTCTAGCTGCTGTGGATGACTGAAGAATGTGGCCGAGGAGAGGTAGCTTGCTTTAGAATGCTGTCTTGTTGCATGCAGATATTCTTAGTTTTCCCTCAGCTTGAGATTGGACAAGGCTGCCAGAAGAATGGTACCCTCATCAAGAAAAAGGGAATCAGAATTCTAGCGTTGGCTCAGCCTTTAATTGCTCTGTAAGTAGGTCTAGTCTCTCATGTTTCCTGGGAGTTGGCTTCCTTATCACTGAGGCAGGGATAATTAGTCTTCACTATCTCCCTCAGAGAGATGATGAGCTGCAAACAAGAACATGAATGAATGTGAAAGGGTTTCAAATATTCTGTGTAGCATAGAGAAAGACCATTATTACCATGACTATTAATAAAGTTTACCTGGTGTTAGTGCCACAGTGTTTTGTGAATCAAGCATAAGACATTCATCCAGGTTTCTGAGTCCTGTCAACTGGACTCTAATATAAACTGAGATATTGTTTTATCTTATCATTCTATGCCCCAGAAACAATAAGCTGTTCTTTTGCTTTATTGATTTCAAGTCATACTGCACTCACTTCTCCTGCTCTTCTGCTCTGCTCCTGTCCTGTGTTTTGTAACTTTTTCCCTTTCTGAACATTTACATTTTCCTTCCTAGTTCCCACCATTTCTTGTATATCTAGTTGCCTAAGGACTCTTTACTCTGTCCTCCAGTTGCTGAAACACTCTTTGGAAGGTCCATCATCAAATCCTGTAAAGATAATTCCCAGAAAAAATATAGACAAAAATAATCTATTCCTTGACCATTAATGACACCTTCTGTCTCGCCATTTAAGTAAGACATTTGGAAGTCAAATTTGGAAGTCAAAAGCCAAAATAGTCTTTTTCTCTTCCCTCAGCCTCTTCTTCCTATTCTAAAATCCCTGGCCTTTGGGCCATGTGGAATCTCTCACTCAAATCCCTTGCCCATTGTCACTGTTTACTCTGGGTCTGACAACTTGCTTGGTTTCTGTGGCTTACTGATTAGATTCCCATTAATAGTCAGCTCCCTTGCCAATGTAGAATCTAGTCTTCTGCCAGACAGATGTTTCTAAACCACAGATTTGATCATGGCCTTTCCCTGCCTTAAGTACCTTTATGAGCTACACACTTACCAAAATAAATTTCCTACAAAGTGCAGTCACACAGCATGTTCTTCAAGGATGCATACCCACATCTGCCTCTCTCCTCACCTTTTTTTGTCTTACACTCTTAAAAAACGGAAGAGGGTGCATATAATCTTAAAATAAGTGACTATGTGTACTGGAGACCCCTTTTTTTCCCTGTAGCTCTCCAGTGTACTGTTCTTGCTCTATCCTCATCCTGACTATTTTCACACACAGAGGTTCCCAGAGTTCTCTAGTGATGTCTGTGAATGATTTTGTGACTTCAACTGTGTGTTCCCCTTTCTCCAGGATTTCCTGTTTCCCTTTGTTTCTTGGTGAAGGCTACTTTTCTCTCAAGCTTATTTCAAACATTTTCACCTCTGAAGAGTTTCCTTGAATTTCTGTCTCATAGACTTATCTTCTTTGAAGCCACAGAATACTTTGCATAATCTTGTCCTGTTTCCTCAGAACTGAATTCTTCTATGATATACTTCCTTGCTAGAATATTTAAAGGTTATGATTTTTAAAAAGATTGCATTTTATTCTCAATATGCTTGTATAATTCCTGACATAGAAAACAAACAATAAAATGTTTGCTAAATTGAAATGAACTAATATTATCCAGAGTACTTTTGTTCATCACTAGTATACATTTGTAGATTCTGTAAGGCTAGCCACATAGAACATCACTCTCTTATCTGATTGTATTCTGTTATTATATATCATTTAACTATCTTCTCTTTGGATTTCTTTTTGATAGATGTGTCTCTTAGCATGGTAATTTTATTTAGAGGCTGCTTTGAAATATATCATATCCCCAAACCATGACTATTCTTCAGGTGTACCATACTGTGCAGGCTAAGAAAGAAATGGGTCTACTCTAGTATGAGTAGTATGAGCTGTGCTGCAAGACTTGGAATCCTCTCTCTCTCTCTCTCTCTCTCTCTCTCTCTCTCTCTCTATCTATCTCTCTTTCTCTCTCTCTCTCTCTCTCTCTCTCTCTCTCTCTCTCTGTGTGTGTGTGTGTGTGTGTGTGTGTGTGTGTGTATTACCTCATGGCTTTGTGAGCACTAGATGTTTTGTGCTTGGGTTCCTCTTTTTTCTAACTGTTTGTGATTATACCATAACATATAAATGGTCACTGAATAAATCTCTAAGCATCACTTTGTGGGACTTGGTGAAAACAACCATGTTACAGAGGTTGATAAGATCATTTTCTGCTTTTCGAATGTGTCCCTTGATCACTGAGATATGTTTGATTAGAGTTCACCAAGCCTGGATTGAGAGTTTACCATGCACACTTCCCTGAAGTCATGCTCTCTCATTCTAAGAAGTTGAGGTTGCAATTTTCAACCCCTTCAGGTCAGCTGTCTTCTGGTCCAAGAGGAAGAAAAATAAATGTTTAAGAAACCATTATAAGAAACAAAAAACCAAAAAAGGCAAAAGATTTATATGATTTGAAGAGAAACCAGAGTATGGAAGCCAATATAGGTTTGGAGAGAGGTCTGGCACAGGGGAAGTGTTAGGAGATCCACAGCCATGACCCCAACTAAGACTCTAAGCAGTGGTGGAGAGGCTGCCTGTGATTCCCTTCCCCTATAATGAGATTGATGACTACCTTGGTTGCTATTCCTAGATCCTTCATCCAGTAGCTGTTCGAAGCAGAAACAGGAACCCACAGCTAAGCACTGAACCATACTACTGGAATCCAGTTGCAGAGAGGGAGAAGAGATGAGCAAAGGAGCCAAGACCATGCTGGAAAAACTCAGAGAAATGGATGACTTGACCTAGTGAGAGCACAGGGAACCTAGTCGTAAAGCTGGGGAATCAGCACTGGACTGAACTAAAACCTCTGAATGTGGGTGCCAGTTAGGAGGCCTGGGCAAGCTATGGGACCTCTAACAGTGGAGCAAGTGTTTATCCCTAGAGCACAAATGGATTTTGGGAGCTCATTCCCTATGGAGGGATACTATTAGAGCACAGATCCAAGAAAGAGGGCCTAGGCCCTCCCCCAAATGATGTGATGGACCTTGATGGTCCCCCATGGAGTGCCTCACAATCCCTGGGGAGTGGGTGGGAGTGGGTGGGGGTGGGTTGGAGGGTATGTTTGGAGCATGGGAGGATGGGAGGGGGAGGAAATGGGGGATTGATATGTAAATAAGAGTGCTTCTAAAATAAATAAAAGAAACTAAAAAAATCCAAACTATGGTAAAAATTTCACTTTGAAAATAGCAAACTTTTTGAAGGTTTCACACAGCAGAATCTCTTATTTGGAGACTCTATTTGAATGTATTTTATATATATTTAGGAAGCTTCTATAGTAGTATGTTTTCATATATTGTTTTCCTTTGTCCTTTTTATTTTAGAAACCACCTTATTTTCCATGTAAATCCCCCCATTCCCTTGCCCTTCCATCCTCCCACACTCCCAACGACCACCCAACACCCCCCACACACTACCTAAGGATAATGAGGCCTCAAACTTTTGAGTATTTTATATATTACTCTATGGGAAAGCATGTCAATTTGTAAATTGTAATTGAGGTCTTTATCTGACTATAGTCATTACTAAATGTCACAGGCATTCTGAAGAAATAATATCAATGTTCCAAATGGAACATAATGGGATTCATAACTGTGACACAGACAGTAACTGTTGTTTAACTGCAGTGGTCATTGGACATGGATGTTCAGCCTTGGGCTACAGACATGAAAGGAGCTGCAGTTGAAACAATCCATGTAACTGAACTCAAATAAGCCCCAAATACTGTGTCCTGAAGAACACATTTGTCTTTAAGTTAATGAATTGACTCTGGTTGAACCTATGAGACACTTTAAATACTAAATCTCTTCCACTTGGGTCTTTTCCATTGGTTATTTTAGCCAACAATCTTGGTGTGTGTGTGTGTGTGTGTGTGTGTGTGTGTGTGTGTGTGTGTGTGTTAAGTTTTAATTAAAAGAGCCACAATTATAATAAGCTCTCATATTAGTTTTATAAGCCATTATTCAAGTACTTTATTCAAGTCTGTTAATGGGCTACCAGTATGTTTAACATCTAAAACACATCAAAATTTTGTTTTCCCTTCTCTACACAGCTTGGTAATCACAATCCATTATTACTATTTTCTGTAGCTCATGATGCACAGAATTGGCAAACCTGAAGCTGGAAACAATGTTGTCCTTAGCTTCTGGCCTCTGGGTTTTAATACTTTTCTGACTTTTAGTAGGTGCTCAGAAAGCATCTATGAATGGTAAAAAATGGGAGTTGGTTAGATGTCCATCAACAAGTTAAGTAGGTGCTCAGAAAGCATCTATGAATGGTAAAAAATGGGAGTTAGTTAGATGTCCATCAACACATAATGAATATGTGGTCCATATATATAATGGTATTTTATTAAGCTATTTTTTCCAAGAAATTATTTTTCATTAGTTCAAATTAGAAACAAGCCTGCTTCACATGTCAATCCATGCTCTCTCTCCCTCCCCTCCTCACCTACCCCCACCAACCTCCCATTCCATGCCCCCTCTGCTTCCCAGGAAGAGTAAGACCTCCATGGGGAATCCCTAAAATCTATCATATTATCCTAGGCAGGGCCTAGGCCCTCTCCCATATGTCCAGGCTGAGAGAGCATTTCTCCACATGGAATGGGCCCCCAAAGTCCATCTGTGTGCCAGGAATAAATACTGCTCTACTACCAGATGCCCCATAGAGTGCTGAGGCCTCCTCAATGACATCCATGTTCAGGGGTCTTGATCAGTCCCATGCTGGACTCCCAGACATCAGTCTGGGGTCCATGCATTCCCCCATGTTCAGGTCAGCTGTTTCTGTGGGTTACACCAGACTGGTCTTTACCTCTTTGCTCATCACTCCTCCCTCTCTGTAACTGGGTTCCAGAGTTCAGTTCAGTGTTTAGTTGTGGGTGTTTGCCTCTGCTTCCATCAGTCACTGGATGAAGGCTCTAGAATGGCATATAAGGTAGTCATCAGTCTCATTATAGGGGAAGGGCATTTAGGGTAAACTCTCCACTGTTGCTTAGATTTCCAGTTGGTGTCATCTTTGTAGATGTCTAGAAATCTCCCTAGTGCCAGATCTGTCTTCCATATCTATCACCAGGCACAAAACTTAAGTCCAAATGGATCAACGACCTGAACATAAATCCAGCCACACTGAATCTCTTGAAGAGAAAGTGGGAGGTACCTTTCAACAAATTGAGGAGACTACTTCCTGAACATAACAGCAGTAGCACAGACATTGAGATCCACAATTAATAAATGGGACTTCTTGAAACTGAGAAGCTTCTGTAAGGCAAAGGACATAGTCAGCAAGACAAAATGACAGCCCACAGAATGGGAAAATATCTTCACCAACCCCACATCTGACAGAAAACTGATATCTGAAATATACAATGAACTCAAGAAGCTAGCCACCAAAACACCAAACAATGAACTTAAAAAGTGGGGTACAGAACTAAAGAGAGAATTCTCAACAGAGGAATCTAAAATGGCTGAAAGACTCTTAAGAAAGTGCTCAACATCCTTAGCCATCATGGAAATGCAACTCAAAACAACTCTGAGATACCATCTTACACTGGCTTGAATGGCTAAAATCAATAACACCAATGATAGCTTATGCTGGAGAGGATGTAGAGAAAAAGGAACACTCATCCATTGCAGGTGGGAGTGCAAACTTGCATGACCTTTATTCAACTGTTTTATAAAAGGAAAATTTGAATTTTGCAGGAAAATGAATGGGTCTGAAAGTATTCATATTAAGTGAGGTATCCCAAACTAAGAGAGTCAAAGATCTCTCATACATGTGAATCCTAGGATGCAAATGTGACTAAAGCCTAAAAACCTGTGACAGACCAAACAAGGATATCAATAGATGCTGATGGAGTGGGAGAGATCTGCAAGACATATGTGACATAAAGGTGGAAAGGAGACTGGGGTGCATGGACGATACAGGATGTGGTAGAGACATGGGGGTTAGGAGGGAGAAGACTTTAGTTAAAACACACTGTGTTCAGAAATGCCATATGATATTTAATTTTTGTATATTAATTTTAAAATGAAGAAGAAAAAATATGCCCAGGAATGTATTGAATGAATGACTGAAGCGTTGTTAGCTCTCATTGACCAAGTGTGCACTTTGTGAAGTATATCCGGCCACACGTCATACCGACAGAAGTCTGAATTCTGTGACATGAATAGATGATGAGCCAAAGAATCTTAAGGTTCTTATGTGGAAAAGCCATGGAAATGGCAGTGGGGTCCTAAGTTCCACTGTCAACTCTTATCTCATCAATGCCTTTAAATGCCTTAGCTCCTGGCACTCCAAAGGCTTCAGCAATAGGCTCAAACTGGGTCAGAGTTGTCATTGTTGATTTGGAACACTGCTGGATGTTATATGTCACACGGTTGTGTTTCTTACCCTCTACTTGAGATTTAATTTTCATGTTCACACCCATTTTGCAAGCACTGAAGTGCTAATTAAGTAGTAATTAGAAGGTAAAAATACATAGTTGTGTGAATCCTCGGTTTCCTGCCCAGCATCCCATTACTTGCTATGTACAAATTTTCCATAAGGATGCTGAGCCAAGCAACACCTTTGGAAGGACTTGGCTGCTCTGTGTACTCTGATGTCAATCATTTCCAAAGTACACTTCTAGGACTGTGTATGGTTACAGAGAAGCAGCTCATAAGCACAGATGTGAGTGCCCTTCAGAAAGCAGCCCCTGGGCCAGTGCCATGGCGTTAGCTGGAAAAGCCAGAGATTCATCGAAGTGACACAGAGCTCGATCAGTCTCCTCATCTTGGATAGTTTTTCTGTGCACAGAAGAGAGTGTTTTTTGTTTGTTTCCTTGAATATTTAATAATGAGGCCACAGGAAACAGCACTGTACTGTCCCACTACATAATTTGGGAAGTCTCTGCCTTTGTTCTCAAGGCAGAATCAGATAATTGCAGAAACAGGCCCTTGGAATTTCCCACCCAGACTGTAGGTGAGGTGGGAGGGAGTATGAGGTGGGAGTAGAGATAGGAGGTGAGTAGTGAGAGGGAGTTGGTGGGGGGGAGTGGAAGGTGGCAATAGGAGTGGGAATGGGTTGGAGGTGGTGGGAGCAGGTGGGAGGTAGAAGTGGGAGGAGGGTGAGAGGGAGTAGGTGGTGGGAGTAGGTGGTGAGAGGGGGAGGTTTTGTGAGTGGGGGTGGGAGTGGGAGGTAGGTGGTGGGATGTGGATGATGGTGGTCGTGATGCTTTTTTTGGCTACTGTCTTTGCAGTTCATAATTCTTCATTTGGTACCATTCCAAAAGAAATCCAATGACCTGTACTACCTTTTGCCTTTTCTTTGAGCATTTGTTTAGTTTTCTGTCTTTATTTACCTGGCATTATTCTAGGAATGATTACATAAAATATCATAATCTTGATATTTTTATTATCTTATTATTATTATTATCTTAATCTTATTATTACAAGATTACAAAACATATCATAATTAGTTCTTTGAATACCCCAATCAAGAGTATAGACTGGAGTTAATCTCTAAAGGGGGTGATAGATAAAATATAGATGTGACTCAAAAAATTAAATGAGATCAATATCCAACTTCAAAACTGACCACAACAGTCAACATGCCAACATGGATGGGGGAAATTTCAAAAGGCTCCAACCATAGATAAAAAGAACTTCAGGAAATTAATGGGTGCTGATGGAGGCAGAATAGGTGTTGTCCAGAGATGAGGCCTCTTCATAAGTTATACACACAATCAGCTATAAACACATGTACAGACTACTGATTGTAAATAGACTCAGAAGATAGTAGTATGCATGAATACACACATGTGTGTAATAATAATAAGGAAAACACATGAATTTAAGAGAGAGTTGGGGCTCAGGAGGAGGTTGAAGGAGAGTAGGAGAGGTTGAAATGATGTAAGTATAGCCTTCTTCCCTGAAATTCTCAAAAAATAAAAATTAATAAAAAAAACCTGAGCAAGTGATCTAAATACGTCTTTCTTAAAAGACATGGAAGGAAATAGGTACATGAAAAAAAAGAAGAGTCCAATCTCACAAGCCATGAAAGAACTTAACATAAAAATCTAAAAGTAGCTTTCCGAGACCGACCAAGGAACTAGGTGAGTCTCTGCCCTTACCCAACTCCCGCCCAAAACATCACTCACCTAGACCCCCCCACCCCGTGCGCTTTCGGGCTTGGAGTAGACACACCCAGGCAGGGAGGAGCTCCCTGCTCCATGAATCTGCTAGCACCCCATTCTTCAATCCTTTCTGCGACAGACCCAGGAACTAGGTGAGTCTCTGCCCTTACCCAACACCTGACCAAAACATTACTCACCCAGGCACCGCCCCCCTGCCTGTGCCTGCCAGCTTGGAGTAGACATACCCAGGCAGGGAGGGGCTCAGTGCTCCCTGAATCTGCTAGCACCCCACTCTTTCATTCCGCCGACTGATCCAGGAACTAGTGAGGAGACTACCAGGAGAGGCAAGACCGTCCAGAGTTGTGGACATTGAATTCCTGGCTACCACACAGTACTGGGTCACTAGAGGAGATGAGAGGCCCCACCTGCACCCACTAAAAGAAGATATGGGAAGAAGACAGAATAAGATTCCACTCAAAAGCAGAAAGACCAATATGACACCACCAGAATCTAGGGACTCAACTCTAGCAAGATCTGAAAACCCCAACACAGCATGAACATGAGATGGACCTCAAAAATTATCTCAGCAAGATGATAGAGACCTTTAAAGAGGAAACAAGAAAATCCCTTAAAGAAATAGAAGAAAAAGCAAACAAAAAATTAAATGAAATGGAGGAAAAGACAAACCAAAAATTCAAGAAATAAACAAATCTCTTAAAGAATCTAAAGAAAGCCAAGAAAAAACATCCAAACAAGTATAGGAAGCTCTTGAAACAGTGCAAAGCATGAAATCTGAAATAGACACAATAAAGAAAACACAGAATGAGGCCATGCTGGAAATGGAAAGCCTGGATAAACGATCAGGAACTAAAGATGTGAGTATAACCAATAGAATTCAAGAGATGGAAGAGAGAATCTCGGGTATTGAAGACTCGCTAGAGGATATACATTCATCAACCAAAGGAAACCTCAAGTCCAACAAATCCCTAACACAAAATATCAGGAAATATGGGACACCATAAAAAGACCAAACCTAAGAATAATAGGTGTAGAAGAAGGTGAAGAAACACTGCTCAAAGGCACAGAAAACATATTCAACAAAATCATAGAAGAAAACTTCCCCAACCTACAGAAGGATATGCTTATGAATGTACAAGAAGCTTACAGGACACTAAACATACTGGACCACAAAAAGAAACCCCCTGACACATAATAATCAAAATACCAAATCTACAGAATAAAGAGAAAATATTAAGAGCAGCAAAGGAAAAAGACCAAGTAACATATAAAGGCAAACCCATCAGAATCACACCCGACATCTCAATGGAAACTCTGAAAGCCAGAAGGTCTTGGATAAATATCCTACAAGCACTAAGGGAGCATGGATGTCAGCCCAGACTACTGTACCCAGCAAAACTTTCAATCACTGTAGATGGAGAAAACAATATATTCTATAACAAAAACAGATTTAAACAATACATATCCACAAATCCAGCACTACAGAAGGTTCTGGAAGGAAAACTCCAACCCAAGGAACATAACTACACTCACAAAAACACCGGCAATAGATAATCTAATTTTACCAAACACAAAAAGAAACAGGAGGGTGAAATCCACATGCAATGACACCACCAACAATAAATACAAAACAAAGAAGAGCCAATGAACAATGGACATTAATATCCCTAAATGTCAATGGTCTTAACTTACCCATAAAAAGATATAGGCTAACAGAATGTATACAAAGACAGAATCCATCGTTCTGCTGTTTACAAGAAACACACCTCAATTTCAAAGTCAGGCGAACCCTCAGAGTAAAAGGATGGGAAAAAATTTTCTTATTAAATGTGCTCAAGAAACAAGTTGGAGTAGCAATCCTAATATCTAACAAATTAGACTTTAAACTAAAAGCAATCAAAAGAGATGAAGAAGGGCATTTCATACTCATCACAGGAAAAGTCCATCAAGATGAAGTCTCAATCCTGAACATCTATGCCTCAAACATGAAAGCACCCACATTTGTAAAAGAAACATTACTAAAGCTCAAACCACACATAAAAGCACACACACTTATAGTAGGAGACTTCCACACACCCCTTACTCCACTAGACACGACCACCAGACAGAAACTTAACAAAAAACAAAGGATCTGACAGAAATTATGGCCCAACTGGGTTTAACAGATATCTATAGAACATTCCATCCAAACACAAAAGAATATACCTTCTTCTCAGTGCCACATGGAACCTTCTCAAAAACTGACCACATAGTTGGCAGCAAAGTGAACCGCCACAGTTACAAAAGAATTGAAATAACCCTCTGTATCTTATCAGACCACCATGCATTACAGCTAGATTTCAACAGCAATACGAATTGCAGAAAACCTACATTCGGGTGGAAAATGAATAACACCCAATTGCACCATTTGTGGGTTGAGGAAGAAATAAAAAAGAAATTAAAGACTTCCTAGAATTTAATGAGAATGTAGACACAACATACCCAAACTTATGGGACACTCTGAAAGCAGTGCTAAGAGGGAAGTTCATAGCACTAAGTGCCCACATGAAGAAATTGGAGAAAAGTCACATTAGAGAATTGACAGAGTAACTGAAAGCTTTAGAGCAAAAAGAAGCAAACACACCAAGGAGGAGTAGATGCCAGGAAATAATCAACCTGAGAGCCGAAATCAACAATGTAGAATCTAGGAAACAGTACAAAGAATCAATGAAACAAAGAGTTGGTTCTTTGAGAAGATCAATAAGATAGACAAACCGTTAGCCAAACTAACCAAAAGTTAGAGAGATAGCATGATAATTAACAAAATCAGAAATGAAAAGGTGGATATAACAACGGACACTGAGGAAATTCAGAGAATCTTCAGGTCATACTTTGAAAACCTGTACTCCACAAAATTGGAAAATCTAAAGGAAATGGACAGCTTTCTGGATAAATATCACTTACCAAATTTAAATCAACATTAGATAAACAGTTTAAATCGACCTATAACCCCTAATGAAATAGAAACAGTCATCAAAAGCCTCCCAACCAAAAAAGCCCAGGGCCAGATGGCTTCTTTGCAGAATTCTACCAGAAATTCAAACAAGAGCTAATTCCAGTACTCCTCAAACTGTTCCGTATAATAGAAGCAGATGGAATATTGCCAAACTCTTTCTACGAGGCTACAATCACTTTGATACCCAAGCCACACAAAGATATGACTAAGAAAGAGAGCTACGGACCGATATCCCTCATGAACATCGATGCTAAAATACTCAATAAAATATTGGCGAACTGAATCCAAGAACATATCAGAAAAATCATCCACGATGATCAAGTAGGCTTCATCCCAGGGATGCAAGGATGATTCAACATATGAAAATCCATCAATGTAATCCACCATATAAACAAACTGAAAAAGAAAAACCACATGATCATCTCACTAGACGCTGAAAAAGCCTTTGACAAAATCCAACATCTCTTCATGATAAAGATCTTGAAGAGAACAGGAATAACAGGAACATATCTAAACATGATAAATGCAATATACACCAAACCAATAGGCAACCTCAAACTAAATGGAGAGAAACTCAAAGTATTTCCTCTAAAATCAGGAACAAGACAAGGCAGTCCACTCTCTCCATATCTCTTCAATATTGTACTTGAAGTTCTAGCTATAGCAATAAGACAAGAAAAGGGGATCAAAGGGATACAAATTGGAAAGGATGAAGTCAAACTTTCACTACTTGCAGACGACATGATAGTCTACATTAGTGACCCGAAAAACTCTACCATGGAACTCCTATGGCTGATAAACACCTCAGCAAGGTAGCAGGATACAAAATTAACTCAAAAAAAATCAGTAGCTCTACTATCTACAGATGATAAATCCAATGAGAAAGAAACCAGGGAAACATCACCTTTCACAATATCCACAAGCAACATAAAATATCTTGGGGTAACACTAACCAAAAAAGTGAAAGACCTGTACAATAAGAACTTTGAGACTTTAAAGAAAGAAATTAAAGAAGATACCAGAAAATGGAAAGATCTCCCATGCTCTTGGATAGTAGAATTAACATAGTAAAAATGGCAATCCTGCCAAAAGCAATCTACAGATTCAATGCAATCCCCATCAAAATCCCAACACAGTTTTTCACAGACATTGAAAGAACAATACTCAACTTTATATGGAAAAATAAAAAACCCAGGATAGCCAAAACAACTCTTTACAATAAAGGATCTTCTGGAGGCATCACCATCCCCTACTTCAAGCTCTACTATAGAGCCATAGTTCTGAAAACAGCTTGGTATTGGCACAAAAATAGACAGATAGACCAATGGAATCGAATTGAAAACCCTGATATTGACCCACCCACCTACAAATACCTTATTTTTGACAAAGGTGCTAAATCAATACAATGGAAAAAAAATAGCATCTTCAACAAATGGTGCTGGTATAATAGGATTCAGACATGCAGAAGATTGCAGATAGATCCATACCTGTCACTATGCACAAAACTTAAGTGCAAATGGATCAAAGATCTCAACATAAATCCAGCCACACTAAATCTTCTAGAAGAGAAAGTGGGAATTACCCTTGAACAAATTGGCACAGGAGACTGCTTCCTGAACATCACGCCAGTAGCACAGACATTGAGGTCTGCAATTAATAAATGGGACCTCCTGAAACTGAGAAGCTTCTGCACGGCAAAGGAAACAGTCAGTAGGACAAAATGACCACCCACAGAATGGGAAAATATCTTCACCGATCCCACATCTGACAGAGGACTGATTTCCAAAATATATAAGGAGCACAAGAAGCTAGACACCAAAACACCAAAAAATGAAATAAAAAAGAAATAAATAGAGAATTCTCAACAGAGGAATCTGAAATGGCTGAAAGACACTTAAGAAAGTGCTCAAAATCATTGGCCATCAGAGAAATGCAACTCAAAACAACTCTGAGATACCACCTCTCAGCTGTCAGAATGGCTAAAATCAAAAATACCAATGACAATCTATGCTGGAGAGGATGTGGAGTAAAAGGAACACTCCTCCATTGCTGGTGGGAGTGCGAACTTGTAAGACCACTTTGGAAATCAGTATGGCATTTGCTCAGAAAAATGCAAATCAGTCTACCTCAAGATCCAGCCATTCTTCTCTTGGGTATATACCCAAATAGTGCATGTTCATACAACAAGGACATATGTTCAACCATGTTCATAGCAGCATTGTTTGTAATAGCCAGCACCTGGAAGCAACCTAGATGCCCCTCAACTGCAGGATTGATTGAGAAAATGTGGTACATTTATACAATGGAATCTTGAAATTCGTAGCCAAATGGATGGCACTAGAAGAAACCATCCTGAGTGAGGTAACCCAGTCACAAAAAAGACAAACATGGTATGTACTCACTCATATATATGAATTTTAGACATAGAACAAAGGATTACCAGCCTATAGTCCTCTTCATCAAAGAAACTAGGAAGCATAAAGGACTCTAAGGGATAAATGGTCCCCAGGAATGGAAGTGGCATGAATTCCTGAACTAATTGGGAGCATGAGTGTAGCAGGGGAGGAGCTGCTACAATAAGAACAAGAGAAGAGGAGTAGAGGAGAGGAAATGGAGTGGCAGAAATATTGAGTTGGGGAAGAATAGAGGAGAGAGAGCAGGATGAGTGTTACCATATCAGAGGGAGCCACTATAGGTCTGAGAAGAGATCTGGAACCAGGGAGATCTCCAGATATGACAATACAGGCAATGGTGGGGAGGATAACCTAAAAGCCCTTCCCCTAAAATGAGATTGTTGACTTGTTTTTATGCCATCCTAGAGCCCTCACCCAGTGGCTGATGCAAGCAGAGACAGACATCCACAGATATACACTGAGCTGAAATCAGGAATTTAGTTGATGAGAGGGAGGAATGAAGAACGAAGGGGTCTGTACCAGGTTGGAGAAACCCACAGGAACAGTTGGCCTGAACAAGGGAGAGCACATCGACCCCAGATGCTGTCTGGGAGGCCAGTACAAGACTGATTCAGATCCCTGAACATGGATGTCAATAAGGAGGCCTCTGCACTCCAGGGAGCCTCTGGTGGTGGATTAGCATTTTTCCATGGTACAAGAAGGGACTTTGAGAGTCCATCCCATGTGAAGGGTTACACTCTGGCCCTGTACACATGGGGAAGGGCCCAGGACCACACAGGACGATTTGGTGGACATTGCAGAGCCCAGATTGAGGGCCCTACCCTGCCTGGGGAGTGGTGGGTGGATGGGGTGTGGAGTGGGCTGGGGAGGGGGAGGAGGGATGAGGGACAGGAGAGGGAGAGGGAGAAGGGAGTTACATGCGAAACAAGCTTGTTCCCTAACTAGAACTAATAAATAAATTTTAAAAAAATCTAAAAGTAACATTATTCTGTATCTGTGACAATAGTCATGCTTTTTTGACTCTTTTTCTTCTGTTTGTTTTGTCCTATTCTTATTTATTTGTTGTAATCTTATTATTTTCCTCAGATATGTGTTTGCTTTCTAACAAGTAATTAAATATAAAAAGTACCATGGAGGATATGGAGGAAAGGAGGCCTCTGAACATCATTGTTATAACTGCACATGAATCACAGAAAAAGAGTGTGTCTGTTCCTCAACACATAAAAACTGTAATACTCTACAAATAAGACAGACCAGCATTTCCAAGTGATAACTGCACTACCATGTTCCATGCAACAATATACATAATGACCAGGAAATAAAAACAACTTGTGGTTCCATCAACTGGAAACACCACTGAGACAAGAAAAATTAAACAGCTTTATTCATTTCAACATGGGTAAACCCAAGTAGCTCTACATTAAGTTCAATAAGCCAGACACAGAAGGACAAGTGATTCCATGCCTCACTTAAGTGGTGTCCAAAAGGTTTGGAATCATGCAGAGTGCAATGGCAGTAACCAGAGGTTGGAGGTAGTTGAGGAAGGGGAGTGGTGGTGCAATGGTGGCCAGTGTGTGCTAACTTACATCAGTCAGGAGCCAGCACCCCATGCACTATTGCTCAGTGTAATAATCACAGGTCACAGGTGTGTGTTTCAAAATATCAGAAAGAAAAGTTACAGCACTCAGAAAGAGTGAGTATGAGGAGACAGGTATGATTCACCTGATTCAAACATTGAATGGTGCATATATGTGTTGAGGGGTATGTGGAACCCACAGTACATATGATGTTTATGTTTATGTGAGCTGGGGTGTGTAGCTCGATTTGTAGAATGCTTTCCTAGGATATATGAAGCTTACTTTTGATCCCCAGAACCATGTAAACAACACATGATAACAAGCACTGGTAATCACAGAACTCTGTGGGTATTGGGACAAGGATCCTTCTTACTACTGAGAACAGTCTAAGACTACATGGCATCCTGTGTCAAACAAAACAAAGCAACCAGAAAACAAAAAACAAAAAACAAAAAAAAAAAAAACAAACCAAAACGAACCCAAAAATCCTAAGATCCTCTCCCTGGAAATAAGAAACTAAACAACCCTGCATGACAACTTTGGTTTTCCTTCCTTGGCACAAGAGACTGGTATTTAAAATTTGTTTTCCTTGCCTCACATGTAATGTTCTTCCTAGAATATGGTGTCAGGGACAGCAAGAAGGGCCACTAAGGGAATTATTCCTTCTTTCTCTGTTTTTTTGCCCATGTTTCTTCCTGCATTCAATTTAAAAAAGGCCACTTTGTGTCTAATTTGGGGACATTCTCTTTCACTTCCTGACTTTGCAGGAACTTTTCTTGGTGAGCACTATTATCTTTCTCTTTTGGGGAACAAATCATCTCCCCCTGGATCCCGGGGATGCCTGTAACGGCCCTTCTACAATTATAGCTGTGATTGCATGTGTTCTCACACCCTGCACACTGCTCTCCTTTAGCTGTGAGGCTGTAAAGCATGAGATGCTCAGTAACAGCACCCAGCAGGATGCCTGGGGCAGGGGTGGAGAGGGGAGACACTTGCTATGTAACTGTTACCTGACAGCTGTGGAGTTTGAATGATCTTCCTCTTTTTCTTCAGAACTACTCTAGCTTGTACAGAAGACACTGACCATAGCCTTCCCCAGAGTGTGATGTGGGCCTTGGTGGAACTCAAAATCACTTTTCTTTGCATGTCTTTTGGTATAAACAATTTACTATGCACATTCTTTGAAATACAAGTAAAAGGGCATGTTAAAAGGTACAGCAGGACTGTAGTCAGGTGTTTTGAATGGCACACTTATTTCAGGTGGCCTTTCTCCAAACTGTCTACATGATGGTAAGCAAAGGCACTGGACAGACAGACAAGGATTCCACAGAGCCCAGCACAGACTGTGAGGTGTCAGCATCATCTATGTGACTCTGGCTGAGATTTGCTTTCTGAAACTTCTGGATGGATCACAGCAGGAAAAAACCAGGTAGAGCTATTCTCATGTGTTGGTTTATGAAATAAGCTGTGCAAAATATTTGTCTGATCTGTAAAAAGTTTAATTTTCCCAAATATATAATAGATGCCATAAATCATTTGGAATTTGAAGAAAACAAATATATTTGGACTGGAACTTAATAGGATATTTTCTTTGGATAAGAAAACAATATAAATTCACTAGATATGAATGGGCCTTAATAAATAATCAAGAAAATTTTATGGAAGAAAAAAAGTTTTCATGACCATAAATCCATAAGGCAACAGGCTTCTGAGAATATATTGACCCAACTAAGAAGCTAATGCCGTTAAGGAAGATTAAATTAAAACCTCTGAAAGACTTCAAAGTGCCCTTGTTTCTGGGGAATCTGTGGAGACCCCCAAGTGGAAAAGAAACACATAGGTAGGAATTTCATCATGTTTGTTATATTATGAAGAAGGAGCTCACTGTACAGTCTTTAATCCAGCAAGGTTCCTCAGGAGCCCACCCTGGCAAGTGGGATAAGATTTTGTGTCCCTCTCATTGGAGAATTTACAGCCTAACTTGTGTGTTCTATAAGTATTCAAATATTCACAATGACTAGAAATTCAGAATTGTCACTTAATGTCCTATGAAGAAGGAGCAGGTTGGAGTGAGGGGGTTTCCCAGAGTAGAATATTTTAGACAGGTTCATTCATGGCTCCTGGGGTTTGGAGTTAGCTGCAGACAAGTGAGCGGTAAGTCTTCTAGGAAGAATAGAATAGACATGACTACAGAACCAGAGGTGAGCAGAGAAAGTAGAGGACCAACCCTGGGTATAGCAGAGGCTATGTGTGAGGACCTCACAGGAGGAAGGCTTCCTTCCCATTTACAGTAGAGAGACAGGGAAAGTATAGAAAGGAAGAAGTGTGTGGTGATATTTTGTTTATGACATAACAACTAAAGTTTGCTTGAAGATCAGAGTGCAGAGTTAAGCCACTAGTTAGCCATAGAGGCTAGGCATTTCTGGCACACATCTTTAGTCCCAAAACTAGGAAGACAGAGGCAGACAGATCTCAGTTAGTTCAAGGCCATCCTCAGTTACATAATGTTGATCCAGTCTCAAACAGAAAGAGTCAAGTGTTGGTGGCTCACATCTTTCATCCCAGTACTTGGGAATCACACCTTTAATCCCAGGACTAGGGAGGTTGAGACAGGAAGGGATATAGCTGGACAGAGAGAGGAATGTAAAACAGGGCAGTCAGTATGAGGATGCAGTCTGAGGATTCACGCTGAGATGTAATAGGATTCATAGGGACAGGATCGCCCCTTTTTTTCTGAGCATTGGTAGAGGTAAGAACTCTAATGGTTGGACTCTGTGCTTCTCTGATCCTTCAGCTTTTACCCCCTGATAACTGACTCCAAGTTTTTATTATGATGAACAAAGAGAATTTGTGGTATGGAAGTGTTCAAGGAATCAGAGCTCAGTATCCATTTCCATAGTTTGGTGTTGCATCATCATTGTGTGTGTTCAGGATCCTTGGTTTGTCCTTCCTAATACAAACTTGATGTGAAAAGTAAGCAAGACTGACTTTGCACAGTATTCAGAAATACAAGTGAAGGCATCATTCCCTGAGAAGGGTTGGGGGTGTGTTGGCTCAGGAAGCTGAGTAGCAGGTATTTTAAAATATATTGCCTAAAGCTTCTCTGGTAAAAAACATACTCCAAAGGAAAGAGAAATTAAGGGCTGCATGTGTGGGATGTAAGGGCATAGAACCTGCAGTCATCCTGGGAATCAAGTTCTGACTCAGCAGTGCTGATGAGCCACACAGTGCTTCTAAATGCCAAGCATTACATTCATTAGTAGAGGATCAAACTCTAGAAAGGGTAAATTTTAAACAAGAAATAAGTACACACAGTATGTTAGAACATGCTTGGCTAAGGTTCCAAAGATTTCTGTTTATTGTATCAAAGAACAAGAATCCTAATCAAGTCTGATCATAGTAACCATTAGTCAGTTAATTGAGCCTAACAACATGCTTTCTTAGTTTGTTATATAGGTCTTTGGTTTGTTGTACTTTATGGTAAATAAGCAGTCTTAGACAACTTGTTACTTGGGCTTCTTAGCAATGTGTTGCTATGTCAACATTGTGCTTAATAATTAGTGCCCAGCTATTCCATGGCTTTCCTTAATTGCATACCCTGCCCTCCACTTTCCTGGTAGTACAAAGTGATGCTTCCCCCCAACCTGCAGGTGACTTTGAAGATATTGCCATATAGTTCTGGAAGCATCATCATGTGTCCCTACTTGATTGCCAGATGTTGTTCTGCTCTGCTAGGCAGTTATTCTGACTCACTGATGATTTAGCAAAATGAATCTTCCTAAATTGGAGAATTTTCCTTGTCACAACCTATCTCATTATTATTGGCAAATGATCTCAAACATTTTAGAAAAACTAACAGTTGGAATGAACCCATTAGATATACAAATAGCAACTTTTCCTACCTTCCTTGTGCCTACCAACCCCGCCAAAACAGAATATCCATTACATAGAATGAAAAAGGAGACCTTGACTCAGCAAAGGGACTAGGGTATAAAGAGAAGCACTGTGGCTTCTTTCCACACTGTGCAAGAAGAACAGTTCTATTTTCTCTGGGCCAAATGGTGAGTTAATATTAACACTTGGTAGCAGAGGGACTGGAAAACCCTTCATTGTCTCTTTATGTAACAGTTCAATAGCTGTTGACCTATATTTGAAACTTTAGAATCCACTTTAAAACAGCAATAAGAATATAACGGAGAGTTAGAAGTTATAGAATTTGGTCTCAAATCCAAGCACCTCAGTTTGGTGTCTTTTATTATGTACCCAATGAATACTCATTGCACATTGTTATGGATAGTATATTGGTTAGTTTTGGTTGCTCTGGTAAAATATTATGACTAATGCAAATTATAAAAGTAAAAGTTTATTTGAGCCTAACATTCTGGTAAGATAGTCCATAATGACAGGGAGAGGTGGCAACAAATAAGAGGACCTGAAAGCTGAGATCTCATATCTCAATTCTGAAAAGGAAACAATGAACTGGAAGTGGGTGTGACTATTACTTTTCAAAGCCCCCTTGGGTGATATGCTTCCTTAAGCAAGGCTCTCTACCTAAAGGCTCTATGACCAAAATAGTGTCACCAATTAGGAACCAAGTCTTCAAATACACAAGGCTATGGAAGACAATTTTCACTCCAACCACCACAAATGGGAGATACTACTGTCTTCCATAGAAGAACCCTGATGAAGATCCATTCTTCTCATGTAAACAGCAAAGAAGAGATGAACATGGGAACTGAATGAAAAGGAAGATAGCCTGCTGCCTGAAGGTAGCATATTTGAACAGACATTCCTTCAGTGTCAAATGCTGGCAATAGCTTTGTCTATGCAATATTTGTGGTGCTACAATACTATGTAACTGCTTTTCTCCCTGGGTCAAACATTCTAGATTAGCAGATGAAAAGCTTTGTCCTGAAGCTTCCTTGTCCTCCCTTTCACCTTGTCCAGTGTCAGGGTCCAGTCTTTTTATCCCTACTATTGCCGGTGGAAGTCCACTCTGTAGACACCAATGCCACATTTTCAGCAGCTGGACCATAGGCTTTTTTTTTTCTGGAAAAGTACCAGACTATTTTTAAAATGTGTTTGGCAGGAATGACCCTATGACCAGGAACACATTTGAAATCATTATAGCAGGGTGTGGATTCAGAATGAAGTTTTGACCACCACAAAGGAAAATTCAGATGCAGATGGATTCAGACAGGACAAAAAGAAGCCATTTCATGACAAAGCTGTCCCTCCAGTGGAGACAGCCTCACTGAGCAGCAAGGAGAATTTTCAGACACCATTCATGTTCCTTTTTGTGTGAATTGAAATTATCCCAAGAAAACATTGAAGTCTTGCATTATAGAGGTTGAAAATAAAAACAGAGATTGTGGGGTTTGAAATTGGTTGTGGGCTTAATAAGTAGCCCAAGTTCTTTTACTTCTCTTTGGATGGAAACTGGCAGAATTGCATGTTTCTTTCAGCCTTGTGTATGCTTACTACTGCAATAACTGCCCCACACTGAACACTCTATAATAAACACAGGGATATGTTTAACTCATGTGTCATTTTTCTGGATATCCATTATGGACCCATAAAGCCAGCATTATTATGTCAGTTATAAAAGTAAAGAAATAGACTGAGCCAGGCATGGCAGTACAGGCCTGTTTTCCAGCACCTTGTGGATAGAGGCAGGAGGATCATGAATTCAAGTTCAGCCTGCAATATATAGTGAATTCAAAGTAAACTGTTGATACAGGACTTTGTCTCCAAATATCATAAAAATACAAACAAAAACAGTACTGAGGAACGTCAGTGGCTATAATTTCACCACTTACAGGGTAGTAGCTACCAGAGACTTAAGAGTAGACCCAGCTTTAAAATCCTCTGCTCTGTCTTCTTGCCTCCCACTCCCATGCTCCATGATCTTTTCTAGGTACCACATTGGAGATCCAAGGAAATGTTTCCTGACCATCTGCTACAGATCCCAACAAACCACTGCTGTGCTCAGTTGGATGACCCTATTCCAGAGCTGCTCTGTGGTGTTTGCTTGGTTTCTCCACCTCAAATGTACTCATCAGCTTCCACTATCAGCTCATGATACAGTGATGCTTCTGGTTGTTGCTGCCTCTGGGCATGACACATACTCCAGATAGACTGAATCTTGTATACAGGAACAAGAATATTCCTTTGGTATCTTTCTCTTTAACGGTATGTTTCCTTCCATTATAGGCTTATTCTAATTCATTGTCAAATTCTCCTCTCATGTTCTGCTTGTCAACAACTTGACCTGAGAAAGAGCTGTTGTCACTGTGTAGCCTCTTCACCTATGAGCAAGGAATCTCAATGCAGGAATTCTAAAACCATGAGTGCCATTGGAATGTAGGAAACTCCTGGGCCAATACTGAGCTTCCTTTTCTTGGATGTATGCAAGTGAGGCAGAGTACAAGATCTTTTTACAGTGATTTTCCAGATACTTCAGTCAGGAGCTAGGAAGAGGCATTTTCCCCCAACATAATATTTTTATTAATTATTTGGGATTTTTGTACAATGCACTCCAATCACACTTGCTTCCCACCCCTAAAAACCCTCCAACCTTTGAGCCTCTCCACCCCTAAAAACAACAGAACCAAACAACAAACAAACAAAAAAACAAGATCCAATGATCTCTCCTGGAGAGATGGTTCTGCAAATAAGACCACTTGTTTCTCTTGCAGATGACCTGGGTATAATTTCTAACATCTACATGACAGCTCACAGTCTTCTGTAGCTCCAGTTCCAGGGGAACCTACAGTTACACATGTAGTTCCACCAGCTACACACATGTATGTACAGTCACCTACATTCAAGAAATATCTCATACACACAGAAAGTCTATCCTAAAATAAATATTTAGTAATCCTTTGAACCAGTACTTGTTAATAAACCTTGAATTATTTTTATTTTTTTGTTTGTGTCTTGCATGTGGGAATGCTCCATGAAGAGGGTGTATGTGTATGGGTTCTTGAAGGTCAGAAGAGAGTGTCATATCCCCAGCTACTGGAGTTAAAGTCCATTGTGACATGTGGATAGTAAGACACAAACCTAAACCTTCTGGAAGAACAGCAAGTACTTTTAAGCACTGAGCCATCTCATCGGTACCTGGATGAGCAGAGTGTGCTGAGTTTTCTAATGAAATAGTATAGCCTGGTGGTTAATATTATAGTCTGTGTTTCATGCTCCAATCCTAGCATAGCAGTTACCCTCAGAACAACATTGAGGAAGCTTATTTACCCTTAGTGCTTTAGTTTCTTATCTAAAATAATGGGAGGAAAGTATCACATAGCTCAAAAGGCTTGTCAAGAGAATTAATGTAATGATAAAGAAAACATTAAGTTGATGTGGTGAGTGCTCAGTACACATTAGTTATTATTTCATGTCTTGTGTATTTAATGCAC
This sequence comes from Cricetulus griseus, assembly GCF_003668045.3. Taxonomy (NCBI): domain Eukaryota; kingdom Metazoa; phylum Chordata; class Mammalia; order Rodentia; family Cricetidae; genus Cricetulus; species Cricetulus griseus. The sequence continues at coordinate 130,180,252 of NC_048597.1, forward strand.
TTATGACCAACTCTTGCAGACTGTTTTTTATTGGAACATCACTGTTTTATGTTTTGCTGGGAGTAAAGTCTTCTTTGATCCCACTGTGTTCAAATGCCTTGATTAGAAAGAACTCCATTCTTTTAAACTGAGAAATAATTTAAGTACTATAACATATCTCCTCAAAATGTATCTTCATGTGTTCAAAGAATTCTATGGCCATTATCAAATCCCCACTTACTGTTATAATATATTCATTGCTATGAAGGAAATTCATATTTTGGATATTCCCTGTATCCCCAACACTCTAACACTGTCACCCAGGTTGCTACCATCCATCTTCCTGAATTTAACTGTGAATATTTTGTCATATATGTAGGACCATGTGATATGTGGTTTTCTGTTTATTATGGCTTTCATTTAGTATTGTTTTGAGGTTTATCCATTATAGCTTGTATTAATACTTACTTTCTCTTTAAGTGATTTTTTTTTAATTTTTTACTGTTTAACACTTTCAGATATTTATACACTGTATTTGGTCACTTTTTTACCCCTTTCTTTCTCCTTTCTTGTCCCCCTCCTTCTCCTACTGAAACTATTCTTAACAAATTCCATTCTTACCTTCACCTCTTCGTTTTGTGTGTGGCCCACTGAGTTTAATTAGCATTACTTTAATTAGAGTGTGGGTGGGAGGTTAATTACTGAACAGTTTCTTATTCTGTTCATTCATTTATTAGTTGAGAGGAATTTATTTTCCCTATCCTTTGGTGATTCTAAATAATACTAAGAAAATTATGCTAAATGCATTTCTATGAATATTTCAACCCACTTATGAAACTGTAAGACCATATGATAACCCCACATGCTAACTTTTCACTGAATTACCAAACTGTCTTTCAAAGTGGCTACATCATTTTTTGTATTCCCACCATCAATATCTATGAGTTGCATGGTTTTAATGTTGAGGTCCCTCTCATATTCTAGATTCATTACCAATGCAATTGTGGAAGGAAGTGTTGTCTCTGGGAGGTTCTGAAGACATTAGGGCACAGCTCCAGGAAAGAGAATAGTAGCCCTGTAATGAAGGTTAGAATTCTTTTTTGCCTTTTATACGTCTTGACACATGAATATAAATTTATCATCAATAAATGAGCCAAGCCTCACCAGACACAGATTCTACTAGAGCCTTGATTTTGAACTTACCATTCTTCAAGACCACTTTGATATTTACAAAATATCCACTTTAGTATACTTATCATATGATTTTCCACATCCCAATAACAATTTTATTGTCTGCCATTTCTACTAAATTCATCCTATGAGTATACAGTGGGACACCTGTACATGACTTGCATTTTGGAAATGATGATCAATGGTATGGATATTTTCACATGGTCTTTGTTTGCCTATCTTCTGTAGATAAATATCTATCCAACTCCTTTGATCATTTTAAATTTTATATTATTGCATTCTTTCTCTGTAGCTTGTTAAATGTTCTTCTTTCATAAGATTTCTGTCTCTCATTTATTTTATATTTGGTTCTGTTCTGTGCAGTTTTGGAACATTTAATTGGGCTGCCATTTTATTATTGACTTACGAGAAATGGGAATAGGGGGAGGGAGCTAGGAGAATGAGAAGGGGAGAAGAAGTGGGATGCCGAGGACGTGAGGGAGCAGAAAATATGAATCAGGGGAAGAATACACAATAACAAGAATGGAGATATCATAATAGAGGGAGACATTTTTGGTTTACAGAGAAATCAGGCACTAGGGAAATGTCTGGAGATCTACAAAGATGACACCAGCTAACTATCTCAGCAACGGAGGAGAGGCTACCTTAAATGCCCTCCCCTGATTATGAGATTGATGACTGACTTATATGCCTTCATCCAGCAGCTGGTGGAAGTAGAAGCAGACACCCATAACTAATCACCAATCTGAACTGGAACCCAGATGCAGAGAAGGACCAGTGAAGAGCACAGAGGTCCAGACCAGGCTGGTGAAACACAGAAACAGCTGACCTGAACATCCGAGAACTCTTGATCCCCAGTCTGATAGCTGGAATGCCAGCACAGGACTGATCCAGATCCTAGGAACATGGGTTTCTGTGAGGAAACCTCAGAAACATATGGGATCTTCTGTAGAAGCCCAGTATTTATCTCTAGCATAGGTGTGGACTTTGGGAGCCCATTCCATATAGAGGAATACCCCCTGAGCCAAGACAAAAAGGGGTGGGCCTAGGCCCTTTCCCAAAGGATAAAAAAGACTCTGATGACACACTATGGAAGGCCTCACCATCCAGGGGGAGCAGAAAAGATTTGTGACAGATAAGGTTTTAGTTGGGGGGGGTAGGGGAGGATGGGTGGGAGAAGGGAAATGGGATTGCCATGTAAAACAATCCTGTTTCTAATTCAAATTAAAAAAAGTTGGAAAAAACATTTAAATTATAAATCCCTTTAAAAATACATGATTTGCAATTCTTTCTGCACTTATTTTCTCTCCTTTATTCCTTATCCTTTCATTTCTTTTCTTTTTTTTTTCTTTCAGTCCTTATTTATACTCATTTTCCTTCCCCCTCTTCTTCCTGTTTCTACTTCTCTCCATGGGGCATCTCAGTCTGCTCCTGGTCTTTTTCTTTGTGGTAGGCCTGGGGATTAAACTCACGTCTTATGTGTTCTAGGCAATGTTCTAATTGGGTTTTCTTTCAGTTTTTGTGATAAAGTCCTATGAAAAATGATGATGATTGATGTGTAATATTGCTCTTGTACACTGTAAAGGTTTTGTCACTTGTATTGGCTTACTAAAATACTGATTGGGCAGTAGTAGTAAGGTAGGAAGTATAGGCGGGGCTACCAAACTAGGAAAATTCTGGGAAGAGGAAGGTAGAGACATAGTTGGCATATAGATACAGGGGACACCAGATGAGAATGCCTTATGGGTTAATTTATTTTGTAAGAGTTTATTAGTATATGCCTAAGCAAGAGGCCAAACAGTTTGTAACTAATATAAGCCTCTGTGTGTTTACTTGGGACTGAATTCTGCAGAACCGTGCTGGACAAAAACTTACATCTACTGATGATGTACACTTATTTGTATACTTTTGATATTATCTCTCACACTTGTACTTTGAGTCTTAGATTAAAGAAACTGCTGAGGATCTGATGTCATGAAGATCTAGAGCTATGTTTTCTTCCAACTTTTTTAAAAAACTTATGTCTTCAGTGAAAAGCATGGTATCTAGAATCCAGTGGATTCTCAAAAAATCGTGACTTGGTCAATGACTGGATGCATTGCAATTACCAGTACTACTTAGAGCAGAGGCTGAGGAGGTTTTAAATATGCATTTGATCAGAGCATCCACCTGGCATTTGCAGTGAGGGAGTGCTGCACGTGAGTTTGACAGTAGATCAATAAGATCAGCAAGGCTTTCAAAGATTCTAAGTGCTGAACTTGAGGTTGAAACAGGAGACCATTAACTCCATTTGATACGATAATACTGAGAAGAGATTCTCAATCTGGAATACAAGAAATACCTCATGGCTGTTGATGGAACCCTGTTTGTATTTGGGACAGTCCCTTCAGCTCAAATATTGCTGATTCTCTTTCTCAGCCACTGTGTTTTTTCTGGTTGTTTTTGTTCCTTCATTCAAGATAAGTGACTCTCTTGGAGACTTATAATAAAGCATCTATTTCTGTAGGCACTTAGTATAGAGATGTGATAAATGTTCAAACAATCCACAAAGACTTTTGTTCCTTATTTTTTCTCCCCTTTAGTCCTTACTTTTGTTATAGTGTGTTTAGTTTATTTTTTGTGACTGACAAATTTTCCTATAGTCCTTTGAAGTTGGTCTTCTGAGCACCATTGCTCTTTTACTTACCTTGCCACATGATTTAGTATTCAGTTCCTGTATATGATAGTCTAGATTGTTCTTCTAGTTAATTTAATTGTAAAGTCTTCAATTGATAACCTGGTTATCAACTTTACATATCTGAGAAGGGGCAGCCTCAGTTGAAATATTGCCTCCATCACCTTGGCCAATGGGCAAGTCTATGGAACAATTTTTAATTGATTTCTAATTAATGTAGGTGGCCCTAAACCAGTATGCCTTATTTCTACTAAGAAGGTCAGTCTATACTGTGTAGGAAAAATGGATTAATTCAGCCTAGGAGCAAGTTAGTCAGCAGTATTCCTTATTTGTGATTGCTTTGGTTCCTGTTCTTTCCTCCAATCATGATAGACTGTAATGAATAAGCTAAAACAAACCATTTCTTCCCCTTCACTTTCAATCAGAATGGTTTATTGCAGCAACATAAAGCAATTTTGAACAAAGTCCTTGAACACAGGGATCAAATCGTCTGTATTTCTTCTATTCTTTCATAGTAGGTTGTCAAAATGTTTTCACCTTCTAAGATTTCTACATCTCTTTTTTTGCTTGGTCCTGATGGTCTGTGCATTTACTAAACATTGTTCAGGTTATCTGACACTTTCTCAGAGGAATGTTAGTTAAGCAATTCTGCTGAATGCATAGAAGATTGGCTTGAAATGAATGTTTTCTTCATTCCATATATCCTGGTATCATGGGTTTCAGTATTATGACTTATTTCTTATGTCTTAGTAAATTTCAAGGCTATTAAAAGGAGTCTTGTCATTTAATTTTATGTTTTTTCAATTCTTCCAAACAAATTCAGTGTGTTTCTCATACAAAGTCAAAAAGAAAATTCTCGTTTTTGTTGTCACCTTAAATTTATGAAAGGAATACAAGGTTTCCTAGACTTTTTTATTCCCAGGAATACAAATCCTAGGCTGATTTTTAGATTTGCCATTTATTAACCTTGTAATGCCTGGAGAGGCACATCTAAAGATTCTTCAACTTTAATAATCACAATCTTGAGAAAGAGATGGGACATTTAGTCCAATATTTGATAGGAAAATGCAATGCAAACTCTTTTCTTTACTTCTATTCTAAAGTCAAACAAAATTTAAATTTATGATCAATAAATATGTGTTGTATTGAAACTTCTTGTGTTTACAAAATTATTAACCACTTAAGAATTTGAAAAGGAATGAAAGAAATAATCTAGAATTCTCTTTGGAGAACACTTCCTTTCATGTCCTAAGATGTATTTTGACGAAGGCTATTTTGCCTTTTATTCTGAGTATATCTAAACTTACTGTGGTTTGTGTCCTTTGATATAATTTAGGTTGTAATGGTGTCACATGCTTACTCTTTCCATTATTGACGAATACAGTGCATCAACTAAGAACAAGAATAACTCTAGATGCCTCTAGGTTACTATTAGTACTCAAGGAATGCTACTATTAGATAATTAAAGAAGCTCCTATTGATTGGGGGGAAATTAATACAGTCAGACTTTCTCTTTTCTTGTTAATATATAGATATGATTATTAAAGAATCATTAATAATAAGTTTAATGCTTTCAAAACCTTGCATAAATATTCAACAAAATGCTACCTTAACTTAGTTAAGTAATCTATTTCCACTCAGATAATCATCCACATTGAAGATGAACCCAAGAGGTGCCCAGAAATCTCCTACATGCTGTAAGGGAAATATCATACTGATCTCTCAATGAACATGATATCAGAATGAAAGCCCAAATCTTTTCCATTCTTATTATTTTCTCAAATGTGAAGATGAGATAGTGGAAAAGATTCAGACAAAGTGAAAAACAGGCCAGACCTTCCAGCTGCTGTGTTATAAGATCACTTTCTGCTGTGTCTCCTAAGTGTTAGTCCTGTGGTGCTCATGAAAGATCACTGTTGCCTTCTGTGTGGCTCATTCATACATTTACTTATCCAGAGTACTTCAGTGCATAGTGATAAAGAAACAGGTGTGTAATTGTCCTGAATACACCAAAGACTCTTTCTTCTAAACACCAGAGTCAAAAGATTAAATGAATGTGGTCACTTATATTATGGCAATGAACATCCACGGCAGGTGAGTTTGTCAAAACATGATGGGAGATTTGTAGTTCTTAGGTATATTAGGAACTAATAAGTTGCTTATAGAATATTTATTCAAAAAGTTTAATGACTTAGTATATTAAAGCTATTATACTATAACATCAAAGACTGAATGTCTCATGTGTAATAGAAACTCAGTTCTTAAAGTTTTACAGACTGAGAAACCAGCATGTTAGAAGCAGGCATCTTTAAATTTTTTTGAAAATGGTCAAAATAATGGTAGGTGTGAGCATAACGCTTTCTGACATCCCGTCATTCACAAGATTCTCTAATTACCTATGAAGCATCAGGCTTGGGAGATGTGGACATGATGCCATGTTGTTACTCCTAGAGGTGTCCATAATCCAGAGTTAAGGGGTATAAAATATATGGCTTTCATTTTCAAGAGATTTGAAATCAAGAGATATACACTTAGGTGGAATATGAGAGAGAATAGCCAATTGCAAAGCTTCAAAGGATGAGTAAACTTGAAGATGGAAAATTTCTTAGCCATTCTGGACACAAAGATCTTTCAGAGTCATTCATGAAATGCAATGGTGATTATATTACTGGATAACTCCACATAAGCATTTATGAATAGATCACCAAGTAATCAAAGAAACAAGTTTTGAGGTTTATAATTAATTAACTAATTAATTATATGTGTGTATGTGTGTGTGTGTGTGCGTGCATGCATACGTGCACATATGAGTGCAGGTCCCTGATAAAGCTAGAAATGTCAGACCTACTAGAAGCTTGAGTTACAAGCAGTTGGGTGCTGCCAGCTGAACTTGGGTTCTCTGGAAGAGCAGTAGCTGTTTTTTACTGCTGAACAATCTCCCTCGCCCCTTAGTAAAACCCTTAAGCTCACTGGTGTTTCTAATACTCAACGTCAGGAAGAGATTCAGATTGAAAGTATTTTGTTAAGAAACACTTTTTTTTCAGGTGGAAAATGAGAATCTGAATCAGTAATTCAAATAAATGGTACTAAATTTTGTTGTTGGTGAAGTCCTATAGGGATATTATATTGCTAAAACAGGAAGAGTGATTCTAGACAGTGATTCTGTCTAGATTAGTGTATTTAAACAAAAGTAGAGAATGAGGGATAAGCAAAGTTTACTTGCATTCAGTTTAATCCTCACCCTCTACTTTTGTTTAAATACACTGCACTGAGATATGTTAGTAAGTGGAGAGTGATACATGGATTTGAACGTTATCAATGGACATCAAGTTCATAGTTTTAAAAGGTCCAAATCATAATATATATCTCAGGAAACTGAGTCAAACCTCTTGGCTTCATGATGTTACAACACCCCACAAGTGATAGTTGATTAATATTTAAAGGCATTCATGATGGTAGAATCATCATCTTCTTTTACTTTTTATTTTTATTGAAATTGGTTTCTTCTCTCATCTAGATCACAGTTTCCTCTCCCTCTAGTCCTCGCAGATCCCCAGCATCTCCCACTCCCTGGAATCCAATCTGCCTAAGGCTCCCTTCAGAAAAGAACATGCCTCCAAAAGACAAAAAACAAAAAAAAAATGACAAAACAAAATACAGTACTACAAGGCAAAAGTCCTCACATTGAAGCTGGACAAGACAGTCAAGAATCCCAGGAGCAGGCAAAAGAATCAGAGATACCTACTCCCACTGATAGGAATCCAACAAAAACAACAAGTTAACAACCCTAACATATATTCAGAGGATCTGGTGCAGACCCACGCAGAGGCCTTATGCTTGCCTCTTCAGTCTTGGTGAGCCCATATGTACTTTGCCTAGTTGATTCCTTGGGCCCTGTCCTCTTGTTGTTCTCCATCCTTTCTGATTCTACAGTCTTTCTGCCCCTCTTCAGAGCCATTTCTTGAGGTCCTAGAAGAGGGACTGCACGGAGAATTCTTATTTCAACTGTGTTTGTAGAATATTATTTTAAGATGTGCTACTATTTATGCAAAAATTGTTCCATTCTTTTTTTCTTGCATTTGTTTAACTCTGAAGCTGGGTTACTTTGCCTTTCTAAAACACCCAGTGCTCTAATAAAGAGCTGAATGGTCAATAGTGAGGCAGGAAAAAGGATAGGCAGGGCTGGCAGGCAGCGAGAATAAATAGGAGAAATCTGGGAAGGAGGAGGAACAAGGAGAAGAAGATGTGAGGGATCAGCCACCCAGCTACGCAGCCAGCCAGAGTATGAAGGAAAGAAAAGGTATATAGAAGTAGCAAAACGTAAAAGTCCAGAGGCAAAAGGTAGATGGGTTAATTAAAGTTAAGAAAAGCTGACAAGAAACAAGCAAAGCTAAGGCCAGGCATTTATAAGTAAGTCAGAAATCAGACTCCATGCATGATTTATTTGGGAAGTGGGTGGCAAGCTCCCCAAGAGCAAAGAGCCAAGAGCCAAGGAGTAATAAAAAACAACATGACTCTCCACAAAATGGTTTTGGGTTTCTGCATCTGCTACCATATGATTTTGGAAGCCTTTCTGGTGATGATTTGACAAGGCATCAATCTATGACTAAAGCAGAATATCTTTAGAAATCATGTCATTGTTTTTTTTTTTTTTTTGGACAGTTACATTTGGTACTCTAGGTATCTGGGCTACCCATTCTCTGGCTCATGGCCATCCAAGCAGTGGCATGGGCTCCCTCTTATGGGGTGGAACTCATGTTAAATCAGACATTGGTTGGTCACTTCCCCAAGTTCTGTGCCACCATTGCCCCAGAACATCTTATAGCTATGGTAGATTGTAGCTCAAAGATGTTATGTCTGGGTTAGTATTATCCAGGTTTCTCTTTCAGTAACCTGCCTAGTACCTTCCCACAGAAAAACATCAGAATGTATGGGTGAAGGCTCCCTGCAGTCACCAGCTTGACCTCTCTACCTTCAATGACCTGTGTAGAGGCTGGTTGTCCTTGGCAATGGGGGCTCACTGTCAGTTTTCAGAGAGCAACCCTCTGTTACCAGCCTGGGTTATTTGGGGATCTCTACAGGATCCAGTCAGGTAATAACTCAACCGAATGCACCCAAAGGACAAACATACGAAGCTATACCACTGTCACACTCACGCAGAGGCCCTAGGTTGGTCCCATGCAGACTCCCTAGTTGTTGGTTCAGAGTCCATGAGCTCCCACAAGCCCAGGTCAGCTGTCTCTGTAGGTTCCCTGTTATGAGTTTCACCTCTTCTGGTTTGTGCAATACCTCTTCTCTCTCTGCAATAGGACTCTTAGGGCTCAGCCCAGTGCTTGACTGTAGATCTTTGCATCTACTTCCATTAGTTACTGGATGAAGGCTCTCTGATGACAATTAGGGTAGTCACCAATCTGATTACAGGGATAGCACCCTCTCCACTATTGCTGAGTCTTTGCTGGAGTCATCCTTGTGGATTCCTGGGAGTTTCCTTGGTACCAAATTTCTCTCTAGCCCTCTGTCCAGGCCCAACCTACCCAATCTGATCCCTCATGTTCCTATCCCTGCCCACACCCAGTTTAGCAGGAGATCTCTTCTATTTCCCCTTCCCAGAGAAATCTTTGTGTCCCTCTCTGGGCCCTCCTTGTTACATAGCCAACTCTGGTGCTACGGATTGTAACCTGGTTATCCTTTACTTTACACCTAATATCCACTTATTTTGTGTATTTGTTTGTTGCATGTGTGTGTGCTTCTGTTCAGAAACCATAGCAGGACATTGGGTGTCTTCTCTTACTTCTGTCTGCTATATTGCCCTAAGATAGTCTTTTATTGAGGAGGAACTTCAATGTTTCAGCTAGCCTGGCTGGCTGGTGAACTCCTAGGATTTAGGCCTGCCTGTGCTTAGCAATGCTGAGAATCCATAACATGCATCCATGTGCAGCTTTTTACATGCATGGTGCTGGGAACTTGGACTCAAATCCCCTGTTTGTGAACTAGTCTCCTACCCACTGATCACTTTTGAATCCTTCCTATTTTCCTGAAGTGATTTTTAAGATTGTTAGCTTGCTTGCTTCTTTTTTAGGTGTCTCTCCCTCCCCTTAGCAACAGGTTAGGTAAGAGTACTTCTCTTGTTCAGGAAATTTGCCTTCCACCATAAACACATCTCTCACACTATTTTCTCCCTGAAGCCCAGGATTTTATCTTTATACACATTATTTCTTTCTCCAGGAATAGGATGATAAGAAGTTCACCAAGTTATGTCAGGTGAGGGGCCCCAGACTTAGAAAATGGACACACATGTGTATAACGGTGTTCTCTGAGCACCTAACCCTCTGCAGGGGATACAGCAGGTGGCACAGTAGGTCAGCTTACATGTGTTTGTAGATGCTTCCCAAGTTTTTGAGCTTACCACTAGGTATTGATGTCTTCACCATGAGCACTCTCTTTGCTGTCTAACTAATCCTCATTTTTATAAATGCTGAAGTCACTTTCCAGGAAGGCTGATGCAACCCATTCTAATTATGACTGAGCAATTCAGATGGTTTAAACCACAGGCAAGCCAACTCCCCTTCAGAGCTTGTTCCTTTATTTGCAAGAGGAGAATAATCACAACACCTACTCATAGAGTTACAGTAGTGTTGTGTAAGATACTATTTATGAAGTCAATTGCTGGAACGCCTGACAAACAAGAGTAGGTTATTTAGGTGATTGTCATTATCTATTCATTTATTAAAATTTGTCTTATGAAAACATATAAGCATCATCCTATCATAAAGAATCCATTTTTTTTTACTTATTTAAAAAAGAGTTTTGTTTAGTTCATTTAATTATTGCCTCAATATTTTCAGGAACCAGGCAAGTTATTAATGTTTTTAACTGCTCCCACCTCCAAATATTTGGCCAGAAAAGTCATTCCATGTGTTTATTCACCTGGAGAAGGGAGCTTGCTATATCTAGTTTCACTGTTTACTCTCCCTGTGCTGATGTTGTTGAGTATTTACAAGTATCATTCTTTATCATTCTAAGCAGATCTTGGGTTTAATTGTAGACTGTGATGAATTAACTGAATGTCTGTGTCTTTGGAGCCTGATTTCTTCAGCAAGGCTAAAGACATTTTATTATTTTGAAGTAAAACTCAGGTTTCCTACTTTTGTGATACATCAAATATGAAATTTGGCTGAAATTGGATGAAGAAAGAAAGAAAGAGCTCATTCTTCCACATACCAAATGGATGCTGTAGGACCCCTGTCTGCTCCCTGACCAGGGCAGTGTGTGCTTATATGTACAGAGGGTTAGAGGACATATGTGACCTCTCTGGAGGAAACAGCACCAGGGAGCATACTCCCCCAGGTAATAGAGGGAAGGGGCTCTTGACTGAGCTGTTAGCAGCTGTTTCCTCACTGCTCCTTCCTGTGGGCCTCTGAGCTGTGCTTGCCAGGAGAATCTCAATCTACAGGGAGGTTAAGCCGTTATGGAAAATTTGCACTTTGCAGATAATTAAAATAAATTGGTTTAAATAAATTTCTGGCCTCTTTCCTGAACACAGCAACTGAAGAAAACTAAGAAGACAGGGGAAATATGGAAACAGTTAAAGAATACCAAATTTATGAATTGTAGGAATTCCAAATTTATAAAATAAGGGGTTAGATATTCTGAACGGAAACATGGTACTTCCTACTGGAGCAAATGGAATTCACTCATTCATTTATACAACCTCTCATGATATTTGTTTCTTGAGTTATGGTATGCAATAGGTACTGTGTCATGGGAGACAAAACGAAGGCTCAGTCTCTGGAAGGACTCAGATGCACATGGTATACGATAGTTTTCAAGACTGTGGGTAAATTATAGTGCAGCAAGAGAGATATTGTGGTAGACAGGAACACAAAGACCACAGAATGGTGCTGATGAAGAGAGGAAATCTGAATCACAGTCCAGAAGGTCTTTTTGAAAGTTGTGGGATTGAAGCTAGGAAAGAGACATAGTCAGCTAAGGAGGGCTTTCTGATGCAGAGCTTAGCATGTGATATTTCATCACAACCACATGTAAAGTAACTAAAATGGAAAGTCTTATTGAAATCTGTCCCTGATGTTTTCATTTCTGATGTCCAGCTATGTAGTCACAGCTCAGCAGACCTAGCAATGCAGCCCTGAAGAGTGAGGACAGGATGGGTGCTTTCTGCTTTACTACTACACAGTATTGCTGCTATATCAGAGGCATTTTTATATTCATTCTGAAAAATATAAATTTCAGGACTCCTAGTCAATTACACTCAAGGAAACAGTGTGGTTAGAAGGCAAAATCCATAGTTGGCATAGAAGGGCATTGGCAGAGAAACATGGATATGACATCCCTGACAATTTTGCAGGTAAGTCAGGTTCTTCTGAGATAATCTGGGAGGGTAGACCTCCATAGCAGACAGTTATCAGCTGTAGCAGGCACCACTACATGTCAAAGAAAACTAAAAGAATTCTTTCCCAAACTTCTGGCTTCACTGGTTCTCTGCCTGTACACATTTCCAAAATGCTTCTTTATATTTGCGCTGTTTTCTCTAGATCTGCACTGTTCAAAATTCACCAGTTTTCATATATTTGTTGTAAAACATGATGAGGTTTGGTATTTAATTTAAATGGTTCATATGTATAACCAAACTTCATTTTCCATGGATTCCATGCTTTGAAATTTGACTATTCTTGGACATCTCTTTGCAACCCTAAGACCACATGAGACCTTGTTGGCCATTTGCAGCCTTGTGCAGAAGGATGGAGATTATTAGCTGTTGACATGCACATTTTTTCCTGGGTCCCATGAGGTGAGATTGGTCCTGTCTCAGCTCTCATGTGTGAACAACTGTTCTCTTCTATCTGCTTAGGCCATGCTTCTCACATAAATAATTTTTCTTGGTGTTTTCTGCTTAAATGACATTCAAGTGTAATGAAAATAGTTCTGTCCAGTATTTCCAGAGCATAATGTATTCTGTTGAGCCCTATGCTAAGAACATGTGTATTAGACAAATTTCAGGAACAAGTTATAGTGTTGTTGGTTACAAGCCCAGTATGTATCAGTTGCCAACATTGAATAATGCTTGCTGGATGCAAGCAAATATACAAAGAAGCCAGGCTACATTTTGATTGGTTTAAGTAACTACTGAGAACAGTGGCTCACAGGAAGCTGATCTGCTCTTGGGCTTTCTTTTTGGAACAATTGTTCAATACTTCCCAACTCAGTGTTTGTGGTGACTTCATAGAACTTAACTGTTGAAACTAACACTACATATGGTCATGTCCGCATAGATACATGCATGCCAACACATTCATGTGGAAACAAACTGAAAGCAGATGTGCAAAATGGAAATGTTAGCAGCCAGAGGGTCAGGATGCAGGATATGTGAATAGCCCTTGAAACTCCCTGAACTGTGATTAAAGTTCTTTGTTCCACCACTCTTCCTCCCCCTTCTATTCTTCCTTCACTTTTTCTTCTTCGATATTAGAAAAGATTTTAAAAGATGAGGGGGAAATTACCCATTAAGATCCTCATGGATTTTCAGCGTTTGGGGGGGGTCAATTAATTTCCAGGCTCACAAAAGTACAGAAAGGCATGTTTGATGACTTTGAATGAGAGCAGTCTAGGCTCTTCCATTTATTGGAAACCCCAGTTCCAGACTCACTTATACCTGTAATCTCCTATATAATCTTGAGTCAGTTGCTTTTCTTGGAATTTATCCTCTGAAAGGTAGGGGAGTAAATTAAAATAAAAGAAGAAGTTAAGAAAAGCCTGGAGGTGATTAATTTTCCCCAACAATCATTTATGTCCACTGTTCTGAGATCCTAAACCAGAGTTCCTAAACTTTTCAGTCTGACCACATCTTTTTACCCCCTAAATTGGTATGTTACTCTGGGATACAGGATTATAAAATAAATACATTAATTAAACATTTATTAAACCAATTATAAAGAAATATTTATATATTTCTTTATAAAGAATATTTCAAATTATAAAGAAATATTTCAAATCAATTTATTGTTCCTCATACATTATCCTTTATTAAGGATAAACTGCACTTGTATACTAATGAGATTGTTGTGCATATGTTTTTACATAAAGAACTATATCTTGGTTAAATGTTTAATACTATCTAACACAGAGCATCTGTATTGCTCTTTAGATTTGATTGATATTTTAGTTTTATAATTGTTCATACTATGAACTCAGCTTTAGGGTGACTTTAAAGTTGTAATAAATTATGCTTTAATTTTAATCTCCAAGCCCAAATTAATTTATCATGTTTACATTTTAAATGAAACTACGATTGGCAACTCATACAGAAGACTTTAAACAAACATCCTAGCAGAATACAATCTAAAACTACAACAATTTGATACACACATTTTAAGGAATGATGGTAGGAAGATATTAAAAGTCTTTTTGTCCACAATTAAGCTATTCTGTTTCTGTACAGCAGAAAATTTTGTATGGGCTGTCTGGAACCTGAACCCAGGTGTCCGACAGGCTTCTGTGTTGTTGCATGTGAAGTACAATGTACAAGACCCACATAGGTTGTGTTTTCAGAGTGAAGGTTGCAGAGAAGCCACAGTGCAGCCTTGGTGGATGTGACCAAAAGCTCTTTGGTAGTCACCAGAAACTGTATTGATTTTGGTTGTTTCACAGTTAGATGTTTGTTGTCTGTTTGCACAGACATTCCTCCAGCTGTCCGGAGGACAACATTAAGGAATTGAAAGAACAGAGTTTGGAATACATTAACCCTGAATTCTAAATTTGGGTTTCTTCAATTTCCTGTCTGCTTGGTGTTGGCTGAGTTATGTGTCTTCTCAGAGTCCCAGTTTTCTTATCTGTTTAAAGGTGATGACAATACTCCTCCTGCCAGGAGAAGATTGTGTGAGATATCTGTAGAAATACCTCGAAACAAAATATATTAAAATAATAACTTTCTTTTTCACAGGCCACCCTTATCTTTATAGAGTTTTTTAGAAAGTGCCAACTAAGGGCACTCTCTTTGTAGACAGACTCGTGAGTTCAAATTCTTGATCAGTATGCCTTTGTAGCAAGTTCTTGATGACATTGTGCTTGTGTTGCTTCCTTTGTAAAAGGAACAAACATGAGTTCCTACCTTGCAAAGACACTGTTTGATAGATTGTTCTTAGACCAATCCCAGGGGAAGAAGTCATATTAGTTGTTATTTCTAAGAATGGAAAGAAATATATTTTAGTAGCAAAATATTAGTGTCATTGTCATGGAGTCATGAACAAGTATGAAACATGAAGACATTTCAAAGGCAAACCTCACTTAAGTTTCTAGACTGATTAAAGGAAGGACTAAACTTGTGTTGTTCTCCCCGACTAAACTGTACTACAGATCATCTTCATCCTTGATCTGAAATTAGGATCTTCCACCTCTTCCTACAGTAGACTAGTTGGGATATATACATCACATCCCTATTCGTGGTTATTCTTTGTAACAACAGCTCCTTGTGTCTAAAACTGAACCCTACTTCTAAGGTAATAAGTCAATGATAATTTTTCTGTGTTATAGATGCTGAGAATATATACAGCTCCCAGATAAGAGACAAAAGTATATTGCATACCTGTACATCTGAAAACCAGAGATTGATGTAGGATGTATTCCTCTATTATTCTCCATCTTATATTTTGAGAGAGTCTCACTGAACTTGGTGCTCACTAATTCACCTAGGCTGTTTGTACAAAGATATCTAAGATCTGCATGTTTCCATCTTCCCAGTCTTGGAATTAGCCACTCATCTCTGGGCCCAGATCTTTTACATGGATGCTAGAGATTGAATTCAGATTTTTATGCTTTGAAAGGAAGCAATTTACATATTGAACCTTTTCACCAGCTCTGACACAAAATAACTTATTAGTCATGGGGCACTAAACCTCATAAACATTATTCTGTGCCAACCCCATCCCACACACTACACAGATGTAGTCATGGGCCACAGTAGGGACTGTATGGAGGCCATGGTCATGGATTTTGTTGTAGACACAAAGCATCAAGTTTCAGAATCCCACCGTCTTGCATTGCAGTGATGGAAGCACTCATTGCCCATGGGACACATCCCTTCATCTTTCTGGGCTGGTTATTACAGAAATAGCTCTGAAGATGGCCTTGACCTAGCCATTCAGGATGTCACACCCATAAGACACAGTTCAGGGTTTGGCACTCATTGCTTCTTATAGCCTTGGTTTCTAGGATCTGATATATCTAACATTATTCGATGATTTTCCAGGTTTATTGTTTGCTCCTTAGGTTGTTAAGGTTACAGGGAGAATTTTCCATAGTTGTCTCAAAGTGATATCAGTGTGGGTACATTTTATTGCTGTAGCCTTCTTTTATAGTGCAAGTCACTATTTTCCTTTGAATGTCTCTCCATATTTAAGTCCTGTATTATTTCTTGCCCTAATCTGACATTTTTCTGCCTTTTTTCTTGGTCCCCCCATGCGATGTTCCAGTTCATTTTTTCCATTTTTTCCTAAAACAACACTTACCTGTTTTTCTTACATTCTTTCTCCAGAATAGGACAGTCATTGAGAAGAAAATCAAAAGTGAAACAGGTTAATCTGTAGAAGAAAGACTCTCTATAGAAAATAACATTTGATTTTAGGGGATAGCCTTTGAAGATGCTGTTTTAACCAAGGAAAAATTGAAATGACGGGAACTGGGAGTTTCATGAATACCAGTAGACTCCACCGTGCTTAGTCTAGGGAGTAAATTTACTTTTGACTTTATAGAAAGCCATGGTTTTGTGTTATTTGAACAGAAGAAGAATACTTTTGAGAACTGGCTAGAAAGGTCATTTTCTTTTCTCTCATAGCACCCAGAGGCTCATAAGATGTAGATTTTTAGCTTACTAAATGCTAAGAACATAATGATTGATTATCTAAGTCTTCCTAGTATCAGAGACATTCTCCTACTAATGAGCAGACCACTGCCCCAGTTGTACTTCCTAGCTGGTTGACAGGGGGGGGGGATGTGACAGCAAAGTATTGAAACTAGGAAAGTGAAGCTATGTGGAGGCCTTTCAACAGTTTTTCTTTATCTCAACATTCCTACAGGCACCTGCACATTGGGTCTCTTGGTTGGCTTAACTATATTTTCAGGACCCAACTAATTTAAAAAGAAATCATTATATTCATAAAAATGGAGAAAAAACTGTGAGTACAAATATCAGATTTCATGTTGATATTTGCATTCACCCCAAGGAGAGACTAAATTGTTAGTGCTGCCATTCAGCATTTAGGTTTTAAATAGTTTGTTAACATTTGCAGATAAATAAATTAGACAATTTCTGCCTCATGGTTAGAATAACTTGGTTTCACAAAATGAGGCAAACTTAAGCTTTCCAGTAGGAAATGTTCCCTGCAGAATTCTTAGTTGCTCTTTCATGACAATAGTGCTACATTTTAGCTACAAGTCTGTTAGGTTTTCAAGCAACTCAGAGGGTATAAACTAGTGATTAAAATTCATTCCTATTGACAATTTGTTCTGCAGAGCCTTTGCCCAGAAGAGCACAATTCTAATATTTATGTGATTTCCATTTTAACACAACCCATTTGAATTACCTCCACCCAGTGGCCTTTGTGCTGTATTCTTTTTCTTGCTTCTCTGCATAAGCTTTCCCTGTATATTATCAGTTAAGGGTGAAATTACCTGTACTAGGAGACTGTTCTTCTCTGTGATTTCTTTTTGCAAGAGCTCATGAAATCAAGGCATGTTGTTGAGTCTGATGGGAGAATGAGAATGACACTTTATTTTATTAATCACAAGAAGGAAGCATGATGGTAAGGCGTAAATTTAGGGCACCAGTTTTACAGTGAGTATTTGGTAGAAGCCTAGACTACTTATTCTTAGGCCCTTAAGAACTAATAGGTCAGTTGTCAGGACTGGTTTAAAGAAAACCAGGCTGCCATTGCTCAGACATTCATTTGTCTTTTCTTCCAATTGAGCACTGTCTCCTTTCCTTGAGTTGGGCTTATCATTCCTATCTGTCTGACAGTCATTTCTTGTTAATTTCTCCTTGTAGTAAAATCTGCTTAAGAATAGTATTCCCTTTCCCATCCTGGGTACCTGAACCAGCACCTCACATTTAATAGGTTCACAGTGATGTGCTGTAGGGTAGTGATCTTATTTGTTTAGACACAGGCAAATTTTGATACTCAATTCCAAGTAAGGGACTGGATCTAGGGATGCTATGAACATAGAATTGGCAGTAGTGACCAAGAAGGTGTTTAGTCTGAGTCTTATTTGGGGATGTACACCTCAGTAACAATGGTACCCAACAGAAATTGAGAAAGACAAATGATGAGTTGGGCAGGCAACAAGTGGAAGGTGATGACATTCATTGCATTTCTATGTCTGGTATTTGAGATGCAGTGAAGGTCCAGAAAGCTGAGATAGAAGCAGATGTAGAAAACAGATACTGGCATGGGTCTTAAATAAAGAGCATTGTATTTTGTTTGCCCTCTGACATATGGGAAGCTTGTATCAGATCCTGTTTAGTTTGTATTTTTTTTTCTTTTCTTTTTTTTTTTTTTTTTGGTTTTTCGAGACAGGGTTTCTCTGTAGCTTTAGAGCCTATCCTGGCACTCGCTTTGGAGACCAGGCTGGCCTCGAACTCACAGAGATCCACCTGCCTCTGCCTCCCGAGTGCTGGGATTAAATGTGTGCGCCACCAAAGCCCGGCAAGGACAAGTTTGTATTTTCTTTATCAGTATAAAATCAAATTGATTTGATAGTTATGGCAGGGCTTGAATCTTATGATAAGAGTCCTCATGGGCCAAGAGGATTGATCATTACTGGATTCTCTATTGAATAGCACATGTTTATGTCATACTATAACATGAAGCTTCTCTGTTGCTATAGCTTTCTTTCCAGCCTGATCCCACAACCATTAGCCCCAAATAAGCACACAAAGACTTATATTAATTATGAAACTGTTGGCTGATGGCTAGAGTTCCTTATTGGCTAGTCTGCCTTAATTATTAACCCATTTCTATATGTCTTTGTACTTATACATGGCCTTATCTTACCAAAGAACACCTGGCATATCCCATCTTCCTGGTCTCTACATGGCATCCCTTTGCGGTCTCTCTCTGCCTACCTTTCCCAGAATTCTCCTCGACTCCTAGTCCCACCTATTTTCCTGCCTGCATTGGCCAAACAGTGTTTAATTCATCAACCAATAAGAGAATCATATATACAGAAGGACATCCCCCATCACTTGCCTTTGGTGATGGTTAGATGTCCCCAGAGCCGTTGCTTCAGGGATCATGACCCTATAATGTAGAAAGCCTCTGGAGAATACAGCATGTCAGTTTTCCAAAAATGTTTTTACTTTAATACAGCAGATTCAACCCCACTCATTGTTGTCTTTTCCTACGATCTGATAAAAAAAAAAAGACTCAACAAAAATTCCCCAAAGGTCTTTTTGCGGAGTTCTTCACTGTAACAGTGGTGACTGTCATTCTGCTCTCAGCCACCTCCCCAGCCATCCATAACTGTTTACCTGTGCAGGAAACAGTGGGCACCAAAGTCAGAACCTCACAAAGTACAGACAGAAAAGGGAGGAAGTCTTACTCTGCTGATGATCCCCTTGTATCTGATGAAAATAAATTGACTTTATGCTTGGGATAGTTTCTTATATAATTAGAACTATAGAAGTTTGTTATTTACATCTGGGAATATTTCCCTGCTGGTTTTCAGTTCATCTTGTTTCTCATTAACCTTTATAAATATTCTAATCAGAAGTTCTATTTCATTTAAGAATAGTGCTTTCATTTCCAAAGAACAAAAGAATGTTTTTATATTGGTGTAAAATTCCTTCATCATGCTTCCTGGGGGATACATAGGAAAGGGTGGTGTGACATTCTTGGAAAAAAAAGAAGCGATGCATGGTAGGCATGGGTCTTGATAGCTTCAGGAATTAGAGTAGATTGTTTCACAGACTTTTCTGATTGTTTTCTTCCCCATGAAGAAGTCATGCCTGCAGATACCACAGCTGTTTAGAAGAACAAATGAGATCATTGAAAGCTCAGTCTTACAGTATTTAAGCACCACTTTTCTATAACATTCTGCATGTGCCCAAATCCTGTTTGTGGTTTGATTAATATTTTTTCTACCTGACATTTTATCTTCATTCATAAGGTCAGGATTATAATAGAAGCAACCAGATAAACTTTTGAAGATAAATGAACAATTCCATATAAAACAGTGACCACAAATATTTAATATGCAGTGACTATCAGGTGCAATGATAGCACATAGCAGGTTCTTAATAAATGGGAGCCCCTATCTTTCCCATCCTTTATGTGGGCATTTAAGTGGTCCTCTTTAGTCTCCCTTCCATGTTTTAAGAAAACTAACTAGTGGAATGTTAGAAGATACAACTAGTTCATTTGTGCTGCCTGTCTGGAAAAAAGGGGCATTTGCTGATTTTAATCATGGCCTGTCTTTGAATGAGACACTTTAAGACTGGAAGGGAAGTGCTAGTGTGTATAGCTGTCTCTTTGTGTTAGTCTGCTAGGTATTTAAATGTTCTGCTACTTTCCCTTCTCCCAAACCCTGATCCCAGATTTAAATTCATTTTGAATGAAGCTGTTTCAAGTTATCTTTCTTGATAACTTCTACCTAAACCTCACCCTGTTTCTCACTTTCTTATGAGAAAACTCCTCAGGATCCCTCAGGTATCAATTTCTCTTATGGCATCTTTGAAACTTGTGGGTTTATGATACTTTTCTTTTTGTGAAAGAAGAATGCTTTGTCTGGGAATGCCTCTGAATTTCCAGTCAAATAAAACCAGCTGTGTAGCTTTCTAATTCCACCTAAACAAGATTCGATGTTGATAAAGCACAAAATAACAAACACTCTACAATTTTCAAAATGAACTTATAGAATGGCCTGAGCCAGCCACCAGCACAGTGGGGTCAGAGCTGTTACATTTATTTGTGTACTCAGTCCCTTAAACAGCCACCCAGTGCTCAATATAAGTAGATCATTTTAGCAATAGGAGTCATAAGATTATTCCGGGATGAATAATATACCTCATCCCCAAATGACATTTGTTGAAATCCTAACCAGAAGTCCCACATGCCATGAATTCATTTGAAGACAGGCATGTTAAAGCAGTGGTTGAGTTAAAGTGACATGGTTAAGGAGGTCATAACCCAAAGATCATTTCTGTATGAGGAGAGGAGGCTTGTACACACAGGCCTGTGGATTGCACCTGCAGAGAGGAAAGTGTCCATGACAACAACAAAGAAAAGTTGGCAGCCCTGGAAAGAGAACTTCAGAGGAAACCTGTCATCCCAGCATCTGGATCTTGGACTTTCATCCTTCAGAGTTGTGATTTTGTAGACTTCCTGATCTTTCCACATGCTAGGTATAACATTCTATTTAGCAACTGAGGACCTGAAGCTTGGATCTTATTTACTACCCCAGTCTTAGGCAAGATCTCTAAACTTTCTGATGCTCTCTTTATTTGTAGAGAAGAAAATGAACATAACATTGTATACATAATTTAGGAACTTTCCATCTAGTTTAAATCAGGTTACATTACAAGTAAGTTTTTTTATTTTAACATATTGCTTTTATTTTCTATTTGTAAATTTCATATATTGCACCCTGATCACATTCACTTCTCAGTCCTGCCTCCCACCCTTATGACATCCTCAAAACAAAAGAAGAAGAAAATGGAAGAGAAAAAAATACTACCAAGTAGAGTTTGTGTTCTCAATGTATTCACCGAGACATAGTCACACTCCCAGTGGGAAGCCCCTTAAATAAAACTGAGTCCTCCCCACCATCATCCCCTCCAGATGCCACCAACTGTGAAGAGCTACACTTGAGCATCCCTATCAAAATTTTAAGAGTTCTCTTCAATGCTTCCTATCTAGACTGTTTCTATGTCTCTCATTCTCAACTGTGAGTTTGTAGTCATCAATACAACTGCAAAAGAAGCTTCCATGCCTTGTATAGTCAGTGACAGCATGGATCCTGGATATTTGGTACATAATATGTACTAAAACATATTTGTTTTGAGGAATTTAGCTTTATTTTAATTTTGTGCATATTGCTGTGTCTACGTGTGCATGCATGCATGTATGTATAGGTTCCCACAGAGGACAGAGCTACTAATACCAGGGATCTGGAGTTATATAGATAGTTGTGTGTTATAGCATATTATTTTAAGATGTGTTACATTTATTTATGCTCTGAAAATTTTATGTTAATGCTACAAGGATGTGACACATTCTTTTATGTTGCATTTGTTTAACTCTGTGAAGCTGTGTTACTTTGCCTGTCTAAAACACCTGATTGGTCTAATAAAGAGCTGAATGACCAAGAGCAAGGCAGGAGAAAAATTGGCAGGACTGGCAGGCAGAGAGAATGATAGGAGAAATCTGGGGGGAGAGTCATAAAGGAATGAGAAAAGGAGGAGAGGAGAAAACAAGGGCCCAGCCACCCAGCTATACAGCCAGCCATAGAATAATAAGTAAATAGAGAAAGGTAAAAGTCCAGGGGAAAAAGAGATGAGATAATTTAAGAAAAGCTGGCAAGAAACAAGCCAAGCTAAGACTGGACATTTAATTTTTTTCTTTTAAAAAATTTTATTTAAATTAGTAAAAAGCTTGCTTCACATGCCAATCCCAGCTCCCTCTCCCTCCCCCCTTTTCCACCCTCACCAAGCCCCCCCCAAATTCCCAGCCCATTCCCCCCTCTGCTCCCCAGGGAGGTTGAGGCCCTCCATGGGGGATCTACAAAGTCTGTTACATTATCCCAGGCAGGACCTAGGCACTCCCCCATGTATCCAAGCTGAGAGAGCATCTCTCCATGTGGAATGGGCTCCCAAAGCTCATTCATGCACCTAGGATAGATACTCATCTATTACCCAAGGCCCCATAGATTTCTGAGGCTTCCTCACTGACACCCATGTTCAGGGGGTCTGGATCAGTGCCATGCTGGCCTCTCAGCCATCAGTCTGGGGTCCATGAGCTCCCCCTTATTTAGGTCAGCTGTCTCTGTGGGTTTCACCAGCCTTGTCTTGATCCCTTTGCTCATCACTCCTCTCTCTCTGCAACTAGGTTCCAGGAGTTCAGTTCAGTGTTTAACTGTGGCTGTCTGCCTCTGCTTACATCAGCCACTGGATGAAGGCTCTAGGATGGCGTATAAGGTAGTCATCAATCTCATTATCAGGGAACAGCATTTAACGTAGCTTCTCCTCTATTGCTTACATTGCCATTTGGTGTCATCCTTGTAGATCTCTGGAAATCTCCCTAGTGCCAGATTTCTCTTTAAAACTATAATGGCTCCCTTATCCTGCTCTCCTCTATTCTTTCCCCTGCTCAATCTTCCTGCTACCTCATGTTCTCCTCTCCCCTCCTCTTCTTCCCCCTTTCTTTCTCCCAATTCCCTCTCCTCTCCTTCCATGCTCCCAATTTGCTCAGGAGATCCTGACCCATTCTCCTTCTCCAGGGGACCATGCATAAGACTGGACATTTATAAGTAATAATAAGTATCCATGTATATTGATTTGGGAGCTGGTCAGCAGGCCACCCAAAAAGCAAAGAGTAAAAACAACCAACAACAGCTGTGAACTGCCCAACATGGGTTCTGGTAACTTTATCCAGGTACCCTGGAAGGGCAGTATGTGCTCTTAACAGCAAGTAATCTCCCTTACCTTATAAAATATATTATTGACAAACATTTATCTTATTTTCAATCCTGTGTGCATTTGTATGTGCTTGTGTATTAGAGGCAGAGAACACTGTGCACATGAGTGTTGATACTCACACAGTACAGAAACTTTGGATCACCTGGAACATGGCTTAGAGTAGGTTGTAAGCCACCTGACATGGATGCTAGGAACTGAACATGCATCCGTTGGAAGAGCAACGGAGGCCCTTAACTTCAGAATTATTTGTTATAGCTATAAGATGAAGTGCATCCCATGCCATTTTTCCTAGTAAATCATGTGATCTGGAGAATGGAAGCAAAGTGTAGCATCCTATCTGGGTCTTTATGTCTGAAGTTGTGAAGGTAACATCTTTCTCAAATGCTCACCTGCATCCATGTCTGCATGGTACTGAGAAGTGATCTAGTTGAAAACTTATCCATCTTGAATCAAATCATATTTGTCTATCACTGAGCTCTTCTTCCTAGGTGGTATCTAAATGAAATGACAGGATGGTCATCAAGTTGAGCTTTGTTATCAGTACATGGCCAACCAGACAGACAGAGCCAGTACCCCAAGCATGTACCTGCACACACCAACAGAAGATGGTGTTTATTGTTCATAGGCAGACTCACTTCGTTCTTCGCCTTTCTTCTTTCCTTTGGTTTAACTTCTCTGCCAAATGACTCTCACTTGATTAAATGAGCAACCAACATTCCCATTTAACTGATAGTCAACTAATTAGAAACTTTCAGTACATTGGCAAGATACCTCCAGAGAACACTTAGACTTAGAATAATTGGTTTAAGGAACTTGCTTGCTCAACATACAGACTGAATATATATATATATATATATATATATATATATATATATATATATATTAAACTCTACATACATAATAACACCTAATGAAAAAAGACCATGAATTTTAAAGATAGCAAGGACAGGTGTGGGGAGTGTTTGGAGGGAGAGAAGAAATTATATAATGATAATCTCATAAATAAAAAGAAAAATAGCTATTACCATCAGCTCTCTCAACTGTAGCTCAGTATCTTGAGATGTTTCATAAGAATTTTGAGGCACTTTGTTGCCTTGCCTGAGTTGACATGCAGGTGTTATCTTTTTTAGGTATTATAGTGTATGGTGCTAAAAAATAAAATCCATTTTAAAGTGAACTTCTCACTTAGCTTTCACACTAAACCATTGAGGCATCATTTCATAAATGAGAAACAGACGTCACAGTCACAAGCAAGAAACTGTGAGAGCTAAGGCTGGAGTATAGGACAGCATCTAAATGTATAGAAAAGAGTCAGAACAATCTCCAACTACCTTCTTAATTCCTCCAGAAGCTTCAGGGAAGAAGCAAAGCTGATGTTGCTAGGGTGGCCCACTGAATGTGTTGGGCAAGTAGGAAGCATGACTGAGAACAAAGGAGTGTGAAATCCAATTCCTTTCACCATGATCTACTTGTAGTCTCTTAAAAATGTCTTCTGGGAATATCAACACACATACAGGAAATTAGGGATTACTATTCACAGGAGAAAGAGCACAGGCACATGCAGGAGAGAGAGAGAGAGAGAGAGAGAGAGAGAGAGAGAGAGAGAGAGAGAGAGAGAGAGAGAGATACAGAGACAGAGACAGAGACAGAGACAAAGACAGAGAGTTCTTTGTGGAAATAAGATGTCTCCTTTAATGAGTCAGTCATTGCCTTGCCCATCACAATTTCTATGACAGATCTTGTGACACTTTAATTATGGCCACTTATGAAATGATATTAAAATGTGCATATTTAAATATTTCTAATGATGAGCCACCTTTAAATTTATTGGTAGATTAACCCCATTTTAAGCATTTTATTATTTTAAATTTTGCTGCCTGACAAGAACTCTATCTAGAGCCTTGCAAAATATTGGTCATTTCATCTTCACATTAGGTATAAGAAATGTATTGTGTTTATGCTGCACTGGTGAGAACATGGAGTCTTTGAAAGAATTAGCAGTCTGTCCAAAGTTTAAATCTTCATACACAGGAGAGTTTATGTGCAGCCCAGGTCTGGCAAATTCCAGCACCCAGATACTCAGCCACTAAGGAAACAAACCCCCTACAGAAGTTTCAGTGATCCTTAATTTATTAAACTTATAAATTTCTCTTATCTCTACCACCCCTAGGCAACAGCAGCTCCCAAGGGTCAAACACTGCTTAAACCAATTAGTGAAAGAGGTGAGTGACTGATCTCCTGATTCAACAGCTCTGTCTCTAAGCCCTAGGCCCCAGGGCAATCCTTTGTCCCTCCCCCACTAATTGCAGCCCCACTAGCTGGTCATCTGGTAAGACTCCTGTGGGCAGGCTACTCCACCACCCCACCATTCCGTGGAACCCTGTAATCTACAAGTCCCATGCCTTCCACAAACTCAACCATCCCAACAGCATCAGCAGCTCCTGGAGACACAGACACCACTTGCACCATTGGACCTAGAGGAAAAGGCACCTCCTGCATTCACTGGAGAAAGAGACAAGTAGACAGAAGTACAAGAATATGTTCAAAAACATAAAGAGCAAAATGGCATCCCAAAAGCCTGGTGGTTCTGCAACAGCAAGACCTGAACATCCCAAGGCAGATGAAGCAGAAGAAAAGAACCTTAAAAATAACTTTGTGGAGATCATAGATGTCCTTAAAGAGGAAATGAAAAATTCCCTTAAAGAAATCAAGGAAAGGACAAAAAAAATGGAAGAAATAAATAAATAGCTTAAAGACAGTCAAGGATGCCTAAAAAAATAACCAAACAGGTGAAGAAAACAGTTCAAAACTTAAAAATTAAAATAGAATCAATAAAGAAAACACAAACCAAGGTAATTATGGAAGTGCAAAAATTGGTTAAAAAAACAGATGCAAGCATAAACAAATGATATGAGAGATAGAAGAGAGAATCTCAAGAGTTAAAGATACAATAGATGAAATAGATTCATTGGCCAAAGAATATGTTAAAGCCAACAAAGTCATAACACAAAATGTCCAGGATATCTAGAACATCCTGAAAAGACCAAACCTAAGAATAATAGGGATAGAAGAAGGAGAAGTATACTGACTCAAAGATACAGAAAATATATTTAACAAAGTCATAGAAGAAAACGTTCCCAACCTAAAGAAGGAAATGCCTAGGAAGATACAAGAAGCTTACAGAACATCAAATAGACCAGAACTCCACCCCCAAAAGTTTCCTTGAAACATAATAATCAAAACACTTAACATACAAAATAAAGAAATGATGTTAAGCGTTTCAAAGGAAAAAGCCCAAGTAACATAAAGAAGAGAGCTATCAGAATAACACCTGACTCTGAAAGGAGAAGGTCCTGGACAAATGTTATGCAGACACTAGGAGACCACAGATGCCAGCTCAAACTACTGTGTTCAGAATATCTTTTAATCACCATAGACAGAGACAAAATATTTTTCATGAAAAAACCCAGATTTAAATAATACCTAACCACAAACCCAGCTCTTTAGAAAGCACTGAAGGAAAACTCCAACCCAAGGAAGTTTTCTGCACCCAGGAAAATATAGGCAATAGATAATCCCAACCTAGAAAATTACAAAGAAGGAAAACAACACACTACCATGACCACCAACAAAACCAAAAAATAAGTGTTGTGCTTAAATCTGTACCCTTAAATCACCTAGAGACCAGATCCTATGCAAATCAAAGAGTCTTTTTTATTACCAGTTAACTCGGGTACTCTGTCTGTCTGACACAGCAGGTGGAGTAGGAGGGACCCAGAGCTGAAGTGGGGCAGGGCATATATTGGGGGTAGAGCAAAGGGTTCTGGGGGTCTGCTAGTTGCATAGTAACAGTCTCAGGATTGTTGCTGGGCTGGGGAATCCTTTACTAAGATGATTGGTCAGCTGCAGCTGTGGAAAGGTTGCTATACCTGGAAGCCATTCGAGGGTCTTTGCTATATACAGAATTCCACTATTATCAGTAAAATACATCCAGAGCCCTCCAGCTAACTTCTGACTGGTTCCTTACTACATGGAGAATATCTGGCCATTCCCTCCCAGTAATTAGGGCAAGGTTGGGGGGGTTGTCTTAGCACATCCTGCTGAGTCTGGGCACTGTATCTTACTGGATCTATTCTACAGCCAGTCATGGCTGAAAAAGCAGAGAGCTGGTGAGGGTTTGGGCTCTTCATTAAGAATTGGATATCACTGGTCACTAATATCTCAATATCAATGGACCCAATTCACTAATAAAAAGACAAAGGCTAACAGAATGTTTACAAAAAACAGGAGCCACCCTTCAAGTTTAAAGACAGATATTTCCTCAGAGTAAATTTTGGGAAAAGATTTTCCAATCAAATGGACCTAAGAAACAAGCTGATATAGCTATACTAATATCTAACAAAATGGACTTCAAACTAATATTAGTCAAAAGAAATGTAGACGGGCATTTCATATTCATTAAAGGGAAAAATCCATCAAGATGAAGTTTCAACTTGGAATATTTATGCCCTAAATAAAAGAGCACCCACATATGTAAAAGAAATATCACTAAAGCTTAAACCACACATCAAAACCCACACACTAATAGTGGGAGACTTTAAACACTACTCTCACCAATGGAAAGATCTGCCAAACAGAAAATTAACAGAGAAATAATGGAACTAACAGATGTTATGGCTCAAAAGGGATTAATGGACATTTTTATGAGAATCTACACAAACACAAAAGAGTATGCTTTCTTTTCAGCACATCATGGAACCTTATCTAAAACTGACCACATACTTTCTCCCAAAACAGATCTTAATAGATGGGAAAAACTGGTATAACACCTGTATCTTATCAGATCACCATCACTTACAGTTAGAATATACCAACAACATAAATTACAGAAAGCCTACAAACTCATGGAAACAGAATTGCTGCATCAAGGAAGAAATAAAGAAAAAATAAAAGCATTTATAGATTTCAATGAAAATGAATAAAAAATATACCCAAACTTATGAGACTATGTGAAAGCAGTGGTAAGAGTAAAGTTCATAGTTCTAAATGCCTACATAAAGAATGTGGGGATATCTCACACTATATAATCAAGAACACACCTGCACAGTCTAAAACAAAAAGAAGCAAAGTCATTCATGAAGAGTAGGCAACAACAAATAATCAAATTGAGGGCTGAAATCAATAAATGAGAAACTAAGAAAACAGTATAAAGAATCAATTTGAAACAAAGAGTTGGTTCTTGGAGAAAATCAACAAGCTAGAGAAACTCTTAACCAAATTAACCAAAAGCCAGAGAAAGAATATCTAATTAACAAAATCAGAAATAGAAAGGAAGACATGATAACAGACACTGAGAAAATCCAGAGAATCATCAGGTCATACTTCAAAAACCTGTACTCCACAAAATTGAAATATTTTTTTTAAAAAATTAGACACTTTTCTGGATAAGTAATATTACCACAATTAAATCCAGACAGGATAAACAATTTAAAGAGACCTATAATGCCTATGGAAATAGAAGCAGTCATTGAAAGTATCCCAACCAAAAGAAAAAAAAAGAAAGGAAGGAAGGAAGAAGAAAGCACAGGGCCAAATGGCTTCAGCACAAAATTTTACCAGAATTTTAAAGAAGAGCTAATACCAATACTGCTCAAATTGTTCCACACAATAGAAACAGAAGGACCATTGTCAAACTCTTTTTGTGAGACTACAGTTACTCTGATACACAAACTACACAAAGGTGCAACATAAAAGGAACTACAGACCAATCTCCCCCATGAGTATTGATGCAAAAATATGCAATAAAATACTTGTAGATGGAACCCAAGAACACACATCAAGAAAATCATTCTTCCATATAAAGTTGAGTATTGTTCTTTCAATATCTGTGAAAAACTGTGTTGGGATTTTGATGGGAATTGCATTAAATCTGTAGATTGCTTTTGGCAGGATTGCCATTTTTACTATGTTAATTCTACTATCCAAGAGCATGGGAGATCTTTCCATTTTCTGGTATCTTCTTTAATTTCTTTCTTTAAAGTCTCAAAGTTCTTATTGTACAGGTCTTTCACTTTTTTGGTTAGTGTTACCCCAAGATATTTTATGTTGCTTGTGGATATTGTGAAAGGTGATGTTTCCCTGATTTCTTTCTCATTGGATTTATCATCTGTATATAGTAGGGCTACTGATTTTTTTGAGTTAATTTTGTATCCTGCTACCTTGCTGAAGGCTTTATCAGCTGTAGGAGTTCCATGGTAGAGTTTTTCGGGTAACTAATGTAGACTATCATATCATCTGCAAATAGTGAAAGTTTGACTTCTTCCTTTCCAATTTGTATCTCTTTGATCTCCTTTTGTTGTCTTATTGCTCTAGCTAGAACGTAAAGTACAATATTGAAGAGATATGGAGAGAGTGGACATCCTTGTCTTGTTCCTGATTTTAGAGGAATCTCTTTGAGTTTCTCTCCATTTAGTTTGATGTAGCAGTTGGTTTGGTGTATATTGCGTTTATCATGTTTAGATATGTTCCTGTTATTCCTGTTCTCTCCAAGATCTTTATCATGAAGGAATGTTGGATTTTGTCAATGGCTTTTTAGCATCTGGTGAGATGGTCATGTGGTTTTTCTTTTTCAGTTTGTTTATATGGTGGATTACATTGATGGATTTTCGTATGCTGAACCATCATTGCATCCCTGGGATGAAGCATACTTGATCATGGTGGATGATTTTTCTGATATGTTCTTGGATTCAGTTCGCCAATATTTTATTGAGTATTTTATCATCGATGTTCATAAGGGATATCAGTCTGTAGTTCTTTTTCTTACCACAGATTTCTGTGGTTTTATGGAAATGACATTTTGCTTTATCAATAAACCTTTGTTCTTACTCATGCATGATAGTATAAATAAAAATGTGAGTATATTTGTGTGGAGAGCCACAGCCCTAAGATGGCACCTGGCTGGATGCCAGGTAGTCCGAGCTTAGCTGTAAACAAGCCTTATTTGGAAGTGCTTGAGGCATCTGGCACGCTTCCTCCTTCTGTGGCCTATCCGGGATTGCCAGATGGCATGGGCTGATTGGGCACTGAGCATCTACTTAAGGGCTTTCGGGGCTGGGAGAAGGAAGAAGCTGATGTGCAAGGTTCCTGAATAAACTGCTTGAAAAGAGTCATGGTCGTGTTTCTCTTGCTGGTCCAGATAGATGTGACAAGTGGTGGCCCATACAGGGAACCTCCGAGGGTGAACGGCTCAGAACTTCCTGCAGTCAGGGCAGTCGAGTGGTAAGTCCCAGGTAAGTTGGGAGCAAGCTAAGGATCTCGGTAAAGAGGCAGTAAGGTCTCTGGTGAGGAGCAACAAAGTTCCGGGATTGGGACAAAGCAGAGGTAACCTAAAGTGAAAGTATGGGAACTACAACATCGAAACCAATTTTCATTGCTCTTCAAGAGCTGTTACGGTCTAAGGGATTGAAATTAAAGAAAAGTACTTTAGAGAGATTTATCCAAGAGGTTGATGTGGTAGCCCCCTGGTTTGCTGATTCAGGTAATTTCACCACCAGCTGCTGGGATAAGCTTGGGAAAGACCTAGACTTTGCTTGGGGGTAGGGGACAGTGAAGCCCGGGACAAGACCAATTTGGAGGCTTGTTCGAAGTTGTTTGGAAGATCAGAGATGTTGCAGAGCCATTGAGAAGGGGCAGGAGGTGTTAGAACAGTTGAAGGAGGAGCGCTCAATGATATCGGATGAGGACAATTCTGAAGAGAGTAGTTTTGTGTATCATGCTATTGCTCCTATTAGAGAGAAATACCCTGCTGTGAGATGTGTCCACTATATGGATGACATTCTGTTAACTAGTAAGGAGTTGAAATTGCTGCACTTAGCATATAGAGATTTGGAAAAGACCTTGGAGAGGAAGGGATTATACATAGCCCCAGAAAAGGTCCAGCAGGGTAGTGTTATTAACTATGAGCTAAGATAAGTAAAGATTGTGTTGTGCTGCAAAAAATAACACTTATTAGATACATTACAAACTTTAAATGATTTTCAAAAATTATTAGGTGATATTAATTGGATGTGGTCATTTTTGAAATTGTCTAATCAGGAGTTGAGACCATTGCATGATATATTAATTGGTAATTCTGATTTAAATTCCCCTCAGATGCTGACTGTTGAAGCACGATTGGCATTGCAAAAGGTGGAACAAGGATTGAGTACGGCGTCCTTGATGCGATGCATCCCTAATCAACCCATTTGGCTGTGTATTCTGGCTACCATTTGTCAGCCTACAGGAGTGCTATGGCAGGGAGCACCGTTGTTGTGGATCCATCCCGGAAGCTCAATGAATAAATCAGTAGAGCATTACCCCACCAGTGTGGCTACGCTCACCTTGATGGGGATTCAACAGTGTTTACAGTATTTTGGATGTCAACCTGATGTGCTCGTTACTCCTTATTCTGCTGCTCAAATAAAAGTTTTAGTCGCATCTTTGGATGAGTGGGCAATTCTAAAGTGCAGCTTTGATGGGGATATAGATAATCATTATCCTAAACATCCTATGTTAAATTTATTTAAAGAGCACCCAGTAATTTTCCCAAGAGTGACTCGTAAAGAACCTATTAAGGGTGCTGTAAATATTTTTACAGATGGATCCAAGACTGGGTGTGGTTCTTATGTAATTGGGGAGATCGCCCCAGTTGTTTGTCAATTTATACCAGGATCACCTCAAATAGTGGAATTCCAAATAGTTCTTGAAATGTTTAAAAGGTCCCTGAGGCCTTCAATTTGATCTCAGATTCTAATTATGTGGTTAATCTAGTTAAGGATTTAGAAGTCGCTGGAAAAATAAAGGTAAACAGTCCCATTCAAAATTATGTGAACCAGCTACAAAAAATTATTTGGAAGCGCTCACAACCCTTTTATATTCAGCATATTAGAAAGCATACTGGTCTGCCTGGAGCAATTAGTGAAAAGAATGATTTAGTGGATAAACGTACCAGAATGCAGTTTGCATTCACCTCCCTTCCATTGGATAGAGCTCAACAATTTCATTCACAATTCCATGTTAATTCTAAAACTTTGCAATGCCGCTTTGGTATATCCCGTACTGCTGCTCATGATATAGTTAAGGCTTGTAAGGATTGTGTTACTTTCCTACATCCTCTAGCTTGGGGAGTAAATCCTAGCGGATTGTCTCCACTTAAGTTATGGCAAATGGATGTTACTCATATTCCTGAATTTGGGACATTAAAATATGTGCATGTATCTGTGGATACCTGTTCTGGAGTGATACATGCTACCTCCTTAAGTGGGGAAAAAGCAAGGAATGTAATTGCCCACTGCTTGGAAGCTTGGGCTACATGGGGCATGCCACAACAACTGAAAACAGATAACGGACCGTATACCGATGTATCCTTTTCTGCCTTTTGCAAGCAAATGCATATAGATTTGAAGCATGGACTTCCTTATAATCCTCAAGGTCAAGGTATCATTGAATGAGCTCATTGAACCTTGAAGGAAACAAAAAGGGGGAATAGGCCAAGGCCACACCCCCAAGGAAAGAATATCTTTAGCTTTTTGACTCTTAATTGTTTTCAACTGGATGTGGTTGGGCGTTCAGCTGCTGATCGCCATCATAGTGCCCTTCCCTGTACTAAGGGATTGGTAAAATGGAAGGATGTCATTACTGGACTGTGGAAGGGTCCTGACCATGTGCTATCATGGAGGAGAGGGTCTGTTTGTGTTTTCCCACAGGATCAATCAGAG
The DNA here is from genome assembly GCF_003668045.3 of Cricetulus griseus. Taxonomy (NCBI): domain Eukaryota; kingdom Metazoa; phylum Chordata; class Mammalia; order Rodentia; family Cricetidae; genus Cricetulus; species Cricetulus griseus. The sequence goes on from NC_048597.1 coordinate 130,213,553, forward strand.
CCGGTGTGGGTTCCAGAAAGGCTGACAAGAAGAGTCCCTGCCTCTGAGGATGGCGAAAATCATAAGAAGACCAATGTACCTGATGCCGATGATCATGACGGTGATGCTGATCAACAAAACGACAGCAGAACCCCGATGGGGGATTCTGTCGGTGTTCCCGAAACCACTGCCAATCAGACATTCTGTTCAAGTTTTCCCTAGATTTTTTAGTAGCAATTTGAGTTTAAATTTACCTTTTTTGCCTTTAGATAAAGATATTAGTCCTGTAGAGGGTAATGTTAGTTTTGGTTTGCCAGGGAATTTGTGCTTTTTTATAGTTAGTAATATTAGTCAGAATAATGATGGGTGCCCTGGGAGGAATGCTTATCCTTGTCAGTATCATTGCTTTATGGTGTATCTACAGGATGAGGGTTTCACAGAGGAGAAGTAATGCCATGATTGCACAAGCCTTCGCAGCCCTGGATGCAGGGCAGTCTCCTCAGGCTTGGTTAACGGTACTCAAAAGCTAAGTAATTTACTTCCTCCACACAGGTTGCGAGACATAGTACTGCACATGAAGTGTGAACTTCCTGAAGGGCAAGTCTGATTGCATATGGGTTGGTATCATAATCCCATCTCTGACAAAAGATATCAGACTGGTGTGGCACCAGCTTGGCTGATACCTAGGCATGGGGCCATTATGTTGTCCCTTGTTTTCAGAGATCAGACCCCTACCCTTAACTGTTGTGCTATAAAATAAAAAAGGGGGAATTGTGGAGAGCCACAGCCCTAAGATGGTGCCTGGCTAGATGCCAGGTAGTCCGAGCTTAGCTGTAAACAAGCCTTATTTGGAAGTGCTTCCTCCTTCTGTGGTCTATCCGGGATTGCCAGATGGCATGAGCTGATTGGGCACTGAGTATCTACTTAAGGGCTTTCAGGGGCTGGGAGAAGGAAGAAACTGATGTACAAGGTTCCTGAATAAACTGCTTGAAGAAGAGTCATGGTCGTGTTTCTCTTGCTGGTGGAGATAGACGAGACATATTTGTGTGTGTGTGGTTGCATTTGTATATATGTATGTGTAGGCCAGATGACACATTTAATGTCTTTCCTTAGATGCCATCTGTCTATCTTGTTTTGAGACAGGGTCTTTCACTGGCCTGTAAATCATTCAGGGTAGACTGACTGTCAGCTAGCCCCTGGGATCCATTTGTCTCTGCCTCCCCAAAGCTAGGATTATGGGCACTCAAACCATGCCAATATTTTTGTGCATTTATTGCCAGTATTTAACTCAGGTCTTAAATGTATACACCTAAGCCTAGCACAATACCCACTGAGCCATCTCTCCAGACCAAAAATCTCTTCCATAGGGTAATATTTTTACTTTCTTTTAAAAAAGTAAAATTTGTGTACTTAAATACCTTCTAAACTAAGACAGAGCAGAAACGATTGTAGCAAGAATTCTTTCTACAAAATATCCCCCATTAATGAAATTGACATAAGCTTTAGTGAGGTTGCAAAGGCAGAAACATAAAATCATGAAATATTGAGATTGTGTGCGCCCTGGGCTTAGATGTGAGTGTTGTGTGCTGAGAACACAGGTAGAGTGCTTGCCTTGTCATAAAGCTTTTTCATTGCAATCAACAGGCTGACAAGAAACACAGAGCAACCACCTGGAATGCAGTTGCTTATTGTTAACTGTGAGCCATTTAACAATGCCTCTGCCACTTCTGGGAGAGAGCATGGAGGATAAAGAAGGATGAAAAAGGGAGGTAACAAAAATAATGGCTCACACCTTATTTAAATTGTAATTTACTTATGAATATGGAATTACAAACTAGTGACCACATCAGCAGCAGTGGATTGTGTGGAAATCTCCCTTTCATTATGGAGACTAGTAGAACTGAATTGAACATGAGAAAGCTCATTGAGCTGTTTATTATCAAACCCAGGCTGTGATGAGACAAGAGCAATAACAAAGGACCAACCTTGCCAGAGCTTCTCAGTGTACCTCTCACTCTGATTATTTAAAACATAATGTACAAGGAGGGGAGGGAGGAAGAAGACATGAAGATGACCTCCCTGCTCCTACTAAATTATCAAGAGTGAATAATATCCTTCAGGAAATGGTCACACCATTGTGAAAAGCAGGAATGGAACAATGCATATGAGAAACTGTGTCTCCTTTTGGGATAGCAGCCTGGCCTCTAGCTCTACCACAGCTCATTTACTCATCTCAGGTTTCCTTGCTCCATAGCCAGAAGGAAGAGGGAAATTAAAGGAACACACAGGATTGGCACCTTAAAAGTACATTTCTTTCTTTTTCTTCCTTTTGTGATATATACTTTACCTCATTTAAAGTGGGCTGATTTCATTATGGACCAAGTGTCATGAAACCTGTGTGACATGGATGAAGACAACTGATACATCAGTCTAGTTCTGAAAAAAGTAGGATATGAAGGTCAAAGCCTGAAGTTCAGGTTCCATGTCCCTTTCAGGTGGAGGGATTTGAATTAATTCCTTGGTTTCCTTGAGCTTCAATTTTCTTGTCTTTATTACAGAGATAGTATCAGGAAACATTGTCCTTAGTATTGCCATCCTTCCCAATGGACATAGAACAAATTAAAAGAAAACACTTAATGGGGTTTAATAATCTTATTTATTTATTTATTTATTTATTTATTTATTTATTTTCCTAGCCACAATTTACCTCCTTTCTCTCCTCCTGCTCCCACACTCCACCACTCTCTGTTCCCACTCCCCAATTCCTTCATTGCTCCACCTTCCTCCATTTCTCTTTAGGAGAATGTAGGTCTCCCATGAATATAAACAAAATATAGCATATGAAGTTGAAGTAAGACTAAGCACCTCCCCATGTATTAAGGTTGGGCAGTGCAATCTAGTATGAGAAGTAGGGTCCCAAAATCCAATATAAGAGTCAGAGACACTTCCATTTCCTCCTGTTAGGAGTCCCACAGGAGGACCAAGTTACAAAAATGTCACATAAATGGAGAGGTCCTATGCCAGTCCATACAGACTCCTGGTTGTTGGTTCAGTCACTCTGCACTCCTATGAGCCCAGGTTAGATGATTTTGTGTTTTCCTGTGGTGTCCTTGACCTTTCTGGCTCTTATGAATCTTTCCCCACCATTTTGGCAGGATTCCTTAAACTCTGCCTAATGTGTCTATTTCCAGAAGCTGCTGGATGAAGAAGCCACTCTGATGACAGCTTTGCACCAATCTATTCAAGGAGATGGCCCTTTCAGGCTACATATCCACTATGACTAGAAGTCTTATTGGGGTCATTCTTGTAGTCCTTATCAATTCTTGGGAGATTCCCTTCTGCCAGATTTTTAACTAACTCCAAAATGTTCCCTCTCTCCCCTTTCCAGTGTCTTTTTCAGATAATTTCCACTTATGAGTGAGTACATAACATGTTAGTCTTTCTCAATGTGAGTTACCTCACTCAGGATGATATTTTCTGGTCACATTCATTTGCCTTCAAAATTTTCTGGTGTTCTTGTTTTTAATAGCTGATCAATATTCCATTATGTAAATGTACCACATTTTTCTTTTCCATTTCTCTGGTCAGTGTCATCTAGGTTGCTTCCTTGTTCTGTCTATTGCAAATAAAGCTGTTATGAACATTGTTGAGCAAGTGTCCTTGTGGTATGTTTGAACATCCTTTGGTTATGTCCAAGAATAGTATAGCTGGGTCTTGTGGTAGATTGATTCTCAGTTTTTGAGAAAACTTCCACACTGACTTCAAAAGTGGCTGTACAAGTTTTGGACTTCAAGCAACAATAGAGGAGTGTTCCCCTTGCTCTACATCCTCTCCAGCATGAGCTGCCACTTGTGTTTTTCATTTTAGCTATTCTGACAGGTTTAAGATGTTATATCAGAATCTTTTGGATTTGCATTTCCCTGATAACTAAGGATGCTGAACATCTCTTAAAACTTTCTCAACAATTTGAGGATCTTTTGTTTGGAATTCTTTGTATAGATCTGAAGCCAACCTTTAAATTGGATTATTTTGTTTGTTGATATCTAGTTTCTTGAGTTCTTTATATATTTTGGAAGTCAGCACTCTTTTGCATGTAGAGTTGGTAAACATCTTTCAAGTACTATAGGCTGCCATTTTGTCCTATTGATGGTATCTCTTGCCTTACAGAAACTTTTAAATGAGGTTCCATTTATTAGTTGTAAATCTTAGTGCCCGTTCTATTGTTTTTCTGTTCAGGAAGTTGTCTCCTATGCTTATGTGTCCAAAATTATCTCTCTCATTCTCTTCTATCAGGTTCATTGTATCTGGATTGATTTTGAGGTCTTTGATCCAATTGTACTTGAGTTTTCTATGGGGTGATAAATATGAATCTATTTACATTCTTCTACATGCTGACATCTGGTCAGACAAGAACCATTTGTTGAATATGCTTTTTGTTTTCCGTTGTATATTTTTGGCTACTTTTTCAAAATCAGATGTCCATAGGTGTGTGGATTTATGTGTTTGATTAGATTCCATTGTGTCCCATAGTTTTGGGTATTTTGGGGATTCCCTTTAGGAAGTTTTTAACTTCTTTATTTCTTCCTTGAACTAGTGGTAAGAGAGTTGTTCAGTATCTATGAGTTTGTAAGCTTTGTATTGTTTCTGTTGTTGTTGAAATCCAGCTTTAACCTGTGGTGGTCTTATATGTTACAGGGGTTTATTTCAGTTTTTGCAATTGTTGAGACTTTCCTTTGACTGAGATTATGGTCAGTTTTGGAAAAGGTCCCATGCAATGCTGAGAAGAAGGTATATTCTATGATGTTAGGTTAAAATGTTCTATAAGTATCTGTTCAGTCAAATTGAGTCATAACATCTTTTCATTCCATTATTTCTCTATTCTGTTTCTGTCTGGATTGCGTGTCCATCGGTGAGAGCGGGGTATTAAATTCTCCCACTACTATTGTGTGAGGGTCTATGTGTAATTTAAGCTTTAATGATGATTCTCTTACAAATGTGGATACTTTTCTACTTATAGAAAAGATGTCCAGAATTGAAACATCATTTTTGTGGATTTTTCATTTGATTAAGATGAAATCCCCTTCTCCATCTCTTTTGATTAATTTTGATTGGAAGTCTTTTTTGTTAGATATTAGCATATCTACACCAGCTTGCTTCCTAACTCCATTTGTTTCGAAAACCTTCTCCCAATACTTTTTTATGTTGAGGTGTGGTGTGTTTCTTGTATCCACTGGAATGTTGGATCCTATTTTCCTATTCATTCCATTAACCTGTGTCTTTTTATTGGAAAATTAAGTCCACTGATATTAAGGGATTTGAATGATCAATGGATTATTAATTCCTGTTATTTTGTTGTTCATGTGGTTGTGTGTGTGTGTGTGTGTGTGTGTGTGTGTGTGTGTGTGTGTGTGTGCATTTCTCTTCTTTGGGTTTTGCTGGTGCAAAGTTATCTATTGCCTTTGTTTTGGGAGATATAGTTAAGTTCCTGGGGTTGCAATTTTCCTACTCGTACCTCTGTAGGGATGAATTTGTGGATAGATATTGTTTAAATTTTTTTTGTCATGATGTATCTTGATTTCTCCATCTATAGTGGTTGACACTTTAGCTGGGTTTAGTAATCTAGGCTGGCATCTGTGGTTGCTTAGAATCTGCAAAACCTCAGTCCAGGCCCGTCTCAATTTTAGGGTCTTCATTGAGAAGTCAGATGTGATTCTAATTGGTCTTCCTTTATATGCTATTTGGTTATTTTTCTTGCTGCCTTAATATTCTTTCTTTGTTCTATATGTTTAGTGTTTTGGTTATTATGTGGCAAGGGGTTTTTCTTTTCTGACCCAGTTTGTTTGGTGCTCTGTAATCTTCTTGTACCTTTATATACATGTCCTTCTTTAGGTTAGGAGATTTTTCTTCTCTGATTTTTGCTTAATATATTCTCTGAGGTTTTGAAAGGGGTTTCTTCTCCTTCTTTTATTATTATTATTATTATTATTATTATTATTATTATTATTATTATTATTAGTCTTTTCATCATATCCCAGTTTTCCTGGATATTTTGTGCTACAATTTTTAGTTTTAACATTTTCTTGAACTAATGATATAGCCAACACAGATGTAAAACCATCTGTATTATAAAGTGGGCCAACCAAAAATTTTCTTTCTCCACTGATCTGTGTGACTGTGCTCAGAGCTGAGACAGTTGCCAAGAGGAGACCTCTTTAGAAACCATGTTTCATCTGTTTAGATCATGCAGTACTTACTGGAAATTATTATGAGTGGAACAAGATCCTTAGTGTTGAGAGAGCTGACTCTCTAGTCCAACAGCATGACTTCCATAAAGGAACATGTTTAGGTTTGGCATTCATTTTTCACTGCTTTTGTTTTTACAGTATTTTGGTGTCCTGAAAGTGTATATTCATGAATAAGAACCTGGAGGTAGCATATTTTCCGTATAACAAGTGTTATTGATCAGGCTAAGTAGATGGCTCATCCTGTAAAATATCTAAACACAAGGTCCTGAGTTCAATCTCTACAACACATATAAAAAGTTGGCCACAGAAGCACGCATATATAAGCCCAGGGCTAGGACCTGGAAACCAGCAATCCTCAGTTTTGTAGATAGATCTATAATAAGGTGCAGTGAAAGTATTGTCCAGGTTTCCATAATAGGGGCTGGAGAACCCACCTACAGTTGGGCTTTCTCATGTGGTTGTTGCCATGAGCCTCTACTCCCTATCATGAGCAGAAAGCCCTAAATATCACTGCATGGACCTTGCCACAGGACAAGTTCATTGTCATCAGGATATAGCAGCTGGATATAGCAGTGCAAGAGACAACTTTCTCCTAAAGTAAGTTTGAAAGTGATTAAGAATATATATAACAGCAGCCTCTTGCTTTCAACATGTAAATTTGAACATTCCTACCTGATCATACACTTAGGTTGGATGTGTATGCACACACACACACACACACACACACACACACACACACACACACACACACACACACACACTCACTCACTCATGCACATATGCATATGCACAAACATACAGAAGATATGGGGGATAATAACAATGAGAAAGCTTATTTTTCTCTGTTAAGATCATGAAACCTCCAAACTGTACACTGTCCTCTGGGATCCACACTAGGGTACACTCCCCTGGTAGCCTTACTGTAGGCCAGGCTGGTCCTAGGAACCCCAGGTAAGACATTTGATTTTGATGTGACACTTCCCTATGCTTCCAATGACTTTGTGTGCACATTGACAGCCCTCCTAAAAATGGAGAAGGCAGGGTACAGGGTCTAGACATTAAGAAGCAGAAGTTACTAAACAAGTTACTTATAACCAAGGAAGAACCTGCATTTTAAAAGGAAAGTACATTATGTATGTATGTATGTATGTATGTATGTATGTATGTATGTGTACATGCATGTATGAATACCAAATAAAACCAACTCTAGAAAGACACAGACAAGAGAACATCTTTTACATGACTAATGGATTGAAACACATAATCATTTATTATTCATTTAACATTTAATTAAAGTCCTTAATTTATGTGGGTAGATACAGGCTGCTGATATCATGGCATAACTATGAGGTTTTCTTGCTTAAAAAAGGAAACATGTCTTATAACATCTAAAGAAAATATGATAATATTTAAAAATACCTTGATCTCAGTGTCTACGCTACTGGTGTTATGTTCAGGAAGCTGTCTCTTGTACCAATTCATTCAAGGGTAGTTCCCATTTTCTCTTCTAAGAGGTTCAGTGTGCCTAGATTTATTTTGATGTCTTTGAGCCATTTGGACATAAGTTTTGTGCATGGCAATAGATATGGATCTATCTGCAATCTTCTACATGTCCAAATCCAGTTATTCTAGCAACATTTGGTGAACATGCTTGCTTTTTTCCATTGTATAATTTTAGCTTCTTGACAAAAATCAGTTGTTGGTAGGTATGTGGGTGAATTTCAGTGTTTTCAATTACATTCCTTTGGTCTGTCTGTTTTTTGTGCCAATACCAAGCTGTTTTCAGGACTATAGATCTATAATAGAGCTTGAAGTCAGGAAGGATCATGCCTCTGGAAGTTCCTTTTTTGTACAGGGTTGTTTTTGCTACCCTGTTTTTTGTTTTGTTTGGGTTTTGTTTTATATTAAGTTGACAATTGTTCTTTCAAGGTCTGTGAAAAATTGTGTAGGGATTTCGATGTGGATTGCATTGAATCTGTAGATTGCTTTTGGCAAGATTGTCATTTCTACTATGTTGATCCTACATATCCAAGAGTATAGGGGATCTTTTCATTTTCTGGTATCTTCTTTAATTTCTTTCTTTAAAGACTTCAAGTTCTTACTATACAGGTCTTTCACTTGTTTTGATTAGCATTACCCCAAGATATTTTATGTTGTTTGTGGCTATTGTAAAGGGTGATGTTTCTCTGATTTCTTCCTCAGCCCATTTATCCTCTCTATATATAGTAGGGCTACTTATATTTTTGAGTTAATCTTGTATCCTGCCACTTTGCTGCAGGTGTTTATCAGCCTTGTCTTGTTCCTGATTTTAGAGGAATCACATTGACTTTCTCTCCATTTAGTTTAATGTTGGCTGTTGGTTTGCTGCATATTGCTTTTACTATGTTTAGTTATGTTCCCGTTATTCCTGATCTTTCCAAGACCTTTATCATGAAGGGGTGTTGGATTTTGTCAAAGGCTTTTTCAGCATCTAGTGAGATGATCATGTGGATTTTTCTTATTCAGTTTGTTTATATGGTGGATTTTCCTGTGTTGAACCATCCCTGAATCCCTGGGATGAAGGCCACAGTGAGTTCAACAATTAATAAACGGGACCTCCTGAAACTGAGAAACTTTTCTGAGGCAAAGGACACAGTCAACAAAACAAAACACCAGCCCACAGAATAGGAAAAAATCTTCACCAATCCCACATCTGATGGAGGACTGATTTCCAAAATATACAATGAACTCAAGAAGGTAGCCACTAAAACACCAGGCAATCCAATTAAAAAGTAGGGTACAGAACACCAGTGATATTCTATGCTGGAGAGGATGTACAGAAAGAGGAACACTCCTCTGTTGCCATTGGGAGTGCAACTTTTAAGACCACTTCAGATATCAGTATGACATTTTCTCATGAAAATTGGAATCAGTCTACCTCAAGATCCAATAATTCCACTCTTAGGCATTTACCCAAAGAATGCACATTCATGAAATAAGGACATCTGTTCAACTATGTTAATAGCAGCATTATTTATAATAGCCAGAACCCAGAAGCAACCTAGTTGCCCCTCTACTGAAAAATGGATGAAGAAAATGTGGTACATTTACACAATGGAGTACTACTCAGTGGGAAAAAAAAACAATGAAATCTTGAAATTCACAGGCAAATGAATGCAATGGGAAGAAAACCTCCTGAGTGAGGTAACCCAAACACAGAAAGACAAGCATGATATGTACTCACTCATATATGGATATTAGACATAGAGCAAAGGACTACCAGCCTACAATCCACATCACCAGAGAAACTAGGAAACAAGGAGGACCCCAAGAGAAAAAGGCATGGTCCCATGAAGAAGGGGAAAGGGACAACATCCCCAGAGCAAACTGGCAGCACAGAGGAGGAGAGGAGGGAAGTAGGAAAAAGACAAAGGGAGAAGAGGGGAGAGGAGAAGATGACTGATCAGGAAGACTGAGATAGGGACAAATAGAGGAGAGCAAGAAAGGAGATAGCTTGATAGAGGGAGCCACTATAGGTTTAGAGAGAGATCTGATATTAGGGAAATGTTCAGGGATCCACAGGGATGACCTAAACTAAGAATCTAGACGGGAGTGTAGAGGCTGCCTTTGATGCCCTTCCCCTGTAGTAAGACTGATGACTATCCTGGTTGCCATCCTAGAGCCTTCATCCAGTAGCTGATCAAAGCAGAAACAGGCAAGTACAACTCTACACTGAGCCATACTCCTGAAATCCAGTTCTAGAGATGGAGGAGGAATGAGCAAAGCAGCCAAGCCCATGCTGGAAAAACCCAGAGAAACAGATGGCCTGACCTAGTGAGAGCACAGAGCCCTTAGTGTAAAGCTAGGGAACCCCTAGTGGACAAACCAAGTCCTCTGAATGTGGGTGCCAGCTAGGATGCCTGGGCAGTCTATGGGACCTCTAAAAGTGGAGCCAGTGTTTATCCCTAGTGAACAAATGGACTTTGGGAGCCCATTCCTTATGGAGGGAAACTTTGCAGCCCAAATAAAAGAAAGAGGGACTAGGCCCTCACCCAAATGATGTGACAGACTTTGATGATCCCTTGTGAAAGGCCTCACTATCCATGTGGAGTGGTTGGGAGGGTGGTTTGGGGGTCAGTGGGGGCATGGGAGGATGGGAGGACAAGGGAATGGGCAGATTGATATGTAAAATAAGATTGTTTCTAAAATAAAACTAACTAAATAAATAAAAATAATGATACCTTCAACCTGGGAAACATAAGACTTTATTTTTTTTCAACAAATATGTAGATGCACAATTTCTATCTTTTTAGTTGAAGCTGAGTCTTGCAAGGAAGGATCTACACTCATTTACAATTTTGTTCCTTAAAGTGTTTACTGGATCAATTCTGCCTTTGTTTTTCTTTATTAAATGGTTACAAAGAAACATCTTATTGCTTCATTTTGGATGATGATTGATTTGTGTGGAGGAACTTAACAAGCAAGGCAAGAGTCTAATCAAATCTTCTTTAATGAGAATAAGACACAAAATACTCAAATTACTGTGTCAGATCATCCCAACGATTACCCAATATGTGTTCTGGAGGTCAGGAGAAACTATAATCTTGCCTTAATCTAATGTTACCATGTCTTAGTTTCAGCATTTTAATTAAATAATGACCTATTTGCACTTCAGTTTCTTTATGTATACAAACTATGGATTGTGCTAAAGTTTGAAATCTGTGGAATGTGCTAAGATATCATCATAAATGGTCACCAATGTGTTCAGGACTATAGCTCTATAATAAAGCTTGAAGTCAGGGATGATGATGCTTCCTGGAGGTCCTTTATTGTACAGGATTGTTTTGGCTATCCTGGGTTTTTTGTTTCTCCATATAGAGTCGACTATTATTCTTTCAAAGTCTGTAAAGAATTTTGCTGGTATTTTAATGCGGACTGCATTGAATATGTAGATTGGCAAGATTGCCATTTTTACTATGTTGATCCTACCTATCCAAGAAGATGGGAGACCTTTCCATTTTCTCATATGTTCTTTAATTTCTTTCTTTAAAGACTCCAAGTTCTTGCTCTACAGGTCTTTCACTTGTTTGGTTAGTGTTACCCCAAGATATTTTATGCTGTTTGTGGCTATTGTGAAGGGTGAAGGGTGATGTTTCTCTGATTTCTTTCTCATTGCATTTATCATCTGTATGTAATAGGGCTACTGATTTTTTCAAGTTAATTTTATATCCTGCTACTTTGCTGAAGGTGTTTATCAGCTGTGGAGTTCCCTGGTAGAGTTTTTTGGGTCACTTATGTAAACTATCTTATCATCTGCAAATAGGGAAAGATTGACTTCTTCCTTTCCAATTTGTATTCCCTTGATCTCCTTTTGTTGTCTTATTGCTCTAGCTAGAGCTTTAAGTACAATATTGAAGAGATATGGAGAGAGTAGACAGCATTGTCTTGTTACTGATTTGAGAGGAATTGCATTTAGTTTCTCTCCATTTAGTTTGATGTTGGCTGTTGGTTTACTGTATATTGTTTTTGTTATGTTCAGGTAAGTTCCTGTTATCCTGGTACAAAAACAGACAGGTACACCAATGGAATTGAATTGAAAACCCTGATATGGACCCACGTGCCTATGAACACATGATTTTTGACAAAGAAGTTAAAGTTTTACAATAGAAAAGAGAAAGCATCTTCATCAAATGGTGCTGGTATAACTGGATGCTGGCATGTAGAACACTGCAGATAGATCTATGTCTATCACCATGCACAAAACTTAAGTCCAAGTGGATCAAAGACCTCAACATAAATCTAGCCACAATGAACCTATTAGAAGTGAAATTGGGAATTACCCTTGAACCAATTGGTACAGGAGACCAATTCCTGAATATAACACCAGTACCACAGACACTGAGATCAACAATTAATAAAGGGGACCTCCTGAAACTGAGAAGCTTCTGTACGGCAAAAGACACAACAAGACAAAACAGCAGCCCACAGAATGGGAAAAGATATTCACCAACACCGTATCCCATAGAGGGCTGATTTCCAAAATTTACAAAGATATCAAGAAGCTAGTTTCCAAAACACCAAATAATCCAATTAAAAAGTGGTGTACAGAATTAAATAGAGAATTCTCAATAGAGGAATCTAAAATGGCAGAAAGTCACATTAGAAAGTGCTCAGCATCCTTAGCCATCAGGGAAATGCAAATCAAACAACTCTGAGATACCACCTTATTTCTGTCAGAATAGCTTAATCAAAAACAACAGTGACAGTCTATGCTGGAGAAGATGTGGAAAACGGGGAACACTACTCCACTGCTGGTTGGAGTGCCAACTCATACAGACACTTTTGAAATCAGTATGGGGGTTCCTCAGTAAAATGGGATTTTTTTTTTTACCACAAGATTCAACAAGTCCACTTTTTGGCATATAACCAAAAGAAGCATATTCATATAATAAGCACATCTGTTCAAATATGTTCATAGCAACATTATTTACAATAGCCAGAACATCGAAGCAACCTAGGTCCTCCTCAACTGAAGAATGGATAGAGAAAATGTGGTACATTTACACAATGGAGTACTACTGGGTGGGAAAAAAGCAATGGAATCTTGAAGTTTGCAAGCAAATGGATGGAACTATAAGAAATCATTCTGAGCAAGGTAACCCCATCCCAAAAAGACAAATATAGTATGTACTCACTCATATGTGGTTTTTAGATCTAGAGCAAAGAAGCAGCAGCCTACAATCCACTCTGCCAGAAAAGCTAGGAAACAAGGAGGACCCTAAGAGAGACATACATGGTCCCCTGGAGCAGGAGAAAGGGACAAGATCTCCTGAACAAATTGGGAGAATGGGGGAACAGGGACAGAGCTAGGAGAATGAGAAGGGATGAGGAGGAGCGGTAAGGAGGACATGAGGGAGAAAGAAGGTTGAGCCAGGGGAAGAATAGAGGAAAGAAAGATAAGAAACACCATAATAGAGGTAGCCATTATAGGTTTAAAGAGAGATCATGCACTAGGGAAATGTCTAGAGATCTACAAGGATGACACAAACTAACAATCTAAGCAACAGTGGAGAGGTAATCATAATTGCGGCCCCCCCATAATGAGATTGATGACTAACTTATATGCCATCCTAGAGCCTTCATCCAGGAGCTGATGGAAGTAGAAGCAGACACCCATAGCTAAACACTGAACTGAGCTGGAATCCAGCTACAGAGATGGAGGAGTGATGAACAAAGGGGTCAAGACCAGTCTGGTGAAACCCACTGAAACAGCTGACTTGAACAAGGGGGTGCTCATGGTTCCCAGACTGATATCTGGGAAACCAGCATAGGTCTTTCCCATACCCTATGAATGTGGCTGTCAGTGAGGAAGCCTCAGAAATCTATTGGGCCTCTTGTAGTAGATCGGTACTTATCCGTAGCATAGCAATGGGCATGGTAGCCCATTTTACATAGTGGGTACTCCCTCAGCCTATACATATGGGGGAAGGCAGAGGACCTATCTCAAAGGATATGGCAGACTCTGAAGATCCCTCATTAAAGGACTCACCCTCCCTCGGGAGCAGAAGGATATGGGATAGGTAGGGTGTTATTAGGGGGCAGGGAAGGAGGGGAGGTCGAGGGAACTGAGATTGACATATAATACAATCTTGTTTCTAATTTAAAGAAAAATTGGAAAAAAAGAAGCAAAAGGGAAAGTAGGACTATTAGGAAAGAGGTATAGCTTTAGGGAGCAGAACAAGGGCAGGGACCATGATAAGAACATGCTATGTATATATTTGACAACTTTATTCAATAACCTATTGTGTATATCAGTTTGAAAATTAATTTTGAAATGAGACAAAATACATTGTATAATTTACATTCACCAATAATTTTAAAATTCTTTATTTACTCATAAAAATAAAAGGTCACCAGTATCATATATACACAAATTAAACAATTATTGAAATCCTGTAAGATATAAGCACAATTATAACCTTCAAATAGTTGCTGGGATCGCTCAGAAGTTAAAAGGGATTTCTACTCTTGCAGAGGATTGGAGTTTGGCTCCCTGTATCCACACTGGAAGACTCATAGCTGCTTATATTCCAGCTCCAGAAGATCTGCTCAACTCTTCTGGTCTCAATGTACACTAACAGGCATGACTGTGTGTGTGTGTGTGTGTGTGTGTGTGTGTGTGTGTGTGTGTGTGTGTGTGTTTGGGCCCACACAAATTAAAATAAGTTGACTAATATGCACATACTTCATGGTTATAAAGGCTTGCATGAAATGCAATTGCCATGTATAGGCAGAGAGAATCACCCCCCAAATAGGACCATGAGGGTAAGCACCAAATAAGAGAAGTAATTTGAACTAAGTTTTAATAATGAATTGTTTCAAGAAAACTGAGGAGGAAGAAAATCACTCCAGAGAGAGGGGACATCCAAGACAAAGGAATGAGTCCCTTTAGGAGGTGAGGATGTCATGTGCCAGACTTTAGAAGATATCTGGAAGACTCATAGGGGAAAAAGAAGAAAATGCTGGAGGCTAGAACTCTGAGCACTGCTATGGGTCTGTAGAGCTATGTGCATGCATTTTTACTAGTAGTGTTTGAAGGACATTTTGCTTTTCAAAATTATTTCTGGGAGCTCTAAAAGTATAAGAAAATGCTGTGTGAAAAAAACCATAGAGAGAAATGATATCCATAGGACCCATTAATCAGGGAGAATCTTACAACCAATTTTGTGTAAAATAAAACTTCCTACTGTCTGGATTTGGGTTGATCATATATATATGCAGCTGTTTTGAGGCCCAAAGAACATATGAATAAACATAGTGGGGTTTCCTAGAATGGGACTTTTTTCAAGATCTAGTTCTCAAACATGGGTTTTAAAGAGAGTAGAAGTAGGAAGAGAGAGAGCACATATTAAATAGCTATGAACAGACTTTGGGGGGAGGAAAGACCTCATATTATATAGCATCTTGGCCACTGCTTTGTGAATTTAAGTAAAGTACTTATCTCTTTTATAGAGAATCTTTACTTGTAGAGTTATCGTAACCAAGCATTCTTCGTATTGTTTTGGGAATTACAGACTTTACTTTTGCTGTATGTTGGGTCTGACATAGCAATTGAAATCAGGACCCCACAGCAACTGAAGTTACCTCTACTGGGCCTGCATAAGAATAGACAATCATCAGTCAATCATGGATTAGGTGCATTCCGCAGGAGATACAGTCATGGTCTTTAGTTGTTTACTTACCTGTGAGTCCATGAGGTTCCAATGGACCACTCCAAACATCCCTGGTTAAACTAAGTGGGTCTCAAAAATGTGTCCTAACATCCTCTGAAACCAAACCTATTGTCAGCCTACATATGCATAGTGCATCAGGGGGTCTAGTCAAAGGACAGACAGAGCTGGGTATTTATGCTGGGTGGATTTCCTCAAGCTCTGGAAAGAAGGAAAGCAGAGGAGCCAGAGAAAGCCAAGGAAAAGGCTAAAGAGAAGGAAGAGTACAGACATGATGTTGCTCTTTTCACAGTTTCCCAGGAAGCCAGTGCTTTATAGAGGCCACAGAAGTGAGAAACCTCCATGTTTTTAGTTTAGCAGCCACTGCGGCGTTTGGAAATTATTGCTTCAATAAAGGCTATATGTATTTAGATTCCAGGAAGTCTGGCAAAAACTGCCGCATATTGTATCTTCTGGGAGGATTTACATTATTTATTTCTAACCCGAGGTCCAAGGTCATCACAAAAACTGTATATCAATCTTGCCTTTTTAAAACCCAAAGTGGACATTTGACAGGATTAAGATGGTATCTCAGAGTTGTTTGATTAACATTTCCCTGATGGCTAACAATGTTGAACACTTTCTTATTTTTCTTTCAGGCATTTTAGATTCCTCTATTGAGAATTGTCTATTTAGTTCTGTACCCCACTTTTTAATTGGGTTGTTTGGTGTTTGGGGACTAGCTTCTTGAGTTCTTTGTATATTTTGGAGATCAGCCCTCTGTCAGATGTGGGGTTGGTGAATATCTTTTCCCAGTCTGTCGGCTGCTGTTTTGTCTTGCTGACTGTCTCCTTTGCTTTACAGAAGCTTCTCAGTTTCAGGAGGTCCCATTTATCAATTGTTGACCTCAGTGTCTGTGCTACTGGTGTAATGTTCAGGAAGCGGTCTCCTGTACCAATTAATTCAAGGGTATTTCCCGCTTTGTCTTCTAATAGGTTTAGTGTAGCTAGATTTATGTTGAGATCTTTGATCCATTTTGACTTAAGTTTTGTGCAAGTCGATAGGCTTGGGTCTAACTGTAGTCTTCTACATGTCTGCAACCAGTTATGCCAGCACCATTTGTTGAAAATGTTCTCTTTGTTCCATCATATAAATTTGGATTGTTTGTCAAAAATTACATTTTAGTGTGTAGGCAGACAGGTAAAAGGAGAATTTTTATTAGCTCCCTGGCAGGATGCGCTGAATACAAACACATTCCTACCCACTTTCCATCCCTCTTGCTTATTCTTAGGGCCCTGTTGTATAAGACACTGCATGTTGTTTCAGATACTATATATAATATCAAATTTGAGAAATACATAGTTTTATAGATTTTAAAATAAAAAAATATGTACTTAAGAATTAGAAGTGCCAACTCAGTAATTTCTAAAATTTGGGGCTGATAGTATTGTTGGACACAGCCTTAGGGGTGATCTAGGTAAGTCTTCTAGGCTAGAAGGAATTGTGTTGGGCAGGGTTGGTAGATCTGTGACTTTTCTTCTTCAGCTTTAGACAATGCTGAATTCTGTTGTGTTTCACTCCCTCTCATCCCTCCAGCATAGGGAGGGTCCTGTTGTTCCTAATCTTCACCTTTAACTTGCTTCCCAGATTTTTATTTAATAATTTTTAAAAATTATCACATAAAATATTGAGCATAATTATGATATTTACATATACACCAATATATCCTGTTATTATTTGTCTACACCCCATTTCCCTTTATAATCCATTTTGCTAGATCTATTCCTCTGCAGAAATTACTCCCTTTCCCCTCTAGTCATCCCTCCCCACACAGGTATTTATTTCTTTTCTTTTCAGTTTATTTATTTAGCTCATAAATAAAGTCATGCACAGTTATCATACATAATACAATATGTTCACAATGGCATGGCTAAATTAAACCAATTAACATGTTATATCACACATATTCATCATTTTTGTTTTGAGAACACTTAAAGTATACTATCTCACAACTTTTAAAGTATAGCATATTGTTATCAACCATATTTATCATGCTCTCAGTAGACCTCAAGACAACACAGAGTCCATGCCTCTTGTCCAACTGCAGTTTTATATCCTTAAACCAATCATTTCCCCATTGTTAAAAGACCCACATTGAAGCCTAATAGTCACAAATCTGCTCTCTGCTCCCATAAGTTCATCATTTCTAGGTTACACATAAATTTGAAATTGTGTGACATATGTCTTCCAGTGTGTCACTTTATTATTAATTATTATTATTATTATTATTATTATTATTATTATTAGTAGTAGTAGTAGTAGTAGTAGTAGTAGTATTTTGGCAAGCATATAAATTTACTACTTACTAAAGATGAAATCAAATTTGCATGCACAGGTGAGCACTCACTGAAACACCTTGGATTCATCACATATTTGAGTTTCAATTAGCTTTTTTATGTATATATTCTATATCTACATTTGAGAGAAAAGTGCCATGCATTTTCCGGAGCCTGGTTCATCTCATTTTACATGATGATCTCTGGTTCCACTATCCATTTTCCAAAGAACAGCAATTTTATTGATAGGACATTTTAGTCATGCTGATTTGTTGTCATGTTGAAAAAAGTAATCACTTTTTTTCTTTATTGATTACTGTACCTTTGTCTTCTATACCCAGTATTGTTTTTATTTTTTCATTTGATCTTTTCTGTTGGTAATGCCTTTTGATCTGTCTTTTGGTGGATTCATTTCCAGAATTTGTGTTTGATTCTATTTCACAGTTTTAGTTTCCTTGCTGAATAATATCCCCATTATTCAGACTTACTGTCTCACATTGCTGAATATCTTGTGGATTTTGCCCACATTCTTGTCTGTGTACTTGTTCTACTGCATCATTCCATTCTATAGTTTGTGAACCCAATAAGGAGCCAGTTAACAGCAGGATTCTGAAAGCTAGCTTTCTCTGGCACTCCACTTCTCTTCTTACATGGAATCAGTTAAGAAGGAGTGTGTGCTTTGGAAAGTGTTGTATTGCAACACTTCCTTGTAACCCCTTTTGCCTCTCTAGTGTAGTTAGAGCATCTGTCAGACATGATGTTCTGTCCAGGTTATCTTCCCCCTCCATGTTTTCCCATTTCTTTTAAGTGTTTCATTTTATAAGGGCATTTTTATTTTGTTTTTGTTTTTGTATGCAGTCTTAGCCAGGAGAAATCAGGAAGCAGAAACAGAAACATCTTGACAAACAATGTCTTTGTCAGGTTAACTATTGCTGCAATGAATCACCATGAGCAAAAAGCAAGTTGGGGAGAAAATGGTTTATTGGGCTTACTCTTCCACATTATAGCCCACTACTGAAGGATGTCAGAACAGGAACTCAAACAGGGCAGGAACCTGAAGGCTGGAGCTGATGAAAAGTCTGTGGAGGAGTACTGCTTGTTGGCTTGCTTCACCTGCCTTGCTCAGCTGACTTTCTTAGAGTCCAGGACCACCAGCTCCTGGATGGCACCACTTACAATGGGCTGGGTCCTCTCCCATCAAGCACTAATTGAGAAAATGTTCTACACTGCACACTTTACAGTATAAAATCTACAGGCTGCCCTGCTGTCCATTCTTATGGAGACATTTTCTCAGTCCAGGTTTATCCTCCCCTTGAATATTATGTGCAAAGTTAACATAAATCTATCCTTCTCATATTAACACCTTAATATGGAAGCATAGAAAAAAGTACTTGTGTGTGTCAATTGTACCCTGATAAGGTGAGAAGACAGAGCTAGTATAAATGTAGCTGTGATGTTTCAAACTTAAGGTGTTAATTATTAAGAGAATAAAATCCAGGGAGGGGAAAATGATAGAATGAGAGGAAAAGCCTGTGAGTTGGAGGCATTAGAAGTTGTCCTAGGGGCCGAGAATGAACTGTCACAATAGTCTACTCAGGGAAGGTAAAACCCAGAATATGAATAACCACTAAAATATCAAAGAAAATTAAAAATTAAATTATCAGAGACCGTAGAATAAGAACAGTTATATCATCTCCAGCTTGTATTTGCCCCTTGCTGAGGAATGAATATATTTTATTTTACTCTGTCAATTGTCATTTGCCACTTCCCAATTGTTAATGTGATATTTCTCCCTGTAATTCTATATAAGTTATTCCAGAAGTTACTTCTTGCTTGGGAGTCAGGCCTGTGTTTGTGTTTCCCAGTCCTTGGTGTTTAGTGCCTGGTACTCAGCCCCAGTTTGCTCTCTGGTTAACTGGGCTGGATGACTACATTATCAAATGCATAGTTTTCAATGGCAGAGGCTCAGGGACAGGAGGAGAGGCATACCACAGCTTGTGTTTATCTTTGCTGCTGGGTAGTTTGCTTCCACCAGGACACAGCTTACTGGTGGGCCAGTGATCCACAGTTCATGTTTGAGTTCATTTGTCTTTGAGTCTATAACAGGTTTGAGATTCTTCTCAACTTTCTTGTTCATGTGATCTGTAGACTTAATAGTTGGTGGAAGTTGTGGTGCCCCTGAATTAGGTATGAAACGGTGGCAATTTCCCTGCTCCCTCTGGTTGAGCAATTTGCTGACATGGCCTGTTTCAGGAATGGTTTCTTCCCAGGCCCTAATTACCTTCCAGTTACCCAACCACCTGCCTCATGGGCTCCAAGCAGAATCTCCTTTTAAATTTCTATTGTTATTGTTTTTAATTTTCTAGAGTTTTGTTTTTCCTAGAGACCATCACATGCTCCTTCTCTCATGGGGGCAGAGGCATGAGGCCCTCCTCTCTTTCCCTTCCACCACATTCAGGGATCTAAAGTGGAGACTCTTTCTTCCTTTATAAATTATTTTTTTCTGGATCTTTATGTTCTCTCAGTTTCCAGTGTCTGCTCTGGCTCTCCTTTGCATGTCTACCCCCTATCCTCTTATTGCCACAATCAGTCAGAGAAGACTCTGTGATTTTTCAGGGATTTGGACTACTGCTGTTTTTCCCCTTCTACTATATTCTGATTTGGAGATTTTTGATGTTGCTAATTGGGCAGACATTTAAAATACTTGCTTTTAAAAACATTTATAGGAGGTAGTTTTCATGTTCTTGATTTTCCCTGACCTACTCTGTAACCTTCTATTTCACAGCATTTGCCCACATCAAGCATTACTATGATTAAATACTCCAAATTGTTCTGGGTGATCTTTGTTTCTAATTGTCCTTATAAGTTCTCTTTTGTTTTATTAGTATTTATTTGAGTTCTCTGGTTGGTTGGCACAATTTGATGAAATTGACGGGATGTGGGCTCAGGAATGGTGTCCAATCACAATTGGTTCCCTTCATACTCCTGTTGGTCACTCTCATAGGAAAACAGCATCCACATTGCAAGGTCACTCAAACAGCATCAGTGTGGCTTTTGGGTAAGAGCTTCAGCCCCCTGCTGATAAGAAGGGGCACAAGCCACCTTGGAGGCCATCATGAAGAATTCACATACTACAGTACAATAATATTCTAGATAGCAAACTCCTAAGAGTTCTGAAGCAGACACTTCTGCTGCCCCTAGGTCCCTGACACACAGAAACTGTGAGGTATCAATGACTCATTGCTCAAGCTGCTAATGTTGGCATAGTTAATGTGGCAGTGAAAATTGATAGGACATTGACTTATAAAGAGCCTCACATAAAAATTTTATCACTTACTCATTTGTATTGCACAAATATATACAAAATGTATTTTTAACAATGTCACTAGATTTTCTCTGACATTCTAATAGAGCAGATACATTAACAAATAATACATTAACATACGAGTTTCCTATTTGTTTTTCTAATTGTTCCATCACTCCTCATAGTGGTGCTAATGACAAACAACTGGGTTGCTTGGTCCTAGCTTCAGATTAAGGATGGTGCATTTACTTTGTCTACCTTTCCACTTGTTTTCTGCTTTGTTGTGTTTCTTTGCTGTATAGGTTTTTTGGATTTTGCATCCTCTTCCTCCTTATGAAACTTCTTCTTTCAATGTACATTTTCAAAATAATATCTAAACCAATATATCTTTAATCAGAATCAAGAAAACACAAGATCAAATTTACTTATTTCAAAATTGGGTGTTATAGTACAGTAGTAGATCATAAAACTCATTTAGTGAGGTATTTTCTGAGCCATTTTGGCATAAACCACATTATCCTATATTAACATAATTTTGTCTCACAGTCCAATATCTACTACCTGTCTATCAGCTGTCATTCATCTATCTGGAGATATATCTATCTATCTATCTATCTATCTATCTATCTATCATCTATCTACCTATCTATCCATCTATCTACAATCTAGCTATCTATATGTCAGTCAATTATCTATCATACTACACAAGAAAAGACGTTGGAAGGAAGATGTCTGTATTTGTGCTGGAGAGTAATGAGAACAATGTGTTGATTATTACTATATTTATATTATACATAGAACATTGTTACATAGTTCATTTTTTTCTATAAAATGTTGACACTAACATATGTCTGCCACCATTTACATACAACTACCTGATTTTATTACAAATAAAAGGAGGTTTAAGACACAGTGATTGTTAGTATTTTATTATGTGTTATGTGGGGCATGTTCTTATGGTGTTCATACAATTATTTCCTCATTCTTTCTACATCTCATGGCTTCTCATTATCTTCCCACCTTTTCTCAAGCCACAGGCTCCATCCCTATGTTTTCTGCATATGAAATGACCCAATATGTTTATGATTGGGAATTTGACCAAGTTCTGTTAATACCAAAATTATGCAAAATCATTCTGGTTACAAGTGAATAAAATTGTACTTTGTATATACATAGCATTTCATTTATCCATTCATTAAATTGTTGATGGATATCTAGGCTCTTTCTACCCATATTATTAGATAAATGGAATAAAAGCATTTCTTAAAACAACTTTCAATATGGAAGAAATTTTAGGAATACCAGTAACCTTGCATACATGATTATAGATGCTGAAAATTCCTTTATGTGATTCAGTGAAGCTAGGTATAGAATAAGAATGCCCAGTGATGAAGGGGCAGAGCTACTCAATGCATTTTGCACTGTTCAGTGTTCTTTTGGTGTGATGCTTTGGATGAAAATGGTCCCTGTTGGCTTCTGTTTTTTTTTTCCATTTCCTTATTTAAATAAGAAACAAGATTGTTTTACATGTCAATCCCAGGTCCCTCTCCCTCTCCTCCTCCCCTGCCTCCACTAACACCCTACCTATCCCATACAATTTCTGTTCCCCAGGGAGGGTGAGGCCTTCCAGGGGATTCTTCAGAGTCTGTCATATCCTTTGGGATAGGGCCTAGGCTCTTCCCCATATGTCTAGGCTGAGGGAGTATCCCTCTATGTGGAATGGGCTCCCAAAGTCCATTCCTATTCTAGGGATAAGTACTGATCTACTACAAGAGGCCCCATAGATTTCTGAGGCTTCCTCACTGACACCCACATTCATGGGGCCTGAATCAATCCCATACTGGTTTCCCAGCTATGAGTCTGGGGACCATGAGCTCTCCCTTGTTCAGGTCAGTTGTTTCTGTGGGTGTCACCAGCCTGGTCTTGACCCATTTGCTCATCACTCCTCCCTCTCTGCAACTGGATTCCGGTTCAGTTAAGTGTTCAGCTGTGGATGTCTGCTTTTACTTCCATCAGCTGCTGGATGAATGCTCTAGGATGTCATATAAGTTAGTCATCAATCTCATTTTCAGGGGAGGGCATTTACACCAATGAGAGTTTCATCTGGAGAGGAGGTGGAGAAAGAGGAACACTTCTCCACTGCTAGTGGGAGTGCCAACTCATACAGGCACTTTGGAAATCAGTATGGTGATTCCTCAGGAAAATGGGAATCAGTCTACCACAAGATTCAGCAATTCCACTCTTAGGCATATGCCCAAAAGAAGCACATTCATACAACAAGCACATCTGTTTAACTATGTTCATAGAAGAATTATTTGTAAAAGCCAGATGCTGGAAGCAGCCTAGGTGCCCCTCAACTGAAGAATGGATAGAGAAACTGTGGTACATTTATACAATGGAGTACTACTTGGCAGAAAGAAAAGCAATGGAATCTTGAAATTTGCAGGCAAACAGATGGAAATAGAAGAAACCATTCTGAGAGAGGTAACCCAGTTACAAAAAGACAAACATGGTATGTACTCACTCATATATGGATTTTAGTCATAGAGCAAAGGATTACCAGCCTAGAATCCACTCTGCCAGAGAAGCTAGGAAACAAGGAGGACCCTAAGAGAGACATACATGGGGAAAGGAACAAGGTCTCCTGAGCAAATTAGGAGCATGGGGGGAAGGTAGAGGGAGCTAGGAGAATAAGAAAGGGTAAGGAGGACATGAGGGAGCAGGAAGGTTGAGTGGTGGAATTATAGAAAAGAGCAAGATAAGAGATACCATAATAGAGAGCGCCATTATAGGTTTAAAGAGAAATCATGCACTAAGGAAATGTCCGGAGATCTACAAGGATGACACCATCTAACAATCTAAGCAACAAAGGAGAGGCTCATATGTTTTAATACTTGGTTTCCTCTTAGTAGTACTGTATGAGAAGTATTAGGAGGTGTGACGTTGTTGGAGGAGGTGTGGCCTTGTTGGAGATGGTGTATCTCTGGAGGTGAGTTTTCAGGGTTCAAATCCCACAGGAGGCCCAGTTGGTCTCTCTGCCTGCTGCCTCTATGTTAGAATCTGAAGCTTCAGCTCCTGTTTTAACACAATGCCTTTCTGCTTCCTGCCATTATGATCATGGACTAACTTCTAAAACTATAAACAATCATCCAATTATATCCTTTCCTTTTGTGTGTTACCTTGTTTGTGATATCCCCCCCATAGCAATAGAACAGTAATTAGGACAGAAGTTGGTACCAGGAGTGTGGTATTAATGTAACAAGCCTGGCTATGCTGATGTTTGGTGGAATATGGAAGACTTTGGGACTTTGTAGTTTTAAAAAAAAAGTGGTTGAACACCTTAATGAAGTCTTAATGAACTTTCCTAGTAGCAACACGGAAAAAAGTAGAGCTGAGGGTTAAGTGGACTATGCAAGCCTGACTCAAGAGGTTTCAGAGTGGAATAATATTAGCAAATGGCCTAAAATCTATTCTTGTGATATTTTGCCAAACAATGTGGCTGCTTTTAGCTTATGTCCTAAAATTCTCCTAGAGGTTAAATTGAA
Organism: Cricetulus griseus; assembly: GCF_003668045.3. NCBI lineage: Eukaryota > Metazoa > Chordata > Mammalia > Rodentia > Cricetidae > Cricetulus > Cricetulus griseus. The sequence goes on from NC_048597.1 coordinate 130,238,150, forward strand.
GAGTGGTAGATTAATGGTGCTAGCAGGTAAAATTTCAAGACAGCCTGTTATGGGCTGTATTATGTGGTTATTATTGGCCACTATTATGCAGATCTACAATGAAGCAGGGCAAAGAAATACAAAGTATACAGTTTGGGGAGAAAAGCAGCACCCATGAATTTAATATTGGAACCAAATCTTGTGCTCAAAGAGATACACAGTGTAAAGGAAGGCCTGATTTAAAATTGAATAAAGGGGGTGGTATCCTCAAGGTAAGACCCCACTCTGCTAAGCTTCCAACTTATACAAATGAATTAAAGTTTAAGTAGCAAGGGAAACCATCAATAAAGGAATTTTATGCAAATGTAATTCAATGAGGGGCAAGGTTCTAACAGCCTCAAGCAAAAGAACTTAGCAGGTTCAGCCTTGTGATTCTGGTCTTAGAGTCAAGAAGGACACAGGGAAGGACTTGAGGATTTCTTTTTATAGAGTTAAGGAAAACTGCTGAGACAATGTATATGACAGGGAAGTCCTTGCATGTAAACCCAGAGAGCCCATCATGTGAAGCTGTGCAGATGAATCCTGGATTGCCTTAAAGACTCCAAGAATTTGTAGGTGTTAGAGTTGTGGAATACTTGCTTAGGAGAGCTTCAGACAGAATGTAGAGTCAGCCAAAGAGAGAGAAGTGTGTTGCAGTCAGCAAAGCTGGAAGTGAAGAGTCATCTAAGCCTTTGGACATCAGACAGAGCTGCAGAGAGTTTTCCCTGCTGGTGTTCAGTTTTACTTTGGTCCAGTATTTCCTCACTATGCCCACTTTCCTCTCTTTTGGAATAGTAATATATATTCTGTTCCATTGTACTTCGGAAATATGTGATCTGCTTTTTTATTTTTCCTTTTTAAGGGTTACACTTAAGAGATTGCCTTAAGTCTCAGAAGAGACTAGACTTTTAAACTGTGTTGAGATTGTTATAGATTATGGAAACTTTTGAAGCTGAACTAAATGAATTTTGCATTATTGTGGCTACAAGCCTGTGAATACTATGGTGGGTTGAACAGGAACGGGCCCCATAAGCTTATATGTTTGAATGCTTGGTTCCTAGTCAGTCAGTAGAGCCACTTGGGCAAGATATGAAATGTGGCTTTGTTGCAGGAAGTGTGTCACTGGGGATGTGTTTTGTGGTTTCAAAAGCACATGTCAGATCTAGTCTCTCTCTCTCTCTCTCTCTCTCTCTCTCTCTCTCTCTCTCTCTCTCTCTCTCCTATCTTTCTCTCCTTCCCTCGTCTCCATCTGACTGCTGCCTTCAGATAAGGACGCAAAGCTCTCAGAGACTTCTGTATCACCCCCCTATCTGCTTTCTGCCATGTTGATCATGGAATAACCTAAAACTGTAAGAAAGGCAGCACTTAAATAATCTTTTAAATAAGATTGCCTTGGTCCTGGTGTCTTCTCACAGTAAGAAAACAGAAGCTAAGGCAGGAAGTGTATGAGCCATGTAGAGCTCCACACTCCCTGTACTCTAGATATTTTCATTATCCTCTTAGTATAGATTGATACATTTCAGTAATGTACTACGCTAAACTGTGGAAGAATAAGACTTCATTGCTAGGTAACATAGCTCCAGAATCTTGAATTTTAATTTATTTGAAATGGAATATTTATGACATTATTTTAAAAGTATTTATGATTTATTTCTATGAACTTTAATTAAATAACAAAAGTTAAAGGATGCCTTTAATTCTAGCATAGAAGATTAAGTCGGTAGAGACAAATGTTAATTCAAATATAATAAAATAGTATTTGGGCTTATAGGAAAAAGTTTCCCATGCTGGAAACAAAGAATTGAAAATAGAAAAATAATGAAATGGTGAATGTAGGGAATTGGGGGTGCTGTGCATAGGACAGAATCAACCCAGATCTTTTGCAGCTTTTTCATTAAGAGACACATAAAATATATAAAGAGAACATAGTTCTGACCCCAATCCCGCCTTAGTTCATGGGACATTGACAATTATTAATGCATCAATATAAATCATGACACTTGAGCATGGTGCTTTGAGACAATAAGTTGATGGCAGTGTTGCTGCTGTTAAAATGTCACCACAAAGTGATTTATCCAGCAAGAGAGTCTGCTGAGTGATGCTTATGATACCTCGAGGTATACTGGAAGAATTCTTGCTTGTGAAAAGAACGCATATGTGGCTTTGCTCTCCCAGTCTAGATGATCCCGAAGGACATGCACCATGGGACTACTTGGGAGTAAAGAGGACTATAGAGATTCTTACAGGAGGTTGAATGAACTCAGCCTTTAGGTCACTTCCCACACTATTAAGTCAGGGTGCAATGCTTGTACTGCAACCTTCTTTGCTTCCTCTGGGAAATAATCTATATCAGTGTTTCAAACAAAGAATACTGTCTCCCTCCAGGGACCATGAGGATAAGCAAAGAAGAATAACTTTGGGACTAGATTGGGCTAAATCAGAAAAAGAAGATTGAAAGTGCCCAACTTATATTTTGGTTAAAATTCTGGAAAGTATGCACCCTGGTTCATTTTTTGTTGAGCATTGATTCAATAATTCCTTAAATAATCTTCTTAGGCGGTTTTAAAAATAGCTATCTAGAATGTGGTGGGTGCATTATGCAAACATTAATAAATCATATTTTTTTAGAAATATGGAGAAAATCAAGCCTAAACTCTGACTGGTTTTTATGCAATGACTCCACTCCTCTCCCAGGTACCCGCCACCAGCAGCAACAACTTTCACAAAGTAATAAATTTTTATCATTCTTGAGGCAGTAACTTCAATTAAAATTAAAGTGAAATTTAATTTTACTTTGAGGGAGGAAAAGAAATATTTAGCTTGGAAAATTTGCACTTGCCTTTCAGAGGCTGCAGTGCTCAAAGCAGAGTGGTGCCCTTCTTGTGGCTCTGGTGGCTTTTCAGAAAGCTGCACAATGCTTTGGTATTATAAATTGGAGTCATTTATTTTCTTCTTTTGGCTTTCACGTATTTCTGCTCTGATGAATGTACATTCTGTAAGGTTCCTACTGGAATCTTGAGCTTCACTGAAACACCTGCACATGTGTGTTGAGCATGTTCATACCAGAGCCCCTAGAGAAGTTAATAAAAATGTGGAGAGACCCTTGATTGCCCTAGGACAAGTTTTAATGAGCTTGGTAGAAACAGAGCTTTTGTTTCCTCCCATGTATTTCACGCCTCAGAAAAATAAGATTCTTTCTTTTTCAATGGCATATAAGTATTTCATGTATTTATCTTCAGTAAGATGTCAGACATACCCAGAATTGAGCTTAACTTCCTTCCTAGGCAGCTCTCCATCCAGTGAAATTAGCAATTGAGACCAACCATCTGCGTTTGCAGAATTCTGGTGGCACAGGCAACAAGAGCTGCCTGCAGTCTCTATTGGGTTCCACCCTCTGCTCTTTCCCACTCAATTTTAGTCTATTTTAGTACCCTTTGTGGTAAAACCCTAAAATAATGAGTGCAACAACTTCCCTGAATTATGGGAATCCTCTGTCAGATTTCTGGATCTAAGCATGACTTATCTGCCTCACATAGTTCCACATGTTTGCCCAAAGGTAATGGCTTCCATTTTTACATACATATTCTGGCTTTTCCTACTCCAGGATACTCTCTCTCTTTTTTTTCTTCCCCATAGAAAGAAGCATGTGGATGAGTGAAGGAGGGGGAACCATGGATGATATTTCACAGCCCTGGCTGTCTACCATCCTTAAACTTCACAGTTCTTATTAAGGTATATTCTCTCATGGGCTTTTACCTATTCAGAGACAAGTTTAAATATTAATATCAGGTGTTCTGGCCAAGCTCCCAAATCTCTACCAATTTCTTTATGTAGATATTTTTGAATCTGAAATCTCTTCCTGCTTTTCTTTTTTTGTTCACTGTCACCTGAATCAATATGGATTCTGCCCAAGTAACTTCTGGTTATTTTGCCTTTCAAATGAGCAAACACCTTTCACTGAAAGCATGAAGACTTTTTTGATCTTTATCTCAAATCTATACACAAAACTGTTTTTATATGCCAGAAGAGTTACACAATAAGAAGAGGGTTAAAGTTTCAAACTCAGCAACCTCCCTGACTATGCAGATCTTAGCCTGTGTGGGCTGTTCCCCTGGGCAACAAGATACATGCAAAGCACTGCTATGGAGCCTCTGCCTGGTGAAGTGGATTTTAAGTATTCCCTATATAACTATGAACAGTTGAGGGTTCAGAGTTTTATGCTTTATTAAAATGTATCTTCATGGGAAAGATGTACAATTTTCTCCTACAGGAAGCCCTGTTACAAACAAGATACAATAGCGTATCAAAGGCATACAGGAAAATAATTTACATTAATAAATGGCAAAGACTGAAAACCTGCAGGTTTCCAGGGGAAATTCTTTAAGATCTTACATAAGGAGCCTACAAATATTAGCAGTTACTTTGTTGAAGCCGGTCTGAGATGTAATGAGCATCTTAGAGTTGGAAGGGTGGTTAGCAGTGTCCACATGGAGGTCTGAGATAGAACAGCGGCTTTCTCCAATGCACAGGAGCCTGTAGTTAATACTCTGTGCAGCCTTTTCCTTGTACGTATGTGCACCATATAGGTGCAGTGCCCACAGAGGTCATAAGAGGGCATGAGATCCCCTGGGATCAAAGTTACAGATGGTTGTGGGGTCCAAGGTAGGCGGTGGATACTAAACAGGTATTTTCTGAAAGAATATTCAGTGTTCTAACACTGTGACATCTCTCCACACACCACTACCATCCCGTGACTTTAACAATCTCTGAATTCTAGTGATACCAATATGTACACTGTTGTAAGGTCATTCATTGGGGCAAAACAATGTGCTAGGGTGCTATATCCTTGAAGAAAAATGACTCTCTCTAGGGAGTCTTTTTATTATTTTTAAATTTTGAGTCAGGGTCTCTTTATGTTGCCCAAGATAGCCTGGAACTCACTCTATAATCCAATTTGGTCTTGAACATTCAATTTATCATATTCCTGGTTTAAGCTTTCCATGTAATTAGGATTACAGGCTTTGCCACCAGGCTTGACTTCTTTCTTCTTAAAATAGTACCATATGCCTTCATCTCCAGTATGTACATCAGTGTCTTCACAATACGAGTGTTGATAGATTTAAACCACCACTGCTGTTCATCAGCTGAGCTGCCCTGCAGAGGAGGTCTGTACTTCCTTTAAAACCAGTGGGTGTGTGGCTGTAACTGGCTGATGTTTGAAGAAGGTCATGAAGAACCCTCAGGCATCTTGGATTCAGGAATCAAGTTGCATTTTATCTCAAGTTCTGAGCATATATTTTTTGAAAAGAATTTTGCTTTCAATATATCAATTTGTTCATTTTCTCTTCACTTTTGTATTCTTCTTTTCTTCTAAGCAACACTTATTCTGACAAATCAAGATGAATAAAAAAGGAACAACAACAAAAACAGCAACAGCAACAATAACAGCAAAACAAAACAAAACAAACAAAAACCAAAAACTAGTCAGTGTTTCTGATTGGAGTAACAGACACATGTGGGAAATAGACTGTAAGACTCAGTGCTCTTCAAGATCTGAATGCTCTAAATATAAACTAAATATATAACTAAAAATATGAAATTATAACTATCATGCAGGGGATGATGATACCTTTGGTAGGGTTGGGTGGAACTGCCTAGATTTGGCCTTGGAGTAGCATGGGGGTCGGATGACATTGGTAAGCTTTATACCACAATACAAGGAGACAAAGATGTTTTGGATATTCCCAGGAATGTCTCACATAAGTATGTCATCAGCATTCTCAGGAAAGCAGTTTGCATACTGATGTGCAGCAACTATTTTCTCTGAGTTGAAACATTGCCCCTAGAAGAGGTGGGAGGATTCTGGGAGCTCACTGAAGTTACAAGAGTCTAGCGTCTTCTCTGAAGATTAGATGTATGGGCATTTAAAGAAGAGACTCTTCGGGGGAAGCTGCCTGGACATTGTGTAGAGAGCTCCAGCATGCAGCATTTGTGAGTCCTTGTCCTTGCTGGGTAGGAGTTTTGGAGATCCACCTAAGAGTCAGCTCTGCTCCTGTAAGTTACTCCACTAAACTTATTGGTTCATTAATCTAGGCTTGAGTGAAATCATTTGTTGGCCTGTCATCAGTGTCCTATCTGGATGGATAGATTTGTTCATGTCTGCCTTGGACAAGTCACACAACATTCCTAATTGAAGCTTGATGAATAAAGGCAGCAGTGCAAGAGACCTGAGCAAGGTCCATAGTGATGGAGAGAAAGCAGATAGAGAATAGCTCTCACGACCTAGGATCAATAGATGACGAGCTATGTGGTCAGAGAACAGGTGCATTCCTGGGATCATTGCCAAATCTAAACTTTGTTGTCTTGAGGACAGTTTTTTGCTTTCTTTTGAGCTACATGTGACTTTAAGTTGCACAGGAATCATTCATGTGTGAATGTACTCTCTCTCTCTTTCTCTCTCTCTCTCTCTCTCTCTCTCTCTCTCTCTTTGGTGTGTGTGTGTGTGTGTGTGTGTGTGTGTGTGTGTATTAGCATGTGCACATAAAATGACACAGGGGAAGTAGTGCTTCGAAAACCATTTGAAAAATGATGTGCTATTTAGCAGTACAAAAATATTTAGTAAGCCCTAATTTGATGATGGGCACAGTGATGGGCTATAGAGAATGCATGGATAGTCAAAGCAGACATGATCTGTCTTCATTGGGGGTATAATCAGGGCCCTAGACTATCTCAGAGCTAAATTTGAGGGAATGTGACATTTGGAGGCTATTTCATTCCTTGCACAGCATATTGTCAATTGTCTGGTGGGCTAAGCTAAAAGTTACATTTTCATAAAAAATCCCATTTCTTTGCACTGAGACAGCGCATTAAGAATTTAGGTGAAGTCATAAACGTTATCAGCACAGCAAAGCTGCAACAAGACGCATAGTAATCAAGGCCACAGGGAGAGCTTAAAATGCCACTGATTTATTGTGCACAAGGCTCCAGAGTTCTGAGATGATAAGAAAGCACTGTGGAGGCAGGGCATGAGAACAACACTGAATCCTCTTCTAGGGGAAGCCAGGAGTTCCGGAGAAGCTATGAACTGCAGGTCCATAGAAGTGTAGTATTGGGGAGGGTCTGAACATGGAATAAGACAGAATGGAGATACAGGTAAGAGGGCTAAGACTCCAGAAAATCATGAAAACTTTCTCCCTAACATGACAGTTGTTTTAGTTTTGTGGTCAGGAGACATGTATGTCTCTTGGTTAAACTCTCACCTCAAAGCATGCGGACATGATTAGCTTATGCTTAAAGGATGGTGTGCTTGCATAATTTCAGATGAAGTAGAAGAGACATAGAAGAGATTGAAGCTGAAGAGAAAACCAGAGGAGTTGGAACAAGCTCAAAATCCCAGAATTCGAAAGGTAGAAGCAGGAAGAACATTCTTGGCTACCTATGGAGTACTGGCAAGCTTAAGCTACAAAGGACTATTGCAAAATGAATAAACGAACACAAATGCCCCAAACAGCAAACCAGATTCCACATGTGCATAGGGATTTCCATTTAGTGTCAGGGACATTTAAGTGCCATGGCAATCAGCACTGAGTTTTATCACTTCCTGTGTTAGTTATTTCGTGTTGTCCCTGTGTGTTTCCCTCCAGTCCTTAGCAGCAAACATCTAAAAATGAAGAAGTGTCTGCTTCTTTTTAGAAACAATAGGATATGAAATCACTCTCTGTAGTCATGTTCCCTTAACTTCCCTGTAAGGGATGGAAGAAAGAAAACAACTGACCATCATTTTCAGAGTGTGTATTTGTTGTTGGTTGCAAGAAATAGTTTGCACTGGAACGTCTCTGAGCTGAAAATATATTAAATCCCTGAAGCTAGTATAGAGCTACTGTCTCCCTCCTGTGACATTTTCAGGTTTCAGTCCTTCTGTTCTCTGCATACTTCACCTTCTTAACAAGTTCATCACCATCTTTTGCATGCTCTGACTATGGCCCTGCAAGAGCAACACTTTGGATGACAGACCACACCCTTGTAGACAGTCAGGCCTCTCGTTGCATTCAGTTAGCAGAAGGCAGTAACTGGAGATGTGTGTCAGAGGGAGACATGATTCTACTGTCTTCCTCTGGCTTTGAGGATACAGCAGCAATCCCCACTGTGATTGCATTTCCTTTCAACTGAATCCCAAAAGGTGCCAGCTTCCACTGGGTCTTGCTGATGTTCTTCCTCTCCTTTCTGTACAGGCTCTGGGTGGCAATGGATTGCATTTGTTGTTGGTTTCTGGGTTTCCCATACTTCTTTCAAGTCTTTTGCTTTTGCCCATGCTTCTGTATGTAGAAAAACTCTTCATTAAAGTCTGCATATACTGAGGCGCCTTCACGGAAGTGTGGTGTTGGGCTTTGATGAATGTGTCTGCAGGCAGCATGGATACAACAGGGCTAGGGCAGACATTGCTTGCAATTGGTTTTTTTGACCTTATACCTCAGTTACATCAAATATCAGATACTAAAGATGCTAATGGATTCTTGTTTTGTTTGGTTTTTGATTTTTTGCGACAGGGTTTCTCTATGTAGCTTTATAGACCAGGCTGGCCTTGAACGCACAGAGATCTGCCAGCCTCTGCCTCCTGAGTTCTAGGATTAAAGCCTTGTGCCACCACTGCCCAGTGCAAATGGATTCTTTAAAAGGTCTGATTAGTTCTACTCTAGTACCAGTCAGACATCACATTCTTTCTGTTTCCAAGCCTCTCTGTCAGTTCTCATGAACTATCTGTGATCTGGTTTCCAAAGTGGCCAATATCCTGAAATAATGTACCCTGCTTCTGCTCTAGGACGTATTTTCTTGTATCACAGAACCAGTGCGAGTTCTTAAAAATTCCAAGTCACATCAGGTCTTTCCCTGGTCCAACATTTCCAATGGCACCTCATTGCATTAAAATAGTAGAACTCAGGATTGGGAACATATTGGGTAAAGTACTTGCCATGTGGGCTGATAGTCAAGAATACAATGGAAATCCTTCACACCCACATATAGCCCAGTAGGCTTAGTGGCATGTCTTTATCCCAGCCATAGGGAAGCAGAGACCAAGAAGTCCCCAAGATAATTGGCTACTTAGGTAAACCCAACTGGTGAGCTTCAGGCTCTGAAGAGAAGCTGCCTCAGGAAATAAAGTGGAAAGTTATTCAGGATGATATGCCACACCAACCTTTGACCTCTACTAGCACACACACACACACACACACACACACACACACACACTCAAAACCGAATCAAAGCAAAAGCTGTTACCCTGCATAGTAAGTCTATGGCTTACTTTCACCTCACCTCTAAAAGTTCCATCTCTGTGTGTTGCTCATACAGCCCCATTCCTCCATCCTCTTGAATGTGACATTTTGCTCCAAACCCTCACATGGCTGGCTTCCTCTGTCACTGGGTTCTCACTTGACACACACTCAAAGCATACATCTCTAGCTACTCTATGACAAGCCATTTACTGGTATCTAATTTTATTTAACTTTCTCAGGAAACTGACTTATATGGGAAATAATAGTTTCTAATTTACTGACTACCTTGTTTAGAGTCTGGACACTCTTTTTCTTTTTCTACCTCTCTCTCTCTATTTTACACACACACACACACACACACACACACACACACACACACACTCACTCACACACACACACACACACACACACTCACACACACACACACTCACACACACACACTATACAGTACCACAGCTTCTTAAATGCTTTGCAGAGTTTATGTAGTTCATTACCCTACAACCTCATCTAGGCAAGAATTATCATTATCCTGGGTTACAAATTGGGAAATTTAAGGAGAAGGACATTTAGTAACTAGCTGAAGAATATACTCAATTAGGAAGTGGCCTTCTGAATTTTGCAATCTGCCCATCTGGCCCTTCAGCCCATGTTCTAAACTGCGAAGCCATACAGTGCCCTAACACTTGCTGTCAAATCCTTTCATTTCACATTCAGAGTTTAGAGGAGAGAAAGCACCACTTTGAAACGTAGGCGTATCCCTACCCTTTGCTGAGGGGTTTACTATACCCTAAAGAAAGACTAGGAGAGCAAGATACCCAGACTGCAAATTGATTTCTGGAAGGCAGAGCCTTTGGGAATTCCTGAGTCTCAGAAGTGCTGAGCCTGCATCTGGCATAACTCCACAGGCAGTTTTCCCTTAAATTTCCACTATTAATTAATTCAGAAAATGTTTAATAAGCATTTCTGTCCCATGAGAACTCATGTGCAGAGATGAGTGAGAGGAGGACCTCACTTCCAGGGAGCACTAGCCAGTAGATTACCCATTCATTCTCTGTATTCAGTTCATTACTTTTCCTACACTCACTACATAACATGGAGGAGTGGGTATCTGAAGGAGGACTCCATCTCTGCTGTAGGAGTCAGTGTTCTCAGATGATCAGGTTCTCTCTTTCAAGGCTGTCTCACAGTGACTCCACAGGTTCTTCTCTGACAAGCCCCTGCAGAAGATCACACCATGGATGCTGCCCTTCTGCAGGTGCTTGCTAACCTTTCAGGCCTGGCCTTGCCTCGAAGCCTGAATCCTGTTTTGACAAGCAACACCCTACCCAGGCTGTTTCTTGCTAGAGAATATATTGTTTCCATACCATCTTCATTGTCAGTAGCCCTCAGTGATAGGTGAGGTTCCCTGTGCTGACTATGCCTATGCGCCTGGTAATTCAATCAGTGTCATTCATCTTTTCTGTTTCTGTCTTGCAGTCACCCCTTTTTGTCTGTTTCAAGCTATTTCCCAAGCACCTGGAAATCTGCATGGCAGCTAAGCACAGGATCATCTTGCAGCCACGTGTGGTAAAGTGTCTGTATGTGCAGCCAAGATTCGCACCCTGTTTTGATTCAGTTTCAGTGTATCATAAATTTATGTGGAAGCATGTATTATCAACTTCCTTTCCCCTTTCCTCTTTTCTTGTTAAATTTCTCACTGTAAATTTAAATAGCCCTGCTTTGGGTCCCTTTCCTCCAGATGTATTATCAGTCTTCAGGTCTCCCAGCTGAAAGCATATTTGGTCATTTCCTACTTATATTTCTAAGTCTGGAGGCCGCTCTTGATGACCTTCTATCCTTCCTGATTTTTCTGTGTCTTCATTTTTGGCTTGATCTGCTGATAATCCACATGCTCTATATCTCTCTGTTTTAAAGAGTGCATCCTGTAATGGCAGTCCCCTACAACAGCAGGTGGATCATGGAGACATTGGAAGAGACTGCAGCTTCAGTAGCTTCATGTAACATAAGAAGTAAGAAGTGAGTAAAGACCCAGAAGACAAGACACAACAGCTGACAAGGTGACCTCACTCCTACAAGGATGACCCTGATATTTGCTGGCTGGTTTTTCACAGATGGTACCGCAACACCTACTAATAAAATTCCCCAAACAGAACCCAAAGGGCAAACCAAGTAGTGAGGGACTTATCTTCTTTCAGGAACAAGCCTGTGAAGAGGCAGCTTGAACAAGAGTGATTTCTATGATTTCATATCCAGAAATGAGCACATCTGCCAGAGGATAGGTTTCTGGGAAACACACACGGAGAAGGGGGTAGTACCAGGGAGTGCTACCTGGATAAAAGACCTCAAGGGAGTGAAGCAGTAGGATGCTGCAGACCATACGCTGACTCTCAGTGTGAGCAAGAGCCTCAGATGCTTTCAAGGGGTGAACCCAGGACAGGACATCCCTTCATAAGACTCCTATGTAGGACTATTTGCTGGGTCCTCACATCCCCACATGGGTTAGGACTGGAGTCTGTCTCTTCTATCCTTAGAGCCAGTTTTGTCCCTTGTCCACATCTTTATTAATATACTGTTGTTGCTTTCAGGGAAATTTTACTCACTTAGGTTTTGTTTTCTGACATTTCTGTACTTCTTAATTCTTCTAGCACTACATAGCCTTCATTTCTAATGTAAACAGTTATCTGTCATAGTGAATATGTATTGTAGTGGAGGCAGTCTGTATTTTCTGATATAGATATGCTTACTGAAACACTACATGGCTAATCTAACAAGAATGGAGTGTCTGGGACTGCCTGTAAGTTTGCACAACTCATGGACCAGCAGCATTGGTATCAATTTGAAAGTTCCTATAAGTGCTGAATTATATACCTAAGTCAGGCTTTCTCAGTTGGATTCTTTATTTTACAGAGAGCAATTATTCCAGGATAAGAAGCACAGGTCTACATTGAGTGGCAAACTCATTTTATTTTGTTTCTGATCCCATTGACAATATTGTCATAATGATCTTCTAAGCAACTTTTGCTTTCTGTTTGTTCCTTAACAGATACTTTAAACCCCGTTTTCTCATCCTAAGATAGATCACATTTTCAATGTCTGATGTAAAAACTCCAAGGCTCTGACATGACATTCAAGCTTTCTCTTCTCTTTTTATTTCCTGCAGCCTGTCTACTGCATGAACTCTCCAACAATGCTGGTCTACTCCTAACTCGGTACACAACACATATGCCTTTGCCAGCTCCTGTGCTATTGATTCTGAAATACTCTCTGACCTTCTAGACTGCCTATAAAATTTTAGCCTTTAAAATCCAACCTGCATGCTTTGTCTTACCTCAAGGTTACCACTTAGGCAATCCTACAGTGGATATCATCTCTTTGAACAGGATATATTTATGTGTGCACTTGTATCCATGTGTGTGTTCAAGAGTGCATTTTTACGTGTGTGTGTGTGTGTGTGTGTGTGTGTGTGTGTGTGTGTGTGTGTGTGTGTGTGTGTGTGTGGGACAGAGGTCTGTACACTTTGTTTTTGGAAACAAGATCTCTCATTGGTCTCCAATCTGCCAAGCAAGCTGGGCTGGGTGGCCTCAGGGATTTTTGTGTACCCACATCCCAGCACTGGAATTAGAAGTCTATGTCACCCTGCCCTGCTTTTTATATATAATTTCATGGGCTCAAACTCAGGTCCTCATGTTGCTAAGCAAGTCCTTTAATGACTAAGCCATATTTCCCCAACCCTGAAGTCCCATCTTAGTATCTAATAATAGTCATATCATACAGTAATAGATATGCCTATATAATGCATCCAAACATTGCATTATATACACAAATCCATATGTTAAATGAATATATATATATATATATATATATATATATATATATATCATCTTTTCATATACTGTGTTCTAATTGCATCTAGGGTACCTTGCCTCTCAGGAAGGCTTTGCTACTTTGCTACTGCTACCTGGTTCATTGGCCTGTTAAGCACCCATTATGCTGAGCCTCCCCAGTGGAAAAAATGAGCTTTGCTTATGGGTCTTGCCAACCTGGAATCTTGCCTATCTACACAGTATGCCTCCTTCCTCCTCTCACTAGCTTTCTGTTTCCTGCTGCCTGGGTAGTAGCAGAGAGGTCCATTTCCCTTACTGTGGCTGAAGTGACAGAGTTGATCAATGAGTTGCTGTACCTGCCCCAGAAAGTCAGTTTGATTGTCCTCCTGTGACCTAGCTGACAGCATTCAGTCTTTTATGGACTGCATAGTGAAGCACTCTTTGGAGCTCAGTTTCATCTGTTTATGGTGGTACCAGCCATATTTTTTTACATCTGCTGTTGCTATATTGTTGCTATTGTTATTAATCTCTGGCTAGTTTATTTGCCATGGATTTATAATAGCTTAACATCATGAAAATAAAAAAGAAAGTAATAATATATTAAACCTCAGATTCTGAGGAGCCCCAAATGAAAGCATGAATATATATTATAGGCTAGTCAAGACCTACTTAAGCTGAGAGTTGATGTATCCCAATGCTGTCCACATCTGGAGAAGGGGAAAATACGCATTTGCTGTCACACGGGGAAGGCACATTCATGGGGCATGAGGCAAGTTCTCCACAGCAGCAAGAATTAGGGTTTGGAGTACAATGCTCCCCTTGGATCTGTAACTACTTGATTTTTAATACTTATGATTAAGAAGATCCCTTTAACATTTCTCCATGTTACATATGATTCCAGCTGAGACCAGTAGTCATAGTTTTAGAGTCCCATGATCTGTGATTTCCATATCTATGCATGTATAGTAGATTCCTTCCAGCTCAACAAACACTGTAATATTCTTAACATATAAAACTTGCCTAAATATAAATACAGTTGTCTAAGCAGGAATATGACAGTCATCGATGCTATCAAAATAGTTGGATGGACAATCTCTCTTTTGAAAAGTGCAGTGATAAGAAATAACTTTCAAATATATCTAGACTTCAACCCAATTAATATAATTTATTAGAATATATATGGGAATTCATTTTGAAAAAACTATAATAGGTACATACATTTTAGTGGTGAAAAATACTTTTTACATACCACTATATTGGTATCTCTCCTCATAGGGAAGGCCAGATCTTAGGCTTCTCATTGATGGAAGAGTTTTTTCTTACTTTTGAGAACATGTTGGTAGGGACTGAAATCTTTAAGTAGGAAGAAGGCTTAATGTGCTTGTAGACTCAAGCAAATGTTTTGAGGTGAAGATGTACCACATTTCTGGTGAAGACCTTATGGCCAGTTTCATCTTCTCCTGCCATTCCCTGCTGACTTCCCCTTGGATGACCCTCCCATACGGTGACCATTCTTTGAGTTCTCTCCTGCAGTGCTTCATGATTGTGTTTGTTTACTCTACAGGATGGAAAGGACCATGTGATGAGCCCATCATCCCCATCATTCCCATCATCCAATGATGCAGTCTCTTACAAATACTAACATTTAATAAGCACTGACTACAAGTCAACTACTGTCTGACTGATTTTGTAAGTTGAATTACAAAACTGTAAGTCTTACTTTTAAAGTGAGGAAGCTAAGGCTCAGAAAAATCTTGGCATCATTCTCACAGCAGAATCAGACACACAGATTTACATTACAGTCTTCCTGCTTTTAGCTGCATGGAGGTAGGTTAGTTGCATGTCCACTGAAAGTCTGTAAAACAGACAACTATACTCTGTTTGCTACCTTCTAAAACTCCCAACCTAACCTGACATCTAGTCCTGATATTTCTGCAAAAATAACCACTTATGGTGTTCTACAACAGGAGAATTAAGATTAAAGAGCTAACAAAGGAGGAGTTATAATTCTGATATAAGAGAAAAGCTATGGTTGGTAGGTAAAATGTTATGTCAAAATTTGTCTCATAAAACACCTGAATCTTATATCTGAAGGCAGTCTTTGTAGTTGTGTGGCAGATCACCACAGCATGAATTCAATTAAACCAACTGATTTTTTTATGCCACTGAATACCAATGACCTTTGGAAGTTCTTTCAATATCTAATCCTGTTAGCTCTCCATGAATGCATGGATAATTATTTTGTGTTTTTCTAAAACATTAAATGTGAAAGAATGAACCTCCCAAAGAAAAAAGTCAAAGAACAGAGAGCTGAGCCCCATTTCCAAGCTCACCATTCTGAATCTGTGCTTCTTCTCATATATACTGTGACCATTTATGGAAGACCAATCAGCATAAAGTGAAACTATGAAGTCATGTCCTTTTCTGTAAAAAGTGATACATCATAATATACATATGAATATGGTTATAATAGACACACGAATATGTTGATTGTCATCATACTATACGTGCTGAGCTGTCTTTCTTCATTCCATCTTAGTCCCAAGAATGTAGCCATCATTATGTCTAGGTCACTGTGAAGATGATGAGGGTGTGAGTTCTAAATGAGTTGTTACATATAGGCTTTTGTGTGTTTTTTTTTTTTTTGTTGTTGTTGTTGTTTTTATGGTCTGAGAAGTGAATGAAATTGGCACTGCAGTCTAAATAAGGATGCTAACATGACATTGACTTGGGTCAGGATTCTGTTCCAGGGCAGAGGTCTAACTGAGAGCAAAGATCTGGCACAGGGTAGTATTCTAACTGAGCACAACTACTTTACCCTGAGCAGAGCTCTGACCCAGGGCATGGATCTGACACACAGGACATGGATCTGGGCCATCCTGACTTGAGGTTGTGCTCTGATGGAGGGCAAGACTCTGATCTAGGAAGGTCTCTGACTCTGGGTACAGCCGAGACTTAGGGGATGGCACTTACCTAGGGTCCTTCTCTGCATAGGACAAAGATCTGATCCAGGTCGTGACACTCACATAAGACAAGGATCTACTTGGGCAGGACTTTGACTTAGGCCAGTACTCTGACCTCGGTATGCATTCCACACACTGAGGAGAGTGGTTGTTCTAAGTCAGAACTTTTAGGCTACAGTCATGAATTCTCTCATCTCTCAGAAATTCCCACAGAGGCTTCTGTGGGAATTTGGCCAGCTGGGTTTGGTTGACCAAGTGGCATAATTAGCCAGGAATGCTCAGAAGTAAACAGGATTTCAAGAGAAACAAAACCATAACCCAAGACTGGACCACACTCTCAGAAATAGCATGGGGAGTTCTTGGGGGTGGTTAAAGCGGCACAAAATATGTTAGGTCAGTAACTCTATATGAGAAATTTTAAGTAAGAAAAAATTTAATTTAAGTTGGCAAGGCTGCTTCTTCCCAAACTATGGTTTATATTAGGCAGGGTTTCTACTAAATTCTTTGGGTTACATTAACTTCCTTTTTAGTCAGCTCCCTAGAGACAGGGGAGCATCTAAGCAGACTGGTTGAGAAGAGGATTTTCAGCTCATGGCTTCTCTTGGGGACAACGGCCATACTGCCCATGGAGAGCAAGGCTTCATCACCATCCACTGGTTCTGCAGTTCTTCCTTGCATGGGGCTGGTACCCAGCAGGAAGAAGAGAAAATAACTTATTCTAAGAACTAGTGTTGTGAAGCATGGTGAGCTTTTCTGAATATTATCTTCCTCAGGAGCTACTGAACATAAATGTGTATTTAAACACTTACCAGATACTTCCTGATGGTCCAGAGATCAAGAAGGCATGGCAGTAATTATTCTGTTCTGTTCATTGGCCCCTATATTCCCACAGAATGAAAATATATTTGAAAAAATTAAGTTCCCATGGAAGATGGAAAGATGAGTCTGCAAGCTAACCTCACATATATTAAAAAGACCCTCCACTCTCTGGTTATATGAATGGAGGTAGGATTACCAAAGAAAACTGAAATTGTCTTCTCACAGATGACATTAAAATCATGTATTTTGTGGAAGGGGGCAAGATGGAGAGTTGGGGGATGGGCTAGTATAGGTAGATATCGTGATTGATACCAAAGTTTATCCAAAGGGTCCTGTAAAACTACATGCAGTTAATTACATCTCACAGCTCTCTCCTTTCTCGTGTCATGTGTCATTATTTCTGAACATACTTATTTACACACTGAAATTAGTGTTTTCCTTGTTTTGGTTCAGTAAAGAAAGCCGGGATTGTAAAGGCTTGGGAGGCCTGAGATAATCAAGATCAGAAAAGAGAAAAGAGCAGGATGGGAATTGGGGATTAATAGTCATTCCTGAGGCTTACTGAGTTGTGGAAAGGGAAGAGCAGAGCAGTAATAGACAGGTTAGACTTCTCCATCTTTAGGATGTGTGATAGGCACTCAGAAGAGCCAGCCCAAGGCTCTGAGTTATGGATCTAGGGAGAGGGAAGAATGAGGACTAGGGTTAAGGAGCTTGAGACTCATCAACACGTAGCTATAATTCTTTCTGATACTTGTTTTGTTCTGGTAGGTTTGGGTGTGTAACATGATCTATGCATTTGTTCCTCTCTCTCTCTCTCTCTCTCTCTCTCTCTCTCTCTCTGTGTGTGTGTGTGTGTGTGTGCACGCGCACACACGCAAGCATGCACACAGGCACATGGATGACAAGTGGTTGACAACAGATGTCCTCTTGCCACATTATTTGTGAGATAGGATCTCTTGCTCAACCCAGAACCTTTAAAGTCCAGTGTTCTCAATTTAAATGACAGTAAGTGTATAATATTGCACTCAATCGTGTTTTAGAAATAGTATCTAACAATATTTCACCTACATAATAATCTATATGTTTTTTGAAAGTTCCTGAGTTTTATATTTAACAATTAGGTCTGTGTTTTAGTTGAAGATAATATATATATATTATATAAAGTTATACAATATATAATAAATTATATTATGCATATTATGCAAATGAATATATATAATTTATATTAGAATTGATATTGTATAATATAGTCCCTCTCTCCACTACCTTTATGTATCCCTCCTCCTCTGAGTTTCTTTACCTGGTTCCTGAAAAGTCCACTGAGGTTGAATTTAAACATAATGGGCTAATTTGTTCAATGGAGGACATTTCAAGACAGCACAACACCCAAGCTATATCACAGAGACTGGTCATAACTTTGCTGAGATTTATAGTGAAAGGGACAGTAGGTGGAGCAGAAATATACAAGAATAGGTAATTTGGCAATGAAAAGAATGTGAGTGAATTTATTAATTGCAGTCAAAGCAAGCTGTGATGGTTGAGGAGATTGCCATGATTGAAGAGGAACCAAGAGATTCACACTGGGACACATGGAAAGATGTGTTGAATTTCAGAGATCATCTTCTGGAGGCTCTAGCACATTGAAACACAAATCTGGGGATTTGGTTAGATAGCTCAGCAGCCAAAAGTACTTGCTGCTCTTCTAGAGGTCACAAGGCCAGTTCCCAGTACTTATTTCACAAGGATCTATAACTCCAGCTTCATGGAATCTAACACTTTCTTCTAGGTTCCACAGAAACCTGCATAAATGTGTTTCATGTGCACATAGACGTGGTTATACAAAGATTAAAATGTGAATTCACTTGAAAGGCAAGTGTGTGCTGAGAACAGCCATCCAGTGAAGTCTTTTTCCAAAATTTAGGCACAAGGACACATGTATCTGTGGTCTGACAGTCAGAAGAATTCATTGTTGTCTATGGTGTGCTGGTTTTTGCAGGCATAACATCACTTTAGGGTCAGAGTCTCATCAGAAAGCTCCTGAGTGTGCTCTGTGTCAAGCTGTGAAGGTCAAGTCCAAGTCTCAAAGGAGACCACAAAATGTCATATTTACACTGGATATGGTATGTTCACTGAGGGAGGCTATAGACACACACTGGAGCCAACCCAACAGAAAGGTTATGGAAATAACAGAAAGCAGAGTTGAAGGGACAAGGTAATACAAGCAAGTTACTCTATACTGTACACACAAGTTACACTCAACATGCCAGGCCTTTAGTGTGGGTTCTAGTTGTGGAACTGTTTCTTAAGTTTGTATGGCAAGTGCTTTACAGACTGAACCATTTCCCCAGACTTCCTCTTCTGATATTTTTCATGAGACCAATAACTTAGTTTTGCATTGGGGTTCTTAAAGGCAAGTTGTTCCTTGGTTTCTGGGGATTTTTTGTTTGTTTGTTTGGTTAGGTTTGTTTTTTTCTTCTTTTGTTTTAAACAGTTATTGTGCCATTCAATAGCTGTCCTGTGATGCATACTGGAAGTCAGATGTTGTTCTCAGCTGTATCAGTTACTGTGGCAAAATACATAAGAGCAGCAACTTAAAGGAAGAAGGGCCTATTTTGGGTCACAGTTTGAAGGGGCATGGTTCATCCAACAATGTAAGAAAGCATGGCATCAGGAGCATAAGACAGCTGATTATAATGTACCTGCACTTGGAAAGCAGAGAGATGGGGGGCTGATGCTCAGCTCATTGTCTCCTTCTCCCATTTTTATTTTATAAATAAAATAAATTATTAGGCTTATTTTGAATAAATATCTACAGTGTGTCTATCAGGACCTGGAAAATGTCTCTCTAAAGCAACCATGTTGAATTAATTAAATTCACCAGCCTATGAGATGGTGCTACTCACTTCAGATTTTCTGTTTGTTAAATCACCCTGGACATACCTTCAAAGTCACCTCTAGAATTATATTTCTTAGGTGACTCAAAATTCAATTGACAGTAAAGATGAACATCATCTGAGGGAAGCAGAAGTAAGAGCAGTTTTAAGATGGCCAGCAAAGAGCACAATGTTCTGCTTTGTGTTTGGCACTTCAAAATAGTTATTGCTCTAGGGTTAACATCGTGTGATCCAAGGGGTTGAATTAAATTAAACCAACTTAAATGCTCAACATGGCAATAGGAGAAAGAAGAATAATAAATATCCTTATGGTTGAGAAAAAAAGAATAATGAATGTCCTTATAGTTGAGACAAAGAAAGACATCCCATTATTTTACTGTTTAGACTCATAAAGAGTGCCCTAGCTCCAAAGTCACCAAATGGCTCTGTGACTGTGGTGTTGCTGTCAGGCAATGGTTTCAAGGACAGATTTGCTGAGAGTCACTAATGAAGACATGAACATGTCAAAACACAATTGAGGCATTCACACATATCTAAGGATGCGGGTCTGGAAAAGTGCCTTCCTTAGGAAAATGCTACAGTACATTCACCCTACAGAGCTAATCATTATTGAGATACAAAAAAAAAAAAAATGGCTCCTGATTATAAATTGAAAGGGGTAGCTCACATTGGCCACAAAAGTTCTTGTGCTTCCTGCCAACAGCCTAATCTCTTTCAGAGATTATGCAGCATTAGCAGAAGCCACAACTGTATGTGTTTCCTCCTGGTCCTGAAGCTAAAATGTCAGTAATGAAGGTCAGTGAGATTAGCCACCCATTTCAAAAGTAGATCTACTAAGAGTCATTCTACATGGAATGATACCCAGGACTCCCAAATGTAATTTCTATCATGCATAGAGCATCTTCTCTGGGAAGGTGAATAAATTAGTGAGCAGGTGGTTGCTTTGTGAGGTCAGACTGTGGTGATATTTGTATTGGATATATTGCTATATATCTATACCAGAAGACAAGAAGTGTTGATTGCTGTGGATGACAGTTAGTTGGCGGTTTAACTCCCACATGTTCAAATGAAAGGGTAATCTTTTTCCCTGATCAGGTGTTGTGGGAATTTTCCCGAAGGGATATGGGCAAATATCAGTGCATCTCAGGTAACCAAGAACAGAACCAAATAAATCATTCTTCCAAACTTTCCTTTGGTGGACCAATGAGGTACTGAGCTTACTTACAAGAGCACAGGTGACTCATCCCCACATAGGTGGTAACACAAAAATCACATCCTTTGAGTTCTATGTCCAACTTGCAGGCAACTCCCTCCAGTAATTGTTACTGCTTCTATAACCCTGAGTGTGTCCTGTGGATCTTGCTAGTTTCGTTTAGGACCTCCTTGAACCATGAAGACTTGTTTGTCTCCTGAGTCTTATGAGCATCTATCCTCCCTAGTGTGGGGATCTTTTCATTCTGAGGAAAGAACTAAATAATACCAGGCCAACCAGCTATGTATGGAAGGGCTTCAATGGCAACTTATACACTCATTTGTTTGTCAATATCTCAAGATAGGCAGACTCAATGCAGGGAATGACTGCAACTGTGGTGTGCAGTCAAGTTTTGTGATGCTATGAATAAAAGTCAGTACTGGACCCGACTTCTTAGTGCATTGCCCTGGACCATTTATTCTGTAACACTGACCATGGCTGACCTCTAATGTTTCTTCCAATAGCAGCTGCTGCTGTTCATGTCTCCAAAGTTTCAAAAGAACACTGCAGAGAAGGCAGAGAATAACTGGTGGGCGTTTCTTACAAATTCAGACATTATGAAGCCATCCACGGCTAACTCACTTCTCTATTCATGTTCTGTGCATTCTTGTCAA
This sequence comes from Cricetulus griseus, assembly GCF_003668045.3. Taxonomy (NCBI): domain Eukaryota; kingdom Metazoa; phylum Chordata; class Mammalia; order Rodentia; family Cricetidae; genus Cricetulus; species Cricetulus griseus. Next base: position 130,259,806 of record NC_048597.1, read on the forward strand.
TAAAAGAGTTAATGCAAATGATTTTTTCATTTTTTATTTTAGAAATAATTTTATTTTACATATCAATCCGAGTTCTGTCTCCCTCCCATCCTCCCGTGACCCCCACTAACCCCCCCATGATTTTTTTTAAGGCTTCTCCCAGCAGTAAAGTATGAGCTAACCAGATTTACATTTTTGTGACTATTTACTTAGAAAACAACTCTAAAATTAAGTATAAAATGCCCAGATAAACACAGGCATATTTGCTAGGAATATTTTATTTATTGTGAAATGTGACAAAGTGTGCTATATATTGCTGTATATTTCTTAAATTTTAGTTTGTTCTAAAAATATAATTTCTATTTTTGCTTTAATTTATAGGAATCAGAGCTTGAAAAGAAGGCATAAATCATTTAATTTTCAGTCAATCCTCAGCTGAGCCCACAGCTAACAGAGCGTGCATAAACATTTCGGGAGGTATCGTTCTTGCTAGCCAAACATAAGTGAGTGGCAAGCCTTCAATCTGTGAGTCATGCTCTGAAATAATAAGTATTGGTTTGAAAATTGCAAGCTCATTCTTTCAAGTAGTTATTTAAGGAAAATAAAAAGTTCTTGCCACATCAAAATTCAGTGAAACATATATTTTAAAATTTCAAATAAGCCGCAGATGATGAACCAAAGGAATGAGGCCTCATTTTGAAGGGAAAGACTCCCCAAAATGCAGTCTTCTGATAACATTAATATGAAAAATACATTGCCTTTCACCCTGAAAGTTCAGTTTACTTCGCTCTGGGTGAGGTCAGCAAAGCTTAAAATTCTGTTAATTCTGAGTATACTTTCCAGGTTGTATCGAGAGACTAAGCTCCAAAATATGCCTGTCTAAACAGAATTGTGGAGTGATAAAGCTACTCCAGAAATATCAGTTGTTACAAATATTTTACACTGGTGGGGAACATTAATATTCAGTTTTTAGAAAAGTAAAACAATCTAAATGAATTTACATCAAATATAATAAATTATTTACAGGAGTGTCTTATTCCCTAGGCTTATTTTGAATAAATATCTACAGTGTGTCTAGCAGGACCTGGAAAATGTCTCTCTAAAGCAACCATGTTGAATTAATTAAATTCCTTCAGCCATAAAAAATTAAGTAAAAAGAGAAACTAATGCAAAAGGAATTAAAAGGAGAATACATTTAATTCCCAAATGTTTAAATTATTTTTATAGTTCCAAGTAACATTTCTTGGAAAATGGAAAATAAGAAAATAGCTTCATGTTTTAGTAAGAAAGGGGTAGCTATTCAAGCAGATTGGGAGGCCATCTGATATGTGACTCTCTGGTTTCTGTGACATGAAGAACTGCAGGTTTTTCCCTGGATCTGAGGGCGGGAATACCAGTGTGTTCAGGGTCCCTTCCCTTTCCTGTGCTTCCAACCCATCTTAGCTCACTTTTCATCTCCAAAACTCATTTCCTCGATTATCTTCACTGGCCTTGTTTCTCTCCTTGTTCCTCTTTGATGGCTGCAACAAATGCATCCCAAAGAAACAAACTGCATGGTTGAAAATTGTAAATTCTTCTTTGAAAATGTTAAATAGCAATAACAGAGATGTGTATTAGCCAAATTCTATAATTGTCTGATTTCCTACTAGTATGCTCTGTCTCAAATGAGAGAAAAAAAGGCAGTGCCCCAGAGAGCCCATCCCAGACCACCTCATATAAAGAGTAGTTTACTCTTCTTACAGCAAGGGAAAAGAATCAGAATTCAGAGACTGCCAGTGCACAGTGCTGAGACCCTCTCCATACCCAATGACATCACAGAGATGGCTGAGAGAAAGATTCTATACTCCATCCCCTTCCTTCATCACTCATTGAGAGAGCACAGAAAACAGCCTCAGAGGCCAGGGAAGCACTTCCTCATCTTACCACATTCTGCATCCCTTTACCACAGTTTCTTACTGTAGTATCCTGGATGGTATATTATGCTAACTATGTTTTTTTATGACGGGATGAACGAATTATGTAACCAGGAGGTTTATTTTAGTTCTGTAATTTTCTGGAATGCTACTGGGCACAAGACATGTGATCATTAGGCAATTGTGAAGGGAATAAGAGAAAGAACAAATGGGGAGAAAGAAAAATAACAAAGAAAGATTGTAAGATACTTTCTGTATATATATATATATATATATATATATATATATATATATATATACTGTCAGAAAAATATGACTTTCTGCTTGGAAGTATGTGCAGTATAAGGGTTCTAGTATTTATTAAATAAGATGATTTTAGACTCTTTCTTTGATGAAACCTGCATAGATAATTAACACAAAACATTTCATGTAAAGGGAAATAGTATGTGTATACCAGATAAATGCATGAAGATGGAACAAATAATAAAATGTTCCACATAGCTTTCGGTTTACTATTGCTTGTAAAAATAAGAAGCAAGAATCTTCCACCCAAAGATTAAAACAGAGCTGAACAGCAGCAAACACATGACTACATCTGGAATCCTGAATCAGAAGCTGCTAAGCATAACTGTGAGGCATTTCTTGACCAGATTCTTTGAAGCAGGATGGCCCAGCTTACATGTGAGATACAAGAAGAAAACTTTTCTATTTTTGTCTGGTTGTCTTCACTCTATGGAAAGTTCACCTATTCTGTTAATACAGTGTTAATTTTCCAGATTCCAGTACAGAGTAAAGACAAGCAACTATCCAGAATTTTCCAGGCCTTTGGTACCAGATTGGGACTGCAGAGACATCCAGCTTTCTGGCCTAAGCAACTATTGGTTTCTTATTCTCTCCAGTGTAAGACAGCAAATTGGACCATAATGTGTAAACCAATCTGATAAACTTTTACATGTTAATATTAACTTCTCTGTTTCTGTACAGCACTAACACACACACACACACACACACACACACACACACACACACACACACACTGAAATCATTTAGAAAACAGACCAGAAAAATAAGATACTAGCTAGATGGGTAGCCTGAAGTTTGAGTTGCACTGGGTTCACAGAGTCAGAGAATTTGAGTAAACACAGCTAGAGCATATTGTAAATCAACACCCAACTCTAAACTGTTCCCAACTCAAAAGAATGTGGACGTACCCACTGGATTACTAGGAATAAACAGATTTGAACCAAGGAGAATATTAGTATTCAAAAACTTGTTCATTAACAGAATGTGCGGACATTTTTTGTTATTTATCCTATTTTTCCTTTGGGATAGGGTTTTTCTATATAACCCATGATGGCCTTGATCTACGATCTTCCTGTCTCAGCATCCAACAATCAAATATGGGCTACACCACCTACCAGAGTCAGTCTTTTTCTCAGCCTCTAAATGGAAACAATGAGAGTATGTTTTCCTCAAGGCTGTGTAGGAATTGATCAGGGTAATAAATACAAAGCTCTTTAGAATGTTCCTGTAACTTAGCAACCATGACTTCACTTTTATTTTATTGAATTAACAATAATTGACATTATTAAGTTTGAGGACATAGTCATGAAGGTGTCCAGGTCTTCAGTGATATTAAGAATCTCATCCCTGTAACCTTGAATATCTAAGAGAGACTTAGTGAAGAAGCAGGGAGAGTTTTGAAAATTTTTACCAGCAGTGAGTTTAGACACCCCACCCCCCAAAAAAACAGGTAAGTACAGATGAAGAGAATGGCTCCAGCTTGTTCCAGGAAAGCTACTCTTCTCTTACTATTATAGTAATATGGACATGTTAGACCCCCCCCAGAAAACTTAGGTATCCGGGGTCCCAGGCCACGGTCACCCCAATCACCAGGCAGATTCGAGAGCTTGATGCAAACTGCACGAGGCTTTATTGTAATTTAACTAGCTAACCCCATGTTAGCTCAGGTCTTTCACCCACCCACCATGGCAGATGGCTAGCAAAGACAGCTTCTAGGGCCTCCCAAGAGATCTTATAGGGCAGCATAAGGGGCGTGTCTAGGGGTACTCACTGGCTCACTATTGGTGTGCCTCCAGGCTTGGAGGGCTTGCCCTGTGTTGATTGGCCAACTGGTTGTTATGGCCCATAGGCCCTCCCAGGGTGGTTGCTATGCTTTGTGTGTCATTGCTGTGCGCTTGTCCGTAAAGCACACCCAGGGTCTTAAAACAGCGCCACCAGCTAACTTCTGATTGGTTCCTTGTCATGAGGCAGGCATCTGACTTTCTACTGACTAACTTCTGATGGGTTCCTTGTCACAAGGCAGGCATCTGACCTCTAAGTGACCAAGGCAAGTTTATGGCAAGCACGTGTTTGGCTGTTATGGCTGCCGAAAGGGGAGCTGGTCCCTTCAGACACTTTCCAAAATCATCGTGAAAAATTTTTGTCACCTGGCGTATCATACTTGCCAAATATCAATTGTTATTCTTTAAATGTGAGTTCTTGTTTTTGTTTATGAGCAAAAAGACAAAGACCCTGATTCTAAACAGGGCAGCAACAGAGTGACTTAAATAAGCTGTTCCTTGTCACAGTGCAGAACTATGAGCCAGTCTTTTAGAGTGGAATTGAATCTTCATGGTGGGATTTGTAAAGACATTCAAGGAGTTTTGCATGTATTTGAGTTCAGTCTACATGCATATGTATAGGAACATTTGCATGTGTGTAGGTACATGTACATATACATGTGGATAGTGTGAGTAGAGGCCAGAGGTTGCCATTTGTTTTCTTTCCCTTTCCAACTTTATATGTATCGAAGTAGGGTTTCTCACTTGAACCCAGAGCTAGTTAGTTATTCTAAGGAGCTAGTGAGCATGCTCAGGGGATTCTGTCTCTACTTCCTGAGAACTACAATTGCATGGGAGCTGCTACACTCATCTAAAAAGAACACTATGGGTGCTGGGGATTTGAACTCTAGTCCTCATGCTTCCATTTTACCCCCTCTGTGCCATCTTCCTAGTTCTTGGCAGCTTGCCCCCCCTCCCCCACCCCGCCTCCTTTTTGGTTTAATTTTGTTCAAGGCAGGATATTACTATGCTATTACTATGCTAATTATTATACTATTACTATTGCTATTGTTTTGCTACTATTTCTATAGTATTACTATTAATTATCTGCTTCCCACATTTCCCAGATTGGCTTCAAGCTCATGGTTTGTCTGCCCAGCTTCTGAAGTGATAGTGTTATTGACTTCCCATGCTCTTCTACTGATTGCCCATGGAAGGCCTTCTCTCAGGAACTATGTAGGATTACTAAAATTCCTTTGTTCTGTCTCCGGTCTCCTGTACTTTAGAATGAACTCCATTTGGACACAAAGTCTTACTGGATGGTTGCGTTAAATGGTGAGATTACAGTGGTTTCCTGACAGGCAGAAGACATTCCTGTGACTCACAGGGAGGCCTTTTGAGCACACAGCAGGGGCAGATGAGGTATGTGCATGTTGCAGGGTTGGGGGGGGGGTTCTACAGTTACAAGATCCTTGTTCTTGGACTTACCCTTATTACAATAGTGAAGAACATTGCTCTTTTTCCAGCAATCTAGTCTGTGATATTTTATGAGAGCAATCTGAGCAAACTGGCACTACCTTTCCATAGAAACTAGATCTTTCACACTATATAGAGTCAAACTGAAAAAAAAAAAAACAAACTAAAGTGCTCACATTCCTTCTTTCTGTGCTAGTATTTTCAACAGCACATACAGCTCAACATGGCATCATTTGCAGATGAGGAATGAATGTTGACAGAGTGTTCTCAACTCAGACTTAGGGTGCAGCCTCTGAAGCAGATTGTATGATGATATAAACTCAACCCTCGAAATATGTTGAGGAGTCACTGCTCAGAAACACATGTTAACACACATACATATTTGCATGTGTGTGTGCATGCACATTATACCTAGTTGCCAACAACTTAAGAAAACAAAAAGACAGCAAAAAAAAAAGAGGGGCAATAAAGAGAAATCAAAAAGTCTCATACATTGCTCATTCATGTAAATATACAGGAGTCCCACGCTGTAAACTTTCACTATAAATGAGAGGAAATTCAGGAAAGTCATCAAGAATACTTTCAACTTTTTTCTGATCCTTCTCCTTTTGTTGGACTAGTCTGTGTATGAGTGGCTACTAACTAACATCAGAGTCTTCTAAAACCCTGTGTTTACATTCTGCTTTAGCCTCTTAAGAGCTTAACATTAAGGGAAAATAAAATACAGACACAAAGAATTGAGAGGTTCCATTATCTTTCTGGAATATTCACTGAATTGTTTGAGAAGGCTGCAATTGTCTCTGATATAAGCTCCAGCCCAGCTCAGCGACACTGCCTGTCCAATATTTGTCTATAAGGAAAGTACCTATGCTGGGCAACTGTGAATTAAGCAGAGTCTTAATTGATAGCCTGGCTGGAATGTGGCTAGGGTTAAGTGAGTTCTGGCTTTAACAAATGTCTCACTGTTGTGTGATGTGAAGAACAGCCAGTTTCTCTCCTAAATCATAACTATAGCAGGCAGCCTCAGCTAACAGGGATTCAGTATGTCAGCTTATCCAGATTCAGGTTAAAGAAGGCCTGCAACAGTTCTACTTGACAATGAGGTGAGAGAATGACCAGGCTGAAGAGTGCACAAGCATTTCTTTCTTTTCCTACTCCACATCTGCCATTCTGCTTCTCTCATTACCATGACTTCACAATTAAAGGCGTGATGTGTTCAAGATCCAAGGTCTCTTTCAGCCCCTATGTGTCTATGCCTTTTCCTTCCTTTCTGTAAATGCTACATATTAGAAAAGACAGAAATAAAGCTTTTAGATAAATTCATGAAATGAAGAGAGCAAAGTCATAGGGTGATCCTACATCTCAACAGAGTGCTTCTTGATGGGAAAAGCCAAACACTCACCTAGCATTCCAACAGCAGACCACCTGAGAGACAAAGATATAAACTGACCCCTTGTCCCAATGGCAAGCTTTCTGAGGACATTTTCTTACCATAAAACTACTTTCTAAAGGTGTCTTCCTTTGAAAATATTTTGTATTTTTGAATATGCATTAAATTTTATTAACTGTAAAGGAAGTTGTTTCTACTTTGATGTGTTTTAATATATATTTTAATGCAATATGAGCAGTTATTGATGGATACATTTCAACCCCATTTGAATGTGAGCCATTTATGCAGCTTATGAAGCAGGCTTTAGAAACAGTTTCAATTAAAATGTTGAAGGTGTTTGAACAGTAAAACCATCTAGTAGTTATTTATGAACACGAGGCTTCTCAGCTGAGATGCCCACACACAGATCCATGGAGGGAGAAATTAAATCAAAAAGGGATGAATAAGTGTCTGGTATGCCTGGAAAGAATATACAGACATGGAAAAATAATAAAAATATAGGGAGAGCAGGGAAGGGACAGATAAGTGAAGTTATTAAGCACAGCAGGTATGCAGGGATTGTAAGTTATGCTTTAGAGCTTTCCTTTTAAGGGGTTTTAGTTGAACAACTGGACAGCCATCCCCCACCCCAAGTATTTATAGTGTGGCAAATACCAGAGGATTGCTAAGTGCTCAGCATGTGATGACACAGTTCTGTTAGAAGATTCTTCTCTCTGGGGAGTGAATTATAAAAGCTCTTTAAATATGCTAACACTATCAAGGTTGGAGAGCCAGCCCTTTGGTAGAGGAGAAAGGAGAAAGGGCCCCTATCTGCTACAGTGAGTATGATCTGTATATTTGCTTGTGTGTGTGTGTGTGTGTGTGTGTGTGTGTGTGTGTGTGTGTGTGTGTGTGTGTGTGTGTGAGAGAGAGAGAGAGAGAGAAGAGAGAGAGAGAGAGAGAGAGAGAGAGAGAGACAGAGACAGACAGACAGACAGACAGACAGACAGACAGACAAACAGACAGAGAGAGACCTAAAACTGATTCTGAATCAGTCAACAAAGGTACTAAGATATTTAGCAGTTTGATTCTTCAGTCTACACTAACAAAACTGTAAATTTCTGTGAGAATCATGCTAGCTGTTTTATTATCCTTGTGACCAATTATGTAAGATGTGTGACTTTAGGGAAGAAAGATTCCTTTTGTTTATTGTTGGACAGGGTATAGTCATTTGTGACAGGGAAGGTGGAGTTCACAGGAGAAGGAATTTGGAGTTTCTCCCACCAGAGCATGCCAGAAAAGCAGAAAACAGGGACTCTGACACTCAGCTAGCTTCTTACTTTTGTCCTTTTCTTTTATCTGGGCATGCTTTCAGTAGCACCAACATCTAAAATGAGTCTTTTTCCCATCAATTCATCTTCAGCAGTGTGTTTTGTGGGTGATTTCAAATTCACGTAGTCTAACTGAAGAGGAGCCATCACAGTAGCTCATCCTTTTTTTCTATTTGTTCTTTCTCTTCATATAAGTGTAAGTGCAATGGAGCTATTATTTGGATGCTATGTCATGGACACATGTTGTCTGGAAGTGTTCAGACAACCCGTGACAAATTAATGCAAACTCCTCACCAAATCAGCTTCCTGCTGTAACTTTGACGACTACTTCATTTATGGCATCAAAACTATAATCTCCACTGTTCAAGGTTTGAATGTACATCTACCAGTCATTATGTTACGTACTTTTGCATGAAGTAAATCATTTAGTCTCATGGCGTGAGGCCCCTAATACCGTGTTTTCCCTTTTAATTGTGAATAACACACTCTGTGAATTATGCATTATTCTCCATTTTGTGGTTTCTAAGAGTGAGAAGTTGAGAAAGATGTGTTGTCACAGAAATCATTTCTCACTCTTTATGTCATACCATTGGCCAAAATTTCCACCAGGAGTAAAGTCTCATAAAATCCCAGATCCTTGGAATAAAAGGAATTTTATCGCTGCTCTTTCTATGTCATAATGAGCGCTTTCAACAGGGATTTGGGACTGGGACACACAGACTCAGTTTGCCCTTCTTATACTCAATTAACCCCCCAGGCAGTCCATTGTTAACCACAGTTATTCTAGCATGTTCAGTCACAGAGAATGCACTGCTTTCCCGAGGAGCCTGTTCTGTTGTATATTTAGGATGTAAAACTTTTTATAACTACAAAAATTCTATTTTCCTTTAGCTTCCAGGAACTGACAATAATTTCAACAATTTTATCTTCTGAAATCATCTAGAATACATTTGAAGTTTGCCCACATACAAGTCTTCCATCGTGTGAATGTGCCTATCCTTGATTGACCCCTCAGCACAGTTTCTCCTCCCATATGACTCTTAAGGTCCCATTCTCACTTTTACTTCATTCTGATATCCGTTCCCCTCACTATCTCAACAACTCTCAGATTGCTCATTCTGGAACATGCATGCTACTTTGTTCCCATGATGTTTTAGATGAAGTGCTTGCTTTCTTATGGGCTCCAAGCTTGACTAGTTCTGGGAAGGAGGTCAGAAGGGAGTTTTCTTGGAATCTCCTTTGAGTTTTATTATGCCCACAATATTTTAAAATCTGAGTTTATGGTGCATTCTGTACAACAGGATTAAAGACACCATGAGGCCCAAGACCAAGAGATAGTTTGTCTTGGGTTTCTTTTCTATACTGTCAGTGTCAGCATCAATAAGCATGCGGCAGTTTTACTAAATAATGAGATGACTAAATGAAGACAATATTTGAGAGGATCTTGCTAGTTTTCTAAATAGGACATAACTAAGGTAACTTTGGAGAACAGCCCAACCAGCCCAAGTTTTAAGAGCCAGCAGAGACCAGAAACCAGTTGTTTGTTCATGGTCACATAGCAGAATAAGACTAGACATACCTCAGGCCCTTCTTACTTCTCTGAGGTGATTGAACAGACAACTCTAGGTCTCTTTGAATAGTGTTTTTTTTATAAACCACAAATTCTGAAGGCCAGGCGCCAAGTGCCCTTCTGAGCTCTAGATAAAATGCAGCTAAGTTGGTTTTGTAGCCTAGTCACTCTTCTTCAGTCAAGAGCTAACCGACTTGCACAAGGTTGTTTCCACAGCAGCTTCAGGCCACTGCAGCTCACTACTGTGTAGTCAGGCTTCTCCAGGACCCAAATAAAGCTCAAATATTGATTCAGCATCTCTCTCTAAGATCTCCTAAGCTGCACTGGGAAAAGACTGACAAATGAGAAACAGCCAAGGAGATACCCAGAGAATGAGTCTAGGGAAATGAAGTGCTGGCAGCACAATGAAATAAACTTAATGTTCGTTCTGCTCATGCAGACAGGAAGGAAGCTGAGGCCATTACACTTCTTAGAAAACAGAGCAGTGGTGGATTCAACTACTGCCTTCTCCTGTATGTGCTGTGCATGGAGGTGTGGATTCACAGGGGAATTACTGCTCATTCAATAAACTGTACTGGTGCATATCCTCCTTGAGGATTGCAAGCTGGATACTTCTATACCATTTTATGAATTGAAACTGTATAATATCACCATGAAATTGGACTGTGATAGACAGGTCCACTTTGTCTCCCTGTAGTAACAGCCTGAATAATGTTTCCCGTTGCTAGTACTGGCTTTGTGCTATTCACTCCTCCTCATATGATGCTGCTACACTTTACCAATAAAGGAGTCATGGATTTGAAGTTGCCTATTTTACAATCAGATCTCCATCATGTTAAACCCCAGGTCATAGCTGAATCCTCTACTCTCTGTTTGGATAATGAGCTAAGGAAGCCAACATCAATCTATGTGCAACCTCTTTAAGTTCCACAAGGAACAAGGCCATCTTCCCTCAAATGTCCTTAAAATTCATGGTTCTTCTCCCTCTTCTATAGCTCCCTTTCTTGATTCTACCAAGGTACCCTTTTCTCAGAGCCCTTGTTGACCTTTCTTACATTTTTAAATTTGGGTGACACCTTCTTGAGGGTCTCAAGACTTGCATTAATTTGATGCTTACTGAAAATTACTACCAGGGGTTGGGTACCCTGGGTTGAAAGCCAGGAAACAGATATATGCAGACACTACCTGTTGGTGGGTTATTAAATAAAAGGTAGGGGCTATTTCACAAGCAGAGGGTGGTCTACAACATTAACATTCTCTCAGGTAGAGATTTTGTTCCCATTAATATTCCGGAGCAGAAACTGGCTTGAAGAAACAACAATAGATGTGAATGGAAAGGACACCAAGAATTTTCAGTCGCATCCATAATAAAACAAAATTGTAAAACAAAACTGAGAAAGAATAAATGAAGATATCTCAGCAGCAAGGGAGAGCATGGTAGGAGAGGTGTGGAACACTGCATTGAGAAAGGCCTGCTCAACATCCTTTTTGCCATCCTAGGGATTTACACTTGAATGCTAAGCATTGTTACTGAAGCCCATTTGCTTAATAAGAAAATATAGATAATAAAAATCAGCAACTTTAGAGGCTGACACTGGGCAGGCAGAATGCTTGCCTAGCATGCAGAGAGTCCTGGGTTCAATCTAGCACCACACAAAATTAGGTACAGTGTACCTGAAATGCAGAACTCAGAAGGTGGAGACAGGAGGGATACAAATTCCAGGTCACTCTTGGCTACATAGCAAGTTTGAGGCCAGCTTGGACTATGTGACATGACATTAAAAAACAAGCAAATAAACAAAACCAAGTAACTTTGTAAGAATAATTACATTACTGTGTGTAAGACCTGGATGCTTTGCTGGACTTGGCAACGAAAAGTAGCATACAGCGTTGCATAGGCACACAGTTTTCTTTCCCAGAAAGTATGTGAAGATTCTGAGGCAAAGTGTTTGCTGTTGCAATATGTTCAATGAGTTCTCATTGCAGTATTATACATAGGCGGGGAGTCTGATTATAATACAAGGACGTTCAATGTAGAGATAATGTTTTCTGGTTAAATTCTAGGAATTTGTAATAGTTCTTTCACATGTAAAATCAACAGCTATGAATGAAGTATACTGCAAAAATTCTACTAACGGTATTTTTATTCTGTGTTTTCCTTCTATATTATGAAATACTTATGGCAGAAACTGCATCTTTTTCTCTATTTTGCCTTAAGATGTTTTATCATTCTTGGTATGTCATGGGTACCTCTTATTTTCAGTTCTAATTACAAATGTTAAAATACCTTTTTAAAGCACAATAATTTTCAATGCATATCTCTCAGAAGTCACTCAAAATCTATTTGAGAATCAAGACGGGAAAGGAACGTGCCCATGTTTTGGAAAATTTTAAGTGTTGTTACTTTCAAATAACAGGTATCTTTGAGCATCAATTTCTAAACCTCAAGGCACCCAGGGTAATTGCTTTCTCTGTAGGCTGTCCTGTGCCCAGTTTATGGAAGCTCACTCTTCTCTTTCCATTGTCTACCAGTGTCAGGGACACAACAAATGTTCAGGAATTATTGATGTGCTACCAACATGGTGGAAGCATAATCCTAAGAAATATCCAAGCAAAAGGCAAGTGTGTCGTTTACCTTCTTTATAAAGAAGGACCTTTATACTAATTATGTAAATTATGCAAAACAATGTTTGTGCCATATTACATAATATGCCATGTTTGTTTGAATCCACCCTCCCTAATAGATTCCCTGGTCCTTCTCACTCCTCTCTACTCCTTTTAGCCTCCTTTTTGGTCCATCATCTGCTTTCAGACTGGCATTATTCATTTTTCCTCTACATTCTCCAAATGAAGTAAAACATTAATACTTATCTTTATCACTGGTTTATTTCACTTAGCATAATGTTCTTCAATTCCATTAATTTCCCCAAATTTTCACAGTTTTGTTCTTCTTTGCAGTTGGCTGATACTCTTTTGCATCTGTGCTGGTATACTGCTTTCTTCATCCAGTTCCTGAGGGTTGGTTGGCGTCTCAGCTGACTCCATAACTCAGCTGTTGGGATCATTCAAATGAGTACATATGTGGACACCTCTTCTGTGTCTGATATTTGATTTTTTGTGGTACATGCCTGAGAAGGCTCTAGGCAGGCTGATTACATTCCTTAGGGGGTTCTCACACTTTACAGTGAGCCAGGATCGGGTGCCAGGATAGGTGTGATTTAAGTTATGAGAGAGGAAGAAGAGGACTCAGCACAAGGAGCTGTAATTTGTAATTTTTCAGAGAGCATATGAGCAATCCAGGAAACTCATGGGATTCAGCAGAGTCCAGATATGGCTTATGGGTCACTGCAGAGATGGTCTCTGAAGTTCAGGAAGCAATAAGGATATCACAAAGCTTCACCAGTATGAGGTATGTCATAAAAAGACGATCAGACACAAGGAAAGACAGACTGGAGCAAAAGCAAAATTCTATCCTGGAGGTCTCAGGTGTCAAGGAAGCTATTAAGTGTCAGTTCAGAAGAAGAGTGGCATTTGACATGGAGATGGATAAGGTGTTTCTTCCCTTTAAGATAAACCCAGCTCCATGGTCTCCCCATTGCAGTGGATGCACGCCACTCCTTCCCACCACTTCTCAGGGATGTTAATGGTCCTGCCTCCCCAACTGAACTGTGAGCATCTTCAGGGCATGGTTCATGTAGTGTGACAGTTTTTTTTGAATTTGTGACTCTATAACTTATCTCAGTACTCCACACATGGTTATCTGTTCATTAGATGTTTACTAACTGCTGGAATGAGTTGATGAATGGGTAGATTAACGAATGATTTCTTTTGCTTCTTCAATTTCTCTTCTGTATTTATGGGAGATGTTTAACATTTTTTTGGCATAAAAGTAAGAAACTCCTATGGACCAGGGCAGTTTCAAACCTCAATAAGGGAATCATGTGGTCCCAGACTATGTACAAGGTAAACAACATAGTCGGGGACCACTTGAGCAGAACTTCAACTTTACCTACTGATACTTTAAAGTGGCTGAGTCGGTTATTTTACTCAGTTTTTTAAGTTAAATTATATATGAACAGCTTTTCAGGAAGATGTGAGACGTAAGAAGGAGAAATAAGTTATAATTATTGTGAGTTTATGATATTCTTTTGTGTATCTTTTCTAATTTGATCTGAATGAGGCTCACAGAGCTGATTTACTATCATTCCTCTAGACATGTGTGTGCTGAGTACTTTGATTAATATCAAAGAGTTACTTCAGAGTCATCAAGATCCAGAGCCACTTGCCTGTGAGTCCCTCAAGTTTGGACACTGGGGATAAGGAACCAATACCCATGCCTCTTATGACATGGGATGTGGACTCATGTTCAGTAGTCACATGTATCAAGACTGTTAACACTCAGAAACCTTCCAGGATAGCTCTCAACTCTGAATCTGTGTCACAAAAGCTCTTCTCATTATTCTCAATGGTTCTGTTATTTTATTGCTTAGTATAATTACTAGCCATAGGAAAAAATTATTAATGCAGCTAGTAATGAGTGCTGTGATTTGACATGAATTCTCTGGGGTATTGGCATTAGGGATGTGGGAATAATTAATAATGAAAATAAAATAATTTCACATTTCAGTCTTATTTAATGGCGAGGACTGTGCTAACGCTTCCACATCCCCACTCCCTCCTCACATAAGCTCTTGGAAGGAGTTATGATTTCCACTGGGAAAATGAAGAACAGATGCCTCCAAAGGTGAATGAAGTAATGAAATTAGCACTAACACTTTTGAGATTAAGCACCAAAGGTTCTTTTCACGCATATTCTTATAATTATGTTGAGGATCGAAAGGGTCAGTATCAGGTTGGAGAGACCCAAGGAAACAGCTGGCCTTTACAAGGGGGGAGCATATCGATCCCAGATGCTGTCTGGGAGGCCAGTACCAGACTGATCTAGACCCCTGAACATGGATGTCCATGAGGAGGCCTCTGTACTCCAGGGAGCCCCTAGTGGTGGATTAATGTTTTTCCCTGGTGTAGGGGGGACTTTGGGAGCCCATCCCATGTGAAGGGATGCACTCTTGCCCTGGACACATGGGGAAAGGCCCAGGCCCAGCCCAGGAAGATGTGGTGGACTTTGCAGAGCCCCCATTGGGTGGATGGGGTGGGGGTAAGTCGGGGTGGGGAGGAGGAATGGGTGAGGGAGGGAGAGGGAGAGGGATTGACATGTGAAGCAAGCTTGTTCCTACCTTGAACTATATATATATATATATATTATATATATATATATATATATATGTCAATAATTAAACTGTCTTCTTTGTTTAGGCTGAAAATGTCTTCTTTGTTTCTAAGGCTTGCTCTTGGTTACTGCCTTACCAGGATTATGCTGTCATCTGTTCCATGAGCTCCTTAAAAGTTTCATGTGTGTTAGTGTCAGGAAAAATGAGCCTTACAGTCTGGTTCAAATTAGAGTTCTACAGTTTACCACCAGAAACTAATACAAGTTCAATGTTTCTAGAATCAGTGAGTAAAACACTGGCTTACTTAAGTTGCTGAGATATGAAGGACATAAGTGGAGAGAACTTCGTTGTTCCTGGTCCAATCTATGATAGCCAGAAAACATTAGGTTTTCAGATGATGCTTAGATAAATTCTCAGTATGCTGTAGATGTTAGGGGATTCTTAAATGGCAGAAGCAGACTTAAATCTTAGATAAAGAGATTATTTTATTTAAAGATTTGTGGTTAGTTGTAATGTTGAACTATATGCTGTGACTAAAGAGCTAAGGATAGGATTCCATGATAGACACAGAGGGACCCCCAGATTCTTGAGTCTTTGGGGGCCACAATCAAGCAGGAGCCTCTAGCCTGAGTCAGCAATGGAGCAGGGGAAGGGAATCCAACCCTGGCCCACAGTGCAACTCCTGCCAAGCACCCACCACATGCCAAATGCAGCCAAATGCAGTAACCAGAAAGTTATAGTGCCTTTGTGATGCTCTCCTTGTGAAGAAGAAGCATGGCCAGTCCAGCATCACTGTGACCTGAGTGAGACAGGGAGACCCAAACACATAGGCCTGGGGCTGCCCACCTCAGGCTCTGAGGAGAAAGTATTGGCCCACCTAGTACCTTGCAGCACCAGCCAGATGGGAAATGTAAGATTGTTAAGAGGTATTACATGGTAGCAGAGAGAGAGAGAGAGAGAGAGAGAGAGAGAGAGAGAGAGAGAGAGAGAGAGAGCCAGATTGATTCAGATCCTGTGGACAGAGGCATATCTGAAGAGACAAGAGAGAAGGGAGTAGGCAGAGATGGAGAGGGAGCTGACCTCTTGAGCCAGCCCTGTACTTTGACTGTGCAGCACAGTAGAGCAGAGATGCCATTGTTGATGAGAACACAGGTGAGCCAACTCTAAGGACATGGGCTTGTGGGACTTAGCCCAATCCTTCTCTCATCTGCTACATGGCATGGGCTTAGGGATAATTAAAAAAAAAAGAATATGTTCTCTCAGATAGGTCAAAAGCCAGAGAGAGAATAAAGCCTCTTTGTTTGCAAAATATAATTTTGTACACACCTATAAATAGGTTATATTTTTATTAAACAATAACAACTAAAAGTTCCTGATGGTCCCTAATTAGTTACTTTCTTTGTAACTGTGACAAAATATCTAACAAAAGCAACTTAAGACAGGAGGGATTGATTTTGCCTCAGAATCTCTGGGAGGGGCAAGTATGGTAGACAAAGCAGCTCCATACATGGTGACAAGAGCTGTGGCTTCGCTTAGTCATATAGCCTTGTTCACAGGATGCATAAAGAACTCAGCCAAAAGCAGTAGAGGCAAATAAAACTCTTAGTGACCATTCTTCAGAGAAACTGTGAATTATATGTTAAGGAGTTTTTAAACTTTTAACAATTAAAAACAAAACAAAACTCCAAAAGCTACACAGAAACCCTGTCTTGAAATACCAAGCCAAGCCAAACCAAACAAAACAAACAAAAAGAGACAAGGATGTTTCTTTGTGAGGTTAATCTGTGATGATTGCTTTTCTCAGTGCTGCCACCAAATAGCTGAGAAAAAAAAAAAAAACAGAAACCAAAAAAACAATAGATGAGTGGAATAAGGATTATTTTGGCTTATGGTTCACCATAGTGAGGCATAGAGAGTAGCTCTCTAGTGGATTAGCTACTCACCCATTTTCCAGTAGAAAAGGGAGCAGAGAAAGGATAGGAAACATAGGCAATAAAACTACCTGATAATCATCTTCAAACTCAACTGCACCTACTTTAGCTATCCAAATTCAGAGAAGGGAGCCATCAGCATGATCTTAATATTCAAACACATGAGACTGTGAGGGACATTTTTCATTTAAATGCAGCCATCTTCTCATTTCCCTGTTTTTATTTTCAATACTATTTGTCTTTGTTTTGTATTTGAAGGTTTTCTTATTTGTGTTTATATATGTTTCTTTTTACTTGAGTTCTTTTAAATGAGGCTATGTAGAAAACCTTAAAATACAGTGTATTAGTATTAATGATCTCTTAAGATATTGCAAAATAGAAATCCAATGTGGTGTTTTGGGCAGGAATGGTAGACTATGTCTAAACCTACAAACAAAGACTGGAGACAATGCTGGGGCTTGTCCCCACACTTTGAGCATCCTAGTAGATAGGTCCATGCATACATGTACCCAGGTGCAATCTCATCATTTTTGTGTTTTGGCAGCTACCATCTCCTTTCCAAACATTCAGAGCAATGTCTTATCCACTTGTATATCCCCCAATGCCTGATCTGGAGAGTTCTTACAAGTGTTTCCTCAATAGAATTTCCACAATTTTTGCTGAAGTCCAACATGCCTAAAAGGTCAAATCAAGATGGTACTGGTTAGAGAGTCCCTCAACTGTCACAGGGGATGAGTCAGCAGATGGGTACAAATCAGCATGTTTTCCTTTAACTAGAGGGACATATGGAATATGGCTGCTGCACCATAAGCCCATGTCTCTTCCAGCTGTTCAGGCAAAAGGTCAGGTTGGAAAGTCGCCTGAGTCTAACGTTAGAGCTACACACATTCTTTGGCAGGCTGCAGATGGCCTGTGGTTTAGATTGTCTAATCAATCATAGCTTGCACTTTACAAAATGATGGTCCAACCAAGGACACCTTTATTACCGTATTTTATGAGGCCATTTTACCCTCCAGGCTTCAGCACCATCATAGATAATTAGATGCTAGCAAGACAGCATGGTGAATTCTGCAATTTGGTAATATGTTCCACTGGCTTCAGAGAAGACATTTAGAGCTCTTAGCTAATTCCTAGGCAATCTTTTGGCACTGTCCAAGAAGGAACATGGTTCCTAGAAACCACTAGAAAGAATGTGTGTTTTCCAAGTTATATGCCAAGAAGAGAAAATGTAACAGTGGTCTAGTGTCCCTTCTTCTGAAGGATAAATGAAGAAAATCAGCAGAATCCAACAACTACAGCTGGGTGTTTGAAACATGTTCTACTTGACTGTTTCTTCACAGAGCTGCTCTTTCAAATATTTTGGTCAAACATATTTGTTTCTGACTGTATCTGAAACCAAATTATTTTAAAAGCTGAAAATTCAACCCTCTCTGCAGTCTTCTTTTCTGTGATCCATTCAGGCAGCAAGGCTTTACTGTGATGTGCTGTATGCCAAACAGTTTGGCAGTCATCACAGGCCCCCAGAGCTGAAGCTTCATGGTTGCTAAAGAGAAAGAGTTTAAGTAACATATGCTGTACAGTTTGGAAGATTTTTGTTTAAGTTTTACACACACACACACACACACACACACACACACACACACACACACACACACACACACACCACAGTGCAGTATTTATCTGCAGAGGGCTGTGAAAGGGTATTGGGTATTGAATTCTGTTGAGCTGTGGCTACAGGTGGCTGTAAGCTACAGGACACAGGAGCTGAAAACCTAACTGGAGCCCTCTGCAAAAAAAACAGTATGTTCTCTTAACTGGCAAGCCCTCTCTCCAGCCACAGATAAAACTTTTAATTGAACTGTTTAGTGAAATTTGCCAAGATTTGTGCTCAATGTGGCACTTCTGATATTCAGAATCCCCTTTATCTTCTGATCTCTCATTCTCCTACAAAGGGCCATCTTGTTGCCTCTTTGGTATTTTCTTCTTCATAGTCATAGAGCTTGTCTAACACACAGACCATATTGTGAGTGTTCCTACTTCAAGTATTTTTGTTTGTTTGTTTGTTTGTTCTAAGATTATCCTCAAAACATTCACTGTAAATTTATGTCAACAATTTTGATGGAGAAGCTGTACTGTGTTTCACTAAAGATTGCATTTTTTTTGTTCTTTTTTCCTGGACATTGATTTAATTCCTGTCATGTCTTCTACCTTATTCTCAATGTGAGCATCACAACACTTTCCCTGGTGAACTGTCATTTCTTTTTAATTTACATATGGGTCTAGCCTCATATAATGATTCTTTATGCCCTGCTTATATTTAAGTTCATACTTGTAACATTCATCCACACATTGTCTAATGTAGCATACATCACTCTTTTTTATATAAACTCAACCAAAGCATAGGAAATCACAGAAGAAGGAATCCTGTCTGTCTGTCTTGTGCACTCCTAAATCTAGGGTGTGAGACAAGATCATACTTGATCAATAGTAATTGAGCTGATCATGTTGACTGCCAGTTTAATGAGTCTGACAAGACAATTAAGGTATGAAGTCTTTACAAAAATGACATTTCCATTTTATTTTATGAAATTAATCACATAAGGAAAATGGGACTACCCTTCATGACTATAATATACTTGTAACAGACCAAAGAAAGGAGAGGCTCAAACTATAATATCTTTCCTCCTCTTCAGACTGTTTCCAATCTTAAGTAACTCAATGAAATTGGATGTTCAAAGTGTGACCTTCAATAAATTAATAATCTCTACTTTTTGAGAACTCTTGATATATAGTTTATATTTGCTAGTCTAAGAATAACACCTTAAGCCATGAAAACCCTTCATATGAGGATGCAAAGCTTAGAAATAAGGAACCTGTCTAAGTTCCATGTTAGGAGGTACAGAGCAAGAACCCACAGAGTTGTTCCTTATCAACAGCACAAGTCTTCTGATTTTCCCTGCATTTCCTCATATATGCAGGCTGGGAACTATTAGTACAGTCAGAAAGCCTTTTCCTAGAGTGAGAGTATCGTAAGAATAAGTCCATCCATCTCCATTTTACTTGTAAAATAAATCAACCTGGTCATCTGTTAGCTCACTCTTTTGACAACAATAAGAAATGAATTATTTTTTTAAAGTTTTAAAGGCTAATAAAATGTTTCACTTTGATATCCATATCCACTAACACACACTTGGCAGTCAGTTCTGATACCTATGCAGGTCCTTTAGGAGAACAGAAACACAGCTGTACAAGGCATCATCAAGTGTCCACTACATTAAAACAAATTCTGAATTCTGTGACCCATGACTATTCAGTCATTCAAGAAGATGGATCCTGAAATCCATCTCAGCAAGCTGTGTGAATAACTAGGGCTTCAAAATCAATCCGTCACCAACCAGAGGCTTCTGATTATTGCCAGGTATGTTACGCTAAATAACCAATCATTTTTTATTGATTCTCATTGTTGTTACTAGAGAAATCCTAAGTCTATAACTCTTACTAATCTTGTGGTCCTTGGAAATGACAGCGAAAGCCAGCAATGGCTTTGGAGAAGAGTGGAGCAAATATAGCAAGGCCACTACTGCAGCTTCATGTCTCACCAGGATAAACACATCACAAATGGCCAGGAAAACTATTCTATTAACTCTTGACAGTTAGAAGCAAGAGATGAACATCACTGTCACAGCCAAAGTACAAACATGTATGAGGTTAGGGAAAAGTGACAACATTCTTTGGAAAATTTCCCTCTATAACTTATGTATTGAAATTTAATTTTTGAATAAAATAGCTAATTCTATGCCAACCTCATTCATCCTGTACATAATTATATATCTACCTCATCTTGAAAATATAAAAGTATAAGATTATGAGTATTTCATCTTAAAAATGTCTCTGGCTTAGGTGAGTGGCTGAACAACTGAGTTAACATAGGACAACTTATGAAAGCTTAATATTCATATATTTCATTTAAATTTGAGTAAGAAATTCATCCATGTGGTTCATATATTCTCAAAAATTTTTAACTTATAATAATGTACTCCCTCTTATTATGCCATTGATCTTCTACGTCATCACCCGCTATCATGCTAAGTTGCTTACATATCCTTAAAGTTGCTCTGTAATTGGAAGATTTTTCCTATTTTACTCATAGAAAATTAGCATTCCAAGAAAAATTTGTGTGTTCTTGAACAACTCTTTACAATAAAGGATCTTTTGGAGGCATCGCCATCCCTGACTTCAAGCTCTACTATAGAGCCATAGTTCTAAAAACAGCTTGGTATTGGCACAAAAATAGACAGATAGACCAATGGAATCAAGTTGAAAACCCTGATATTGACCCACGCACGTATGAATACCTTATTTTTGACAAAGGTGCTAAATCTATACAATGGAAAAAAGATAGCTTTTTGAAATTGTAAATAATGCTTCAAATACGTGCCTGTGATTTATTCAAATATATCAGTGTGTGTGTGTGTGTGTGTGTGTGTGTGTGTGTGTGTGTGTGTGTATTTCAGGGTCAAACTGTGTACTGATTAAACTTCATTAGATATTCTTCAATCACCATTATTGGCATCTACCAACAGATGACCCCATAAGCATCACAGAAGGGCTCTTGTTTCCACAGTGTCTTCAGGAGTATGCTCTTAGATGATGTCCATGTTTCTGAACCATTGATAGATTAGAATTACATTAGTATCTATTTTCCATTTGTATTCCCATGTAAAAGGAGTGGCTTTCTTTGACTTAAAGATCTTTTTCCCGGGTGAACTGTGTGTTCATATACTGTGCTTTTATTTATTTCATTTTTAAGAAGTGGTAATTGCTTTTTCTAAGTTTATAGAAATTCCTTATTCATGTATCATCTCTTTGTAATGTTCTGCAGTTGTTCACACATTATCTTTTCATCTGTCTCTTCCCAACTTCCCCTGTGTTTCTCTCTCATCTATTCTGTCAAAGTTCTTTCCTCCCTCCCTTTCCCAATCCCATATTTCCCTGCTCTTTCCTCTCCCTCTTTTCATGTTGTATACATTTACATAGATGTGAAAAAACACCTGTTATTCCAATTTCAGGTAAAGTTATTAGACCTGAGAAATTATTCTAGACACTTCATAAAGGTAGATCAAAGAGCAAATTCTATTCAAGAATATCCTCAGAAATAATATCCAGGGTTGGAGTTTCTGGGTTATGTATTAAGCATATGTTTAACTTTGTAAAACACTGCTTCTATTACTTAAGTGGTCTAGAGAAATATATCTTCAATGGGATGAGGTGGGGGAGAAAGAGGGAAGGAGAAGAATGGAAGGAAAAGGGAAAAATAAGGAAGGATGGAGGGAGAGAAGGGAAAGAAGGAAGTAGTGAATGAGAAGGAAGAGAAAGAGACAGAAGAAATGAGGGAGAGGAAGGAAATGATAGAGAAACAGCAAAAAGGACTGGAGGAGATTAGAAGCTAGTGAGGTTGAAATAACTTTATCAGGGGATTGTGGATTCACAAGTCTGATGAGATAGGACTGCTCAGAGGTTGGAAAGTGAGGCTGGGGTTGGGGAGTAGCAGTGGAAGTGGCTCATGCTGCCTGTGGACAAAATTCCCACAGATTCTAGAAAGATCAGTCTTTGTCTAGTTAATGATTTCAAATAGGTGGGATGGGTTTAACCTACACAGTGGAGATCACTCTGTTTTAGTTCATGAGTCTTTGGAATGACCACCAAGTTAAACATTAATTCCATTCAAAAATGTCCCTGAAGAAACATCAAGAATAACCCTTGATGAATATAGAGCTGTAGTGACGATGCTGGAGATCTTTGGCAACTCACTCAGTCTTCATTTTGTCAGGGAAATTTCTTATTCTCATCAATCACAGAAGTATTCACCAGACTTCTTTCTTTTCAGCAGCTACTGTTATCAGAAATTTTATTTTAGACATTTAGTAACAAAAATAGTGATAGAAACAATGACTTTTTGGGTGTATATTTTACTTGTAGCTTTTAGAAAATCATCTGTGTATTTTCTTGAAATTTTTACATATTTGTTGGGTGGATCTCTTTGGGATTTGCTATTATGTTTCTTTCTGGAATTGATTTTCATGTTTTTGTGTATTCTGAACATGATATAATCTATTACTGGATATGACATATGTATCTTCACCTACTCTGTATTGTGACATTCATTTGCAGGTATCATTGGCAAGATAAAAGTTTTATATTTTGATAAATTTCAGGCTATGCCATTTTTTTTATTAGTTCAAGCTAGGAACAAGCTTGCTTCACACGTCAATCCCCTCTCCCTCTCCCTCCCCTAACCTCCATTCCTCCTCCCCCACCCCTGACTTACCCCCTACCCCATCCATCTTCCACTCCCCAGGCAGGATAGGGCCCCCAATGGGGGCTCTGCAAAGTCCACCACATCTTCCTGGGCCAGGCTTGGGCCCTTCCCCATGTGTCCAGGGCAAGAGTGCATCCCTTCACGTGGGATGGGCTCCCAAAGTCCCTCCCTACACCAGGGAAAAACACTATTCCACCACTAGGGGCTCCCTGGAGTGCAGAGGCCTCCTCATTGACATCCATGTTCAGGGGTCTGGATCAGTCCTGTACTGGCCTCCAAGACAGCATCTGGGATTGATGTACTCCCCCTTGTTCAGGCCGGCTGTTTCCATGGGTCTCCTCAACCTGGTACCGACCCTTTGATACTCACTCCTCCTTCTCTTCAACTAATTTCCAGAGTTTAGTCCAGTGTATATTTGTGGTAGCCTGTCTTTTCTTCCATCAGCCACTGGATGAGGGCTCTAGGATGACATAAAAAGTAGTCATCAATCTCATTTTCTTTCAATGTTTGTGAATAACTGTTTTGGGATTTTGATGGGGATTGCATTGAATATGTAGGATTGGTAGGATTGTCATTTTTACTATGTCAATTCTACCTATCCAAGAGCATGAGAGATCTTTCCATTTTCTGGTATCTTCTTTAATTTCTTTCTTTAAAGTCTCAAAATTCTTATTGTACAGGTCTTTCACTTTTTTGGTTAGTGTTACCCCAAGATATTTTATGTTGCTTGTGGATATTGTCAAAGGTGATATTTCCCTGATTTCTTTCTCATTGCATTTATCATCTGTATATAGTAGGGCTACTGATTTTTTTGAGTTAATTTTGTATCCTGCTACCTTGCTGTAGGTATTTATCAGATGTAGGAGTTCTCTGGTAGAGTTTTTGGGTCACTAATGTAGACTATCATATCATCTGCAAATAGTGAAAGTTTGACTTCTTCCTTTCCAATTTGTATCTCTTTGATCTCCTTTTGTTGTCTTATTGCTCTAGCTAGAACGTAAAGTACAATATTGAAGAGATATGGAGAGAGTGGACATCCTTGTCTTGTTCCTGATTTTAGTGGAATCTCTTTGAGTTTCTCTCCATTTATTCTGATGGTGGCTGTTGGTTTGGTGTATATTGCTTTTATCATGTTTAGATATGTTCCTATTATCCCTGTTCTCTCCAAGATCTTTATCATGAAGGATGCTGGATTTTGTCAAAGGCCTTTTCAGCATTTAGTGAGATGATCATGTGGTTTTTCTTTTACAGTTTGCTTATATGGTGGATTACATTGATGGATTTTCATATGTTGAACCATCCTTGCATCCCTGGGATGAAGCCTACTTGATCATGGTGGATAATTTTTCTGAGGTATTCTTGGATTCGATTTGCCAATATTTTATTGAGTATTTTACCATAGATGTTCATGAGGGATATTGGTCTGCAGTTCTCTTTCTTAGTTGTATCTTTGTGTGGCTTGGGTATCAAAGTGATTGCAGCCTCGTAAAAAGATTTTGGCAATGTCCCATCTTCTATTGAACAGAAAAGTTTGAGGAGTACTGGTATTAACTCTTGTTAGAATTTCTGGTAGAATTCTTCAGTGAAGCCATAAGGCCCTGGGCTTTCTTTGGTTGGGAAGCTTTTGATGACTGCTTGTATTTCATTAGGCGTTATAGGTCAATTTAAACTGTTTATCTGTTCTTGGTTTAATTTTGGTAAGTGATATCTATCCAGAAAACTGTCCATTTCCTTTAGATTTTCAAATTTTGTGGAGTACAGGTTTTCAAAGTATGACCTGAAGATTCTCTGGACTTCCTCAGTGTCGGTTGTTATATCCCCCTTTTCATTTCTGATTTTGTTAATTAGCAAGCTCTCTCCGGCCTTTTGGTTAGTTTGGCTAGATGTTTGTCTATCTTGTTGATCTTCTCAAAGAACCAACTCTTTGTTTCATTGATTCTTTGTAATGTTTTCCTAGTTTCTACTTTATTGATTTCAGCCCTCAGTTTGATTATTTCCTGTCATCTACTCCTCCTTGGTGAGTTTGCTTCTTTTTGCTCTAAAGCTTTCCTTTGTCCTGTCAATTCCCTAGTGTGACTTTTCTCCAGTTTCTTCATGTGGGCACTTAGTGCTTTGAACTTTCCTCTTAGCACTGCTTTCAGAGTGCCCCATAAGTTTGGTATGTTGTGCCTACATTCTCATTAGATTCTAGGAAGTCTTTACTTTCTTCCTCAACCCAGGAATGGTGCAATTGGGTGTTATTCAATTTCCACAAATATGTAGGTTTTCTGCAATTTGTATTGCTGTTGAATTCTAGCTTTAAAGCATAGTGATTTGAGAAGATACAGGGGGTTATTTCAATTCTTTTGTAACTGTGGAGGTTTGCTTTGCTGCCAAATATATGGTCAATTTTAGAGAAGGTTCCATGTGGCGCTGAGAAGAAGGTATATTCGTTTGTGTTTGGATGGAATGCTCTATAGATATCTGTTAAACCCAATTGGGTCATAACTTCTGTCAGATCCTTTGTTTCTTTGTTAAGTTTCTGTCTGGTGGTCCTGTCTAGTGGTGAAAGGCGGGCATTGATGTCTCCTACTATAAGTTTTTGTGGTTTTATGTGTGGTTTGTGCTTTAGCAATGCTTCTTTTACAAATGTGTCTGTCTTCATATTTCGGGCATAGATGTTCAGGATTGAGACTTCATCTTGATGGACTTTTCCTGTGATGAGTATAAAATGTCCTTCTTCATCTCTTTTAATTGATTTTAGTTTGAAGTGCAGTTTGTTAGATTTTAGGATTGCTACACCAGTTTGTTTCTTGGGCCCATTTGATAGGAAAATCTTTTCCCCACCTTTTACTCTGAGGTAATGTCTTTGAAGTTGAGGTGTGTTTCTTGTTAACAGCAGAAGGATGGATTCTGTCTTCCATTCTGTTAGCCTATATCTTTTTATGGGTACTTAAGACAATTGACATTTAGGGATATTAATATCCATTGATTGTTTGTTCTTATTTGTTTTGGATTTATTGTTGGTGGTGTCATTGTGTGTGGATTTCACCTTCCTGTTTCTTTTTGTGTTTGGTAAAAGTGGATTATCTATTGCCTATGTGTTGTGAGTGTAGTTGTGTTCGTTGGGATGGAGTTTTACTTCCAGAACCCTCTGTAGTGCTGGATTTGTGGATATTTATTGTTTAAATCTGTTTTTGTCATGGAATATCTTGTTTTCTCCATCTTTAGTGATTGAAAATTTTGCTGGGTACAGTAGTCTGGGTTGACATCCATGCTCCCTTAGTGCTTGTAGGATATTTATCCAAGACCTTCTGGCTTTCAGAGTTTCCATTGAGAAGTGGGGTGTGATTCTGATTGGTTTGCCTTTATATGTTACTTGGCCTTTTTCCTTTGCTGCTCTTAATATTATCTCTTTATTCTGTAGATTTGGTGTTTTGATTATTATGTGTCAGGGGGACTTCTTTTTATGGTCCAGTCTGTTTGGTGCTCTGTAAGCTTCTTGAATTTTCATAGGCATATCCTTCTGTAGGTTGGAGAAGTTTGTTTCTATGATTTTGTTGAATATGTTTTCTGTACCTTTGAGCAGTGTTTCTTCACCTTCTTCTATACCTATTATTCTTAGGTTTGGTCTTTTTACAGTGTCCCATATTTCCTGGATATTTTGTGTTAGGGAGTTGATGGACTTGAGATTTTCTTTGGTCGATGAATGTATATCCTCTATCAAGTCGTCAATAACTGAGATTCTCTCTTCCATCTCTTGAATTCTATTAGTTATACTCACATCTTTAGTTCCTGATCATTTATCCAGCCTTTCCTTTTCTAGCATTGCCTCATTCTGTGTTTTCTGTATTGTGTCTATTTCAGCTTTCATGCCTTGAACTGTTTCAAGTGCTTCCTTCAGTTGTTTGGTTTTTTTTTTCTTGGCTTTCTTTAGAATCTTTAAGAGATTTGTTTATTTCTTGAATTTTTTGGTTTGTCTTTTCCTCCATTTAATGTAATTTTTGCTTGCTTTTTCTTCTATTTCTTTAAGGGATTGATTTTCTTGTTTCCTCTTTAAAGTTCTCTATCATCTTGCTGAGATAATTTTTGAGGTCCATCTCTTCTTCATCTTTTGTGTTGAACTTTTCAGTTCTTGCTGGTGTGGAGTCCCTAGATTCTGGTGGTGTCATATTGGTCTTTTTGTTGTTGAGTGAGTTCTTATTCTATCTTCTTCCCATATCTTCTTCCAGTGGGTGCAGGTGGAGTCTTTCTATCTCCTCTTGTGACCTGCTGGTGTGTGTGGGCCAGGGATTCAATGTCCACAGCTCTGGATGGTCTTGCCTCTTCTGGTAGTTTCCTCACTCCAAAGGAGTTAGGCCTCGGTATGGGTTAGGTTGGTGGAGCAGGACAGAAGAGTGATGTGTTTCCAGACTCAGGGAGCTCCTTCCTGGCTGGGCAGGTCTAATCCATGCAGGTGCAGGCCCAGAGAGATCAGGGTGAGTGGGGCTTTGGACAGGAGATGGGCAAGAGCAGAGGGTTACTCACCTCATTATGGGACAGGTCAGTGGTATGGGAAGGAGCAGGCTATGCCATTTTTTATTAAGGGGTGGGAAGTAGAGATGGGGTGTCACTACTTACCCAAGGCTTGCATCTAATTTATATTGTGGTCTACATTGACCTCATATTCATGATTATATTACTTTAACCTGTATTAGCAAACATTTTCTGTATAATTTTGCTGTCATTTTAAAGAACTTTTTGCTTAATTCCAGGACTTGAAGTTTTCTACCAAGTGTTCTTCTCCTAAAGCTGTGTACCTTGATGATTTATATTTAAAACCATAATTTCCATTTAATTAACCATTTTTAAATATGTGAGACCTTTGGGAGTTCATTGTATGTGGGCAATTAATGGTATCCTTTCAACAGCAATATTGAAAACTGTCTTCCAAGTTGAAATATTTGAATCAAGTGGAAACCATAGAATCAGTCTTCCAATGTGTATACCTGTATATTGTTTTCATATTTTCTTACTTTTAGTGAAGTTCCAATGGGTATATACATGTACATTTTCTCCATTTTATCCTAGTCTATATATAAATATAAAACTATACTGACTTGTCCTAATTTCAATATTACAGCTTTAATGTTGGCTAGTGTTATTCCTTAAAGTTCTTCTTTGTTGGAATTGCTATGAATTTTATTGTTCCTCCACAGAAATTTAAATTTAACATATTCCTTGCCATGGCCACACAAGTCTAATCCTTGTATCCAGATAGGTTCTTGCTTGCTTAGGCCCTATTTCAGTGATTCTCAACTTTCTAATGCTGTGGCTCTTTTATACAGTTCCTCATGTTGTGGTGACCCCAACCATAAAATTGTTTTCATTGTTAATTCATGACTATAATTTTGCTAATATTATGAAACATAATGTAGATATCTGATATGCAGATGTCCTTAGGCAACCTCTGTGAAATGACCACTCAACCTCCAAAGATGTTGTTGAGAACCACATGTTGAGGACTGTTGCTCTTGACTTTGTGGAATGTACCTGTTCTACTTTGGATACCTTGCCTACCATCTACTCTCAAAGTTTTATCTTTTATCCATCTCTGTTCCCATAGTTGGGTGCTAGTGACCTGAACCATGGTATGCATTGAAAGTGTTAGAGTAAGATGAACCCTGCTCTATAAATTTTAATGACCTCTATGAAGTGAGATTTTCCCTCCAGAAATCTTCAGCCTGCTTATCCTCAAAAATCCATCACTTAAAATAGGAAAGGAAGTGAATACCTTTGTAGAGCAGTTTCCGTTTCCAGCAATAGCAAATGTTCAGACTTGACAATGGTGGTAAATATGTCATTTCTGAGTAATATGTTCTTTTAAAACATTCTGTCCAGATGGATGACAAATTGTAAATGGAAGAATTTCCATTTCCACAGCACTAAATTCACTAAGACCTTTTGAACTACCCAAAGTGAAGGTCATGTCATACTCCTGTTTTTTCTCAAGAAAGGAACTAAGAAAGTTGGATTTGCCTAACCAGAGTGGTCATTTCTGGGTTTCCTTGTCACAGGTACTAAACACTAAACATGGGTATTTCACAGTCATTGTTTTGCTCTCTCCTCATAACCAACCCTTAAAACCAAGGTACACATACAGGTTAATATGCATTCTCTGCGCCAAAAAACAAAACAAAACAAAACAAAAAACTAAATTTAAGAGACCAAGCAAGGGCAATCAGTAACAATAAGTTCTCTGGGAACACAGGAGCATATTCACAGGCTGCACAGGTGGTAGCACAGTGGTAACCAGCATTTAACTATGCTATTGAACTCTTAGCATTGTAAATTATAATTGATAATTTCATGTTTATACGATATCCTTAATTGCAACAAAAAATAATATCCTTTTTCTATCTCTCCCCTACCATCTCACTTCTCTTTCTCCCTATAACTACCTTTCCCACATTCATGCTGTTTTTTAAAATAATTTTAAAATTTATTCTTTGAAATGTCCATATGTGTATTCAAAGTATTTTGACTATTTCCATTCTCACTTCCTCTCTCCATCTCCTCTCAGGCACCCTCTGCAATACATCTCTCTCCCAGTGTTCTCTTTTAGTTTTAGTGTCCTAGAGATTCCAGCTATTGCTGTTCATTTGTGTGTGGGGTATAGGGCCAACCACTGGAGCATTCACAAGCATTCAGTGCCTATACATTCAAAGAAAAGTGATTGTCCATCAACCATCAGTACTAAGTTTGGATCCTCATGAGCTAATCCCTGGTGAGATTTTCACTACCTTGATGTTGTACAAATCTGATAATCACTCATTCTATGAATTCATGTGTGCAAGAGCCTTGTCATGTTTAGAGGACAACTTTTCACAGATTCTTCCTCTTCTTCTGGCTCTTATACTCTTTTCATTCCCTCTTTTTCAGTGTTTCTGGCCCATAGATGGGGAAAAGATTCATATAAATGTCTCATTTAGGGCTTAGCATCCTCAGCAGTTTAAAGAACTTTGTGACTCTGAATTGCCTCCTTCCCACCACAGAAAGGAATTTATCTAAGATTTAATGCAATCTACTACTACCTATAAGTATAAACATGAACCAGAAGTCAGTTTGATACTAAGACAGTTAGTGTGACAACATCAATAGTGTCTTAGTGTTTATTTGTTTTTATTTCCATGAAAACACACCATGAACATGACAACACTTATAAAGGAAACATTTAATTGGGGTGGCTCACTTTCAGATTCTGAGGTTCAGTCTATTATCATTATGGTGTGGAGCATAGTAGTGTAAAGGAAGATGCATGAAGGAAGATGTGGTGCTGGAGTTCAGAGTCCTTACACCTTAACTCAGAAGCAACATGAAGATGACTGACTGTCACAGTTAGGGAAGCTTGAGAAAAGAGACCTCAGTGACACACATTTCCTAATAGTGCCACTGCCTTTGGGCCCATTTTCTTTCAAATCATCACAAATGGGTACTGCAATGTTTCCTTATTTTTTATTTTACTCAAATTTGTTTTATTTATTTGGGTTCTTTTGCTTTTCCATATAGATGTTAGGGTACATCTAAAAAATCATGAAAAATGATTGAAATTTTGATAGAGTATACAGTGAATCTAAAGATAGCTTTCATGTCCTTGTGTAATGAATGAATCTCCATATTCTAAATGTCCCCTCTACCTGAATTGTTCCTCCTACATTCACCTTTTATTTTATTTTATTTTTTTACTTTTTTTTTTGGTTTCTCGACACAGGGTTTCTCTGTGGCTTTGGAGGTTGACCTGGAACTATCTCTTGTAGACCAGGCTGGTCTTGAACTCACAGAGAACCTCCTGCCTCTGCCTCCCGAGTGCTGGGATTAAAGGCATGCGCCAGCTCTGCCTGACTCAAAATTCACCTTTTATGTGTAGAGATGATTTCTACAATGAGAATTATTTTATTTCAAAGGGCCCCTTTACCAAGGGAAGCAGCCTAATTTGTTGAAAGCAGAAATACCTTATGTTCTTTGAGACAGAGTTGGAAGTTAATTCTTCCCTATTTTATTTATTCAGTTTTAGAATTTTTCATGAACAACCTTTAATATTGTAAAAATGTTAGTTTTGTCAAATTATTCTAAAGTTCTGTTTATTTACAATTATGTGCATAGGCATGCGTTTCTCTTTCTCTGTGTGTGGGTATATATACATGTACCTGTAGTATTCAGAAGAGGAGACTAGTTGTGAGTCACTCTTCCTGGGTGCTGGGAACTGAAATCTGGTCTAGAGTTTGAACAGTATGCATGCTTAACTGCTGAGCCATCTACCTAGCCCTCTGAATTATATTAATAATTTATACTATAATCTAAATCAGTGGTTCTCCACCTTCTTAATGCTGCTACCCTTTAATACAGTTCCTCATGTTGTAGTGATCTCCAACCAGAAAATTATTTCATTGCTTATTCATAACTGCAACTTTGTTAATGTTCTGAATCATAATTTAAATATCTGATATGTGACCCCTGTGAAGGTGTCATTTGACCTCCAAAGGGTAATGACCCACATGCTGAGAATCAATGAACTAAATTGTTGCATCTGCACCATCAAACTGAAGTTGCATGGATCTCTTCATATCAACACTCAAGGGCCAGAGATGACTCTACATAAAATCAGAAGTTCCTCTTCTATGAAACAGGCAAAGATAGTTCTTGCTTTTTTTATTTTTATTTTTTGATGCAAGGTTTCACTATGTAACAGTCCTTAAACTTTCTTGGTAGGCTAGACTGGCCTCAAAAATCACAGCAATACCCCTGCCTCTGTCTCCCGAGTCCTGGGATTAAAGGTGTATATCCATGTTTCCTGGAATAAATGGGAATCTGCATGATTAGGGCCATTGGAGAATTCCATAAGTCTTTAGGAACAGTGTACAGGGAGCTTGGAAGAAGAAGGGTGTATTGGAAATTGTGAAGTACCTCAAAAATTGAGAACATCATATGAAGAAATACACTACTCTGTGTGAATTGGCTGCAGAATTCTTACTTTATTGAATGTGTAAATTCATAGTCATGTAGTATAACCAGCCTGAAGCTCTAGACCACAGCAACTGTGGAGAACACCCCATTTATTCTTCTGTCCTCTGTGTTTTTTACTTGGTGGTCACTGTAGTTCTGTGGTCACAGAGAAACGTCCAAGAAAGACAATTGAAATAAAAATCTGCAAAAACTTTTAATATTTTTCTTGAAATACATTCTAGTTAGTTTATATTCCCTTTAAATGCATCTTCACATAGTGAAAACCTGAATATATTTTGCTTGACTCCCTTCTGTGTGTGTTTCTGAAGTTAATCCCCAAGCCAATCTCCAGTGCCCATGAGCCGGTCATGCCTTTTTGATGGAGGATCAACCTCAAGAAGGAAGAATGAGCTGCACCAGCCTTTATGAGCTGCACCAGCCTTTATAGTTCATATTCCTGCAGAACTCAGTGTCATGGTGAGTGGCCCATTTTCTGTCTGTGGAATTCTGTTGCTGCATCACCATAAAGGAGCATTGGGCTCCTGCTTAGCATTTCCAGGGCATTCTAGCTACTCTGTTTTGTTACATTCATTTCATCTGCTTAACAGGAGTAATTATATCCACCTGGTTAGTAATTGATACCAGTTATTGGCAATTTCATAAACCATCCAGCATCTTCATTATAGCTTTGACAGAGTATTGATAACCTCATCTTACATATTAGGAAATCCAAATTTATATGTGTCTGTTTAATGTCTATTCTAGTATACTAAGGAACTAAATTGTGTGTGTGTTTGTGTGTGTGTTTGTGTGTGTGTGTGTGTGTGTGTGTGTGTGTGTGTGTGTGTGTGTGTGTGTGTGTGCCTGCCGATATGTGCATTGTTTTACAGGCTACAGGTCTGTTTTGAAATTATTAACCTCTGATACTAAAACTTTAAATTAGACATAGACAATATGAAATTTTGTTGGATATATTTCAAGAAAATCTATTTCTGAGCACTAAAATGACAATTTCATATTGTCCTATACTACAAATTTTTATTTGATTTTCTATTTCTTCCAAGCCTTTATTCATATAACAGACATCTCCAAATGTCAGTACACCAAGTCCCTCCACCAGTTAAGTAAATGATGACCCCAACCACTATACTACCTGTAAGAGAAGTGAGCTCACCTGACACAGAACCATATATGCAAATAAATTCAGACAAGAAAGTGGGCCACTAGAAGGAAGCAGGCTGGGTCTTGATTTGCAAGAGAACCAAATAGCAAAAGCAAACACAGATGAGCATTTTCTCTGACCACTCTCATCTTCAGAATCTGAAAATGATGTAACAAAAACAGAGGGAATGTGGTTTCAGATGGGAGGGGATGGTACTAAGTTGCGCCACCAGTCCTGCAGGCTGGGAACACCTATGGATGATGTGCATAGTGTAGGAACCTAGTCCATCAGGGAGACACTATTTTCTAGCTTGCTCTGTAGTAGCTAGAGACTAGCAGCCACCTCTTACCCGCAGAGACGGTTTTACTTGCAAATTTTCTTGTGTGAATTAGCTTTTATAACTGTGCTTTCATTTACTGTGCCCATTGCATGTTGTTTTCTACTCATTATAAACCTTCCACTCACTTCATGTCTCTTTTGGCTTTTTCATTTATTTTGCTTTGCTTTTAGAAGACATTATCTAGCAGCAACTGGCATGCTCTCCTGGCTCTTGCAAACTTTCTGCCCCTTCTTCCATGATGTTACCTGAGCCTGAGATGTGGGGTTATATTATAAATATATTAACTTGGAACAGATAGCCCATGCTCAACTAATGTTTGCATTTTACACAGTTATGGCTTTCTGTAATCATCTCTTTCTGTTGAAAAAAATCAAGCTTTTTAGTGAGGGGAAAGAACTACACTTACCTGAGGATATAAGAATAGATACTTAGAATGCATTGTGAATTGTCCTTGTTTAGGAAATTTGCAGGAGCAAGTTCTCCCCTATGTTCAATGGTCTGGCCAGCAATGGGTAGCTGGCTAAATTTCCAGTGTCAGACATGCATTCCCTCCTGTTGTGAAGGCCTTAGGTGACTGTCCTTCCCAGGCAAAAGACAATAGGGTTTTACCTATTGTTGGGCCAAGCTAGAGCAAGGGAAATCCAGAATAAGACAATTACCAAGAGCCAGAAACACCAGTCTGGCATTTCTGGCTCAGTTGACTATTTGCATCCATTTGCTTATGTTTTATTACTATATGAGAACTCAATCATATAATGAAGTAAAATTACACTTCTTCAGAATACTAATGGGTATGTGTGGGGAAAAATACAAAACAACCCTGAGTCACTCAAACCTGATCAAATTTTTGTCGAAGACATTGCAGGTTGGTTTTTAATGAGACATGGAGACCCAGAGGTGCAACTGAGTTCAGGACAAGAGGAAGTGTTTTAGACTGGGCTTACAATTTATAATAAAGAGGAAACCACTGAATGCAGGCAACAGAAGCCTGTAATGATCCAGTCCCTCACATTCCAAAGTTGTTTTGATTGAACTCCAGCCATCTATCTAATTTGCTCTCAGGAGCATTCTTATGGAGAAATTTTATTATATATATATATATATAGTATATATATATATATATATATATATATATATATATATATATATTCAAAGTTGACCTCTTTAAATAGTTCATATATAATTTTTTCTCAGTCTATTGGATGTCCCAAGGGCTTTACATTTTTAAGCTGTAAAAGAAAGATACCTCAATAGGTAAATTAAAAATAGCAGAGTTAGTAAGTGAAAACACTGTGACTAAGAGTTGAGAAATAAAGCTATATATAACAGTGGAAAAGGTAACTGAGGAATTCAATAGAGCTCAAACTTAGAAGTACTACAGCAGGGAATAAAGACTGTGAGAAATTTTCACAGCTTTACAAGTGATAGTATGTTTGGGAACCTGGAGCAAAGAAGGATGGATATCTGAGACAGGGAGGGTCTGGGTCCTGCTGTACTCCCAGGAGCCCATTTTCTCAGCCCCAACTAAGGGAGCAGTGTAACTGGGAAGATCAGATAGCTCTTACTCCTAAATCACAAGGCATACACCCCCACACAAGAAGAGGTGTGGCATTATGGGATATATCTCCAAGATATCCTGCTTAGTTCTATGTCCTGCAAAACTAGGGCAATGTTGACATTTCTGGATCCATCCTTAAAAGGAGCTAAATTTTTTTACCTAAGGCTAACAACGTGCAAATAATGGTATATGGGGATTTTATTCTTAGTTCAATCCCTAACCTAATCTATGGGAATAATTTCTAAGACTAAAAGCTAGGACACATGGTATTACTAACATTCATCTGTGAACTATACCTTAGTTATGAAATTGACTACATGACATAGTTTTGCATGTCCTGTTTGTGCAGAAAAACTGCATGGCTGGAGTTTAGCATTGTCAATTTTCTGAGTGTTAAATAAAATCAAAATTTAGTTTATAAAGCAATGGAAATTAAAAACAAATTGAAAGTGTTAGAGCTTCAGTCTACTAAGTTGATTTTAAGTCCTATTCATAGGTTATAGCCCACTGTTGAAACCCTGGTATTATCCATGTGCTCAAGGAGACTTGGCTCTTGGCAAACAGAAGCCTCTTTTTTTCCTGGTGTCACAAAGAGACACTGGCTCCTGGCAGAATACAGCCATCCACAATATGGCATTTAGCACCCTCATCTGCATGCATTGTCATCTCATGAAATAGCATGTAAGTGTGTAGGATTAGTTACTTCTTGGGTAACTGACTGCTGGGAATAAGAATTGTTACATACCTTATCAAGGAAGAAGTGGGTAAGTAGACACCCCTTTCTTCCTGTTTTGCTTGGAATTCTAGCCAAGAAGAATAAACTAGGAAATGGAGTGTGGTGTGCCTGGAGAAATCAGAGAGAATGGCTAGAGAGATTTAAGGACATTATATGAGAGCTCCATAGCCTGGATACTACCAATATTTTTAGCTAAAGACATTATTATGAACATTAATGAGCAGCCAGATGGCATATCCCTGGAAGTCTAACCAATAACTAAATGTTATTCGCTAAGTCTGCTCTCTGCATACCCAGGTGGCCAGAAGTAATATAATCCCATTCGGGTGGAATAAAAAGTACATCAATTAAACACAACCCAGCTATCTTTACATTCACACATATGCACCAGACATGTTCACACATACAAGCTCACTCACACAGATACCCAGACAGAGATGCTCATACACAGACTTATTAACACACAAATATATGTACAGAAATACTGACATATACACACAACACACACAATAAACATGCATCTATCCTTGCATTTGGTTCAAAATCCACAAAAACTGTTGAAGTGTCTGAGCTGTGGAGGGTGATTCAAAGGACAAAGGCACTGTAGAACACATTCTTATGGAATGGCACATCCAGTGTGCAAGAGCGCCAGTGTGATCCAAAGTCTGAAAACTGTAGAAGTAGAACAGAGACTTTCTTAAGAGCTTTGAGAACCTCCAAACGCTCTTAAGATTTTTCATTGCAATTTAGAAGCTAAGTATAGCATTTAAAATCAAAATAAGCAATATACTGTTAAGAAGCTAATGTTTAACATCAGGTAATTTGTAAAAAGGGTTGGCAAGTCTAATAAAATGAAGGTGTTATTGTTAGCTTTAACCTAAAAGGGAATATTCTTTCTTGCACATTAAGCATGAGAATTTTGTGAAGATCCAAATAATATGAAGGACAGTTGTTCTATTTTGGAAATTTATTATGTCTGGCCCTGTGGAGATTGAGTCTATGGGAACATGAGGGAGTGCAGTCCTTTGTGTTCCTCTCTTCTCTGGCTGTAGCAGAAGACTTCCAGTTCCTTCCTCATTATGCAGCAGCACAGATGTGCATGGAAACACTATGCACTGCTGTGGCTGTTAGGCCTCGGCGTCTGCTCCTGCTGCTGAGCGGCAGGAGGAAATCTTTAATGAACCAGCAGAGCAGGGGCCCATGCTGTTCCTTGCTGGTCCAAAAGCATTGTTTAATAGAAGCTTGGGATTGATTGCCTTCAGAAATATGGCAGGATTCCTTGTCCTCAAAGGCACATGATGATAAATGTCATAATTAATGTTGAAGGGAGGCACAGTAGACTCTTCAATGAACAGCCTAGTTTTCTGTCTTAATTACAGAAACTAGAGACTGAATGCTTCTGCAAAGACCTAGATTTTTCCTAAGCCGGCTCTGCTTGCTGTTCTTTAACCAAGCTGAGTTCAGCTTGAGAGTCATTCTGAAGTCTGCATAGGGAATATGACCTCCCATGGCTTTTTGGTGCATGGAAGTCAACCAATGAGTTAAAACCAGACATTGCCTCTGCAAAAGGAAAGAGGAGGGTCACAGTTTATATTATGGAAAATGTTTTCCTCATATACCCAAATCTGGTTAAAGGACTATCTGTTCCTTTCAGAGTCTCTCTGTCTGTCTCTCTTTCAGATTCTCACTCCTT
The DNA here is from genome assembly GCF_003668045.3 of Cricetulus griseus. Taxonomy (NCBI): domain Eukaryota; kingdom Metazoa; phylum Chordata; class Mammalia; order Rodentia; family Cricetidae; genus Cricetulus; species Cricetulus griseus. The sequence continues at coordinate 130,297,438 of NC_048597.1, forward strand.
CTTGTTTATTTGCAGAAGATATGATCTACAGCCTAAGGTACATACCTTTGCCTCGCATATGCCAAGGATGAGTTAATACAGGCTTTTTGCCCATGTCAAAGGAGTGTGTTTCTGCATTGTGAAATTTTTTTAGCTGAAGACTTTTGACTCACCTACTCTCACTGATCAAGTCATTTCCCGCTTTTTTTTTTTCTCCTCATAAACTCTAACACACCTCTTAGGGCATTTCGGCATTTTACAGGGGCCCAACTTCAAACATCTTGTGTGTTTTCTGGAACCAAGGATGACACAATTTAAGGCAAAAGCAAAGACTCAATAGCTAGAGTCCCCATGTCGACCCTGAACTTCCTTTTGGGAAATTACCTTGGGCAACATTTAACTTCTCTGGGATGACTTTTCTTACAGTTAGTAAGAGAAACATAGCAGCCCTGTGACTGTGACTGTGACTGTGGGCACAGTGCTAGTGCTGGAGCTGCATCTGCATCTGCAGTGCTACCCACATGGTAAACACATTTACATTCTTTCCTCTCAGACACCATAATACTATCAGAATATGAGATAATTTAGAAGTAATTTGAGGAGAGTACTCCACAGATATTTTCTTAGTAGTGATTATTAGTATATTTATGATTAATAAATGAAAACAAAGTGAATTAATCCTATAAACACATAACTTCCATATTCATTATGACATTGCGTTTCTTTTAAGACATGCTGTCATGTATCAAAAGTGTTATTATAGCCAGTGATAGCCCAACCTCCTCATCCTCCCTCCTCCACCTTCCAGAAGATAGAACTATAGACATAACCCACCACACTCACATCCAGCAGTGTTGTATTAATAAAATAATTCAATTTGTTTTTATTCAAGACTCAGAATGTAATCAGAATGGCCATCATTAGGAAACAGCTAACAAATGCTGATGGAGTAACAGAAGCACTTTTATTTATACTGTTGCTGGGAAGGCAAACTTGTCTGGGCACTAAGAGTGTCAGCACAGAAGCTTCTCACAAAACTAAGGCTAAATCTAGCAGTTGACCCCTCTATACTGCTTATTGATATCTACTCAAAGGAAGACTCAGAAGTCAACATATTGGAGATAATTGTAAATCAATGTTTACCACAGCATTGTTCAACAGTGGGGTAGCTATGTTAAGCCACAAATACAGGTGTCTGCCAAGAGAGCATGGTTAAGGAAACTATGTGTTAGACAAGCAATGGGATTTTTTTTTGCAGCCATAAAAAGAATGAACCTATGTCATTTTCAGGAAAATTGTTGTAATTTAAGAAAAGCAGCATGAGTTCAAGCAGAGGGGTTTTTACTAAGATAAAAGTATAGTAAAAAGGGGAAAGGGGGAGTGGGAGACTGGCCTCCTGGGACAGGAGCAGCAGGAGAGAGAGAGAGGGAGAGAGAGAGAGAGAGAGAGAGAGAGAGAGAGAGAGAGAGAGAGAGGATAGGTGGTGGGCAGAGCCCTTTTAAAGGGGGAATGGGGAAACATAGTGTATATGCACAGGTGGTCAGGTGGTGCTCTTAGTGGCTGGAGCTGAGGGCATATCCTGTTAGAACCCCAAGGACAGGCCAGAGCAGATGCCTGAATACTAATAAAAATGAATGCAAATGAGGGTAACCATATTAAGCAAATTAAGCGAGCCTCAGAATGACACATTTCAAGTTTTCGTCCTTGAATGTGGTTCCTAGATTTTATGCAAATGTATAATATATATATATATATGTATATATATAGTCACATACATCATATATATATGCATATAAATAGATAGATATGACAATGAAAGTAAAACAAAATTAGCTGGGAGAGCAAAGGGAAATGATGGCAAGCTTGGGGGAATAGGGTCAATGTACTATATGCCCTATGTGAAAATGTCCTTATGTAGCATAGCATAATAACATATAACATAGTACAATGAAATTTTTGTTGTTTGGGGTTTTTTAATTTTTTTGTCTTCTTTTGTTTTTGTTTTTTGTTTTGTTTGTCTGTTTGGTTTTGGTTTTTTGAGACAGGATATATCTGTGTAACCGTCCTGTCTACCCTAGAATTCTCTTTGTAGAGCAGCATGACCTCAAACTCAGAGATGGGCCCGTGAGTGAGCTCCACACTACACTACTAGAATTGCATTTTACTGCCCCATTTTATGCAGCTTGTACAAAACCTAGATATTTAGCTTTTGATCAGGGACATCTGGTTATCTTCAACATATTCCCCAAATGGGATTTTACACAGGGTAAGCACTCAATCACCATTTTATTTAATAAGAAAATAAGTTACCATTATGTAACAAGCTTATGGCTTCAAGGTCATAAACTGGATTGCCTAAAATAAATGTAGTCATACTGTTTTATGTAGGCATTTGAGGACAAAATATCAAGTGGCAGAAGATTAGCCACACAATTACATTTACCACTGATTTTGGCAGAAGTTATTCTACAAAACTTCTTGTTTTCCTTGAATTCTGACAACAAGGTGCATGCTTTCAGTGATCCCAAATAACACCTGACTGTGTCAGGCATTACAACCATCACAGAAGGATGTATTCCTGGGCTGTCTCTACTAGGGTTGTGACTGTGTCTTAAGTTCACCTCTGTTCTAATTATTCTTCACTTACTATTTCCAATGACCTGGACTGTGGGAATTCAAGTGACAAGGACAGTTGTCTTGTGTGCAAATGAAAAGAATCCCCCATTTTCCCACAGCACTAAACTTTCATTGGAGGGATTTGAGGGGTTACTCAGGATTTAGGGGTTTCTTCTATTTAGTTTGGGGATCTCAACTGCTACAATAATAAGTGAAGTCTTTAGAAAGAAAATTTTATGCTACATGGGAAAAAGATTATAAAATATTTAAGGATATTTGTTTTCTTTATTAATAAAGGTAAAATTTCAAACTCTTAATATTTAGAAATTGTTAAAAGTTTCTAATAGTGATGCAGATAGAGAACCTTTAACATTATGGAAGTACTAGTATGTATCATCTTAGACATATTATTTATTTATTTACCTTTTTATTTTATATGTAAGTATTTCACTTTTTTATTGAAAATAGATTGTTTTCATACAAAATATGCTAATTATGGTTTCCCCTGTCTACTCCTCCCAGTTCCTTCCAACTCCCCACACATTTGGGTCCATCTTTCCCATCTCTCAATGGAAAACTATCAGGCATAGTAAGATAAGATAAGATAAGATAAGATAAGATAAAACAAAAAGAAACAAATTGGAATAGGGCAAAACAAGTAAACAAGGAAAAGAGCCCACAAAAGGCATAAAGAACAGATACAGACTCAGAGACCTATTTGTTCTCACATTCAGGAATCTCATAAAAACACAAAATCAGAAGTCATAATATATATGCAAAGGACCTGTAGGGTACATAAATGAATAAATATAAAAATAAAACAGATACAATTAAAAATAAAGAAATAAAAGCTTGGACTTGGTATATGAAACAAGGACCCTCCAAAGATGCCATTTGAGTTCATTTTCTGTTGACCATCTACTGCTGGGCATGCATAGCTTGTTTTCCCAGTGAAACTGCCTTGGAGAAAACTAAATTTTCATTTGCAAATGATTATCAATTGGAGATAGCTTTTGGGTTAGGGATGGTGGCATGTGTCCACTTCTCCTTTCAGTTTTCTGACCCCATCTGGTCCAAACCTTGTAGGCTCTGTGAGTGATGCCACAGTCTCTTTGAATTCTTACATGTGTTGGTCATCTTGTACTTAGAAGGTCTTGTTTCCTTGGTGTCCTTCAATCCCTCTGGCTCTGACAGTCTTTCTGCCTCCTTTTCTGCAGATTCCCCAGGCCCTGAGGAGAGGAAATTCGATGGTGAGATCCCATTTCGGGCTGAGCGTTAAGTCTCTCATGCTCTACACATTGTACCAGTTTGGGTTTCTGTATTTGTTCCCATTTCCTGCAAGGGGAAGGCCCTGATCTATGAATATAGCAGAATTTCATTAGGCCTCTTTTTATTGCTAAGTAAATATTAGCACATTACTTGTCTATATACCAGGTACTCTACTAAGCAATAATACAAGCATTGTTTATTAAATGCTATACAGTTTTATGTAGAAGATCTGTTCACTCCTAAAATATATTATTGTCCATGTTCTGAGTCTCAGTAAAATTCTATAATTGGCCCCAGGTTTCAGTAATTGAAGGTTAGAACCCATGTCCAAGGGCTTTGTGCTTCCTGCAGTGGGATCTTAAACCATAATGACTCCATCAAACTGGGTAAAGAATGATAGTAGGAGCCATTTTCTCAGAGAACATAAATCCAATATGATCAACTACTATGACTTAGGACATTCCTCTGCTGTCAAGAAATGGGCTTTGGGGAGCTTTTCCTTAAAAGGATGGTGAAGCAGGTATGAAGGACACAGTCCACCTCCACCTATTGTGTATAATTACCTAGTTCCTCACAAGTTCTGGAGGATACCATATATGGATTCTCTGTGTCTCCTTTTCCCTCACATCCTCCTTACCTTCTTTCTCATTTTCTCTAGTCTAGGCAATGCAGCCCAGGACTACACCAAGTCCCAAGCCTGGTCCCTAGATTGTATTATTTTATATTTCACATGGATCAAGTGTATGGGATTTGATGTGATACAAAAGCAGATCTTGCTTTCTGGTTTTAGGGAGCTGAAGTCAACTGACTGCTTCTTCACTCTTCTATTGATTCTAGAGTATTGCACACTTGATGGAAGGCATTGTTTGAGAGTTAACTTGCAAATCTGTTCTGAGAGTATGGTACAAACCCCTGTGGTCCGAACTACCAGTTTGTGGATATTCTGCACAGGGCTGCTTCTTTAAGCAGCTCCATGTAGCAAAAATTGCTCTGTGATACAAGTTTGGGTAATCACTGTCTGGTTTCTTTCTAGTGAGTCACTACTGCTATCTGTAACTGGTTTTACTTTGGACCACCAGCTAACTTCCAAATAATGACATGGAAACTTTGTATTCATCATGAAAGCTTGGCATTAGCTTAGGCTTGTTCCCAACCAGATCTCCAAATTTAAATGAACTCACCTGACTTGTTATCTATGCTCAGTACTATGCATTCCCACTTCCTGTGTGTCAGGCTGGTGAATTTCCCACCTCTTTGGTTGTTCCCCCCAGTTCCTCTCTCTCCCAAGAAGTACTACCCATTCTCTCCTGCCTACATATTGGCATATCCTCTTTATTAAACCAATCTTAAAGTACCTTAGGCAGATGAAATAAAACCAACACAACTTTCCAGTGTACAAAAAGATTACCCCCACAACAGCTATCATAATAAAGATGCCTTTGGATTCTGCAATGAGAAACACACTTAACTTTATTTAGCTTACTATTTCCCACATTTTTAACTTATATGCTGTATATTTCTGTGTGTATATATGTGAGTATGCTTGTATGTATATAAAACATGCAACCTATGGTACTAGTTTTACATAAAATATATTTCTTGGATGTTTGTGTCTTATTAAAATTGCTAAAATGAGAGTAAGAAGCTTATATGGTGTGAAGCCTGATACATCAAGATCTGGATCATATCAATTAGATTTATAAATGTTTATATCTAAATTGGTTATAAATATGATTTGTGGTAGGCTAAGAGCCTTGGAACTTGATCACCTGAGGTCAGTGTTACTGTGGAAAACTCCTGGCTTAGACTAATGTGCAGCAGTGAAGACTATTCACTAACACTATCACAGGTTCTTCATCTGTGCCCTCGCCATCTTCTCTCCATTACTGATAGCATCCTCCACAGTTTAATGCATGCCAAAAAGTGCTGACTGGTTGACTTGCATAGTCTTGTCCTAATAGCCATCAAGGGAGTCAGGTATCCAGGTCTACATCTCATGTTTGAAGAGGCTTTTATGTCCAAGGTAACATGGATAAGTTCAGAACACATCCTTGACATATTTATGCACAAGAAAACTCATTATTAGTGATAATAATGGCCATAGAGAATTACTATAGCTCCCTAAGGATTGGTATGATGATAATTTCAGGAAACTTACAGGGTATTTAATCACACCTATACCTTCTCTCTGGAATTCAGACAAATGTTTTCTCAGAGCCTGTGTTCTGATATACAAGAGGAAGGAGCATGCCTCATTTAATAATTTTGCTTTAGCCTCACAGTTTTTGTTTGTTTGTTTGTTTCTGGTTTTCCTTTTTTTTTTTAGTTTCTACAGAATGAAGGCAAGTTTCATGGGCCACCCATGCTATGATCTGTTATAGGCTTTCATGGGCTGTATGCTCCTGGTGTTTACAGAATAAAGATACACAGTCATCTCAAACTATGCTTCCCTGGCAAATCTGGCCTGTCCCCAAAGTTTGCAAAGTGTGTGAGTCCAGAATGGTGCTATAATTTTGAACTAGTTATACAAGTACTTCCATTTTGTTTCTTGGACCATAAACCTTAATATATTTACCCTCTGGTCCTCTAAAAATGTTTTCTGATCCCTAATTTTTGGATATTAATTTTAAAAGCTCTAAACAATGTTCACTATAAAATAAAGAGAAAATGGGTCACAAGCTTTGTCATCATTGTTGAACTACTGGTACTATTGTCTGCACACAGTAGTAGTATTTGAGACAAACCCAGAGAATGGTCAATGAATATTTTATCTCAGATTTAATCTGGATATTTCAAACTCTGATAACACTTGTTAGTCATATTTTCCCTGTACTTATTTCTCCATTACTAACAGTAAGTAAAATGGACATGTAGCCAGTTATGTCAGCTATAGTCTTTAAGTTAGATTAAAGTTGGCCCTGAAGCATGGCTTTGTCTGAGAAACAGTTAAATATACCTGCTTCCTGTGCCAGCTATTTTAGTCATGCCCATAGATGTCAGAGAAGCTTAGTCCCTATAGAGAGAAGAGTATAACCAGAGAACAGAAGAGTGTCAGGCAGAAAGATGACCCCACAGCTCATTACTTGGTGTCAGGAGGGATTTCCACTTCTTCCTAATATGACATCCACTTTCCACATATGATTAGTAGTCACTGAAAAGTTGGGTTGTCCATATTGAGGGATGCTGTACATATAAAATATATACCTATTTCAGAAACTTTTTGCAAATACTAAATATCTTATTAGCATTCATATTTATTCTATGACAATATAATATTTTGAATATGTGTAATGGCAGCTAATTTCTCAATTTTCTTCTCCTTTTTGGAATTATGATGTTTACAATTACTAATTTACTCTATAAAAATGCATTATTGGACATTGTCTAGAGATCTACTCACTCTGATTATGAGAAACTACTATCTCCCAACAAATAGGATCATTTCTTGTTGAAGTTACAAGTTGGTCTTACTGTCAAAAAGTTTCTTAATAAAATGACAAATACTTAGGGTGTCCCATGTATTGATAAGATTTTCACCAATGAGGCAAACATCCCATTGCTAAAGAATATACATACCTATCCCTAATACAGCATTAATGTCACATGAGATTCTTTGCTGTTGAGTACTTTCGTTGGGTTACATGTTCGTCCTTGTGGTGTTTAATTGAAAATCTGCATCACCTCACTTGTGACATAGAAATTGGAAATACTAGAGCAACCATACTACTGATTCAAAGTATCCTAATAAATATAGAATTCTGTTAATCCTCTGCTCCAGCCCTTTAGACATCCTTGTCATGAGCCGATGGTGACTGTGTCAGTTATATCCTTGTGATTTGATTTGTCTTGAAATGCACAGTGAGCTTGCATAAGGCACATAGTGAGTGCTGTAATCCCATATTAGGAGAGTGCCATCTAAGCTAGCCTTCAGCAACCCCATGGAATGCCCTATTTACAAATCTATCCTTCCAAAAACCACCTACTATTTTCATGGGATTGTTCATGGCCACATCACTCCAGAAAATTGAGACAACTTTCTGCATTATTACTATTCTATTCTTCTCATCTAATTCTGCAGCCAAAATCCATTTGTGTTTAACTCAGTAAAGGGGAATGGTCTATGAGTTTCAAAGATCAGGTTACAATTTTTCCCTTCATCCTCTTAACTGCAATATTTCCAAGGCAGGTCTGAGGGAAGGGAGCTTACTTTCTTTACAAAGTTCAAGGTGATAGAAGTTTATAGGGTGTTTCTGCAACCTGGAGTTCCGTTCTTTTTTCTTTCCTGGTGCTGTCTCCCTTATTATTGTAATTCTCTCTCCCTCCCTCCAGGGCCTTTGTGGGTGACTATTGCTTTCTTATTTGATTTTTTTCTGGTAAGTGAGTTAAATGTGACTCTATATATCCTCTCTGTAAAACAAACACAGCCCACAGGAAGTGACTTCAAAGGCTGGGACTCAGGTTCCTCAGTCTCCTGAGTTCTCATCTACTCTGGCAATATACTCCAAATGCTTGTAGAAATGAAATTTTCCAAAAGGCCCCTGTGGAAGTGGCAGGCAGCCTCTGAGTTTATTTTTTTTTCTGTTGGAGAAAATACTTATGTAACTTTGTCATGGCTACATCACTGTGTTCAGAGTACATTTGAAGTTTTTCCTGTCTATTGTAAAGAGAGACAATACTCATGTGTAGTCTTACAATGCTACCCGTGTTAACAGTGACTTGGCAAGAGGATGTTAGCATATGTAGCCATGCCTCTTCACTTCCTCTCACAGAAACAGAAGGTAATTTTCTGGGTGGAAGCCCATCCTCAAACTTATGAAAATTCATAGTCATTGTCAATGTGACTAAATTTAGACTCATAATAGAAACACATCCCTTGCCATATTTATAGAGATACTTCCAGAGATGTTTTTCAGAAGAAGAAAGATCTCTCCTGCGTGTGGGCATCATGGGTATCACTCCATGGGGAAAGAGCTCACTTTGAATGAAAAGGGAAAGTGTGCTGACCAGCAGAATTCATTTCTGTTTCCTGACAGTGAACACAAAGAAACCACTTGCCTCTATTTCCTGTTGCCACACCTTCCCACCATGATGCACTGTCCTCTCTCACTGCAAGTCAAGAGGAATCTTTTCTTCCTTACATTGATTTTGTCTGGCATTTTTTGTCACAAAAACAAGAAAAGTAACTCACATTCATGAAGATAAGAACTGAGGATAAATCAAGAAAAACATGTTTTGTTATGTTTTTAAATTTCTCTTTTTAAAGCCTGACCTCTCCCCTACCAATGAAGTTGAGAACAATGGTTAATTCAAGGAAAACATTTAATTTTTGTTTAAATTTTTAAATCTTCTTCAGTATATTATTAGATTCCTGCAGACATAGACCATGCCATGTCCTGTCTGTTTTTTCCACACTGAATGCCACCCTTTAAAGTCCCTCTTTTGCCTGAATATGGAACTTATTACATTGGTCCATAGCTTTTTCTCTTGAATACCAAGATTCTTTCTCTACAAAAAATATTAAGCTAATTAAAAGAACATTTCTAAGCCTTGCCTTTTGAGTTTTTAATCTTGTAATACTCATGTAGTTCATACCAGGAGGAGAGCATTCCACAGCTTTCTTGGGTATTTAGGCAGGAAAATAAATTTTAATCACATAATTTTGTGCCAGTGGCCATAATCTTAGCTGGTCCTATGAGTAGTGCTTAATTCCATGTAACAAAATCCAACTGTTAATAGAGTGAGATTTAGCAATATTAATCTCTATCTCAGATCATGCTTCCAATAACAGTGATGGAATAATAGGTAGATAAGTGTCCTGTGACAGATTTCCAAATGGCTAAAAAATTTCTTTATGAGCTTAAGATGTAGTATATAAAAGTAATAATGCAAGAAATTCTGATGAAGGAAATATCAGATCATAACAAACCCTGTCTCAAAAACAAACAGGAAACACAAAATGAAAAAGGAAGGAAGAAGAAGCTCATTTCTTCTTGTACTGTTGCAAATATCAGCTGTGTGAGCCTGAATATTCCCAAACTCTAACTCTTTTCTCATCTTTGCAAGTGTGTGAAGCACACTTTCTTTTTCTTTTTTCTGTCTTTCTTTCCCTGTCTCTTACTTTCTCTTTATCTCTGTCTTATTCTGCCTCTCAGTGGGCATCTTGCTCTCCATAAAGCTCAAGCTAGCTTCTACTTTCTGATCCTCTGCTTCTCTTGATTGTATGCTACAATGAGGATGCACACAGTTCTGCTGTGTGCTGTGACAATGCATGTGGTTCTACGGTGTGCTGTGATGAGGATGTACTCAGATCTACGAATCTTCCCTGAATTAGACAAGCCCTCAGAAGACCCTGGGCATGCGGAGTGCCACCCTGATAGAAACACCTGCCTTTGACAGTTACAAGAGTTGAAAATAAACTAAATACTGATCCACTAAAAATTTCTAGCCAACAGGAGGAAGAAAGAGACCTTGAGACTTATGCTGCTCTTTCCACACCCTAGGGTGGTTATCCTTTGAAATATTTTCTTACTAGAATGTTCCACTTCCCTACGTAATCTTAGAGTGAATAGTCTTTATGCTAAAGTAAATATTGAAAAGTGGACACCTGTTGCCCCCAGAAGACCAGAGTGGCCTTGAATAAAAAAAGCAGACATCAGATGTCTTCATATACACTTAAGGGATTTGGTAAATGTGTGCAGACTGGATGATTTTCCAATTAAGAATATTTTACTTGAGGCTGAAGAGATGGCTCAGTGTTTAATTGCACATAATAATCTTGCAGAGGGCAGGAGTTTGCTTTCCCGTAGCTAAGTCAGGTGACTTACAACTGCCTATAAGACCAATTCAAGGGAATTGTATACTGATATCCTTTTTTGGCTGCTGTAGACACTGTTCCTATGTGTGCAAATATACACACAAACCCATATATACCTAATTAAAAATAGAAAAATCCATTAATTTTCTGTTGTTTTCTTTTGGCCTAGTAAAAAAACTACATAGTAGAGAAATTTTGAACCACTCATTTTGTTTGCTTGACTATAAGCATATTTCGAACATGAGATGCTTGCCTTTGTTATGGGCCTACCACACTTTAACATCCTATTCTACCATATCCAAATTCCACTTACATAGAATGGATACAGAGGAATGCTGCCTTAGAATCTATTGCATAGCCTGCCTCAAATGCACATGCCTTTGGATGCTCATTGCCTTTGTTCTTAACAAGGTATGTGCCAGGGAAAGTTATGTCTGGCATCTGCAATGCAACCAGTGATTCAATCTTAACTGAAATTGATGAGTAGCTACCCTAGTGAGATAAAGCAGTCGGAAAAAGTTGTAATGAGTCCTTGACCACAGGCCTGGCTCTCTGTAGAATAGCTCCACACCAGAGAAAAATGGTACAATGTATATTGATGTATAGAGAAAAATGAATTCATTCATAGATTTAACTAACAATGTAAAAAAAAGACATTCTCCATTTACTTCATTATTCATACGACAGTCACAACAGTTACAAAGTATTGAACCAGAAAACAAAAAAAGCCATGACATTGTCATTTTCAGGCTTAATATGTGTGAAAGGATGAAAGATAAGTCTTCCCTTGGTACTAGGAGCCAGGTCTTGGTGCTGGAACATTTTTCCTCCAAGGGAGTTGGGATGAGAGCTGATCTTAATGTTTAAAGACTGAATACAGGAGTAAATGAGCCATGGCTGTTCCAAGTCAGTCTGTCAGAGAGGAAACCTGGAGTACTCCTGGGCCTCTAGCTTCTGCTCACCTTTATTCTTGCCAGTTTGTTTTGAGGCTGTGTAACACAACTTTTCTGAATTAAAATATGGTTGCTATATGGCCAGAATTGGAGGAAACAATTATTCTCAAAATTCATTAAATACCAAAATCCACTCCTTAGCTGTACTTTCTGAAATTTAAGTGCAGTTTCCATCCCTGTGTGTTTTATGATTATTTAGGATTCACAAGCTGATGGATCGATGCAGATACAACAGACAAGTAACCATAACACATACCTATCTGACACACATAAAAACTTGTGTCTTGTTGTTGATCCTGTTAGCTGCTCATCCCTTTTCTCCACTAAGGTAGTCTATCCAGATTTGTGTCATTACTAAAGGAGAAAATCAAACAAATAAGGCAAGTAAGGGTTCATAAAACATGGCTCCCACTTGTGACTCCTACAAAGCTAGAGGTGTTTGCCAAGTAAATGAAATTCTGGGGTTTGGTGCCTCAACCTGCCTCTGCTTCCCATTTAATGACCCCTTCACTGACCAGTGAGCAGACCTCAGCAGACAACTGCAGATGTACCTCCAGTCTTGCTGTTTAGTTACCCTTATTTTGGTGAAGACAGATTGTGGATGCTTTTAATGGATCTGGATGCTATCTGGGTGAAGAAGTAATTTTGAGACAATTGAATCCATGCATATTTATGCTGATGTGCTTCTAGTGAAGTTGATTTGTGAAGCTAATTTCTAATCAGCTCACATATTTCCATTACTTTTTCCCCAACAAAACTAGTGCACCTAGAATTAGTTTAAGACTTATTATATATAACAGGAGTATAAATAAGATAAACATTGAGCTAAAAGTTCAATAACACTTTGCATTTTATAATCCTGAAATTAAGAGGATTGTATTTAAGGACTAGATGGTATAAAGTGCTTCTCTTCCAAGCAAGAAGATCAGAATTGGATTGTCAGACCCCACATGAAAAAGTAAGTACAGTGACAGGCACTTGCAATCCAGGAGTTGGGGAGTCTCTAGAGAGTGGACAACTGTTCAGTGAGTTCAGCCAAGTGAGAAACTCTTTTAAGACAAGTTGGGAAGCACCTGATGACCTTAGCTGTGGATATCTTCTGACATGTGACACGCGTATACGCAGAGTACTTTCACACACCTGCACATGAACACATGCTCTGGTTAATATACTTAATCTTTGTAGGTCTTTCCTAACCTTGCTCCCCACCTTTGCTACATTTTAAGGAAGATACATTCTGCTCTGTTAAGGTCAAACTACACACACACATTGGCTCAGGCACCCACTTAAACTAACATATAGTTAAAAATACAAATGGCATAAATTGTAGAGAAATATCACAGCTATTAACAAGACTTTCAGCTTGTGTTGAGAACCAGAGTGTGTAAGAGTGCATGCAGAAGAGGAAACAGGCAGACCAAGGTGAAGAGTCTTGCTCACAATTTTCATCTAGGAAGAAGAAACTAGCTATCTCCTGAGCCTCTGCTTCTGCTAGGCACATCATTGCTACAACAAAAGCCCTTGCTGGATGGAAGCTTCTCTTCTATGCCCCAGAGACATTTATCTTGTAAAAGTTTCTGGAAACCTCCCTTATTCCCTCATGCCTTCATTTAACAGTTGTTTGTGCAGTGCCTTCTGGGAGATGCTGGTTTCCAGAGGTCCTGGCATCTCTGGGAGGAAATAAAGGAGTTGGGAGGCTGAGCAGGAGCCATAGTATTTCAGTGCAGCCCAGAGACATGCTTTGGAGAATGAAGGTCTGAAGGGGAGAGTCAAAGCACACAGAGGACACAATAGGAGTCTGTGATTGAATGAGGGCTTGGGGATGCTTGGGAAATGCTTGGAGAAGATTGTCAAATGAATCAGAAAAAGCAAAGAAAGCCAGCTTCTGAGGGTCAGCAGTGCTGAAAGTTACTGTGGTACTGAGGTTATAGAGAGTAAATAAGTGTGCTCTGAAACAAGCAAGACAGGGATGTGGTCTGGAGAGTAAGTGGGGAGTGAGATGTGAAATGGTAGTTGATTCTGTGACTCTTGTCAAATAATTTTTCATTAGATAGTGTAGAGACAGACAAAATTTCAGCTAAGCACATGAATTGTTAACTTTGTACTTCATGATGGGTATCATCGAAGTAAGGGAAGGAAGAATTTGAAAAAATAAACTTACTTCATGTCTGGTATGTCAGTTAATGTTAGATACCATTCTTCCACAATTCAAAACACTGAAGCAAGACCACAAATGTAGCGCAAGAAACATTTTCTTCTTGACTTCATGCATTTTCCTAGAGAAATAGTCTATATAGTCTAGATTTTCTGAGGCCAACTAATCCTAAATTTTTTACTGGATTTCAGTTGTCACCTTTATTGAGCACATCCATTATGCCAGGTATTATGTGGATGAATGTGAAGATTATCTTTATTTTTAGAAAAAAAGTTTTAAGAACTGGGGCTTCATAATACACCCAAAGTCCCATTAGGGGACAGAATTGCTCACTCTTTCTTTCTTTCTTTCTTTCTTTCTTTCTTTCTTTCTTTCTTTCTTTCTTTCTTTTTTCCTCTCTTACTCCTTCCTCCCTCTCTCCCTCCCCCTCTCTCTTTCTTTCTTTGTTGTTGCTATAGAGGCATTCTAGACAGCAATAGATACCCTGGGATTGGAGTTACAGGCATTGTGAGCTTGTTTAGATGGGCACCGGGAGCCAACCCTCATTAGGTGTTAAGGTGCTTCAATGGTCAGGAGTGGGAGGAATTGTCAGACTGAATATTGTGTATCCCCTGTACTTTTTTGGAAATCCTTAGACAACTTATCACAGTAAAGGGGACTGTGAAATCCCCCAAAGCAGAAATATGGAATCTCTCAGTCTTTGTGACTAGTAAAACTTTTCCCTTGACATTCCATTTGTCAAAGGCTACCTCACTTTCGTCGGTCAAATGTAGTGCTGATCAGAGATAGTAAGTGAAACACAACCAAATGATGCCAAGCATCAAGACACTCCAAGCACATCTCAGACTTGGCATTGTGGGCTACTCCCTGGAGATTAGTACTGGAGGAAAAGCCACCAGTGAAGATATTCTTAACCACTTCCCCAAGAGTCACAAAGCAAGGAGGTCAATGGCACAGGAGGAACACAGACGAATGGCTCTTAGCTCATGTATTTAAAATCAACAGTCAGTAAAGACAGTGTCTAGAAACACTAGGAACTGGTGCCCTGTTTGAACTTTCTATCTCAAGAAGTTGCAAAGAAAGATGCTTTCAATGATCTCATTCCATCATTTTATTTTGAATTTCTCATTCTCTTAGTGAGTTTATTTATCATGAATGGAAGTCTCTGTATTTCACTGGTGTGATGAGAGTAAGCAGCTGAGTCCCTGTGTAGCTAGCTCCTGGTTACAATGTTCAGTTGTTTCCCTGTCCCCTCCCCCACACTTTTTTCCCCCAGACAAAGCCTGCCTAGCTGTCTGGCTACTGTCTGACATGTCAGCTCAGGCCACCTTAGCTCCCAGCTCTTCTTTCATGCACTGAATTGTTCTTTGCCTAAAACTGAAGCATGGTTTTGCACTTCTAGAGATGAGATCTGTTTCCACAGCAACCTGTAAAAATGGGGTAATTTGATGCAAGAGCTGCCTAAAATTTTTCTTTGCTAAAAGTTTTTTGCTTGTGTGTTAAGTGCACATGGGCATTTCCCCACTAAGAAAAGATTTTAAACAGTTCCCAGAGAATCTGACCATACTTAGAAGGAAAAGTAGGTGCTCTCAGAATTTAGCTTCTATGAAATAGGTGTGCTTGGCTTGATTTAAATATTGTGTAATGACATGTATCAAAATGTCATATGGTATTCCATAAGCATGTATGTTTTTTTTTTCTGTTGAACTTATTTTTTAGCTATACTAAATTTTTGAGTTAAAATAATTTTTGAGTTAAAACAATTTTGAGTTAAATCAAAAAGAATTTTAACGTAACTTAGGTAAGTGCTATACACAAGAAACATTTACTCCTGGAGGAGGTTTGCTTGGTTAGAGATTATTTATGGAAAATTAAGCTTTGTATACTGCATACTATTATTATTCCTTGATTATATTACAGCACAATTTATCAAAGGCTTATGTGCATAACTAGTCTGATTTAATTATTGTGCATATACCTGTGCTAGTTGTCTTTCTATTCCTCTAACAATTATATGACCTGACCAACTTATAAAGAGTGATGATACATTTGTATTTACAGTTTGAGAGATTCTAGTCTATGATTGGTTACTGTATCATTTTTGGACCTTTGGCAAGATAGTGCATTAGCATGGGTGTCAAAAGAGGTTATGGTTAAGAAAAACCTTTTATCTCATGGAAAAAAGGGGGGAAGAATATGAGAACAGATCCCCAGAAAGACCATTGGGATCACACACTCAATGTACTACTTGCTCATGGATTTTGGCTTTTCGAGTGTCTATCACCACCCAGAAGTGCTGTAAGCTAGAAAGTGTGCATCATACTTGGGCTTCAAGGAAAACTTGTCCAATGACACTGGGTATTGGCAATATACATTTTCGGGCTTGAAAAATCTACAGAGAGTACATGTAAGGGTCTTAAGAAATTGGCATAGGGTCTGACAGGAGTTACATGAATTCTAGCTATGTTTCTTTAGATACAGTAGGGGCTCTGAGAAAATTATTTTCCTCTGAATAGTTTTACATATGAACAAAATCAAAATAATGCTATTTTAGCAGGTAGCTGCCCAGAATGATTAATTTCCTCCAAGGCAGAAAGTACAGCATTTGGAAGATGCAGAGTTCAAAGACTAGCAGAACTTTTATGAATGAAATTTGACTTGAAGGCACATAAGCAGCATCATGATTGATAGAGTATGGAAGAGTAAACTGTACAGTGTACCAATTATTCAGATGTACTGTTATAAGGGCAAACAGGAGATAAGACCCACTTCTGTCCAGATTTTCAGTTTTCTCAATAAAATAATTTGTAATAAGGTGTAGCATGTGAACAAGATATGGTTATAATTTAAAGGTAGTTAAAAGTTTCTGAGGAGAGTGAGGACCATGTTAGATAAAAAGTGAATTCATCTTAATAGGTTCAAAGACATGAGGATGAGTTGTATTTGATGAGGAATGTTGATAAGTCCCAAGGTTTATGATCACAAATGGGTTATAAACTTCTCATCACCCTGGAACAGTAGTGATTGGCTAGTGCAGAGTTGAGACACTTTTACTTTAAATTTATCTTTAATAATTAAACATTAATAGTGGAAGGCCACGTTGATGTCATTATTAAAGTATTTAGGGATGTAGCAGTTTCTTTGATCTCCTGGCTGCCAGTGATTTTGAAAATCACTGAATAGTTTAAATAGTTATTCACCACTGCTTATTAGACATAAGGCATTTGAAATCTAACTCAGAACCTTTAAAACAAGTTCTATTTAAAAACAAACCAGGCATTTGACTTCTTCCCCGTCATCATGTTTCTGGACTCTTGTTTGCCAGGTCACTATCAGCCAAGACCTACTTTCTTATATTTTCTACTCTAGTATAATTGCTTGAAATTGGAGGTAATACATGGTAGGTGGGAAATCCTGATTTCATTAATTAAGCCAAATGCTGACAAAGACAAAACTGGAGAAATCTCATCCTGGAAGGAGATGGGTTTACAGCTTTTGCAGTGGTAAAATGTTGTGCTTTCCTTATTTGGTTGTCTGGGAACCATAATGCAACCAATTGGATGGGTTGGATAGGTGAGATACTTTTGTATTAATATTAATAAACCTGATAAACCCGAGAATCACATCAAAATTATAATGGACATGATTTGATTTTCTATAAAAAGCTTACTTTGACTTAGGAAATTAAAGACAAAGGGGTATTTCAAGCAAACTCTGAAAGGTGAAAAGTAAGCAGTTTCACAGAACAGACAATGGGA
The DNA here is from genome assembly GCF_003668045.3 of Cricetulus griseus. Lineage (NCBI taxonomy): Eukaryota > Metazoa > Chordata > Mammalia > Rodentia > Cricetidae > Cricetulus > Cricetulus griseus. Next base: position 130,314,982 of record NC_048597.1, read on the forward strand.
ATTTGGGTGGAAAGAACAAAAAGCCTATGTGGAGAAAGATGAGGAAATTAAGACAGAGGAACCCAAGGAGCAGATGTGAACAATGGAGTTTAATTGGAAGCTGGATAAGTGACAGGGAAAGAACAGGAGCAGAGGCTAGGAGGCGACCAATGCTTTAACACTTTCCTCAGGACTCACTTTATGGCTCCCTGCTTCTGTATCATGTTCCGCTAGAGTGCCAGGCATCGGGCCAGCAGCTAGCTATGATTGGCTCCTTTCCCACTGAACTGGGGCTTTATTCTTCTGTACTGAGGACAACAAAAGGCAGTTCCTTTGCTGGGATGAAGTGCTGTAATTGAGCTATTAACATGGCATAATGGAGAAACAAATATATTGATTAGCCCAATCCACACAGCATGAAAATATAAGTGACCAGAAGCACACATTTAAGGTGTGGTATGATCCCTTCTTGTCTTTCTTCTTTCCACAGGGGAACCATGTACACAGAGGAAAGGAAAAAATCTATTAACATCTGTTTAGTGTTTTCAATGACATTGGAGTCATTTTAGTAGAGTATTGAATTGTACATGTTCTGTGTAGAAAGGGAATTGTGCAAGATGCCAAACAGGAAGACCTAAGACTTTCTATGGTCAAGTAGTCCTTTGGACATTTGCCATTTCCACTGATGTTTAAAAGTCCTGGAAAAGTCATACACTCAAAATTTTAATGGAAATTTTTCTTTTAACTAAAAAATGTTTCTTTTCTCTTTTCAAAGATTATGTAATGCATTTTTATCATATTCACCCTATACCTTCTCTTATCACATTTTTTTTCTTTTTTGTGAATCACTGACCCTAATCACTTAATCAGGGTTTTTTTGTTTTGTTTTGTTTTGTTTTGTTTTGCATGGGTATGGGTATGTGGTTATTTACTGCAACATGAGTAACTTACCACTGGCACTGCCCCTAAAAGCGTGTACTCTGCTTCCCCAACAAACATTAACTGCCAATACCTTCCCAATCATGGATAAGACTTTATTAACCCTTCCCCTATCCATGATGGAATGTTGACAGACCCAGTCATGTGCAGGCCTGTCCCTATAAGCACAGCTGCTATGAGTTTATGGGTGCATTGGCCATGCCAGGTCCTGAGGACAGGACTTCACAGCTAGAGGACTTCCTGTCCTCTAGCTTTTAACATTCTCCCATTTCTTTTCCCTACAATAATAAGCTAATTTGCCTGCAGACTTATGTTTGACATTAATAGTTCACAAAATAATTATTCTCAGGAATCTACTTTAGCACATGGTGACTAAGAGTAGTCAGAAAATACAATGTAAGTAGGGCTAGAAGTTTTACATATATCATAGAACCCTCTCAGCTGAGCACTTACGGTCATTGGCTGTAGATTCTTCAGAAGAGTATGCATCACCAACCTACACGTTAGCACCTGTGTTTGGCATAGTGGGTATGACTGTGTTCTCAGAATGTGCCATTTATTTAAATTTTAGATTTTGAAATAAAGGGTGTTTGTTAATGATTTTAGTAATAATACGAGAAATGTTGTTTTCCAGTCTCATTGTTGGTTTGAGCTTCGTTTAATGGATCAGATGAGCCTCACCCACCCTACTGTTGTTTGGGTCCTCTCTATATATGATTTACTGGCTAGAAAGAATCTCTCCCGCATTCTCTGTTCTGAAAGTTCTTATGCTTTCCTGAGATTTCTATGTTTCCTTCACCTGTTTCTTAATAATCATCTTGATTATTTCCTTTTCATGCTTTCTTCCAAACCAAAAATGTGTTATCTACATGTGTTTTGTATACCCATCAAAGAAATGGCACACACAAACAGCACACCTTGCTGTCTTGCTGTGTTCGAAGTTCTCTACCTTTTACCAAAAGCACATATGAGATTCTCAAATTCTGTCATTACTTTTTAGAGTTTTCTAAATGTTTTCACACTTATGTCACCTGCATCCCTGTCTTCTCAAGCTCAGATGACACTTTCTCCAACTTTCCTGGAAGCCACTATCACATTAGGATGGATGGTTAGTTCATGGGACCACCTCATTTAGTTTTCATGTCCATCGTTGAGTTATTGTAGCATACTCAGCAAAGTTCCCTCAGATAATAGATATGTAGAGAATTGCTTTTTGGATCCTTTGCATGCTTTGACAACTCTGCAGCATCCTGCACCCCATACCATACCCTCCCCATTGAACCGAGGCTTGAAGATGAGATCCTGCCTTAGACTTTCTAATTGCATATATGAGGCAGATGGCTGTATTCATATTCTTTCCAGTAATACTTTACCAAGCAACACAACTTACTCAGCCAAGTTAAGCTGAAAGTGCACCATGCATAACATCCACAAAACAGAAAAACAGGACCATCAAATTTAAAAGAACTGAAGAAATCAAGTATAACCTGTCTTTACAGATGAGGAACTGAAACTCAGAAAAGATAATTAACCTGTTCCAAATCAAAAGGGATTTTTAAAATGTGTCTTCAATTGAAAGAAAACCATAACAACTTCCCCCATCTCTTTCCTCCCTCTAGCCCCTCCCAGATACACTTCCCCAAAGGCCTCCAGGGCACTCCAATGTTGGTACCCTTTATTTTTATTTAATAAAATGTGTATGACAAACCCACAGCCAACTTTAGTAAAAATGGAGAATACCTTGAAGCAATCCTATTAAAAACAGAAACAAGACAGAGCTGCCCACTATCTCCACTACTTTTCAATATAGTGTTGGAAGCCTTGCCAAAGTGATAAGGCAAGTAAATGAGAGGGATAAAAATAGTAAAAGAGCAAGTCAAGTCATTTCTATTTGCAGTTGCTTTATTATATATAAGAGATCCCCAATGGCAGGAGAGATGGCTCAGTCACTAAAGGATAGACAATTGGTCTTTAAAATATAATAGGTCCCCAAAATTTTTCCAGAAAACTTCTAGAAATCATCAATAATTTCAGCAATGTGGAAGAAAAAATTCCACTTGCAAAATTCAGTGACTTTTCTATACATCAAAAGAAGACAAAGTAGTAGACAATCATGGGCACAGTCCCATCTACAATATCATCAAAGATAAAATATCTTGGAATAAGCATAACTATAAAGGTGAAAAACATCTACAAAGAACACTTCAAGTCTATGAAAAAAGGGACTAAAAAAGACAATAGAAAATGGAAACACATCCTGTGTTCATAGGTAAGTAGAATTAATATTATGAAAATTACCATTCTGCAAAAATCAATTTACAGTTTCAATGCAATACCAATCAAAATACTCACAATATATTTCACAGAAAAAATCCTAAAATTTATATGGAATCAGAGAAGACACTGAATAGCCAAAGCAATCCTGTACAAGAAGAACACTGGCAGGATTGCTATTCCTGATCTAGAGATATGCTATGGAGCTATAAAAATGAAAGCAACATGGCATTGTCACGAACACAGTAGGCCAGTGGAACAAAACTGAGATGCAAACAATAGTATAGTACTTGTAATTTCAGTCATCTGCTATTTGACAAAGAGGAAAAAAGCACTCTGGAGGAAAGACAGAATCTTCAGCAAATGGTGCTGGGAAAAATTGACATCCACATGCAGAAAAGTAAAATTAAACCCATATCTATCACTCTGCACAGAAATTAGATGCAAGTGGGTCAAAACCTCAATATGAAGCCCAAACACTAAACTGTTAAAAGAAAATATAGATACTGCATTACAAAATATAGACAAAGGGAATACTTTCTAAACAAGACTTTATTCACTCATGAGTGAGGGCCAACAACTGACAACTTGAACCACATGATTCTGAAAAGCTTCTGCAAAACTAAAGAAACAACTAAAAAGAAAAAGAAAAAAAGATCCAAGGAATAAACAAACAAAAAGAGCTAAGGAATAAAGACCCAATCAAAGAGAATATTGATTCTAAAGATAGAGCTGTTTCTTAGATACTTTGCCTCTTATAGTTATTTTTGAAACAATATTGATGTATAATAAACTGAATAAATAAAAACTATAACTCTTTTTCTCCTATTGGCTTGCCTAGTCCAGTCTCAATTTGTGGGCTTCTGCCTTGTCTTATTGTGTCTTGTTTTGCCCTATTGTGTCTTGGAAGTCTGCTCATTTCTGAAAGGAAACAGGAATGCAAGTTGATATGAGGTAGAAGGCAAGTCCGGACAGGGAGCTGAGACGAGGATTGCAAGGATGTATCATAGGAGAGAATAATGAGTTTTCAATTTAATTTACAATTAAGCAAATGTATGAACCTGGAGTTCATTACAAAATGAAAGGTAAGAAATGTATTGCTCAAATGCAGAGGTTTATTGTGCCTTATGTTAATGGATTTCTTCCTCTTCCAACCTATTCCTCCAAGGACTTATCATGTTTCTGACTGGCAATGTTAGTACATGGGTGGCACATTATCTTTTTGTGTCATATTTTGCCTACGAAGCATACTTATATAGGACAACTATAAAGTTGGAGGCATCAATAGGCTGCTTATTAATGCAATGGAGTAATAGCCTATTGGATGGATATCCCTGCATTTTTTGCCATTCATCTGTTCACAGGCATTTGAGTTCCCCACTTGAATCTGGAAAAAAAGAAATTGTTTTACTTTTTCATTTTTATAGCACAATTTTTGTATGTCAAAATGTTTTTTGATGTAATCCAACTTAGTTTTTCTTCTGTACTTTGTCCTGCTGTGCTCATTTGAGATTTCTTTCCAAAATAAAGGTCATCCTGTACTTCTTATCAGTGTACTTTTGTCATTAGGTATAGTTCTATTATTTGTTACTTGTTAATTTTTGTATATAACATGAGATAATAATTTGTACCAGAGTGTTATTTTATATAGTTTTTCACACTGTTTGTTAAAAGTCTCAGTCTTTACCCATTTATTTCATTTGGTAACTTTATGAAAGATCAATTCTTGTGTGTGTGTGTGTGTGTGTGTGTGTGTGTGTGCGCGCGCGCGCACGTGGCTTTGATTTTGACATCAGATATCTTCATTAATTACTTCTCTTGCTTTTTGTGGCAGAATAACTCACTGAATCCAGAACTTAAAAATTGTCTATATTGACTGACTGATAAACTGCAAGTATCTTCCTATCTCTGCTTGATAATTCAGGTGTGCAATATCATGCTGGAATTTATAGAGACTCACTTGAGTGCCTATGTATTTAAATGTAAAATTTTCATTTCTGTGAATAATATCTTTATGTTTGGCTACTTAAAATATTCTATTACTGTCTTTATTTTTTAAATGATTTCCAAAGTTGGAAAGATTCAACCTAGGCTTTAACCTGGGGATACTTTCCCCAAATGTAGAATGAGTAACCTGCCTATTTACATATAGAGACGAGCCAGACTCAGAAAACTTGAAAATCATTCAAACTTTCAAGAGTTGGGAAATCTCCTAAAGTTACAGGATTCACAAGTGCCCACCAAAGTTTATGGAAGTGATGGATAATTGCTGGGGTGAGCTGAACCTGGGTGGAGTTGTCTCTTTGATCTCTTCTCTCTCTATCCCTGCAACATTTTGAGCTACCAATCTTAGTTATGGTGTACACATGAACTATCAAATACTTCTCCTGAAGTATTTTCCAAGCTGCAGTCTCACTTTCTTCATTTGCTTTACAGCCTGGACACTGTCTCCATTATCACTGTTTCTTTCTTTTCTCCCAAGGATCACTGTCCTGTCACTCCTATGCTCTGATACCTTTCATGAAAGTTTTTACTAGTGCCAAACTAGTGCTTGACTTCCATTATCCAATTTGATGGATAACATTCAAGGTGATATGGGAGTAGCTACCTAGTCTGACATTTGAAAAACATTCCCTTATTGTTCCTATGTTTCTATTTATTTCATGTGGTAAACCTGTTCTTATTATTCTCCATGGCAAAAGTATTAGTTGACTCTTTAGATGACCCAATTCACTGCTTTTTTGGCTTCATTAAGATACATGACAATGTGTCCAAATAAGGTGGCTTTTATCAGATATTTTATAGCTTAAAATTTGAACAAATCTGATTTATAAGTTGGAGAGGCCATCATGAGCCTTGGTTAGCGATTCACTGCTGAAATAGATTGTAAATTTAATAATGAGTATAGTAATTATAATATTAAAATAGGAAGCAACTAAAATTGATATTAATTGAAATTTCTATATTGCATTGTTTGGGTTGGATTGCATGAATTCTGGTGGCAATGTAGCCCTGAATAGTCCCTTCAGGAAGAGGTATCCAGTGATATTAAGTAAGATAACCATGAATATCCTAAACAAAAATGTAAGAAAATAGATTGCATAAAATAAGACATCCTTTACTATTTTTTCTAGCTCTAACAATTTATAAAATTCCCACACAAAACTAATGTTTCCTTAAATTTAAAAGCAGCACTAAGAAAGATGTAGGTACACATGCCAGTAATCTCAACAACTGGGAGGTAGAGGCAGAAGGACTGGGAGTTGGAGGCTGTTTGTAGCTTTGCAAGTTCAAGGCCACCAGTGTGCTATGAGACCCAGTTTCAAAATAACAAAACAAAATAAACAAAAATAAAGCAAGTGAAATGAAACAAATAATAACGATATGTTTGGTTGCTTTTGTGGCCAATTAATTCTTGTCACTCCAGCACTCCTTAATTTTTGGATGATATCTTTAATTTTGCAGTCATGAGCTTTGAGAAGGAACCACCTTCCACTTGGTTCTATAACTATGCTTTGATTGGCTCAAGCAAATGAGTTTGACTCAGGGATGGGTCATGTAAAATCTTTCCAGGGACACTCAGTTCTAGGATTGTAGTTGAGTTGCTGGAGACACAGCTTTTGTCTGATTCTCTGCTAGTCATTACTCATACTTGTGCACTTGGGATAAATACTGTGATAAAAAGTACAGGATTTCTTGATAAGCAAAGATTGTGAGTCTAGAATTGTGAGCCACTTGCAGTGTTTGAAGAACTACCAAGGTATATATATTATGACCTAAATTTTTCCTTGGTGAAGTCTGTCCTTACTTGCCTATATCTATAGTCACCAAATAACTTCATGTGAGTTCTTAGCCTGGCAGATATACAATAAGTTATGATTCAAGTGAGATTCAAGGGTCTCCTGTTTGAATGATTCTTTACTAGCAAATGAAAATTTGGGGACTAGAGCTGCAGAGATGGCCCCTGGAGCTAAGAGCATTGGTGCTCCAGCTGACAGCTTATGTTCAGTCACCAGCACACACATGTTGACTCACAACCACTGTGACTCCAGTTTCGGGGATCCAAATACCTCTTTGACCTCTACAAGGACAAGGCTCACACATTGTGCTCATACATTCAGGTAAATATTCACATCCATAAAATAAATATTTCTTTAAAGAGAAATTTGTTTTTACAAAGCTGAAACAGTTCAGGTATCAATAGAAAAATATACTTATAACTCACTGATGTGGGTTGATTCTGTCATTGGAGAAGCATCCACAATCTGCTTCAATAAAATGAATCCCCTCCTTCACTAAAGTGAGGGAAGTGAGAAAGTGGTCTCTGTACTTCTCTCTTTGATAAAATGTTGAAGTGGAAGTGGTTATTTCAGAAGATATGTTTTGAAAGTAGGAGTTAGTACTATCCAGTGCTGAATATAAATATGACTTTGCTTAGGGATGACATAGAATGTATCTGTTTTGGAGAGATTCTATGTAAGCTTATCTCTAATTTTAAAGTCCTTAGGCTATTTGGGAGACTTTGTCTTCATGATGACCATGTTTGGATGGAGAATTTTACTTTGCCAAACTATTCCCACTGTTCTCTCGTTTCAAACCCATTTTAGTGGCACCTCTTATATTTCAACTTTAAATTACTTTAGTAATTTCATTCTGGACATTGAGTAAAATAACTCTAAAAGGCAAAAAACATATTAGTTTCTCTGATTCCTGACAGAATTGGAGACAGAAATGAAGAAGTTTCTAGATGTTATGTTTCTTTGCGTTACTGGTTTGATTGTTTAGAAATCTGTAGCCTTGTGCTCACAATATTTATATCCAGTTTTCTTGGTTTGACTAATGTCAGGAAAAGGAAGATAAGGCAGTTATTTATGTCATGACACAAATACAAAAATGTTTGAAAATAGGGAATGCTTCTTTGAAATATTTAGAAATAAGGACTGTAGGTCTGTCTTTTTCCAAGACATTTGCACTTAGAAATGAAATTTTTTTGACTAACGAAAAATGTCTTATTTTTGTTGTTGTTTTGAAAAAAATACAATGTTGAGAGCTTGGCCTGAGAGGAACACAAAATTCTTTTTTTTTCTTATTTCTCTTTCTTGCTAAGATATTACTAGAAAGGATAATTATTATTTTTTGTTTGTTTTGTTTTGTTTTTCACAGTGATATTGTAGAACCACCTGGCTCTTAAAACTGTGGATGGGGGAGAATGAGCTGGCACAGGAGTTCTTGAGTCATGTAGATGAGCTTTTGCTATTGTAGTGTCTCATAAAGTTCAAAGGTTGTTGCAGGATGTTCTCTCCCTTATAGTAAGTTTAGAGCTTATTTAAAGTCATCTCATCAACTTCTGTGTGCTGAGCAAATTTTGTCAGAAAGAAATTATACACAGCTTAAAAGCTTTTGATGAAATGGTAAAGCAAACGGAGGAGAAAGTTTAGAAAAGGCTACCCATCATGATAGAAAACTTTTTACTTTATATTTTAGATGCTTGGAAATAGAATTAGTATTTACAGTGTCACAGAATTTTGACTATTTAGCAGGAAGAAGGGAAATTTGAGTTGGTGGCTGATAGAATTTGCTAGATAGAACTGTAAGATCTTGGTAGCTGTGCTTGTTGATATAATCAAGGTTATTAATTCTGATTTATGTGGTAGATATGTAACACACTTTGCATAAACATTTAAGTATATGAAGGAACGAATGCCAAAAATGTAAATTTAATTAAGTAAAAGTACACTGTGGAAATTTTAATTGTTTCATTGTAGAAGAATGTAAAATATTAATAGAATTTCTATCACCCAAAGGATTTTTATGTGTTTTCATGAATTTAAAAAGTTGTACTTAGAATAAATCCCACAGTTAAATTTTGTTATTTAATATGGTACTTTGAAATCCCCCAAGTAATTCTTTTGTTTTTCCCTTCAATGGAACAAAAATGTTACAAGTTTTGAAGCTCATATTTTATCTCCATAAATAGTACAAAGTTAGGTCTTGCTTGAATGATCATGAGTCAAATGGATTATTTCTTTTTTGGGGGGGGGTTGAGACAGGGTTTCTCTGTGTAGCTTTGGAGCCTGTCCTGGCACTCACTCTGGAGACCAGGCTGGCCTTGAACTCACAGAGATTCGCCTGCCTCTGCCTCCCGAGTGCTGTGATTAAAGGCGTGTACCACCAAGGCCTGGCTCAAATGGGTTATTTCAATTTTTGAAAACTATTATATTACTCATAAGATTTATGATAAGATGAATCAGAAGCTCTCATTGGTTGGTTGTTTGACAGTTGTTATTTTAATTTGCTTTGCTCTTATCCTATGGGGTCTTAGTACTATAGTACAAGTTGGTGTTAAATTCATTATGTAGGTAAAGAGGACCTTGAGATTCTGATTCTCCTTCTCTAACTCTCAGGTGCTGTGCTGAAAGGCTTACTATGTGATGTTGTCTTACCCATCAGGTACTGTCCAAATTTTGTCACAGGGATTGCATTTGTGTGAGGTTTTGCATTAGGTCCAGAGATGAAGACATGTGGCATGCATATCACAAAGCAGGAAAGGGCAGGAATGATGAAGTCATAAAACTTTGAACAAAATCACAGAGAGAATGAATTTCTCTTTTCACATTTGATACAGTGCTTCCAAAGGCTTGGTATATTTAGCTAGCAAAGAATTTCTTAAAAGTCTCTAAATCTCCTTATTTTATGTTATCTGTGACAGCACATGACTGGGATGACAGTACTCTGCACACCAACCACTTCAATTACAAGTTGGCTGTGACTCTATCAGTGGACTTAAAGCAGTATTAGTTCCATGTTGCCTTGAAAAATAACCATAAAATATTAAAAGATGGCATTCAAGTCTGCTTCTAGTTTCTGGAGTTAGTGATTAAAATTTATCACAGTAAAAGATTTTTTTGTTTTAATCCACACCAACCTCTGCTTCTTTGACTAGTTGCAGAATTATGGTGTTTATTCAATAGGGCTCATTGAGAAGGAAGAACTGTGCTGAAGTTAAGCTAAACTGGGGAATATATTCTAATTTGACTATGGATTAGTGTGTGCTCATAACCAGAGTGCCTGGAATAAAGTTAATGGTGCAGGAAAGACAAAGTTCAATTTCTCTAAAGTGTTTATAATTACAGCATTGACTCTGTTGAGTACAAGGCTGATGTAAGTGTGTATTGCGTGCATGTGTGTGTGTGTGTGTGTGTGTGTGTGTGTGTGTGTCTGTGTGTCTGTGTGTCTGTGTGTGTAGACTTGTGAATATATTTATGTGTGCTTACAAAATTATGTATCACAGAAAGAAGAATGATTAGTGTCATCTGTTTTAGGTTTTCTTTGAAGAAACATTCATAAAATCTCAATCTATAGAAGAAACTATTTTTATTTATTTATTTCCTTTTTATAAATTTGGAAGACGTCTCATATAACTCAGGCAAGTATCCCAGGATGACCCTTGAACTCCTGATTGTCTAGCCTGTTGGGATTACAGATGTGCACCGCAATACCAGTCCTAGGATATTCTCATATTACACTTAATGTTGTGAAAAGTAACTTCAAGTGTTCTTAAATAAGAGCTTTACCCAAAAAGCAAACTGGATGTACTTTTCATCTGCATTCACTACTTTAACAATCTGTCTGAAAGCTTTGTCATGGAAAGTTTTAGCTCCAAGAAGCAATCATTTGCCACCAGATGGCTTCAGTGTGGTTACCACAGTACAGGCTTTGTGTGTCAACTTGACATAAGCTAGAGTCATTAGAGAAGAAAGAGCCTTAGTTAAGGAAATGCCTCCATGAGATCCAGCTGTAGGGCATTTTCTTTATTAGTGATCAATGGGAGAGAGCCCATGGTGGGTTGCACCATCCCTGAGCTTATGGTACTGGGTTCTATAAGACAGCAGGCTGAGCAAGCCAGGGGAATCAAGCCAGTAAGCAGCTCCACTCCATGGCATCTTCATCAACTCTTGCTTCCACGTTCCAGCCCTGATTGAGTTCCTGTCCTGTCTTCATTTGATGATGAACAGTGATGTGGAAGCATAATAAACCCTTCCTCCCAAACTTACTTTTTGGTCATAATTTTTCATTACAGCACTAGAATCCCTAACTAAGTCAATGTTTAAAACAAATTTAAAGTTTCTTGATGAAACTCTAAATTGATCTTATTACTCTCTCTTTGTGTTAAGGACATTAAAAGTGCAGTGTTGTGTGGAATACTCTGCCGTGAGTGATGATCATGCAGACATGTGGGGTTTCGGTGGGTTACTTGAGCTTAGCCACAAATTACCAAAGAAGCCTGTGCAAACTGCTCCTGCTCTTTAATATTCCCACTGTTCTCACTGCAAATTGGAGTAAAATTATCATGCTTCCATCAACTTGTTAGCTTTGAATAATGCTTTACCTGTGATTCACCCATATCTTTTTGGGGTTTTGAGACAGGATTTCTCTGTGTACACCTGGCTATCCTAGAACTTCCTCTGTAGAGCTGGCTGGCCTTGAACTTAGAGGCTCAACAGTCTCTGCCTCCTGAGTGCTGGGATTAAAGGCATGCACCACAACCACCCAGGTGATTCACACATATTTTGACCTACTCAGTGTAGATGGTGTGTGAATATGATTTATATGGATGATATTATCAAAGAATAATTATTTTATTAATTAAATTTTCTCATTAATTTTATGTCCTGACTGAAAGCTTCCCTTCCCCATTTACTCCCTCTACTTCCCCCCTGCTTCCTATCCCCAATCCACTCCTCCTTCACCACTCTTCAGAATGGGGCAGGCTTCCAATTGGTGCCAAGAAAATGTGGCATATCAAGTTGAGATAGGACTAATCAACTCTCCTTATATTAAGGCTGGGCAAGGCAACTCAACATTAGGAGCAATCTCTCAGAAGCCAACCAAAGCATTAGGGACAGGACCCGCTCCCATTGCCAGGATTCCCACAAGTGTACCAATCCATACAACTGTTACACATATGCAGAGGGCCTAGTCAGGCCCCATGCAGGCTCGCTAGTCATTTCCCCATAGTCTGTGAGCTACAATGAAAATGCCAATTGCTTCTGTGGGTTCCCTTGTAACGACCCTGACAACCTCTGGTTTGTATATTCCTTCCTCCATCTCCTCAATAGTATTCCCCAGGCTTGGCAGAGTACTTGACTATGGATCCCTGCATCTGTTTCTATCTGTTACTGGATAAAGGCTCTCTGATTTCTGGGGATGGTCAGGCAGTTCAGGCTACCTATTCACTATTGCTAGGAGTCTTAACTGGGGTCATCTTGCAGATTCACAGGAGTTTCCCTTGCATCAGGTTTCTAACTGACACTGAAATGTTCCCTGAATCAAGATATCTTTTGCAGTACTCTCTCCCCTCCATCCACCCATCAACTCAGTCCCTCATGTTACAATCTCCACCCATTCCAAGTCTACTCAGGAGATCCCTTCTATTTTCTCTTTCCAGGGAGATCCATGTGTCTCCTCTTGGGCCCTCCTTGTTATCTGGCCTCAACTACAGAGGCACCTAGGTTGTTTCCAGGTTCTGACTATTAGGAATTACACGGCTATTAACGTACTTAAGTATCCTTGAGATTCTTGGGTATATGCCAAAGAATGGTATAGGTGGGTCTTGAGGTGGATTGATTCTATTTTGGGGGGGAAACTGATTTCCAAAGTGGCTATACGAGTTTGCTCTCTCACCAGCAGCAGAGGAGTGTTTCCTTTGCACTGCATCTTGTCCAGAATGAGCTGTCACTTGTGTTTTTGATCTTAGCCATTCTGGCAGGTGTAACATGAAATCTCAGTCCTTTTGATTTGCATTTCCCTGATAACTAAGGATGTTAAACAATTCTTTAATTGTTTCTCAAACATTTGCGATTCTTCTATTTAAAATTCTCTGTTTATATCTGCAACCCATTTTTCAGTTGGATAATTTGTTTTTTTGATATTTAATATATGTGATATTATATTTGATAATATATGATATTTGATGATATATATATATATATTATATATATATATATATATATATATATATATGAGATTAGTCCTATATCTGTTGTGGAGTTGATGAAGATCTTTTCCCATTCTGTACACTGCAGTTTGTCTTATTGATAGTGTCATTTGTCATACAGACACTTTTCCATTTCATGATATCCCATTTATTAATTGTTGAGTTCAGTGTCTGTGCTACTGTTGTTATATTTAAGAAGTTGTCTCCTGTGCTAATGCATTCGGCTGTTTCCCACATTCTGTTCTATCAGACTCAGTGGAACTGGGTTTATGTTGAGATCTTTTATCCACTTGGACTTGAGTTTTGTGCAAGGAGAGAAATACAATTTATTTGCACTCTTCATGCTGACATCCAGTTATGCCAGCACTATTTGTTGAAGATGCTCTCTTTTTTATCATTGTATAATTTAGGTTTCCCAAAGAATAAATTTTAAAATATTATATTTAAAAGAGAATTGTACTTCTAAGAAAGTTTTAATTGTTTTGGGAATAAATAGTTTGTTGTCTCAAAAGCTTTTAAAGTGATTCTTCCTCTTGAGCACTGAGCTTTTGCAACCTTAGCTCATTGTTTGTGAAAAGGGGTCAGTGCAGGTTCCCTGTTGTTTCCTTGCATTGCCCCTGAGTAAGGCTACCTAGGATCTCCTTCCTTTGTTTCCTTCTTGTTTTGGGCCCAAAGTACCCAGTATGAACTGGACTCTACTGCTTTCCCTGGTACATACTCATTGGTGTGATTCAAGCTACTTAAAAAAGTAAAGACTTTCAAAGTTCCTGGTGGCTCACAAGTTTTAAATGCATGATTTCAGTAGCTAGCATGATTTCTATTTTGAGGTATCTCTATCAGCCATCCTCAGGAATGTGTTCAAGTTTTAAAATTATGCATAGGCCATTTTGTATATAAAGAGGGGTGATGTGGACAGGAAAGGGAAGAACTACCTCTGAAATATAATGAGAGACATTTTAATAATCAGACTAAAGGTCTTTTGGTGTCATTCACACTGTCTTTCACAATCATAATGAAAGTGTGCTATAATGACCAGGATAATTTGCAGGGATGAAATCATCCATGGAAGGATGCTTATTCTTTTACAGAAGAAATGGATATTGGAAAGTATTGGAAAACAAACCTCCTAATCTCTGAACTCCTAACATCTACAGTATGTTAGTTTTTGCATTTCAGGTTTTTAAAGTTTAAATGGTCAAATGAT